>NC_133298.1:12480334-13114681 GCF_005239225.2 Populus alba
GCAAAAAAAAGATGAGGTCATTTGGACTTCTAGAACTCAAGATATGGGCTGAACACTGAATAGTGTTTGGGCTGCAGGACAGCTTCGGACTTCTCCGTTGTTGCTATTATTTGGACTTGAAAACGGCCTTCTTAGATCTTGATGTCCAAATGAAAGTTGTAGGCCTATGTCTTATCAAATCTCTGTAAAAATTTCAGATCATTTGGATATCTAGAACTCGAGATATGACCCAATTACCAAACAGTGTTCCAGTTTGGACTGCACCAACATCTCTTTTCTAAGCTTCACCCTTCTTTATCTTCAAAATTTCAGTAGTTGAATTCATCAATCAATCCTTTGATTTATGTGATATGCCTGCATTTAAGATGAACATTTACCATATATTAGGGTAATTTATAATATTAGACTTGTTATTATAAAACATGCTTTAGTTAAGGAGTTATTGATACTTTAAGTGCAAAATGATGATATAAACCCTTGATAAACATGCACTTTTAAGTACTAATCAGCTTTGTGGTAATTTTTGTTTTTTAAAATATTTTATAAAATATTTTTCATATAAAAATGATCAAACTAATATTTTTTTAAATATTTTTTTGATAATTTTGATATGTTAATATAAAATATAAAAAATATTATTTTAATATATTTTTAATTAAAAAACATTTTTAAAATACTTTATGCTCTTCTACAGCAAATACATATTTAAGCATGAAAAACATCTGCATGCTACCATTTTTCTTCCCCATTCGATTATGTAGTTACTGTTGGTGCAACTCCAATTTGGATTTACGTATAAATTATAATGACTAGCCTTGAAAGTCTAAACCCCTTTTAACCTTTTTAATGTCACTCTGCATCTCATTTTTCTACTCTCAAGAGCATACTTTTGGATGTTGGGGGATTATTAGATGCCGGGGTGGAATTATAAATTGATGTCATCATGAAAACTACAAGAACACCTCGAAAATAAGTAAAATAAATAAATAAATAAATAAAAGATTGAATTAGAAGATTTTACAACCTGAGGATGCTATCCACCCAGCACACACATAGTTTCACATTGAGAGGAAAGAGTTTACAGGTTTTATTATTAACGAGATAATCTCATGTAAAAAAATAATTTGATTTAACATCAGTTAATTTATCAAATTTTTTAAGATTTAAGATAATTTCATAAAAAAATAAATGAAAATAAGTGTCAGACCCAATATTGAACGAGAATATTTATAAGAATTTTAAATAAAAAATAACATATAAAATAAGTGAAGTTAATATGAGTTAATTTGTTAAACACTATTCTCATGTCATAAGGCCATGATAATCTTTTAAAAATCAAACCAAAATAAATTATGAAGCTTAATTCTCAATCAAACATAATATTAAATGATAAAATTAAAAAAAATCAATTACAAAAATAAATCAATTGAAACTTGTCAAACTCACAACCCGAGTCATGAAATAAGGACAGCCCAATAAAAAGTAAATCTAATGTTTAAGGACATGAGATCGAGATCTTAAAAATTAAAAAAAAAAAGGTCTGATTTAATCAGGATTAAAATACCAAAACTCAAGACCTTGATCATGATACTAAGATATCTCCATAAAAAGAAAATTAAAACAGGTTATGAAACTCAATTTTCAACCAACATAATATTAAATGATAAAATCGAAAAAGATTTCAATTAAAAAAACATAAAAAATAACTTAAGTCAACTCGGGTTAATTCGTTAAATATTATTCTTATATCATGAGACCAAATTAACCTAATAGAAAATAAATAAATAAAAAACTATAAAATCTAATTCTCAATTAATTTAATATTAAATAAAAAAATAAAAAACTAAATAATAAAAAATAATATAACCAACTAGTTAACATGATAAATCTATAATAAATGTTGGAAGAATAAGACAGCACAGCATGTGAGGAATGCACATTAATTAAAAAAAACAAAGAAGAAAAAAAGAAAGATAAATGTTAGATTAGATGACATCAAAACAAGTGGAGAAAACTCTATTTATTGTTATATTAATTAATTGAAAAAAAACAAAGAAAAAAAAGAAAAGGCGATGTTTTTTCTAGGGCATATCAAATCATGTTTGGTGGGGAAAATACTATTTATTGTTATAGTAATTAATTGAAAAAAACAAAAAATACAAGAAAAAGCAATGTTTTTTCTAGGGCATATCAAATCATGTTTGGCGGGGAAAATACTATTTATTGTTATAGTAATTAATTGAAAAAAACAAAGAAAAAGAAAAGAAAAGGCAATGTTTTTTTTAGGGCATATCAAATCATGTTTGGTTGGGAAATTACTATTCACTGCTTTAGTAATTTCCCCACATGTTTTATTTTAAGTGTATTGTTAATGATATGATATTATCTTTTCTATGGAAAAAAACATTTACATTAATGATGGGACTGGGCATTGAAACAAGGTGTGGGGACCATTCATGTCCACTGACTGTTAGTGATTAGCTATCACTGACGTGAGACATCCTTACCTTCCTCTTATTTTAAGGTTTTCTCAATTTTGTATTCTTTTCCCTTTATATGAGCGATCCATATTCTTTTTCGGTTTCCCCTCAGCATTTCATCAGAATTGTCTAAGCATATAGAAATAGTTCATACCATATTATTTAACATTTCTATACTATAATCTGATCAAAATTTTCTTGAATTTGGAATAAATATTTAGATATTATTAATGTTTTTTAATAAAAAAATTTAAATCATACAAGGGTTGACTTGATATAACCCGGTTAAATATACAGATCCAAAAACAATCAATACAACTCGCAAAAACTTGGTTTGACTAAAAGAGTTCAAGATAACATCTTTCTTTAATACTAAAATAACAATATATTAGATAGACTTGAGTCAATCCAAGTTAACATATTAAATTTACGACTCGGGTCATGAGACTATGGTAATCTCATAAAAAACAAATAAAAATAAATTAAGAAGTCTAGTTTTTAATCAAACTAATGTTGAATGATGAAATTAAAAAAAAATCAATTAAAAAACTTAAAAAGCAACCCAAGTTAACCAGTTAAACTCGCAATCCAAGTTCTAAGACCGATATAACCTCATGGAAAACAAATTGATTAAAAAATAAATCAATTAAAAAAAACATAAAAAATAACTTGAGTGAATCTACCAAACCCATGACTTAGGTCATCAGACCAAGATAACATCATAGAATGAAAACTAAAAAAATAATATGATTTAACCGAGGTTAACCTACCAAATTCATAACTTTGGTCATGAGATTAAGATAACTCTATAGAGAACAAATCAAAATAAATTATGAAACTTAGTTTCCAATCACTCATGTCGGATCCAATGTTGAATGATAAAGTTTTTAAAAGTATTAATTAAAAAATGAACAAAAAATGAGCCAAGTAAACTCGGGTTAGCCCATTAAGAATTATTCTTATGTCATAAGATTGATATAACCTAATAAAAACAAAACTAAAACAAATTATCAAACCTAATTCTTAATCAAACATAATATTAATTGATAAAATTGAAAAAAAAAAAAAACAAAGTCAATTGGGTTAACCAGCCAAACTCGCAACTTAGGTCATGAAACGAGAACAACCCAATAAAAGTAAAATCCAATGTTACAGGACCTATGACTCGAGTTATGAGATTAAGATATCCTTTAAAAAAAAAAAACCAAACCAATTTAATCATGGTTAAAATACCAAAACTGGCAATATAGATCATGAGACTAAGATATCCTTATAGAAAGAAAAAAAATTATATAGCTCAATCCCAATTGACCTAGTGTTCAATAATCAGATTGGAAAAAAATTCAATTAAAAATAAGACACAAAAAACAATCTGAATCTACTCGGGTTAATTCTTTAAGCATCATTCTCGAGTTATGAGGCTAAATAACATAATAGAAAGTAAACAAATCAAATCATAAAGTCTAATTCTCAATCAACATAATATTAAATGATGGAATTAAAAAAAAAATCAATTAAAAAAAATCCTGAGTCAACCAGGTTAACTCGCTAAATGAGGTTAACCTGCGATCCGTATCATAAGAGTGATAACTCAATAAAAAAAAAATCTAATATTAAAAAATAAAATTAAAAGAAAACATTCATTGAAAAAAAAAATCAAAAAAAGAAAAGAAAAGAAAAGAAAAGACAAAGCACTATTCTAATAAATAATGCTTTGCGAGGAGAGGTATAGTAAAACCCCTTCCTATTTTAGTTTATAGTTAACTATTTTAGTTACATGGTCGTGCTTCTTTGTGGGTTAGAATAATTTTTCATTTTCAATGCAAAAAAAAAAAAAATAATCAAAAAACTTTTTCATACTATTAAAAAAGTTATGAATTAATATATTTTATTTTAATGAAAAATATTACTTTTCAATAAATTTTTTCCTAATCATATAAAAAAATTGTAAGCAATTATAATTAATAAAAAAAATAAAAGTAAGAGTAAGATTAAAAAAGGTTTATTTTTAGTTAAAATTTTGTTACCTAATTAAACAATTTTTTTTTCACATTTTACTTGAAGATAATAATTATTTTTTAATCAATTTACAAGAACCATAAATTAAGATTCTAATAAAAATATAGCAAAAATATATCATAATATCCTTGATGTCAAGGGCAAGCTCGAGGTTGGATTAGTTTTTATTTTATTTTATTTTTATAAAAATACAGCCATTACCAATGTATTAGTTTTCAATTTTTTTTTATTTTTTATTGTGGGTTAAAAATTTTCTATGTCCATCTAACAAACACAAAAAGATGATTAAAGACATGAATAAATATTTATTAATAATAACTAAAGACCAAGTTGAAAAGTTGAGACCCTTTGATGTGAGCTCTTATCTAGCTTAGGTTTTAAGTTGAATCGGGTCAAATCTAACCCGATATAACTTGGAAATTATTTTTCTAGTGTGGTTTTAACCTTTATTTTTTACATATTGATTTAATGATATTTTTAATCGACTTGAGTTAATTCGAGGTAACTCATCAAGCATGTGAACCAGTTAATGAACCCAAATGGATTTAATAACCTATTTTTTGGAAACAAAAGTTTAACCAAAGAGAGGAAGGAAGAGATGACAAAAACAAATAATGAGGGAAAAAAAAATGAGGAGAAGAACTCTTTAAAATGTCCCTAATTGAATATAAAATGTCAAATAAAAAAATATGGAAAACTTGAAGAATTAAGGATGTAGTGAGATCAATTGCTAAAATATTAAAATCAAGACGGCAAACCTAAATGATCTCTACATGAAATAAATAATTCTATGTTTTGACACCTTTAAACACCATTAGAGTCTTATGCACACCCTTTTTCTTCATAATTATGAATCATAACTTGCGTTACATGTTTTTAAAAGCTATTTTATGATAAAAAGAAAAAATTGTTTATATTGATAACTTTTAACCTTTAAAAGGAGAATAAAAGTTATTTTAAAAAAAAGAAACTCATTTGTGTGCTCGATATTGTTCTTTCTGACATTGAATCATTTACATGATACAAAGCAAGATTGCTCTTTTTGAAAGCCAAAACTTTTATTAAAATCCAACCTTTTCTTTCCAAAAGAATCCTTTATTGCTGGAAAATCCATTCATACTTTCTAAAATTAAAGAGCCAAGATCATGAGATGACTATTCTTTGTTGTAAGCCCAACCCATTCATACCTTGTCATTTGTCAATAAAATACCCAAAAATTTCTTCCTGGCATTGAATAACATATTTTGAACTCTCAATCAAAAGAGTCTAATTTTCATTTTCATGAAAATAATCTCAAAACTTCATCTCAATTATTTCATTTTAATTATTGAACTTGAATAAATACAATCATTAAAATTTATAATATGATCCCAAAACTAGAAGAATTATTTTCAAATAAAACAATCATTGATTGATGACATGTTTGAGCCTTATGATGGTGATAGAAAGATAAACAATAAAACTAGTTAGAACAACTCTATTTGAAAGAATCTATGATGAAGATGATGTACTTGATTTTTATACTAGTTTTGCCTACTCTTATTTTTAATTTTATGCTAGTTTATCTTAAATATTTTTATTTATTTATGTATAGGTAGAAAAAAATTTATGGAAGCCCATTTAGAAGCTAATTAAATGAGGAAATTTACCTTGAAGAGGCTGTGTACATATCTTAGGAAAATACAGAATTTTGAAAGTGAAATTTTCTATACTAAGAATACGAAATTTTTAGACCAGAAATTTTAGGAACACATATTTGTAAATTAGGAACATTGTTCTTTAGAGATATCCATGTTAGAAATATTTCACCGGAGAAAAAAATGTCTTTGTTAACATAAATTTACCGTAAAATTCAGCTATGGATTAGAAAAGTGCAGCATTAAGAATAGAGAAAAGATCAGGACAATATGATTAATCCCGCGGAAATTCCGAAAAACACAACCATCTTTGATTTAGAATCGATTACTTCAACGCATAACATTGTAGTCTTCAGTTGTGACAAAACCTAAACACCTCGTATTCTACAAAAACAAACAATGCAAATCTTCCTTTTGTTTCTCAATCTTTAATTTTCATTTTCCACTCTACTTTCCTTGGAATTCATTCCACTGCAATTACCGGTACCTTTTAAATTTCTTTCGAAGTATTATTGAAATAGAATAAGGTTTTATGATTATAAATGAAGTAATTTCTCATATACGTATATGTTTTGATGCATGACATGGTCTTGATGCCGAAATCGATCTGTTAGGCATCATTTTTACTCTGGTTTCCTGCGGTTAGATTCTTGATGTGTATAGAAATTAGCTTCCAAATTGACTACAAATCGTTTAAGCTACGAACTAACACAGATCATGTGTTTCTGGCATTAATTTCATTCTTTGAACAACCAAGCTTTCGGTTACGATTTTTGTCGCAGGTTATTGGCTCATGTTGAAATAGTTTCTTGGGAGATATGCATACTGTTGGTGAGATTGACACCAAACGTATCGAACCAGTGCATGAAAGTTGCCCTAACTTTGTTCGGAGAGAAAGGTGATCATAAGAAATTAACCCTGGTCTAGCGGTGTCAGTGGTGATGTGAGCTCTCTTTATATATCATATTGTTTGGAACTCATTCCTTTTCATTTCTACTCGGCTTGGTTAAAATTCAATAATTTTTTTTAATATTTGTAATATTGTTAATGTAATAAAGATTATTTCATATTACACAAGCCAACTCCCCAGCTAATCACTTGGCTAAGCAACTGCAGATTTAATTTGTTGCTTGGTTGTGGGTGGTTTAAATTATATCTTCCTGGCTTTGGCTTCTCAAGATTTTGTATGGGTTCATTCGTATATTGTATTTAGTGTTTTACGAAGTATAGAATATGACTTCTTTGCTATTTTGTTGTTCCCTCTAGCTTTTTTTTAATCGGAGGAGATGGAAAATGAGAAGGATGTTGAAACCCTGCTAAAAGATGTGGCCAATTACAAGGTGCAAATGGCAGCGAAGGATTCGCCTACTCGCAGCTACTACTTGAGCTAGAGCATTTTCAGAAATCTTATGAGGAACTCTCCATGCTGTTGAAGAAATCTGAGGTTGAGAGAGACGTATACTGTGTAGATTGTAGAGAAGCTAGGACACGGATACATGAACTTGATAAACAAAATAGCAGAATGATAATTGAAAATAACAGAGTAATGAAGAAGAGATTGTATATTGCAGTGAGTGTGTTTGTACAGGATGGCTAACCATTATATAGAGACAGATTCTAACTATTCTAGGAATGTCAACTATACATTAAAATGATCCTAAGATCATGCTAGGCTGATCTAGTGCATTGATCCCGATCCACAATTTTCTCCTTAATGAGATTTATTTCCTTTTAACACTCCCTCTCAAGTTGGAGTATGAATGTCTATGACACCCAACTTGCTGAGATGTGTATGAAACACTGGCGATCTCAATGGTTTTGTGAATAAATTTGCAATTTGCTTTCCAGTTTGAACATACGCTGTCTTGACTTCTCCCCTTTGAATTCTTTCTCGAATTGTATGACAATCTAGTTCAATATGCTTTGTTCGTTCGTGATAAACTGGATTTGCGGCAATGTGTAAAGCCGCCTGATTATCAAAAAACAACTTTGTTGGTCCAGGGTGTGATACTCCCAAATCTTTCAATAAGTACCTCAACCAGGTAAGCTCACAAGCAGCTACAGCCATGGAGCGATATTCCGCCTCCGCTGATGATCTTGATACTGTTGTCTGCTTTCTACTTTTCCAAGACACAAGTGATTTTCCAAGGAAGGTGCAATATCCTGTTACAGATCGCCGTGTAATTGGACAGCTTGCCCAGTCTGCATCACAATACCCTATCAAGTGGAGCGGGCTATCTAAAGGAAATAATAACCCTTGTCCTGGTGCTGCTTTCAAGTAATGGAGGAGTCGATGAGCAGTCTTGAGATGATGTAGTTTTGGTTCCTGCATGAATTGACTGAGTGTGTTCACGGAGTACGTGATTTCTGGTCTGCTAATTGTGAGGTAGATCAATTTTCCAACTAGATGTCGGTATCTAGTAGGGTCTTTAAGTGCCGCACTCCCTGTATCTGTTAATGCTAAGTCAGGCTCCATGGGTACCTTAGCTGGCTTTGCTCCAAGTAACCCAGCTTCCTCCAATATGTCTAACGTGTATTTTCGTTGACATACTGTAATCCCTGTCTTGGATCGTGCTACCTCGATCCCAAGAAAGTATTTTAATGGTCCAAGATCTTTAATTTTGAAGCAACTATTGAGGAACGCCTTGAGATCATTAATAGCCTTTTCATCATTCCCAGTAACAACCATATCATCGATGTAAAGTAATATGATTGTAATGGAATCCCCATGAACCTGTGTAAAAAGTAAATAGTCAGCACGAGATTGTTGGAATCCAATTTCTTGGATTGCACATGAGAATCTGCGAAACCAACTACGAGATGCTTGCTTAAGTCCATAAAGTGACTTATGGAGTCGACAAACTGTATTCTCCCCCTGTCGACGATAACCAGGAGGTGGGAGCATATATACTTCTTCACTGAGCTCGCCATGTAAGAAAGCATTTTGGACATCCATCTGATGTAATGGCCAATGCCTAACAGCTGCTACTGCGAGGAGGTAGCGGACGGTGGTCATTTTGGCAACGGGGGAGAAGGTGTCTTTGTAATCGATACATTCGCGTTGTGTAAATCCCTTTGCAACAAGCCTGGCTTTGTAACGCTCGATGCTGCCATCAACTTTGTACTTGATCTTAAAAATCCATTTGCAACCGATGGGTCGTTGGCCAGGGGGTAAAGGAACAGTGGACCAAGTGTGATTTTCTTCAAGAGCTGTAATTTCAGCAGTCATGGCTGCAACCCATTGAGATCATGACGAGCCTGCTCATAAGTGGCTGGCTCAACCAAGCGAGATATATTACTTACAAAGGAACGATATAGACTAAAGAGGCCAGAGTAAGAGACATACCGGTGGAGTGGATAACGTGTACCAGACATGGATGCAGAGGAGATGTCAGGGCCAAGAACAGCAGCATGATAGGTTTGGAAGTCTTGTAGGTAAGGTGGAGGTCGATAAAGGCGGGTGGAATGGCGAGGTTCGGGGAGGGTCTGTATTGGGTCGACAATGGGGGGTTTAGTGACGTTGGTTAAGGAGGACACAGATGGATCAATGAATGTTGACGGGACGGATGACTGGGATGTCGTAACAGGAGGTTCTAATGGGACAGTGGTTATGGTGTGAGGGCGATGAGAGTAAACTTTGAGTGGGGTTGGGTGAGGAGTGGCAACCGTCGGAGGGTATGTATTATGGGAGGGGGAAGGTGGTGCAAGATTCGGTTGGGTGGAAGGCTGATTAGATAGTGTGGGTTGAGGATGGGTGGTGGTCTCAGGTAATGTGGCGAGGCTACTGGGGATAGGCAAAACTGGGTTGTCGTCTAGAGTTTCTGGTGGTAGCTTAGTGAAGGGAAATGTATGTTCATGAAAAGTGACATCTCGTGAGGTAAAAAATTTCTTGCTTTCAAGATCATACACACGATATCCTTTTTGGCCATGAGGATATCCAATGAAAATGTAACGGCGAGCACGACAATCAAGTTTATGATCAGGGGTGAGATTTGTGGCATAACATAGACAACCAAAAACCCGAAGAGTAGAGTAGTTGGGTGGAGTGTGGTTTAAAAGTTCATATGGGGATTTGTGAGAAAGAAGGGGAGTGGGTAGACGGTTGATAAGGTAACATGATGTTTGGACACTTTCCCCCCAAAATTGTAGTGGTAAATTGGCTTGAAAGCGAAGGGCTCGAGCTACATTGAGAAGATGACGGTGTTTGCGCTCAACCACTCCATTTTGTTGAGGGGTATAAGCACATGTGTGTTGGAAAATGGTACCACGTTCATCAAGAAAAGAATGTAGTGAAGTGAATTCCCCCCATTATCTAAACGTAAGATTTTGATATCCCGATTAAATTGTGTTTTTACCCAAGAGAAAAAGGACTTTATCAATGACTGGGTGTTGGATTTAAGACTCATGAGGTGTACCCAGGTGAAATGAGTAAAGTCATCAACAATAGTTAAAAAATAACGAGCCCCAGAATGTGTATGGATTTTGTGTGGTCCCCAAACATCACAATGAACTAAATCAAATGGTGCAATGGTATTTATTGAGCTTGTAGGAAAAGATAAACGAGTTTGTTTTGCTAGAGGACAAATCTCGTAGACATGCTTATTATTAAAAACAATATCAAGGAAAGATTGGGATAAATGGTGGAGGGGAGCAGCAGATGGGTGTCCGAGTCGTTGATGCCAAAGGTTTGAAGTGCAAGTGATGTGATTGATGAGGCAAGGATTTTGGGCAGGGGTGAGATAGTAAAGACCATTAAAATGCTTGCCCAGGCCAATCATCCTCCTCGTATCCACGTCCTGCACATCACAAAAATTTGGGTAAAATATCACTATACATCTCAAAGCCCGTGTCAATTTGCTTACAAATATTAAATTCACATGAAAATTAGGCACATGGAGGACTCCATCCAGAGATAAGTCTGATGATAATTGAATAGACCCTATACTGTTGATGCGTGTCTGTTCTCCATTAGGTAAACCAACAAAGTCATGAATCAATTTCTTTTTGTTGTGCGTTGGTGGTAATTGTGATACATGATCTGTTGCTCCACTGTCCACTATCCAATATAAAGTTGAATGTGTATTAAAATTATCACAATTGGGTGTAGCAATACCTGTTGCGTTTGCAAATGGTTGATTGTTACCGTTTTTCAGTAATGCCATGATTTGCTTATACTCTTCAGCTGTGAAGGTTGGGCTTTCATCAGTCGATTCCCTCTTCATCTCAATGTTGTTGATCGTTGTCTTCTTATTTCTTGGCTTCATGTTTTTTCCATGCCATTTATGGCCAATTGGAAACCCAATTAGATAATAACATTGATCAACCAAATGTCCTCTTTGCTCACAGTGAGTGCAGAACTTCCTGCTGCCAAACAAAGTCACCGTCTGTGATCCTCCCCGTCGTGCAACCTGCATCGCATGGGAGGCTGGCACGATGGAATTCCGTGCTGCTACCTCCATTTGCCTCTCTTGTTGGAGAATAAGGCCATGGGTTCGTCGTGTATCGGGTAGGGGATTCATCATCAAGATTGACCCACGGATTTGGGAATAGGGTTCGTTAAGCCCCATTAAAAATTGCATCATCTTCTCCTTCTCTTCTCTGTCAGCAAGCTTTTTCAGCATGTCGCAAGAGCAAGGGATGGGTTCCTGGTAAGACCCTAATTCATCCCAAAGCCCTTTGAGTTTTGTATAATAGGCAGATATGGAGAGGGACCCTTGACGACATTCAACAATTTCTTGTCGTATTTGGTAGATTCTGGATTCGTCTCCTTGGGAAAATCTGTCTTTGAGGTCGTTCCAAATCACGGCTGCCGTATCTGAGTAGATGACGCTAGGAGCTATCTCTGGTTGAACAGAATTGAGGATCCAGGACACCACCAGATCATTGCAGCATTGCCATAATGGGAATTTTGCACCATTTGTTGGCGGAGCTTCTATGGATCCATCGATGAGACCAAGTTTGTTTTTGGCGCTAAGGCTGCGGCGCATTGAACGACACCATTCCCTATAGTTGCGTCCATTCAAAAGTGTGCTGACCAGGGTGAGTCCTGGTGTGTCTGAATGATGTAGAGCCAAAGGATCGGGTAAGAAAATCCCTCTCTCTTCTCTGTTCTGTGATGTGAAATCTGTGGATTTGTCTAGGATTTCGGTTGTGTTGATTCCTTTGTTGGCCATGTTGTCAATACAATGGTGTTTGTGTTTTGGTTGTAGCGGAAGGTGTTAGGCTAGAGACACTAGAACCAGTGCTCTGATACCATAAACAAAATAGCAGAATGATAATTGAAAATAACAGAGTAATGAAGAAGAGATTGTATATTGTAGTGAGTGTGTTTGTACAGGATGGCTAGCCATTATATAGAGACAGATTCTAACTATTCTAGGAATGTCAACTATACATTAAAATGATCCTAAGATCATGCTAGGCTGATCTGGTGCATTGATCCTGATCCACAATTTTCTCCTTAATGAGATTTATTTCCTTTTAACACTTGAGGCCAAGGTAAAGGAGATGACTGATGAACTTTTAGAAACTGGAAAAATACGGGAGAAGCTTACTCATGGTTTGAGTGAATTGAAGGCTACAGAGGAAGAGATACTTAGCATGGAAACACAACTTGCTACTGCAAGGGAAGTGAATCTCAAGGCACTGGCAGCAACAGAGCTGATGGCAACTGCAGCAAACATGGAAAAGAAAAGATCTGAAGAACTGGTAAAGCATGTCGTTGAGCTCAATGAAGCTATTCTTGTGTTAAAGCTTGCTTCCATTGAAGCTGAAAAGGAGAAGTGCATGGTTTTATCTGATAAAGATGCTCGGTTAGAGTTGGCAATGGAAATGGCTGCTCAAGCACAAGAGCAGGTGGAAGACATGAAAAAGCGATTGGAAATAATTCAAGAATTGGAAAATCAGCTGCTAGCCAAATCTATACTTGTTGATTCGCTACAGGCGGAACTCAATCAAGCATCTGAACTAGTTAGTTCATCTAATAAAACTGTTTCGGATGCTGTAAAAGATTTGAATCAGCTAAAAGCGGATTTGATAGTCAAGGAAAGAGATAATTCCGATCAAACATTTTACTTTGGGGCATTGGAAACTGAATTGAATCAGTTAAAAGCAGAACTAAAGAATGAAAATGAAGAGGCAAGCCATTTGAGTCGTAACGTGGAAATCCTCATGGATGAGCTACAGGAAGTAAGAACCAAAATATATGAAATTAAAGAAAGAGAGAAAGAAGCAGAGATTGAGAAATTAAAGAAAGAGAGAAAGAAGCACAGATTGAGGTTGCAGGCTAAAATCTGAGCTTCATAAAGGAAGGTCTGAACTTTCAGCAGCTGAAGCAAGAACTGGGAGTGTAAAATTCGGATTATATCTTGCCGTTCAGCAGCTAGCAGTGGAAGCTGAAGCAGCAGAAAGGAAAAATCAAAGATTAAAAGGATTATATAAGGTAACTGAGGAATCCGAAGACTTTGGGCTCATGCACACTGATCAATATCAAAAGTACTCATGTCAAGACGTAGAAGCTTTTCAGAAAAATGAGTCAAACGCAGAATCTGCGAAGAGAAGAAATGAAAATGATGGAAATATAACAATTTCACTTGAAGAATACGAGTCCTTGATCAGGAAAGCTGAGAAGGCCGGTGAATTCTTAAGAAGAGAATCTTCCAATATGTCCATCACATCTGAAAATAAGTACGAATCACAACTTCTAAAGAAAGAGCTGGAGATTGCAATTGTGAAAAATAGGGAGTTGAGGACTAGGTTAGAACAGGCTGTTACAAGAGCTGAAGCCGCTGAAAAAGCTAAAACAACACTCGAAGATCAACAGAAGAGGCGTCAAGAACAAAAGCAGAGGATAAAGGCAGCTATAGTGAGGCTTCGCGAGGAATCCACATCAAGAGAGTTCAGTTCTTCGACATATGAGAGTGCACCCAAAGAACACCAGCCACTGGGTAAGGTTCTTAACATGAAATTCTAGTCCTGGTAAGACATTTTGTGCAACTAAATTTCAGAACGTATCATTGAACGTTGAACACCGTTTCCAGAATGTACAGAGTAAGCGATTGATCGATCCTCTTACATTATGTCTTGCTATAGCAGCATCTCTTGTTATTTTAACTAAGTTGTTTCATTACATTCTTAAACGCAAGCCACTATAGATTGTATATATCATCTGTCCTCCATGTTAAATTGATCGTCAATAGATGCAAATGTTCTCAACGCAGCTTGTCTCCCACAATTTCAACAACAATTCCTTGAAATCATGACACTTCCAATCAATGCTTATGAGTATTTTTCTCTTTATAACAACAACCTAAATCTAGAGTAAAGAGAGCACGAGGGCAAACAAGAGAGCAAAAATTTGAATGAAGTCCCTTCAGTTTTCAACAGTGAAGCCCCTTCAAGGCTAGGGATGCAAAATTAGAGAGGAGGCTATTTTTTCTGTTTTCTATTATTCACTCTATTTTTTCCCCTCTCTTTCTTTGGATTTTCTCACTTTGTATTCTTCTCTCTCTCTCTCTCTCTCTCTCTTCCTACACGCTATCTTTTTTTCCTTCAAAAATTTATTTTTTTTCTTTTTTTTTTCCTCCCCCTCGTCACTTTTTTTCTTTTTTTTCTTCCTACAATTTCTCATTGATGTTTTTATGATTTTCTTAGATTTGTTTTATTTTGAAAATTCAACAACATACATATAATAACCATAAAGGTTGAAACTTATGAAATAGCCAAATATTAGCTAAATTATATCAAAAAAGCATTTTTAAAACTATTTTAAAAACTTTGATCGAACGGGGTCAAAATCAACACACCCCACATGAATAGATTGTTATTTATTTACTTGATTAAACAAAAGTATTTAAATATTTATGAAAAAATATCTTATTGTTGGTAATTATTCAAATAAAAGTGAAGGTATTAATTAAAGATATTAAATGACTTTATTAGTTAAATTTATATGATTCTCCTCCTACCTTGTTGGTGGGTTTTCTCGAGAATATCCTTGTAAGCAGTAGTGTTTTCCACGTCTTGAGTTGATGAAGGAGTCATTAATTCTATACCCAGACTTTGGCTAATCCAGCTGGGCATCGTGCACACAAGAGTCGATGAGCCCCTCTATGCCTTGGAAAAGAAATAATATATTTTAGTGAATAAGTGTGTGAATAACGTGTGCCCTTTTTATGAAAACATTTTCCATGAATATTTTACCGTAAAACAAACGAAATCTAATTTTATTCCTTTCATAACAGCCCTTGCAAAAATGTTATCCTCCTTTACGAAATCTATTTCTTCAGTCCACGGCACTTCCTTTTGAAAGATGTTTTTTATTCAATTCCTTAAGCACGGCGATGATGCAAATAACTTGTAAAAGAAACACAGCGATGAAATTGAAAACCCTTGTTTATTTGGATTGATTTCGTCATGTATAAATATATCAAGGGTCCCAAAAATTTGATGACACAAAGGTTGACAATTAGAGCCCTCATTCTGACTTTGCTGTTCTTGAGGGAAGATGACAGGGAACTTCAGAGACAGACAATCCCACGGGTGATGGATTAGTAGTTTCCCTTGCCGTAAAGCTTGATCCTAAGACATGATGGATTGATGACATTTGTTGTTGTTATATGCCTCTATGTTGCTCGACATTTGAGCTCATGATAGGGATTCTCTTTGTAGAAGGAGACTAAAAAAAAACATCGTTTTCGAAGATAGCTACAACCCTGGGGTAAAATCCTTAACGTCCTCTTTTAGGTGGCATTTGGTGTTATTTGTCGGGAGTTTCCTCGAAGATCCTGCTGAAAAAACATGAGGAACACTTCATTGGAATGATTATTTTAATATGGAATCCAAAGAGAGGTTATTGTTTGTGTATTTTTAAATTTTTTTTTACTAATGTTTATGATTGATGTATTCTAGTTAAGGATACGAATTATGAAGTGTCTAATAAAAATTTATTTAAATCATTATCAACTAAATGGATATCTCTATCAATATGATTGATAAATGTTCATTTATACATAAAGTAATAAACAATTTCTTATTTTTACAATATGCATATTTGCCTGGCCTACCGATTAGTGCTTCACATGGTGATGCTTGTTTTTTTTTTTTTTTTAAAAAAAAAAAAAAAAACCACAAACAAAATGATAGATGCATTGTTTAATGAAACGGGTTGGAGAGACATTTATAAAAAAGAACAAAAAACTCGCATACTCTACTCTTATTATGATGTTTTTTTGCTAATATTATAATAATAATTGTGCTATGTTAGCAAATATTTTGGGTATTAGCAATCAAGGGGCTGATGTCCTTGAAATGAAGATTATCCCTATTATATATTGAGGGATTTGTGCATGATGATATTGTGATAATGCATACTGATAAACATGATTTTGCATTGGGTGCAAAAATTAAAAGTCAAGTCTTGATGTTAAAACCTAGATTGTTACTTAGAATCATAGCAAATAATATATTGTCCAAAAAAAGCATTTCGATAAGGTTATTTTTATGAACTTGTGCCGTATTGATTGTATGATTAGGAGAAAGTCTTTTTAAGTTACCTTACATAATGATGAAAAACTTAATTACGTAAAACAATAAAAAACAAAAGTCTTTTTCTTATGGTTAATGTCTATCTATAATCTTTGAATATTTTAAAAACCAAGTTTACAATTTTCTTGTGTCACTAAAAAAAAATAGAGAGAGAGAGGAGGGAGGGAATCATAAAAACAAGAAGAAAGAAAGAGATAGAAAGTCATTGGTTGACTACATTCCAGTTATAAATAAATAAAAAATCATTCTTTGTGTTATTGAGTTCCGTTTCATTAAAAAAGTTCTATTGAAATATTTTTTACCCCTTATTGAAAAAGTAAATATGGGTTAAGAAAAAAAAAAATTTAATTTTATTTTGTATTTTTGAATACTTTAGGTATGTTTTTGGGATAAAAAATTAGTTTATTGAAGTTTTAAGGTCATTGGTTCAATCTTTTAGACGTTTTATGTTAAAATAAGTTAGAAAATAGATTTTTAGGTTTAAAAAATCACTAATTGATTTTCCTATTAACTCTCGGGTGGTTGGAATTTAGAAATTCAAATGGCATATCATATGCTTAAAATAAAGTAGAGAAAATAACATGTTATCACCTGTTAACATAAAAAATGATATTTAACGAGCATTAATCTCCTCTTAACATAAAAAAAATATATAGGCCTAGCACATAATCCTAACGTCCTTTTTTATGAGTGAAGTGAGCTTGGCTTGTTTTATTTTTTTTGTCTTTTCTTTGAATTTTTATTTAAGTTATTATAATAGATTTATTCTAGATTTTTTTTATTGAATATCTTTTAATTTTTACTCTTTCTTTATAATTAGATCATTGCTCTTTTTTATTATATTCAAAAATAATCTTTTGTACAATCTTTTATATATATTTTTTAAAAATTATTTAATCTCATTTATGCACATGTTTATATTTAATTATTGTTCAATTAAATAAAAATAATAATTTTAAAAAATAAAATTGTTGGATCTTATTGGGTAATATGTTTGGTAGATTATCCCTAACCCTTGATACCCAAAATCGGTCTAAATGTCCAAGATTGATGCCCATAATTATATGTGATGACTATTTTTTAGTGGTTGAATCAATTAAAGTTTTTTTTCCAGTCTTATTCGTCTGATTTTCATTAAGATAACTTGAAATATATACGAGGCATATTAATCGGTAGCAGCTTGATTTGTCTAGAACTCCAAGGATTGATTTTTTTTTTTTTTTATCTGGGGATTTTATTTTTAAAATTTCTTTGACTTCATCAAATCACTGTAAAAACATATAAATTTATTTGCAATTAACATATAAAAGTAACCCAAAATTATCAATAATAAAATAATAAAAAAAAAAAAAACTGAATTGCCGGAGGAAGTACGTTTCTAGAATCACCAACCAGGAACCGTGGCTTACCAAACCCGTACGTGTGTATATGTGTGTGCGCGTGTGTGTTATATTCTAAAGCCATATATGATCACACATATAGACGTATAATGGTTCTCACGACCCATCAATCATTTTCAATGTCAATTTTTCCTTGTTCAAACTTCAAACTTGTACTGAAAGGGGAAAAACTTTGGTTTTATTTTTATTTTTTATTTTTATTTTTAACATGACAAGTATAATTTCTTTGAGCAAGTCTGAGTCAAAGTGCGGCCAAAACGCATGAACGGGTCAACACGGGCGGCTAACCGGCCCTTACTTGCTTCAAGCCTTTTCCACCCACCATACAAAACACACACGTAAAGTCTGTAAGAGAATATTATTAATCAAATTTGACTGAGGCTAGTGCTAAACTGTCAATCTCCCTATTAATTCCTCTTTTTACATGTTTCTTGAGGGATATGACCACCCTCAAATCAGTTTTCTTATGAACCAATGCTAAATCTTTTTTAGAATAATATGACATTTACAATAACCTGAGAAAATTTAATATATTTTTCTTTCAGATGTTGAGCCATAGTCAATGAAGGGAGCAAATTTCTTTCATAGTCACTGGGTCAACTTGCTATATTCTATAGTGCAATGGCTATTTTCATTATTATAGATTACAAAACATTATACATAAAACTATGCGAAGCATTTCTTCCATGTTTGGTTTGGTCTACCTGCAGTCTGCAGGCCCTGCGATTCAACCATTTTCTTACGAGCAGTGTTTTTCTTATATGGAGTTGTGAGGAGGCTGAAGATATAAAGACGAAAAGGAAGAAGACAGTAGCAAGTCTGATCATGAAAGAAGACGAAACTGATCATTTATGGCGGATTGTATTATTCATGTTCTTAATCTTGATTACAGGTACGTACTAATCTTTTTTGGCTTAGATTCTTTCTTTTCTTGTTCTGATTCCTAGGATTAGATATGATCATGGTATTGCTTTATTCTTGTATGGTTGCTTTGATCGATAGTATAAGCCTTGAGCATGGCACGAGAACAAGCACAACTCCCTAACTTCATTAATTACAAATAATTTACCTGTTCATGTTTATTATCCTTCCATGGTGTCCAAAAATATTTTCTGAATCCTATATCCAAGGAATTGAGATGCCGATGACCTGACTAGAATGTTCTGTTTCTGCTAATTAATTGCAGGTTCAGTAGTAGTGTCTGGAGATTCGCTTGACACGGATAGACAAGTCCTTCTTGACTTGAAATCATTCCTCGAGGAACGAAACCACGTAAACAGAGGACAGTACTCTCAGTGGAACCCGCAGAGCTCAAATCCCTGCAACTGGTCTGGAATCCTATGCACACTTGATGGCTCAAGAGTTAGAGGCATTAACTTAGCTGCCAACAACATCTCTGGAGATTTGTATGGCAACTTCTCGTCCCTGACGGCCCTCACTTACCTCGATCTTTCTCGAAACACTTTCAGCGGTGCTGTTCCTGGTGACTTGAGCAACTGTCAGAATCTTGTTTATCTTAACCTCTCACATAACATCCTTGAGGGTGAGCTCAACCTGACTGGCTTGACCAAATTGGAGGCTCTTGATTTGTCTACGAATAGGATTTTTGGTGGAATTCAGTTCACCTTTCCGGGAATTTGTAACAACTTGATTGTGGCAAATGTCTCAGCGAATAATTTCAGTGGTGGGATAGATAATTTCTTTGATGGCTGCTTGAAGTTGCAGTATCTTGATTTAAGCTCCAACTTTTTCAGTGGGGCAATATGGAAAGGTTTTTCAAGGCTGAAGGAGTTTTCTGTGTCTGAGAATTATCTCAGCGGAGAAGTTTCGGAGTCATTCTTTGCTGAGAATAATTGTAGCCTGCAAGTGTTGGACTTATCAGGAAACAATTTCACTGGTAAGGTACCAGGCGAGGTATCAAATTGCAGGAATTTGGCTATTTTGAATCTGTGGGGAAACCATTTCACTGGACAAATTCCACCTGAGATAGGTTTGATTTCAAGTCTTGAAAGTTTGTTCTTGGGTAACAACACATTTTCTCCGACAATACCAGAGTCTCTTTTGAACTTAGGTAACTTGGCCTTTTTGGATTTGAGCAGAAATCATTTTGGGGGTGACATACAGCAGATATTTGGGAGATTCACACAGCTGAAGTTTCTGGTGTTACACGGGAATTCATATGTCGACGGCATAAATTCTTCAGGCATTCTCAAACTACCTAATCTAGTTGGATTAGATCTGAGCAACAACAGCTTCACGGGTCCATTACCTGTTGAAATCTCTGAAATGCACAACTTGAAGTTCTTGATCCTAGCGTACAATCAATTTAACAGCAATATACCACAAGAATATGGAAATTTTCAAGGCTTGCAAGCTCTTGATCTCTCCTTCAACAACCTAATTGGAAAAATACCTTCTTCTCTTGGAAAGTTGAGGTCACTCTTGTGGTTAATGCTCGCAAACAACACGTTGTCAGGTGAAATTCCGGCTGAATTGGGAAGCTGCACTAGTTTGTTGTGGTTGAACCTTGCTAACAACCAGCTCTCTGGGAGTATCCCGCGTGAATTGATGAAGGTAGGAATGGACCCCTCGCAAACATTTGAATCAAACCGGCAGGATGGAGGCATCATCGCTAGCTCACGTGAGTGTTTGACAATGAAGAGGTGGATTCCTGCAGATTATCCACCATTCAGTTTTGTATATACAATTCTAAATCGGAAGACCTGCATGAGCATATGGGATAGGTTGCTTAAAGGGGTTGGCCTTTTCCCGGTATGTGCAGCTGGATCAACTGTCCGTACACTTCAAATCTCAGGTTATCTTCAACTGAGCGGCAACCAGCTTTCTGGAGAGGTCCCTGGAGATGTTGGTAAGATGCATAATTTCAGTATGATACATTTGGGTTTCAATAACTTGAGCGGTACGCTCCCTCCGCAGATTGGACAGTTGCCACTGGTAGTCTTAAACCTCACCAAAAATACCTTCTCCGGTGAAATTCCAAATGAAATTGGGAACGCCAAATGCATAAAGAATCTTGATTTATCTTATAACAACTTCTCTGGCACGTTTCCTGTAAGCTTGAACAACTTGAATGAGCTTAGCGAGTTTAACATCTCTTACAATCCTTTAATTTCTGGTACAATCCCAACACCTGGGCAGTTGGCAACATTTGAGAAAGATTCCTACCTTGGCGATCCACTCCTGAAACTTCCAAGCTTTATCATCAATTCCTCGGGTTCCCCGCCAAATCAATATCCAAAAATCGAGAAGAAAGAGCACAAAAAGTGGGTTGCAGTTCTGGTGCTGTTAACAATGACTATGGCATTCTTAATTTGCGGACTTGCTTCACTTATAGTTTGCATGCTGGTGAAAAGTCCAGCAGAGTCACCAGGATACCTCTTAGAAGATACCAAACACCTCCGGCGTGACTTTGCATCAAGTTCAGGCAGTTCATCTCCATGGTCGTCAGATACAATTAAGGTCATACGTTTGGACAGAACAGCATTCACTCATGCTGACATCTTGAAGGCAACAGGCAATTTTTCAGAAAGCAGAATCCTTGGGAAGGGAGGTTTTGGAACAGTGTACAGAGGATTATTGCCTGATGGAAGACAAGTGGCAGTTAAGAAGCTACAGAGAGAAGGAATAGAAGGTGAAAAGGAATTTCGAGCTGAAATGGAAGTTTTAACTGGAAATGGCTTCGGATGGCCTCATCCAAACCTAGTGACACTTTATGGGTGGTGCCTTGATGGTACAGAGAGAATATTGGTGTACGAGTACATGGAGGGTGGAAGCTTGGAGGATCTTATATCAGATAGGACGAGGCTAACATGGAGGAGGCGTATTGACATAGCAATCGATGTGGCACGCGCCTTGGTATTTCTTCACCATGAGTGCTACCCTGCGATTGTGCACCGTGATGTCAAGGCTAGCAATGTCCTGCTAGATAAAGATGGCAAGGCAAGTGTCACTGACTTCGGTCTTGCTAGATTTGTTGATGTCGGGGATAGCCATGTGAGCACAATGGTGGCCGGCACCGTTGGGTATGTTGCGCCGGAATACGGACAAACTTTCCACGCGACTACCAAAGGCGATGTGTACAGTTTTGGGGTACTGTCAATGGAACTGGCAACAGGGAGGCGAGCTGTGGATGGAGGAGAAGAGTGCCTATTGGAATGGGCTAGAAGGGTGATGGGATACGGCAGACATGGATTAAGTAGAGCTAGGATACCGGTAGTGCTTCTGGGCTCGGGGTTGGCTGAGGGAGCGGAGGAGATGTGTGAGCTCCTAAGGATTGGGATAGGATGCACGGCGGAGGCACCACAAAGTAGACCAAACATGAAGGAGGTGCTAGCTATGCTAATAAAACTATAATGCTGCAGGCCTGGCCGTGGGGGGATTAGATGACGACCATGAGTGGTTTAGTTGCCCTTGTAAGATGTCCATATACAAATCTAGCTACGCTACTCTAACAACATCACAGGAAAACACACTACACAGATTCTTATTGTACACCAAAACATTCGTCATTTTGTTAAGAGTTGAAAATTCACTCATGAGCAATGCTCTGAACCACAACTTCTACTTTCCTCCAACTTCTTTCGGGATATTTTCCATTTCTCTTCGTATATTTGGAACAGCTGCTCTTCAAACATTGTAAGAAAAACTTGAAATCAAACCAAACCAATGACTTTTCCTCTGTGTCGAAGAATATATATATATATAGTTAGTTAGAGGGTGTTCGGTGTAGGAGATTTCAAATTCCACCCATCTAGATATCTTGAATACCTTTTTTGCTATAAAAAAAAATGTTAAATATAAAAATATTAATTTTCTTACATCACATTACCCCCAACCCACGAATGTTATTTTAAATAGACAAACAATATCTTTACTTTTACCAATATTAATAAAATTGGTGTTGACTTGTAACTTATTTGAACAACTAATATATACTTTAATGATTTTATTATATTTGTGAAGTAATTTGGAAGCTGATTTATTATCTTATCGTGTAATTTTATTTCTTTTATAACGTTATATTTATTATTAGATTCAATTTATAAAGGTATAATAATATATTTGTATAAAACTTCTTATAAACCAAACCCAATAAAAATATATTATTTAGATTTTTTATTTTAAATTAAACACAAATACTACATTCTCACCAATTATATTCCTAGCAATCATATCCCAAGAGAACTATGAGAATCCATAAGACCTAAATTAATGCTCATTTGGTATTGGATTTTTAATTATATTTGAGTCATTTTAAAATTAATTCAAAAAAATATTAAATTAATATTTTTTTGATAATTATTCCGATAAAAAAAATATGTGAGATAAAACTCAAACATAAAAGAAAATGTAAGAGCCCTCTAAACCTCATTCATTAAAAAAAAAAAAAAAAACAAAAAAACAAAAACAAAAACAAAAACAAAAAAAAAATACAAGAATTCTCAAAGACTTCAAAATAAAAATAAAAATCCAATATACCAAAAAGACTAAAGGTTTGTAAGAGTTTTACTAGGCTCAAAATAATAGGAATCTTATTGGGTTTAAATTTGCCAAAGTTTTACTGAACTCAAATTCCCTACAGCTTTCCTGGGCTAAAAAAGAAAAAAGTTTGCAACAGCCTTGCCAGGCTCGCTAAAATCTTGGTAGACTCAGATTTGCTGGAGCATTGCGAGGCTAGAAATGAAAAATGTTTGTAGGAGCTTTCCAGAAACAGAGTCTTTAGATAACTTCTTTATGCTCATTAATGGAAAACAAAATTGTTGAACTTTGATGTTTCAAATTATTCAACATAATTTTGTCATTCTATACTACTAGACTAGGTAAGCATCTTTCCTAAATTTATAATGGGAAACGAGTTCATGATGCTTCGACTCTGAAGGTAACTGAATAGCACTTGGAACTATTAATTGGACAATTCATGTCTGTAGAATCCACACATCTGAAGAAGAAAAAAATAAAATGTAAAGGAGAATTCACTGCTAATGGGTCTCGTTCGATCTTTTTAAATTGTGCATTCCTGTTTCCATTATGTCTAGTTGTAGCTCCTGTCACCTTACGCTTTATGATATATCTGGCTGTTTAATAAAGCATAATTTCATCCAGGTTGAGAGTCGCCGAAGATTTAGCATCCTTCAATCTTGGGATCAAGATGGGTTCGCTTGATCTTCTTTTGAGTGCTGTATCATCTATTTACCATGGTTATGTTGGCGACAATACTAATCTGTGCTATTGTGCCTTGTAAACGAAGTTTATGTCCTTCTATTCTTTTTAGGTAGGTATCGTGTTGCAGAGATAGCATGGGTACAGGATAATCCACCAGAAGGATAAGAAGAAAGAACCGAAGTGTTCTTATTTTTCTGGCATGTTATGTGTATCTTCATCTTATCTCTGTTTGTGTGTGCGACTGTGCATGTTTATTATTTTCTTCTTTTTCTGGTACCTAAGTGATAATTGGTGGATTAACACCATATATTACAGGATAATCCACTAGAAGGGGAGCAATGAATATCTAATCTGTGTGTATGTTTTCTCCTCTCTTCTTTTCTTTTCTGGTTTTCAAGTGATAATGAGAATGCGAAGACTGAGCCTCAAAGAGCACTTTCTCTAGGTGCTAAAAGAGGTACAAAAGAGGATATGACGCGGACTGGTATATCTAAGAACATCAGAACAGGGCTGCAGGATGAAGTGAAAATGTGTAATTTTCATAGATCGGATGCTATGGAAATATCCATTTTTTTATAACCAATATTCCTGCATCCCATGATCGTAGATCTCATTCTTTTTGTACAATATTTTCAACTGAAATCCATCTAAATAGGAAAACTCATTTCTCATCTGTAGCAAGTCAAGTTCTTTGTGTCCTGAAGAGAAATAATAAGGAAATTGAGCTCGTAAGCCTTTACCTTGTTATTGTTAGTCAGCAGAACCAACACTTGTCCCATTTTATTTATCCACGTTTCTATTTTCAGCTGTCTCAAAATGTTTTGTCAAAACATGCTATGAAGTGTTTAGTTTTTCATTATACTTGTTAAAACAATATGTATTTGATGCAGACAGAAGCGAGATTCGGTATAAGTTAAATCCTCTAAAGATCAAGAACATCGTAACTACAAAATATTTAATTTTATATCAAAAGATGATTGCGAGAGAATGACAATAATGAAAGGTTGGAGTAATTTTGGATGATGTGGTATTATATTTATTGCTTTTCTTTAATCTGTATAAAAACGGGGCAAACAAATCTCGGATGAAGGGAATATTTAGTGTTTTGATCCAAATTTCAGGAGTTCAAATCCAAACGTAAAAGGGCATTAGCAGTGAGCAGAAAACATGGCTAAGCAGTAAGCAGAAGTCGTGGTGTGGGTGATTAATTTATTATGAGTATAAAACATTGGTTTGCAGGCATTTATGATTGTTTTTTCTGCTGCTGCTGTTGGTAGTAGTAGTTGCATACAAGGTTCAACGCGTAGCTCGCTATTAAGCTTTAAGGATAATTTTTCTTACAAAGTCTTTCTCTCTTACCGCCCATCCAATCCAATTATTATAACATAACAACCCTGCACGTCCTTCCCTTGCCTACTCCCAACTATCTTCTCTTTATTTGTTCAACTTCGCAGCCATTTTATTACGTGCAAAGCTAAACCACCTTCAAACACCATCCAATGTCACCACCACTGCTGCTGCGGCCACCGTTTTGTTAACAAACAACATTACCCTTTCCTACACCACCTCGAGAGAATGGAAGGCCGACAGAACTGGCCGATCTCCTCCCTTTCTCTGCTTTTACTTTTCAATCTTCTTTTCATCCTTGTAAACTCCACTTCCGCAATAGACTCTTCTTCTGTGGCTGCTTACACGCCTCCGGATAACTATCTAATTGATTGTGGATCACCGCAGGATACCAAGCTTGATGATGGCCGGACCTTCAAATCTGATTCTGCCTCGCGGAGTTACCTTGAAACCAATGAAGATGTACAAACTTCTGTCGATTACATTTCCGTAAAAGGGTTTTCTGTCTCTTCTTCTGCGCTCCCTTTATTTCGCAGTGCAAGGATTTTGAAGGCTGTTTCAAAATATACATTTTACATCACTCGTCCAGGGTGGCATTGGGTTCGTTTTTACTTTCACCCGCTTCCTCACCCTGTATACGATCTAACCAGTGCTGTTTTCAGTATCACCACAGATGAGGTTGTCCTCTTACACGACTTCTTTGTCAAAGATAACTCCACACTGGTTTTCAAGGAATATCTCTTTAATGTTTCCGGTGATAGATTCTCCCTCCTTTTCAAGCCCAAGGAGAGATCTTATGCATTCATCAATGCCATCGAAGTTGTGTCTGCCCCGGACGGTCTTATCTCTGATTCTGCATCCACAGTTCCCCAAGGTGGAACTTTAAATGGTTTGTTTCAGCATGCTTTTGAAGTGTGTTATCGGTTGAATGTTGGAGGACCAACCATAACTCCAATGAATGATACCTTGTCAAGGACATGGCTGCCTGATACCCCATACAACGTCTTTCCCCAAGGAGCGCAGAATGCGTCCATTATGCCCAGTGCTGTCAAATACCAGCAAAGTGGAGCTACTCCATATATCGCACCGAGCTGGGTTTATGCAACTGCGGATGAAATGGCAGAGTCTGAGACGCTGCAACCAAACTTCAATCTGACATGGCAGATGAATGTTGATCCTGGATTTTCCTACTTGATCAGAATGCACTTCTGTGACATTGTCAGCCAGGCCCTTAATGATCTGTACTTCAACGTGTATATAAACAGCATGATGAGTGTGTCAGGTCTTGACCTTTCTTCCATCAACAATGCCCTTTCAACAGCATATTATACAGATTTTGTGCTCAATGCCTCGTCCATCAGGAATGGTTCCGTCAGGGTTCAGGTTGGCCCTGCTTCCGGCATGCAGTCAGGCATCCCTAACGCTATTCTTAATGGATTGGAGGTCATAAAGATTAGCAACTCAGTGAGGAGCTTGGATGGTTTATTTGGCGTTGATGGACCATCAGGTGGAGGACGTACAATGAAGATTGTTGCGGGTGTTGGGCTTGCAATGGCGGTGACAGCAATGCTGTTGCTTGCAATTGTGTGCATCCGGTGGCAACAGAGGCCTCGAGATTGGGAGAAGCGAAACAGCTTCTCGTCATGGCTCCTCCCTCTCCACACCAGCCAATCTTTTTTCTCGACCAGCAGGAGCAGCTCGAGGAGATCAAGCATGTTCGGTTCCCGGACAAGCAAAAGTGGCTATTCTAGCAACTTTTCTAATCAAGGTCTTGGCCGGTACTTCAGTTTTAGTGAATTGCAGAATGCCACACAAAATTTTGATGAGAAGGCAGTGATTGGAGTTGGTGGGTTTGGAAAAGTTTATCTTGGAGTGTTTGAAGATGGAACAAAGATGGCAATAAAACGAGGGAACCCAGGATCAGAGCAGGGCATAAACGAGTTCCAGACAGAAATACAAATGCTTTCCATGCTAAGGCACCGCCACCTTGTATCACTTGTTGGCTTCTCAGATGAACAATCAGAGATGATTCTTGTTTATGAGTACATGGCTAATGGCCCACTTCGTGACCACATCTATGGCTCAAAAAAAGCCCCTTTGTCATGGAAACAAAGGCTTGAGGTTTGCATTGGTGCAGCTCGAGGTTTGCATTATCTGCACACCGGCGCAGCACAGGGCATCATCCACCGCGATGTAAAAACCACAAATATACTTGTCGATGAGAATTTGGTTGCAAAAGTGTCAGACTTTGGGCTTTCCAAAGCTGCACCAATGGAACAACAGTATGTGAGCACTGCCGTGAAGGGTAGCTTCGGATATCTTGATCCTGAGTACTTCAGGAGACAGCAGCTTACTGAGAAATCTGATGTTTATTCGTTTGGAGTAGTTTTGTTTGAGGTTTTATGTGCAAGGCCTGTACTAAACCCGGCATTACCAAGAGAGCAGGTGAATTTGGCTGAGTGGGCAATGCAGTGTCACAGGAAGGGAGTGCTTAACAAGATAATTGATCCACATATCGCCGGAAGTATCAACGAAGAATCACTGAAAACATACGTGGAAGCTGCGGAGAAGTGTTTAGCAGAGCATGGTGTTGACAGGCCTGGCATGGGAGATGTATTGTGGAACCTAGAATATGCCTTGCAGCTTCAGGAGACTTCCTCTCAACCTCAGACAGATCTTCCAGAGGATAAATGCACCGGTCACATTACTGCCTTAGAAAAGCCAAATGGAAAAGTTTGTGGAGGAGACTCTGGTGTTTCTGTCGGTGATGATTCTCAAGTAACTGTTACTTCTCCTTTATTCTCTCAGATTGAGAATTTTCAGGGAAGGTAAGAAGCTGATTACGAATTAAACAACTAAATAAATGGTAGCAGCATGCACTTGTTGGTGGTATATCTACGTCTCTATGCATGAGCATGACCGTAGCTGCTCTCAGAAAAATCCTAAACGTCGGCCAGCATAGATCCGGTGGGAATTTTTCCAACAAAAAAAGAATCCCTTTATTTCTTTCTCTTTCTCTTTTTTTTTCAGTATGCTAAACTGGGTTGTTTGTAGATGATTCTGCTGGGCAGACCTGATTGCTTCTTATTTATCATTTTTTTTATTTTTTTTTCCCTTTAAATTGTCGTGTTTGGTTGCTTAATTAATAGTAGGGCATCATCATGTATAATAAATAGCACTCGAACAATGATCCAATGCTCCCGTGATTATTATCCATTAATCAAGTATTAAAAAAAAAAAAAGGAAGTCAGATGACTTTGTGACTTTTAAGAACAACGGTCTATCCAAGCAGAAGAGTCTAATTTTACAGATATATTATTAGTAGCAACCAGCAAGTTGCTTGCATTATGTTGCAAATCTAGTTCTAAGATGCTTAAACTTATAAGCAATTAAAGCTTCAATTGGATTGTGCAAAGTTTTGGGAGAAATAATGTGAAAGCAGGAAAGCCTTATATTTAAATTTTTTTAAAAAAATTATTTTCATTATATTTTTTTAAATTGTTTTGATGTGCTAATATAAAAAAATAATTTATTTTAAAAATATATTTTAAAAAATAATTGTTATTACACTTCTATTAAGGCTTTGATTTTACAAATTAACATTTTTATTTAAAATATTGCAGGTTTTTTTATTTGAATATTAATATTATTTTCTTAATTTTAAGATTGTGAGATAATTTTAGTATTTACATAGACTTTAACATCATAAAATATTTTTTTTCCTTAATTATATAAATTTCATAATAAAAATTTAAGTTTCTTAATTTTAAGATAATATTTCATCTAAAAAGATATTTTTTTTGTTTTATTTTCATTTTTTTAATATTTTGTTACCAAAATGATTTTCAAGATTATATAAAAAAATATTAAGATTGTTTATCAAAATAAAAAATAAATAAATAAATAAAAGTTGATTGATTCACATATCTTATATATTAAATATATTCTCTCATATACCCTTTTAAGAATTTTCACTCTCATAAGCCCTTATATATTCATCTTATATGCTCTTTTATCATTTTTAGATGAAAATTTGATCCTACTACCCGCACAATAAAAAATTAAAAAACCTAAAGGAAAAAAAACTAACTTGTAAAATCTTAAAAATGAAAAAAATCCATTTTTGAAAAACCTAAAAAGATAAAACTAACTTGTAAAATCTTAAAAAATACGTTTATGACAACGAAACAATTTTTTGCAAGACATGGGTTCTTAAAACGTTCCATTAGCTTCCAATTATTTTTATAAATTATTTCAATATTATGGGATGCTCTAAGTTTTATATTCGGTTTTATAATTTCTAATTTTTTTTTAATATAAATTTACTTTTTGAGCTTTTCAAGTTTAGGTTCTTAAAAATTAATTTCATTTTTTTATGTTTTAATTTTTTTTTAAGTGGGTATTTTATCGCCATGTAAACACTATTCTATGAACAATGTAAAACTGAGTTACCAATTGAAATACATTATTAGTCAAAGTTTTGTCGGGAATTTAGTGTCTAATTTAGTGTCCATCGGTAGCTATGATGTTTTGTCAGGGATTTAGTGTCCATCGATAGTTATTACGTTTGTCGGGGATTTAGATTGTGCCAATCCATTGAAAAATATCACCAATAGAATATTACATCACTATACCGTCAAAAAATTATCGACAAAAGGTGATAGAATTGGCGACAGAACTTAGTCACTAAATCCATCAAGAAATCCGTCAAAGAGTCCATGACTTCTTAACCATTTTGTAACCTTATGATTAAATAGCTTTTCTTTTGTTGATGGATTCTTCTCGTTCATCAAAAACATTTGTAATTATTTTGTTTTTTGTTTTTAGTTATGTAGGTATTAAATAAAAAAATCACAATTAAACCAAACCAAATGAAAAACTAACATTAAAATCTTATTATTTCAATATTCATTACAATATTTATTTTACAACAATAAATACATTCATCGCAAACCACAAGAACTGGAGGTGAAGTGGGGAAATCCCAAACCAAAAGAACTGGAATGAGGAGGACAATATAAATATATATATTCCATCATTTTCTTCCACTTTCATTTGCTTTCTTCTTCTAATTTGGCTTTCATCTCCTCTTCTAATTTGGCTACCCTCGACCTATTCTAGGACTGTTAACTCAAATTCCAGTGTTGATTTGCTTTGGCTCGACTATTGTGTTTCTATAGTTAAAGTAGTTTGGCCTGGCCTTATTTCTCTGGCTAATGTCGTATGCATCCCATAAACACAATCCACGTCGAGTTTATCAGTTGCTCTAACCTCCGCCCACAACTGAGGATCGTGAGGATGATGGGTGAAAGTGTTTGTACCATGGTTTTTAAACATTGCAGCATTATATGGTTCCTACAAAACAAAACCAAAAGTCAGTTATAATTTAAAAAAAATTATAGAAATTACAAGATTTAAAAAAAAAAAAAAAAAACTTACAACGAATGCCTTAGCTCTATTATCTATAAGTTTCTTCATCCACCTTCCTTACATGAGTTTCCTCATATAACTCTATCGGTGTAGACTCATGCCCTAACTATTATTGCTATAAAATAAATATGTTGTAAAAAGATATAACACATAAACATCATAATAAAAAATAGGACAAAATAATTCTAGATTTTACTAGGCATTTTGCATGGTTGACAAATGGGAGAGATCCATTAGTGTGCATACTCATCGACCAGTGTGTATGCTCATCAAACCGTGTATTTCTTTGTTTTGGTTTTGTGACTCGAATCAAAAACTCTTGAAACTTTTCCAAGTCATTCTATGTGACATGACTCGGTCTATACTTCTTTCATATCTCAACATCATTAGACCTAGCTCAGGTTTTTGCATATTTGTGGGCATCATACCACAAATATCGCAACTTGGTACAAAAACATTTGTTAAATATAAATGAGAATTTGAGAATTTTAGATTATAAGTTCTAATATAAAATTTGTTTGATAATTACCTAGTTGTGTTGTGGTTTTCCCACATTTTTGTTCTCTCTTTTCCAGTAATTTTTTTCTTGCATTGTAAATTCATACAATATTATTACAACATTTCACATTATGCATCATAACACATATAATTGTTTTCATTCATAAGTACACAAATATGAATGTGAAATTCAACATAAATGATTTTATATAATTTTAACAAAATTTCTGTAGAATTTCCCTTATACAAGGCCTTATCTAAAATTTCATTCCGCTAACTTATTGCATATAATCAATACCACACAGCACAAACATTCATCACAACACAAGTAGCTTCAATATACCACCAGTCAATTTAATTTTTATCCATACAATGATTATACAACATAGTCTTTAGCCATTTATAACAATTCCACAACAATATCAAAATTTTCTAATTAATTTCATACATGACATAAAATAAGTTACAAATGTTGTTGGTTGAACTAGTAGTAGCTCTCTTTGAAAATTTTCTCGACATCTCCAAATATTATACAAGTTAATTCTCAATTTCAATGTAATAAATCTATATTCTACATGTCCTAAAACATTCTACATTTTAAAAATCCATTTAAATTATTCAATACTTTACTTTATAGTACTAATACTACTACTATTATTGTCTATCGGCTTAAACACTTTGTATAACAATTTTCATAATCATTTATCTATTTTAAATGTTGTTGAACATCATTATTTTGTTTTACAATTATGTTTATGTAATTAGCATATTTATTGGGAAAAAAAATATATTCTCTTAGCAATCTACACTTATTTAAATGTTTATGTAATTTTAGCGCAATGCATAACACACTTGTAAACAAAAATAATAAATTTTAAAATTTGTTGGAATAATACACTCGACAACAACATTGACAACAATAAATAATTGCAAATAATAAAATGCACAATACAAAATTAAAATCATTCACACATGTACAATAATAATATCATATTGGCAACTACAAATATTTTAGAGGAGATTAATAGAGAAAGGGACTGGGCGGCGGAGAAGGAGAGAGATTGGTGATGGAGAGAGAGAAAGATTGATAATGAAAAGAGAGGGGGGGCAAGTGGTGGGGGGTATAGAGAAAGAGAGGAGTTAGTTTCTAACAATAATTTTGCAATATATATGAAAATGAAAGAAAGAGGGGTCGATTTATAGCCTAAAATCACCAATGGAACTTTTATTGGTGATTCTATCGATATATTATAACGTCAACATGTTCTGACAGAATCGATGATGGATAATTGATTTTTTAAATATTTTTATTTCTATTAGCAATTTTATCAGCATTATTGATGACATATAGCTCATCGGTAATTTCATCGCCATTTTTAAAACCTATTGGAATTTTTTGCATGTCCATTGGTCAATTTATCGCCATTTCTGAAACCTACTGGAATTTTCCAATAAAAATACATTTTAATCAGTGATTATATCTCAATGTTTTTTTATTTTTACTTTTTCTTTCTTTATATGATCCCTTACCCAACCTAAATACACAACCTCGACAACACTAAGTATTTTAAAGCCAACAATTATCAACATTAGACCTAGTACTACAACAAATATATTAAAAAAAAGACATAATGCATTATAAAATTACACACACACAATGATTATTATACATCTAAATCAATACAATACCCTTTAATCGGAATCCTCCACTTTATTTTCATTATTTTCTTCATCAAACTCAAGCTAGTTGATCTTTTCATCTTCATCTACTTTAGTATGTCTGTTGGTATTTAATATATCATTTAACTTATCAACATCAACTTAAATATTCTCAATGACACAGAAATTTGTATTTTCTAACTTGATAGATGGTGCAACTCAATATTGATCAACTAGCTCATCCATTTGGAATACATCATCTCGCTCAAATGCTTCATTGTTACCATTTTTAACTTCAATTTCAGCATGCTTCTAGGTTTGGTTTTCACAATAAATAGTTAATCAACTTTATTATGATTATTTCTAAAGGAATAAGTTTTTGTGTATTGCACTTGTTGGCATTGTTTGGAAAAAAACAAAAACAAAGTAACTTGTCATAATAATCAACTTCAAATTCATTAGTAATTGAACCCATTACACAAACCCCTTTATTATATGTATTTATACCCTCATCATACTCCTCTATATGAAAAACATATTCATCAACAAAATATTCATCAAAACATTGGTAATATAATCGAAGCTTTAAAAAAAATCAATTATTAATGTTGACATTACTGATAGATGTAGATATGGGTTAGAGTAGTTGGCTTTGTGATAAATGAAAGGGTGATAAATAAGGAGTGCTGGTATATTTTTCACTGGAGAAGGAGGAAGAAAACTAAGGGGAGGAATTGCCCGTTTTAACATATTAACAAGTTCTAATGAAAATTTTTGTTGGCAATTCTATCTGTAAGTCATGACGTGTAAATTTACCAACAGAATAGTTGATGGATTTTTAAAATATTTTTTTCGTTTTTTAATTTATCATCTATACATCGATAAATACTTATTAAACATAATTTGTCATCATTTTTTTTGGAAAATGTAAATGGAAATTCTCCATTGCAATTTCCATTGGCAATTACCGATGGAAAAGTTTTTGTCAACATTTTTATTGCTATTTACCAATTTTCTAATAGTGTAATAAAAACTATACAATTTATTTAATATCTTTGTAGGGTAAATAAGGATAAGAATGTTTAGAAAAATAGTTTATTATGTTAATTAACAATAAATAATAATAAAGGAGCTTCTTTTCTCTCTTTTTTTTTATAATTTTTTTGGAAGAACCTTAATTAAGATTTTATAATTTATTCTATAGTGATTGTTTGAATAAGATTTTTTAAAAAAAAAATTAAAATTCCATTCCACCTTAGATAAGGATTTCACAATCAATACTATTTGAGAACATATGAAACATTTTTCTTAATTCATCTAGGATGATAAATTCTCTCTTAATCACTTAAATATCTTCATATCATTCTTATATCCAATATTTATCCATTTGTTATCCTTGATTAGAACATTGTGTTTTATCAATCAAAGCATAGCATTCTCTATATAAGATAACATTGTGATATCAAGTTTAAGAATCATTTACACAACATTCATGTGAGTCTTTTCATATACACAAGTAATCTTTCTATATGGAATCCTCGTGTGGGTCAATTCCCTGTATATATCATATGACAAGTACCTATATATTAATTTCAAGTATTCTTTATACATCAACTTATGCGAACAATTGCTTCCTTTTATAAAGGAAAGAACATAATATGTAAAGTCTTAATGGCTCTAATTAATGTACAGTCTTAATAGAGCATCTACTAGAAATATTTAGAAACAATGCTTTGTAAAATATGAATCTCATAATTATAATAAGTTCATAATTATTTTTGTAAAGTATTTTTGTCTCAACAACTTTATCTTTACTCTAGATTCATTAATTAAACATTAAATTCATTAATCGGATATAAATTACTATTAAAAATAAAAAAAATATTAATAATAAATATATTTTTATATGAATAAAGTTAGTGTAACTTATAATCAATTAATTGCTATAGTCTTTTCATTGGAAAGAAATAAAGACCAGTATTTTGGGGACTGTTTGGCGTTTGATATTGCAGTTTTGGGATGGTTCGACTGTTTTGTGATGGAGTCGTTCTTGATGAGTCTTTCTTGATCTTGTGTTGGCCAGATTCTAGTTATAGTGGTTCGGTGTGATCTATTGTTGGCTAGATTCTACCTCTGGTGGTTTGGTTTGTTTGATTTGTTTAGAGTTGGCAGGTGGCTGCTCGCTAAAACATGACGCTTCGAGGGGCGGTGGTTCATGGTCAGTTGCGGTGGTTTTAATGTTAGGCCGTGGTTGTTTGTATTAGCGAGGAAGAGGGAGGAGGCTTCGGGTTAATTGGTTCATATATCTCATCAATTTTTAATTTTGAAACAGGTAAAATTAATTGCATGCAATTATAGCTTGGTGTAAATAAATAGGAAAGGCCAAGCCAAAACAGGATTTTTTAGTGCAAGTTGGCTTATCTCAGTTTGATTTGCATTATTCCTTCATGCTTAAACCAAAGATGTGGAAATATGGATCTTCTTCATCAGTCATTTTTGTTGACCCGTGAGATATTTGACCATGCCATTTGTCACGGTTTTATACATGAAAAAAAAAAAAACTAAAAATGTTAGAAAAAACAACCAACGCCCTATTCATTTCATATGTAAATTTAAAAAATAAAAATAAACAAACAAAAATTATATGTTGAGATTGAAAGAAAAAGAAACAAGGCAAGCCTTAGCTGTCTGGTTTAACATAATTGGTTGGGCCAGTTTCAACTAGCTAGCCACCTCATGAGCTCATGGAAGACTGGAGAAAGAGGAGGACGATCTTTTTGTTTTTAGTTTCTGGGTCAAAAGTCTTGTATTAAAATTCTTTGGACGATTTTATTTTTTTTCGTTTTTGTCTCTTCTTGACGACGAATTAAGTTTTTCTTTTTAGTGGATCCCTTGGTAGATAGTTGGATTGTGGTATTTATTTTCTAGGTTCAAAGTGGAAGAAAAGGAGAAGGAAAAGGAAATAAAACCATTCAGCATTGATGTGGATGGGTTATAAACATCCCGCCAAATCTCCTTTAATCCTTCCCGCGAATGAAGCCACAATTAAAGGAAAGAAAACCACAAGCAACATTAACATTTTGATACATGGTATTAGCTAGCCTTTTTTTTTCATGATTTTTTTTTTAATTTTATTTGGTGGATTTTTCTTACATGTCTATTTTTATTATTATATAATTAAATAAAAAATAGATTTCAAAAAGTAAAATCATTAAATCTAATAGGATTTATGTATCAGGTTTGACAAGTTATCTTGAGTTAACCCATATCGATCCAAAACATCATCTTAATATTTAAAGAAAAAAATTAAAATGATGTCGTCTTTAAATTATTTTAACAATTAAACTAGGTTTTGCTTGAGTTAATTAGGTTGTGTTTAGACCCACTAGATCGATCGAGTCACATCGTGGAAACTCACACCTAGTTTAAGTTCAAACTCAAACCATTTAAGGGGTTGGGTCAGAAGTCTCTAGATTAACTTACCTGATCATGTCAAGTTTAATAACATTGTCAAGAAATTTCTCGTAACAATAAATGAATAATGTGTTGTTTTTTATTTTTTTTGGTATGTTTGCATCAAAATTATCATGAAATTATTTTTAATAATGAAGACCTACTTTTATAATTATAATACGATGTCTCAAAAACAAATATTCTGGCAAAAGCATTGCCAAAAAAACAATTGGAACATGTTCACAAGATAAAAAGGATTTTAATTGGATAGATACATTTCTATCCTTATTTCAATTTCAAATTCGTTGAGATTTTTTTAATATATATTTTGACTATTTTTTATTTAAATTAAATAAAAAAATATTATTTCAATAATGATAATGGGGAAATTGCAATAATGATAAAAAAAAAAATAGAGAGAGAGAGAAAGAATACACTTTATAGATGAGAAGTCAATTAAATTGAGGGGGCACCAGCTAGCATGTACATTTCCAATATTATTTTTGGGTGGAAACACAATCACACAAACAAAAGATCTTATTTCAAGTCATACATAATTGAGGAAAGTCCAACCCATAATAGGAAATTGAAACACGTTTCATCAAAAGAGTGAACTGTGAAGTAACCTTTTTCTTTAAAGAGTGAATTAACCATTCCTTGAAAGCACTATACCATCACCAGGCTTTCTAGCCTGCATTCCTAACTCAATTACTAGCCAGAGATCTTTTTATATTTATTTTCCGAGTATTTTTCAGTAATATTATTATATTTTCCTTTAAAAAAATCACTTGTATAAACATAAGAGAGTTTATAAATATTAGGCACCAGCCCATCAGTCACCTCAAATGAATAATAAAACAGATTGTTAGAACCAAAAAATTAACTGGTTATTCAAAACATAAATATTGTCTCCAAATTATTTAGATTTTTAGAATATCATACGAAAACCTGTATAATTATTCCAAAAATATTTAAGAAATTGTTTTAGATAATTCTATATCACAAAGAAAAAACACATTTTAGAATCTGAAGAATAGTTTACCCCTTGATGATATGGCAAACAACAAAATAGGTGGTCCAACTCAAGCAAATGTTTTTCAACATTAAAAAAAAAAAAAAAGTCGAGTCATGTTTTAAAAGAAGCAAGAAAAAAATTGAAAATCAAGTCATTCACTATACTTGGTTCAATAAGCACAATTAATTTAATAATATGATTAAAAAAATAGACAATAATAATAAACAATCTAAACTAAAATATATATATACAATGATCAACTCAAAAATGAATGCTTGCCAAAATCACAGAAATATATATTAAATGAGAAGATGATAACTCATATAAAACAAAATGAAAAACTTCAAAGCTCAATTCCTAGCAAATCAAGTGTTAAAAGACAAAATTGAAAGAAAAAAATCAAATAAAAAAAACAACTCGAAACCATCCAAGTTAGCCTATCAAACATGTGACTTGGTCATGAGATTATGATAACCCCGTAGAGATCAAATTGAATAAAATAATGAAGCTCCAATCTCAAATAACACAATGTTAAATGGTAAAACTGAAAAAAATATAAAAAAACAATAATAAAAAAACACGAGTCAACTTGAGTTAACCTGTTAAAATCATAACCCAAGATAAAAGATCAAGATAATTCCATGAAAAGAAAAGTGAAAAAATCACAAAGTCTAGTTCCCAACTAACCCAATATTGAAGGATAAAATTAAAAAAAAAAATCAATTCAAAAAAAGACCATCGAATTCAACTTGGACACCAAAGTCAACTCGGGCTGATCTTCGAAACACGTGACTTGAATTATAAGGTCGGGACCAACCTTATAGAAGGTCAACTCGAAAAAAATCATGAAAACAAATCCTCAATCAATAAAATATTAAGTAATGAAATTGAAAAAAAAAATCAATCAAAAAATAATTAAAAAAAAAAAACAAATAGCAATCAAAAGAAAAGAGACCAAATTTAAAAAAGAAGTAAAATGAAACAAAAAGCTTAGGGATCAATTGAAAAAAAAAATCAATTAAAAAAAAATAAATAGACATCAAAAGAATGAAGATTCAATTTGATATAAAAAAATGAATGAAAACAAATGTTGAGAGATTAAATTGAATAAAAATAATTTAAAGGATCCACAACAAAATAGATAGCAATTAAAAAAAAAAACAAATTTTATACAAAAGACAAATGACAGGACAGCTCTCATTTTTGACATGATAGCGTTGTTCCCGATGAGAGGATAAAGAAAATAAGGAGGAAAAGGAAAGTTCCCCAAAGCCCAACCGTGACGCTACCACTTACACGCTCTATACCAACAGAAAAGGTGTACTATAAGGCTTCAAACAACATCTTAGAAGCTACCTTTTAGTCCTTCAAATATATAACTAAAAATATTAAATTGTCCTTTAGCTAATTTGATTATAACTAAAATACAGAATGAAAGCACCAAAAAGCCTTTGGATGCCATTTAAACAAAAATATACTTTTAAAAGTAATTTAGTCATTTCATTGTGCTTTTAAAATAAAAAAAAGTCTTATTTATCCCCGATCAATCTAATAATAATAAATGGACCTTACAAAAAAACCGAATTAACATTAATAGCTAGTTCATCAATATTTTAAAAAAGGACAAAATGGTCAATATATTGTTCTAATGAACAATGAATCCTCTTATAGTGTATAGTGTTTTTCCCTCTCCAATCTTTTTTTGTTAATAAGTTATATTGCAGATACAAACTTTACAAAATACCACCCTTAAGATTTTCACTTAGTTGCCTTAAGTAGTTATAATATTATTCATCAAACAATGATCTCTAAGACCTTAAGGCTTTCAAAAAGGTTTGTGTACAAAGTGCAAATCAAAAGAAAATTATACTCTAGTGCGGTAACAATGGTTCCGTCTAATCCTACATAAGCATACATGTTTTGTTAATGGAAAGTTGGTATGAAGCTAGATTCATGTGTTTAAGAGTGTGGTAACTTCTATTTTTAGGTGTATTTTAAAAGTATGTTTCACTTGAAAAAACATCAAACTTATGTTTTTTTTAGTGTTTTCAATGATTTTGATGAGTTTATATTAAAAATTAAAAAATATATATATTTTAATACATTTTCAAGTGAAAAGAACTTTTAAAAAGCATTATGCACTACAATACCAAACATATAAAAAAAAATACATCTCATTAAATGATACTACATTAACAGCATCATGTATCCACTCATATCTAACTACATTATATATGCATGTGCAAGTATTACAAACAAAAGATATTCCCTCGAAAATCCATTCTAACACTAAAAGGTAAAGCATAATAAAAACAAGGGCACTGAATGGTAAGACATGACAATATTTGGTTCCTTTTATTCACCAAATACTTTCATACTTGCCAAAACCTTCATATCACATGCCTAAAAGAAAAAATGGGCAGCAAGAAATATAAGTCGAGCAGAATAGTAAGATGGTAAACTTTATGATGAATCGCGGAAAATCTCAAACGAAAAATAATAAATTAAATGAAGAAATTTTATGAATTGTGGTGAAAAATCCCAAATTATTAATATAAAAATTCAAATGAAATAAATAATATATCTATCTAAAAAAAATATTGACAATAAGAGATTTAACTGGAATAACTTATGAGATATTAAATGAGTGGCATTATTATAGTTTAAAAAAAGTTTTCTTCCGCTTTTATGGTTAAGGTCAACAGCTTGGGAGAGAAAATGGAGCTTGGAAATTTCTTCAATTCTTCTCTTTTCTACTTCTTTTCATGAATATCAATTGCCATGGAGGTTCATTAGCGAGATTATCACCAAAATCAAACCAACTTAGTTAGTTTTATTGAGAGATTAAAAGTAGAGAAGCTAGAGAGAAAGCTATTGATTGAAGAGAGAGAAGAAATTACTGGGATTAATTGCAAAATGTGCATTAAATTGGGTCAATTGATTATGGTAAGGCATTTTTTCCAATTGAAATTACATGTTTACATGTTTTAGTGGGGGAATTGAAAAATGAGTGGCATTATTGTAAATAAAAAAATATTATCTTCCCCTTTTATGGTTAAGGTCAATAGCTTGGGAGAGAAAATGGAAAATTGGAAGTAGTTATGTGATGATGAATTGTTAGTAAATATATAGTATTTAAAAGAAAGGGGAGAAGAAGATATGGAATGAAATGCAAGATAATAGAGTTGTATTGTAATATGTACAAGAGTGAAGCATGCATGCGTATGATAAGAATCTATATTTATTTATTGTCTACGTTATTATGTTTTCACATCCATCTCATCCACCACCACAGCAGTGATTTTCTTTCAGGAGTTACATAGCTTTATTTAGGCTAAAACTTTTGTATATGCTATTTGTATTTTGTAGATCAACTTTATATATGCAAATATAATTAAATTTAAATCTTTTGAGATGTTTTGCTAATTATCTTGTATTGTGACTATATATATTTCCTGGAATATAGCATGTTGCCTTAGCATGAAAATTTGTGCTACATAGGTTCATACAACCCAGTTTTTCGCACAATCATGAGGGCAAGCAAACTAGAGGAATCTAACAAAAACTGTATGCATGTTTTATAGTCTCAAGGAAGAAAAATAACATCAACCATTTCATTGCTAGATGTTTCAGTATGTATAGCAGCAATACAAGGGATATCAGTTGGGGGGAGGGGGGGAGTAGCTGTGTTTTTTGTTGGAAAGCTTTCTGGAAGAGGTATTGATGACCCGACACCACTAAAAGCACCTTGATGTTAAGATGAAGAAAATATATATAATTTAATTGAGAAAATATTAATGTTACTGTAATACAAGGTTCAAATGATAATCTCTTAACCAAAAGGAATTTCAAAAGCATAAAATCATGCTTTTCCAAAATACATTGAACCAACTTTTGTCAAAAAACATAAAAAGGCACCCCTACAAAGGTATGATGATAACTGAGCACTTTTGCAATTATGGTGAGTTTTCCATTTTGGCTAACCACAATGCCGAACACCCACCAAATTCAGTCCATGGATCATATGCCAGTTTGCAATGAACTTCATGAGAAAAAAAAAAAAAAGAGGGGATGAATTTGTTAACATTTCAGTTCAACCAAAGGTAACTGGAGAAATGAAGAATGGAAAGGAAAATAAATAGATCATGCATTATATAAACTAACAATAAAAAATAAAAGGGAGGGAACCATCAGGCATCAGGGAGAAAAAACACAGGACAGCAGTTTCGATTATAAATTTGCTTCATTGGTTACTCATACATGGCTGGAAAAAAAATTGAGTTAATAAAAGAATTTTACCCTGTAGTTCTCAGAAGCAGGAAGAGAACAATATCACAAGCAAAACTCACTTAAACTGAAAGAGTTATCAAATTTAAATCTGCCTTTGACTGAGGAATTGCATTACCTACAATGATGACTTATGGAACACCTTTCGATTGCTAGCTCCTTGATCCACTGTTGCCATGCACTGGACGCCGAATATCAAACTGGTCTACATACTCCAATGGAGTCACAGTTTCATTCCTAATTCTCTTGATCTTAGGGCTCAACAATCCCCTATGACCAAATCCATACAGCTTAAGAACCTGGTTGTCAGCAAAATTGAAAGCTCTCTCCATGCTTCTCATGCACTGCTCGACTGGATAATCCCCATAGCTACCACAAGGTTTGCAACCAACGAAATGGGTGACAAATGGCCACCTCTCATCACCCAATCCCGGATGATACTTCTCCATCATCTCCTCATACCGATCCACCAAGCCCGCCCAATACCCATGCAAATAATACTGATTCTCAATATAAACCTTATCCATCCACTGATCCTTCTGCGAAAGCAACAAGTAGATCAAAGCTGACTGATCATCTGCCTCAAATGCCGGCCTTCCCTTCAAATTGGCTGTCAAAATCTTGCCAGCCTCCTCTCTAATGGCACCTTTAGGACCCATCGGAGCCCACGCATCAAGCAAATCCAAGCTCCACTGACAATTCCTAAACAAAAAACTACCTGTATTCAAGGCAATCCACGACTTCTGCTCAAACAACAAATCGGGATAGCCATGAATCACCAAATTATGCTTATCATACTTGGACAAGGGGATCTCAAACACCATATCAGTAAACATCGCATCACTATCCATCCACCAAATCCACTCGATTTCTGGGTGGGACAACATCAACCTCCTAATCATTGGTAATTTCGCCCAATACCCAGCAAGTTCCTTATCCAAATGAGCCATATTATAAACGATCTCAATCCCATGAATCCTACAATAATCAATCTTATTCTTTATAGCCTTCAACAAATAATGATCTCCAATCGGGTTATCACAGGGACTAGGAGGAGACCCGGTTAATAGCAAAATACGAGGCTTCCCATTAACAAAGTTGGGGAATTCAGGGTTTTGACTCAGCCATACCTGGCGTTCCTGGTTCCAATTGGATATTTTGGGACCTAAACTGTAGGTGACATTAGGGTTGATCTCCGATTCTGCAGGATCATCCGGTTCGCTGTCGGATCGGATCTCTTTAAGGATCCGGTTAGTCTCTTCGATTAGATTCTGGTTGACGGCGTCAGCGTCGGAGCTACTGAGGTTTCCAATGCCGACAGTGCCACGAAGGACGAGGATTGTAACGAAGCCACAGAGGATTGTGATTTTGATGTTGTTGAATGTCTTGTTGATCTGCCTGCCACGTGGGAGCATTGTACGAGCTCTGCCGTTGGCGGTGGTTGTTGTGGGCAGCCCTCCAGCTCCTCCACCGCCGCTAGCTCTCTTCTGAGCTACGAAGTTGTCTTGTCCCATATTTTTATCTTACTGTCTCTCTAAATTCTAGGAGAGGGTCTTAGTAGATGTAATAAATAATGGTTTTAGTAGCTGTCTCTGTATGTGTAAGAAAAGAAACAGACAGAAAGAGAGAGATCCCAATTTCTCTATCTTCTATGTGGACAGATTAAGGTACTGAAGTAATAGTAGTTTATTTATAGATCTGGAGAACATTTGATATTTTGATCATATATTTTATTCTCTACCAGAGAGATGTAAAACCCTAGCTAAAAGGACTTGGTGGAGTGGTGGTGGGATGGCGGCGGCGGTGGTGGTGGTGGTGGGGCAGAGGGTAGGAAGGAGAGGAGATTTACATGAAACGGCTGGCCTCCAATAATCGGCGGTTATAGGGGTTCTTAAATTAAATAAATAAACATACGTATTGGAAGACAGACAGGTTATGTGCATTTGTCGGATTTGGGGATCACGTTGATTATATTTTGTTACTTGATTTGATGTTTATTACTATGATTTATTTATTGGAATTAAAATGAATGTATTGTATGGTTGATTTTTCTTCAGGGAGGATTCACATATTTGTATATATACTATATTTGTAGCTCGTGCTCTCTCGCTGGCACGGCAAAATTTCTTTCAATGTAAAAAAATATTATGATACCGAGTTATTGGTTTAATTAATAATTAAAAAATATCATAAAATAAATAAACAAAAAATAAAAAGTTAAAAAAAAACTTGATTCGATTCAACTTGGATTATAAAACAATTTAATGATGAAGGAAAATTAAAAAAAAAAACAAAAAATCCAAGTAAATCATGTTAACTTACAAACTTTGCTATCATGGAGATAGAATTGAGATAATCTCATAGAAAGAAAAAAAAAAGACAAGAACAAAAGTTTGAATACTAATTTCTAATAAATCAAATGAGAATATGATAACTCTAAAAAAAAAAAAAAAACAAAGCTTAATCTCTTAAAAAAAAGGTAAAAATAAAAGTTTAGCTTTTAAAATAGGAGGCAAAAAAAAAAAGCAATTCAACCTATGCAAACTTCTTAAACCCGGTCTAATATCTAAAACTTACAAGCCGTGAAATCTTTGAACCTGGTTCAATCAAGAAGCTTAATTATTAACAAATTTAATTTTGAATGATCAAATTATGAAAAAAATCAATTTAAAAAAAAAACTTGTCAAAGAAAAAAATATAACAATAAAAAAAATAAGGATCAAATTTGAATAAAAAAAACCATAGAAAATGAAATTGTAAAAAAAAAATCTCAAACAAAATAAATAACAATCAAAAGAATAAGGATCAAATTTGAAAGATAAAAAAATAAAAGGGGGTGAAATTGAAAAACAACTATAGTTTTATAACTTATTAAAAATAAAAAAAAATGTAATCAAAAGAAGGGGACCAAATCTAAAAAATTAAAAATTAAAAATGGATGAAATTGAAAAAAATTTGTAATTTCAAGGGCTATTCAAAATAAATAAAAAAGTAATCAAAAGCACAGGGACCAAATGTGAAGAGGAAATAAATTACAGGAGCTAGTTTAATTTTTTGATGGAGCTGGCGTGGAATTCAAGAGTAGGGAGAGAAAAAAGAGAGAAAGCAAAGGCCACCAATGCCAAACTTGGTGTGTATTTGGGGCACATGTCATCTCATTGTGTCGGTGGCGTTGAGATCTTTCAAACATCACTCTGGAAAGTGGCATTTGGTGGTCAAAGATTCCCTTACGCACCTTAGAGCAATATGGGGTTTTTACACACGTGTCAACATGTTTTTTAAATTATATTTAATAAATATAATTTATAACAATGTCCTTGAGTATCCTTGAAATTTTTTAGAAGGGCTAGCACGAATATCAAAGGCATGAGACAGAAAATAGTGAAGAAAGAAAGAAAACTCCTCCATCGTGAGAATGCGCCACATTACGAGAAGATGATAATTGGCCACTCTTAATGTCGCTACAAATGAAGGATTTTGGCAACTGTATATCCTCGCAGGTGCCACCTAAAAGGAACGAGGCTATTATGATTGCAAGTGTCAGCAACTTTTTTTAATAATATCTAATTACTTAAAATTACCAAACAACACCTAACTAAATCCAAAACATAAGAAAAAATCAGAATAAAAAAACTAAAACGTGTTTGAAACCAGCTTTATTTTAAAAAAAATCAAGGGTAATTCTATATTTTAATTGTTTAAAAAAAATAAAAAAGACGAAGAAGCCCTCATACATGTTCACTATTTTTTCTCTCTAAAGGACATGATTGTAACTTTATTGTGCAATTTTTAAAAAAAGACAAAAGAGCCCATGATCGATAGTTTAACATCCTTTTTGCTTTTAAGGGAAAAATAGTCATTTTAATGTGATAAAAAATATATCTTGACCAATTTTGTCCCCAATGAATTTTTCAATGACTATTGTATCCCCTAGAAAAAAGACGATTCCACCTCCAATTGCAAGCTTATTAAGTAATTTTTGTTCAAGAATATAAGTGTCATTTCATTGTTCTAATGAACAGTGAAATGTGTTTTATGGCTACAATGTTTTACTTATGGCTTTTAGTTTTTATTTTTAGTGGGAGTTATATTATTACCATAGGGGCTGAATTGGACACTATTACAAAAAAAATAAAGGGATAATATGACCTCATCTTATAATATTCTAGAGGAAATATTTCAATCAAAAACCTATTGGTAAATACTAGATTAGTTGCTTATGCTTTGTTGCAAACCAAGTAATTTTTTTTCGATGTAAAAAAAGAATGGTAGGGTAAAACAATCTTAGAATTGAATCATTGGTTCAATTGATAATTTAAATAAGATGAACAAAAAAAACATCAACCATAGATATATTGAAAAAAACAACAATAAAAAAGGTAAAAAGAAGCAAACCTAAGCCCGTCTAAATTAACAAACAATCCAATATCGAAAGGTGAAAATATATAAAGAAATAATTTTAAAAAACAACAAAAAAAAAACCCTATTAAATTGGGTAAACTTGCAAACTCCACGTTTATAGGCATAAGACTAGGATAATCCATAGAAAGAAAATCAAGAAAAAAATCTTAAATGATAAAATTGAAATAAATTAATTTTTAAAAAGAACACAAAAAAGTCAACTTGTTTTAACATTTGAAACCAAAGATTCTAGTCATGAACCTAAGCTAACCTCAAAGAAGACAAATCGTGAAAAAAAATAACAAAGCAAAACTAAGAAAAAATGATAAAAAAATAATAATAAAACATCAGCTTAAAAAAAAAAAAGAAAAAAAAAATCAAGCGAACCTCCTAAACGTAGTATAATTTATAAAACTTGCAATTTGTGAAATCCTAGATTCGGGTTCAAACAAGAAGCTTAATTCAAAACCAATTTAATTTTGAAGAATAAAATCTTGAAAATAATATTAATAAAAATCTTCCAAAAGCAAAAAAGATAGCAACATAAAGAATAAGAAAAAAAAATTGATAGAAAAAAAATCTAAGGAGGTTGAGATTATATATAAAAAAATATTAAAAATAATCTCAAATAAAACAAATAGCAATCAAAATAATAAAGATAAAATTTGAAAGATTAAAAAATCAAAGAGGATGAAATTGAAAAATAATTATAATTTGATAGATTATTTGTAAATTAAAAAGTGTTAAGGGGTGAAATTGAAAAATAATTGTAATTTTATAGATCATTCAAAAAAAATTTAAAATAGCAATAAAAAGGTTAGGGACCAATTATGAAGGTAAAATAAATTCTAGGGGCTAGTCTAAATTTTTGAAAGGGTTAGCACTGGATTTGAGATGAAGAGAGAGAATGGAAAAAAAATAATCAATGGTGACAAACCCAAGGCACTTTCTCGGTACACTCCACCCCATCATGTTAGGGGTGTCAAGACCTTTCAAATACAGGCGCAAAAGGAAATGTTTGATGGTCAGACAACCCAACATGCACCGCTCAAACGACACAGGACCTATCCATTCGCTAGCACGAGCTAAGACAGTGTTTTTTAATATTTAATATATGCTTGGTTATTATTTGATTATAATAATGTCCATGAGTAGCCTTTAAATTAACAAAAAAAAAAAACCATTATGAAAGGATAAGAAAACCCTTGAAAAAGAATTATGTTGGTTTTATCTTTAAGGGCAACAAAGTGATTTTACTATTATAAGAAATTTGAAAAGACCACGATGCCCTTCATTGAATTGCATTATATTTCTCGTTTTTATTAAAGGGTTAAATAAGTAATTTTATTGTGCAAAAAAATTGAAATAATTAACTTATGAATTCATAAATAGCTCTATCATATTAAAAATATTATCTTGCCTCCAATGTATGGTTTAAAGGTTATTTTGGTCGAAGGACAATTTCATTACTCTACTATTCTAATAAATAATATTTTATTCCTTGGGGTATAGCATCTTTTCTTCTCACTATAGGTTTTTTTTAATGCAGATCATCCATGCCACAAATTCTTCGTGAAACAAAAAAACAATGAAAACAATTACTAAAATTAGAAAATAAAAAAATGAAAAATAAAAGCCCAAATATTAAAGAAAAAACAACAAGAACAACTTTAGGTAGATTATAAATCATTGGATCATGAACTCAAAATGAAATCCAATCGTGACTCTTGTTTAGAGTCTGTTTAAAAGTGTGATAAAAGTTGTTTTTTAAAATGTTTTTTATTTAAAAATACATCAAAATAATTTTTTTAAAAATATTATTTTTTATATCAATACATAAAAACAATCCAAAAACACACAAAAATTAATTTGAAGCTAAAAAAAATTAAAAACATGGTTGAACTGTAATACCAAATTAAATCTTATTTAACTATTCGATGTAATAAAAAAAATTCGTCTCAATCTCTTTATATGGTAAATTTAAATCTTTCATTTTTAGCTATATCTACTTGTACATAACTGTATAAAATAAGCTCTGCTTTGAAAAAGAAAACAAAAATACTTGTCAATTCTAGCCATTACTTTGAATCTAAATATTGGCCAACTCATCTTTCATAATAGATCACATATAATAATATCAATCTTTATTTCCTACTAGAATAGAATATGATTTTCTTGTTATAAGTGAGAAAATAAGAGTCAATTATAAAATTAGTCTCTTTAGTTTTTAGAAAAAAAAATTAGACCCCTTTTTTCAAAAACTATTTTTTAGTCTATTTTTTGTGTTTTTTCAATTATTTTTTTTTAAGAAATAAAAAATAACTAGATATTATGGAAATATTGACAAGGAAAGAAAATATTTAATGTTTTGATGCGTCTTAGTCTTAGAATTTTTAAAATAATGACATTGTGTTAAAACAATTGTATTTATTTTATATAACATATTCTCTTAGCTTCAAGCCACAAATGGACATATCATTTTTATAATAAAAAATAATATTTTGTTAATATTAAAAGAAGAATAAATACATATATTTTTTTTAAATTACAAAAATGTCCATAATAATAAAAATGAATCTTGTTATTTGAAAAATATTTTGAGAGTAGCAACAATGGAAAATAGCCTTCTATATTTTTTTTTTTTTTTTAAATTTTACCTTTCGCTTTTAAAACATAATCATGTAAAAATGCAAATAAATAATTTGAGATTTATTTATTTTAAAATAAAATTTTGAGTTCGAATCTTATAAATAAAATATATTATTATTAAAAAATATATACTTTTTTAGTAAATCAACCTGACTTAACTGGATTAATCAAGATTTGATAAATTTCTAGTTACCTAAAATTAAGGTATCTGAATTTGTTATGCTCATCTTATATAAGGATTGCGACTCATCGAAGTGGCAATTGATTATAATTTTTAGTATTCTCATTTATTGGTTAACAATGATCGTGCAGTAACATGTAATAGCAAAGTCAAACATATATTCATTTCATACAATGATATACAATTGATTTATTTGTTTCCATTTTTAATTTAATTTTTATATAATCTATTTCTGGAAAAAAAGATTGGTGAGCATGTCAAACTTAACTATTTTGATATCATATGGATTGTAAGGGAAGTTTTGAAAGGAAAAGGAAGCACCATGGATCCAGTTAACATTTAAGTACAAAAGCAAAAGAATACTTTTTTATACATGGAAAAGAAGACTGTGAAGCATCTCAATTTGTTTTTCATTTTTAAACTTTTTTTTTTCTTGTAACTAAGTATTTTTATAGTCTAATTAGATAGAATTGGGCTTTAATATATATATATATATATATATATATATATATATATATAAATTAAAAGACCGAGGATCAAAACATAAACAATTGAAAAATTAAAAAAAAGCCTAATCTCACATTATCAACAATTCTTATTTCGATCTAAAAATTTATTTTATTTATTTTTCAACCAATAACATTGAGAGATTAATAAGAAAGTCTCATGAAAATAGAAATAAAAGAGAAAATTAACGGTTGGACTACTTTAGGACAACAAAACTTGTTATTTTTGGTGTCAACGGATTTTATTTGATGAGGAAAGTTTGATGGTAGTTATTTTAAATCTTCACATTGCCTATAAAAACAAATCGAGATAGAGAGAGAAAAATAATTATCTATTTGATTTTGTATTTTTGAGCTATTTTATATGATTTTTGGCTTGATAAATTAGTTTTTCTAATATTTGAAGGATATTTATTATGTGTTTTGGGGATATAATAAGTGAAAAGAGGATTTTTCATACTAAAAAATTTTAGCTCTGATTTTTCAACCATCACAATGATGATTGGATTCTTTGTATTGTCAGCTTTGATTTTTTTTTTTCAAAAATAAGGGTGGGGAGACAATTTATAATACCGTAAAAGAACAAAAAAAATATCAGCCAGGATTATAATTGTTATCAGAATATTTTTTTTTATAGTTAATTGTTTTTTTGAGATAATTTGGTCTCACAAAAAAAATAAAAAGAAATATGAATTTTTATTTATAAATAATATGGGTTTGTTAGTTCAATATTTTTCCTCTTCTTTATTTTTGTTATTACATTATATCTTTTCAATTTATAATTTTTTTACATATTTTTAAAATATAATATTTTTAACATTTATAAACTAAATTCTCACTTTATTATTTTTTAACTGAATGATAAATTTTTATTGGTTTGAATTTATTTTTTTATTTTTATTTTTATATATATCTTTCCAATCTTTTATAGCTTTAATCATAAGCTCTGATGTTATATTTAAAACAATTTAAAATTATCCGATACATAAAAATATCAAATCTAACCTGTAATTCTTAAGTATTTAAAATAGAAAAAAAAAATTCATTTTGTGTTGAAGAAAAACCTTTGATGGTTTAGCAACCAAGATATCGTGTGATCTTCATGTTGCTTTTCATTTAAAGACATAATAATATTATTCTAACTCCTCCTATGGCAGCTTCATCATTTTCATTTGATATTGAAGTTAATTATAAAATTAAAAGATCAAATGATTTGATTGTATATTTTTTCAGTTAAAGGACCAAATAAGAACTTGTTTGCCTAATTATAAAATTTTTAAGAGGGTGTTTGGAAGAGTGGTAGTGATTGCTTTTTAAATAACTTTTCGTGCCGAAAAGTATGCCAATAATTTTTTTTTATTTTTTAAAAATTATTTTTGACATCAGCACATCAAAACGATCCAAAAAGTATAAATTACACTCAATTTTAATAAAAAAAAAATTTTGAATTTTTTTTAAAAAACTAATTTGACCGCAATGCAAAAAAGCACCAAATGTGCATGAAAATTAGAATGGGTATCATTTTCCATCTCCAAAATCAAGAGAAAGTCAAAAAAAAAAAAAAAAAAAAAAAAAAAAGGCCAGCCACTTTATCTTTCCAGTCAAATGGACTTTCAGGCGTCCAAGGGCCTGTGACCTGTCTCTTGCTGATCACAGCTAGCTTTAACGCGTTCAGTCAAGTCCATCGGATGGTTCCCAGAAAGAGGAGGCTAGAAAGGTAGGTAAGCTGCTTCTGGCAAGTTAGTCCCAGATGGCGCATCGAAGTTAAACCGAACACGGACCACGCGCGCTGCAAGGACGTGACCCAAACACTTCACCATTGACATGTGCATTTCCCACATCACATGGGTGGTTGGTTACACATGTCCGTAACAGATCGCCACCAATCTTCATGATCTGTGACTTGTACCCACGTGCCAATGTGTCCCCGCTTCCCATCTCAACTCTTTTTTTTTTTTTTTTTTTTTTTTTGATTAACGTGGGTGTCCGGGCCAGCTTGCGCGCACCTCGACTAATCCCACGGGCCCTGAAGTTAACGACCATGTAAGCCTCCAGTGGCCATCATATGAGCAATTTGAACCTGAGACCACAGAGGGAGCAAACCTCTTGGTTTTTAGCACCACCTAGATGGTTAAAAGTACAATCCCGAAATAGTATGTTGAAATGCTCCAAACTAAAATATATTCATTTAATTCAAAAAAATAAATTTATTAACTGGAACAGAATTGACAGTGAAAGATGGGAATTAGATGCCTAACATGGGTCACAACTTGGATGACTGATCAATTAAAGCTAGTTTGACTAAAAAATTTCAAGATGGATTTTTTTTTTTTTTTTTTGTAGAAATTAAATAAGAGACACCACTAGCTAGAATATGAACAAGAGTTGAGATGGAAAATGATACCCATTCTAATTTTCATGCACATTTAAAGCTTTTTTATAATTAACTCAAATGTTTAATTTAAAAAAAATAAACAGGGAAAACTTGAGTGTAATTGAGTTAACTTTTTGTCAAACTCGTGATATAAGTCATAAGATTAGATAACAAAAAAAAAAAACACAATAAATTATAAAGTTCAATATCCAATCAAGTATTGAAGATGAGATTAGAGAAACATAGATTTGTCTTAAAAAAACATTATTTGGCCAGAACATAATCAAAATGTTCTAATCAAAATTTTTGAAATAGGCGAGATTCTAAGAAGAATGAAATTTGTTTTGATTTGTTTTTTGTTTTAACTAAAAGAAGATATACCGACCTTTCTGGATGGAATAAAATAAAATTGACAACCTTGATTTTACACGTGGCTTTAAATTGATTTTATTATTATTATTATTATTATTATTATAGTAGTGAAATAGTTCGTCATGGATGTTATGTCTTAATTACAATTATATCACATATAAAATATGTTAAAACTTATTACCTACAAATATATATTAGCAATGTAACCATAAGTTTCAGGAATCTTTTAGTTATGAAAAAGTTTGAAAAAAAATATCATCCATAAATTTAGAGCTCTACTAATAAAGGAACAATATTAACTAGAGAAAAAGTAAAGCAATTTACAAAAAGTATGGGTTTAAAATAATTCATTCTACTCTTTATTATATCTGCCAACGGGCAAGCAAGATGAACCAATAGAACTTTATTCCTTAATATTCATGAATTAGTAACAAACTTTAAATTAGTAAGAAACTTTAAATTAGTAATAAAGTCATTGTGACAAAAATACTTTGTAAAGAAAATTATAAAGTTATTATAATTATGAAATCCGTATTCATTAAAGCATTGTTTCTAAATATTTATAGTCAATGCTAAATTAAGACTAGACATTAATTGTAGTCATTGAAATTAGTACATATTATGTTAATTCTTTTATGAAATGAAGCAGTTATTCTTATAAGTTGATGCACGAGGGTACCTGAAACTAATATGTAGGTGCTTGATACATGATATGTACTCTGAACTGACCAATATAAGAATTTCATATAGAAAGATCACTTCTATTTATAGAAAGGTTCACGTAACAGTTGTGTAAATGATTCTTAGATTTGAGATTACTAAGTTATCTTAAATAGGTATTGTTATGCTTTGATCTCGACTACATGTTGTCCTAGTCAAAGATAACAAATTGGTAAATATTGAGTATAATATGAACTATATATAAAGGTATTTGAGTGATTAAAAAAGATTTGTCATTCTCTCAAGTAGTATTAATTATGAAACCTTTGCGCAATGGTGGAATAATATTTTTAAAAAATTTCAAATCTTACTTAAAAAATCAATGACCAAATTATTGAGAAAAAAATGATGTGACAAAGTAGATGCATTGAAACACCTTGTTATTTTTATAACCTTTTGAGCTTTGAAACTCAGGAAAAACGTGGTAAATTTTTTTATTTCACATTATCAAATAATCATATAAACACTACTTGAAATTTTGGCAAAGTTTTCTCTATATCCAAGACATCTCAAGTTATCGACAAACACCTGTGCATTTCTATAACAACTTTCTAACTCTCTAATCCAATCATCCTGGATCATATCTCATTATTATTTTAACAATAATTTCACATTTTCTTTCAAGTATGATATCCCCTTTTACATTAAAGACAATTGTACATAGAATAAATGAAATAATATCTAAACCATAATAAAATCATAAATATTAACAGCTCAACTATCATTTTTTTCCCCAATTTGTCTTTAATTAAACCTTTAATTGCATTCCTGCATTATTTTTTAACCATATGTAAATTAAAATTTGTATTATTTTTAAACTAGATATAAATTAAATTCTTGTTTGATTGTAACCCAAATTGTATTTTACTTATGAAACCTTTTTTTCTTAGAAGATTCTTTAAATGATTGTTTTTTTCTAGAAATGTTTTCTTTGAAAATGATTTTCTTTTTCTAAAAACAACATTATTTTTGGAAATTCTTGGAAACTTTTAAGGGGGTAAAAATCTTGTTATAACAGTTGTCATAATCCAATATGACCTCTATTTTATATATATTTCAAAAAAATAAAACAAATTCTAAGAAAATATGTTTTTTCAATAAATCTAATTAATTTTAATCATTTTTTTTACTTTTCATCACTTTTTTTTTATTTATGTGTGTCAAGATAAATTTGAAATAATCAAACAAATCAAAATAATAATAGTAAAATAAATAAAAATGATGAAAATAAAATAAAAATAAAAATAATTACTACTATTACTACTACAAAAATAGGAACAAAAAATATGCAGTTGGGGGTAAAATTGGACAAATAATTGAGTTTAACTAGTCAAGGATTGAGTTGAACAAAGTAAAGAAAGTTGAAGATTGATTTAGATTATAATTGAAGGTTTAATTAAAATGTAAAAGTTTATTGTGGCTTTAATTAAAAGAATTGAAGGACCAAAGACTAAACTATAGAAGGAAGCAAAATTAAATGGTTCAATTAATTCAATAAGAGGTGAAATTAAAGAGAAAATGTGAGAATGAGGGCAAATTAGTCAAAATTATATAATTTTAGAAACCAATGACTAATTTGGAAAAGATGAACAAATTAAAGGGTTCAATTAATACACTTAGGGATGAAATTAAAAGGAAGGTAAAAAATTAAAAACCTAATTGAATGGAAATTGAAAATTTACAAGATTAATGATTAGATTAAAAAAATAGAGAAATGTGAGGCCTTAATTGCAAAATTTTCTAATGACGTTGTTTTGCATCTTTTGAATGTCTTCTCATAAGAATGAAGAATATGCTTAAAAAATGCAGATTTCCAACCCTAACACACCATTATTGGCATCAATATTTTGCTTTGATTAATCCTCATTCAAGTAAAAATCACGAGATGATTGTTCTTTTATATACCAAATATTATTATAATGTAAAAAGTCACATTTTAATGCTATGATCCATTCCCTAAATCACAACAAAGTACCAAAGTCACCAACAACTAAATGACAAAATATCCTATGATTTTGGGACCAGATTCATGGAGATTTTAAGCTTGATTTATTGCCTAAATAATAATGAATATTGAATACCACTATAACTAATATTTTCACCTATAAAATAAGATATGATATCCTTACAAAAAGGGGGGAAATTCAGTTAACAATACCTGAATATGTTAGTAGGTTTGTGAAAAAAAGAAAAGAAAAGAAAAAAAAATCAGAGATGAAAGTGTTGAAAAAAGATTAGGTGTGGTATAAGATCAAAATAGTAATGCAAAGTAAAAACTCAAGAACAAGAAAAATATTGAGAGAAAGGTATATTTTTATGTAAGTGTTTCTCTTTAAGCTCTTTTATACTCTCTTTTTTTTATGCTATTTTTTAATAATAAATTACAAGCCTTTTTATAGGCATAAAGTCCTAGACAATTAAGGAATTAAACTTATATAATGAAATCATAATCTGAACAGGAATTGTATTCTACTATCTGGATTGGTCGATTGCTTCAACTTATTCCTCCAAGTTGCTTAGTCTCAACCAGTTAACCAATTCAACTATTTTCTATAAATCAGTTTACTTTTAACATCCCCCTTTAAACTTGATTTTTTCATAACTACCAACATGTTTATCATCTTGATAAAAATATCATTTTTCAGTGGCTTTGTGAAGATATTTGTGACTTGATCTTGTGTCTTCACATACTTGACTTCAACTTCTTTATTTGCAATGTAATCTCGTAAGTAATGGAATATTGTGTCAATATGCTTACTTCTATCATAAAATATTAGATTTTTTGCTATTGTAATGGCTGATGAGTTGTTTATATAAATTTCAGTAAGTTTCTCTTATGACATTCACAATTCCTTCAACAATCTCCTTAATCATATGGAATGACAAACACATGATGTGACAACTAGATATTCATTTTCACATGTTGACAAAGTGACTATAAATTGTTTCTTTGAATACCATGTAAATGTTTTGTCTTTTATGTAGGAAACAAAATCCGTAATGCTTTTTCTATCATTCATATCTCCAACCAAATCATTATCATTATAACCCACAAGTTTAAAGCTATTAGAATAATCATTGAACAAACAAAAATTAATAGTACCTTTGATATACCAAAGAACTCGCTTCAATGCTTTAAAATGTTTCATGGTTGGTGTCTCTATAAATCTATTCATAAGTCCTATTCCAAGAAAAAATATTTGGATGATTGCATGTCAAATATCTCAAACTTCCAACTAAGTTTTTGAATGTTGTAGAGTTTATCATTTATCCTTCATTATTTTTTGACATCTTTACTCTACACTCAACTAAAGTATTTACTTTTGAACAATCTCCATCTTGAACTTCTTAAGAACCTCCCTTGCAAACATCTCTTGATTCACAAAGATTCTATCTTCTCCTTGTTTGATCTTTATCCCTAAGTAGTAGAACATAAGACTAATATTTATCATCTCAAACTCCTTGATCATTACTTGCTTGACGTCTTTAAACATCTTTGGATTATTTCTTGTAAGGATCAAATCATCCACAAATAAACATATAAAAAGAGTATCACCACTCTCTTTGAACTTTATATAGATAACATATTAATCGGAGCATTTAACCAATCTATTCTTTAAGAAATAGTTATCAATGTGACTACACCAAGCTCTTGGGGCTTGGTTCAATCCATACAAGGTTTTATTCAACTTTAATAACTTGTTTTCATGTCCCTTCACTTCATATCTTATAGGTTGCTCAATGTAGACATTCTCTTCAAGAAAACCATTAAGAAAGGTTGATTTGACATCTTTTTGATAAATTCAATTCTCCATTTATGTTGCGTAACGGTAGCAATAATTAATCGAATGATTTCCAATCTAGTAACTAGAAAAAAAAATACTTCATTATAGTCAATCCAATGCTTTTGACTATAGCCTTTTGCCACAAACCTTGCCTTGTACTTTTCTACTTCTTATTTGGCATTCTTCTTTTCTTTGTAAATCCACTTGACACCTATTGTCTTTTTTCCTCCTAGTCTAGGAAACAATTTATATGTGTCATTTTTCTCAATTGAAGCAATCTTTTTATCCATATCGATTCTTCATTTTGCATTTTTTATTGCTTCTTCAAATACTATAGGATCACATGTAGCAAAGTGATAATATAATATTACATCATCAATAGGATTAGTTACCTTAAATAAGTCATCAAGGTTCCTCATCTTTCTCAGTAGACTTGGTAGAGTAAAAAATAGACATGACGACCAAAAGCTCAAAGGAAGAAAATAAGGGACCAAAGTTGAAACAACCTCAATTTTCGCATGCAAAAACCCATGTTTATCCTATAGATTAACTAAAACCATGGCAATTTTTTTTTATTCATATGTCATAAGCTACATTTAGACTATCCAAAGTTTTACCGAAAATTCGGTAGAGCTTTCTTTGTATGAGAACCATCCTAAGTTATCGACATATTTCTATACATCCCAAAACAATGCAACAATCATGGTCTAACTATCCTGGACGTTTCCTCAAATTCATTCACAACCACATCATTCAAAAACAACAATTCTATATTGCACAAATATAACATACTTTACATAAAAATTAACCATGATATATACCCATCCATCATTAAATACACTAACATTTGGTTCATTAAGATAATTTAATGCATTACAAGTCATTAATTTCTTAAATATCTGTATTATACTTAGTTCCATAATTCAAATTCAAAAGAAAGTTAATATTCAATACTGTTAATGCTATTATTTGGTTCATTAATATAAGATGCATATTCAAATGAAATCAATGAGGATTATGAATGAGAGTATGTTTGGGACTAAATGTGAATTGGAATATGGGTGGATTGTTTTACATTCGATACTGTTAATGCTATTCTAGACAATTTAGAACAAGAAGAAATCTTGGGTAGAGCTCAAGAATAAAAAAATCTCTACTGAAATTTCATTAAATTGGGTAACTTTATTCGATTCAAAATAATAAATCCATTGTAAATAGTAGAACACATAAAATTTGCTATGAACATTGTTCATGATGGGGAAATTCACTTGGGTTAAGATTTGGTAATTTGTTTAGATGGACAAGGAGTGTACTAAGTGTCAAAATTAAGAATATAATAAAACAACTTAAAATGAAAACCCGTATGCATGTGTGTGTGTATGTAATGGAAAGCTTGCATCATAAGAATGAGAATATTTTTAATAGGAAAGGATATGTAAAAAAAATTATCCTATTTTTCACGCACTTGAATATAGAAAATCCTAAAAAACTATATGAAGAATTTCGGGTCGTTACACAACTCATCATAAGTAAGTTCGGATTCATCAGCCGAAGATTGTAACTTATTTTGACTTTCGATTGCTATAAAAGACATGTTTGAATTAGATGTATGACTAAATTCGATAATTAATGTAAATTACTTCAAGCACACATAATAATCAACAATATAATTAAAGTATTTAAAGTATAGAGATAAGATAGAGAATTTGTAAACTCGGTTTTAGTGTTTAAGTAAACTAATATCCACACCTCAAATATCAAATTATATTTTAATATTGTATTCATTCACTCATCTCAGTTCAAGAGTACAATAGCTATTTGATGAATTCACAATAATAAATCCATTGTAAATAGTAGAACACATTTTCAAGTTTTTTTCCACTTGAAGATAAGTTCTCTTTAAGATTTTTCCTTGGTGAAATTCTTTCACCAATACTAGGAGTTTTTAAACTCCTAAAGGTTTACAAAAATGATTTTATATTCACAACAAACTTTCTTAGTGAAATGGATACTGCAATTTAAGTTATAATATCTCTATAACTTACAAAATAATACTTATAGGATTTGAAGATATTTAAGCGTGACAAAAATAAAATGGAATACTCTTGTGTTGGAATATAAAAGTTTAATAACACAAATTAGAGTATGATCAATCATTGATAATTTTATAATTGTTTTGCTCTTAAAATAACCTGTATACGATATATGTTCAGGTTCTCTTGTTACTTTTGTAATTAGACAATATATATATAAAAGAAAATCTGACTGTTTATAGCTGTTATAATCTCACTGACAACTCAAACAATTGATTGGTTTCTACATAATTCTAAAATTATCAGTTTAACCTAGGTGAATTTTTAGAGTTGTCTATCTTAGATTTTATTACCAATCATTTAATGTATGTAAAGTGAAATATGAGAGTTCATTTTAATTGTGCTATCAAGTAAGATATAAAGATACATATTATAACATTAAAATGAATACTTAATCTATGTCTCACTTTATTTCCTTCATAGACTTCATGATTGAATTTCTCATGAAACCTATTATGTTTATTGATATATTCTCCATATAAAACCTATTTAAAGGTTATTCTCAACCAAACATATTATTATTTTATTTATTTTATTTTATTGTTATCATCAAAATATATTAAAATATGAATTTGCAACTCTAAAGATATAACTAATCTAGGTTTGCTAAAGTCAACTTTTTTGAAATTTTAATTATTATTTTTTTATTTTTTACCTTTAATATTATTGGATTGGTTAAAATTAAAAAAATTAATTAATTTATAATAATTTCACAAGTTATCACATCATAAGGGCTGTTTGAGAGTGTGGTAGCAGATGCTTTTCAAAGTGTTTTTATTCGAAAATGTATTAAAATAATATATATATATATTTATTTATTTTTAAAAATTATTTTTGACTTAACACTTCAAAATGATATAAAAATATTTTAAAAATATCAATTTAAAGCAAAGAATAAAATAAAATTTTTTCATTTTTTTTCCAAAAATATTTTTGAAACACAAAAATAAATAATTTCTATTTTCATGATTTCTCATCAATTTAGGCCTTGTTTGTTTGCTGGAAAGTAGTTTTTTTTGGAAAGTGGATTCATGAAAAATAAATTATTTTTCGATGTTTTGTAGTGTTATAAAAAATAAGTTGGAAAATACTTTTCAATATTTGGTTATGTTATATAAAATGAGTTGGAAAATAATTTATTAATTTTTTTAAGGTTATTTAAATAATAAGGAAGAAATCTTACAACTTAAAAAGTTGAATGAGAATAAAATTAAAAAAGAAATCTAATTTTATAAATTATCTCAAATAAAATAAATAACGATCAAAATAATAGAGATCAAATCTAACAGATAAAAAAATTAAAAGATGATGAAATTAAAATAATAATAATTATTATAATTTCATAAATTATTTCAAATTAAATAAATAACAATAAAAAAAATGAGAACCAAATTTGATAGATAAAAGATGATAAGAGAAAAACAAATAACAATCATAAAAATGAGAATAAAAATTAATATAAAAATTAAATTAAATCAAATTTTAAGGGATGAAATTGAAAAAAAAAATTCAAAATAAAATATATATCAATTAAAAGTTGGAGGACAACATTTGATATAATAAAAAAATAATATGATATTTTTAATTTTTTCATAATTTTTAGAAAGTATTTTCCGTTTAAAATAAAAAAAATATTTTTCTAAAAATGAAGTCAAATTTTTTTTCAACTGATTTTTTTTTTGTAAATCATTTTTTTAAAAATAAATAAATATAAAACAATTTAAAAAATAATTTTTTAAAAAATCATCATTAAAAAAAAAGAAAAACACGTACCTTAACAGAGTGGAAGAGAACACGTGAACTAATGGATGTTTGGTTACCATCACGTTTGCCCTAATCTTTTACCCTCTCAAACACAAGTCAACCCGTTGGCAAATGGGCAATCAAATCTATCAATATAGATTCGTGGTTTCCTTTTTTAAAAAGATATTTTTTAGATTTTACGCATGACGTGGCCTTTTCTATATCTCTACCAAAATATCCAGAAAGCAAAGAAACCTCCTGCCTCATTACCCTTTTTCTCTCTCCACTGTCTTCTCCACCATGCCACGTCTCCAGCCCTTATAACATACGCTTATATGCTCAATCAACCCCATTCACCTGCGCAATCTCATCCATTCATTTCACTACAAACTCTTCTCTTTTACTCCCCGGCGCATGTTAACCCTAACCTGTATCCATTAACGCAATTTTTTTTTTAAATAAAACTAGAAAAAGCTGAGCGTAAAATGAAAGAGGCATGAGTTAGGATAGGAGAGGAGAGGAGAGGAGAGATTGGTTTGCTTTCGGGTTACGTATGTCCGGTGATCCAAATCGAGCCGTTGATGTCCTGGCCTGGTCTCACATAAATCCTCAATCAAGACCGTCAGCCAGACATACTTTATGGAAAGAGGCTAACATGCGCCTGTATTAAAAAAGAGAGAAAATATTTCTCTTAATTAATAGTTTTTGTTGCTGTGTTTTCTTCATCACTTAGGAATTTGGATAATCCAAACCCTAACCCTAATTTGTGTCCAAATTCTCAACCAGAAGGAGAAGAGGTGGGTATTCCTAGTGTGTTATTATTCAATTGATATTGTCTACTTTTTGAAAGAAAAAGACAAATTGAATTGATAAGATATGGAGGGAGAGGTAGATGAGCAAAATTTGAGTGGGCACATGAAGGAGAGTGGTAATGGTAAAAGTGTAGGAGGATCAGGAGATGGTTTTGTTGATAGAAGCAAAGTGAGGATTTTGCTATGTGATAATGATGCTAAGAGCTCTCAGGAGGTTTTCACTCTCCTTTTGAAGTGCTCTTATCAAGGTAATCTTTTTTTTTAAATTATTATTTTTTCACTTTTCCTTCTCGTGAATGCTATGAAGATATATAACCAGTGCTATTATTTTAAGCCGTATGGAGGAAAATGATTTATGGCCCCTTGGTGATATTTTGTTTTTTGGGTGAAGGATATGAAAAACATTTGCTTAAAATTGATATGAAACATTGTATTTTCTTTATTTCTTTTCCAAGAATTATTTTTAAGTCTGGTGGAAATCCAACTACATATATTGTTGTTTGCTAAATAGCTTAGTTTATTATGTCTGCATTTTCAATATCAATTCTTATCTGCATACCTACACTTCATTTTGTGAAGAAACTTTGGTAGAATGCTAACAATTTGGCAGTTTTGAGACTGATTTCAGTTACTTTTTTTTTTTAATGATTTTTCAACATTTATTTATTGTATCCACATCTGTTTTAAGTTCAATAATTCCACTACTTTGCTAAATTGGTTTTTGAAGATAATGTGCAATTTGTGCACTGAACCTGTATTCCTTTTGCTTCACAGTTACATCAGTGAGATCGGCTAGGCAGGTGATTGATGCACTAAATGCTGAGGGGCCTGAAATCGACATCATACTTTCTGAAGTTGACATTCCAATGACCAAGGGCATGAAAATGTTGAAGTATATCACCCGGGATAAAGACTTGCAGCGTATTCCTGTGATCAGTAAGCTTATGTCTTTAAATTTACTTCTAAGATCAGTTGTGGTAAAATCTATTTCAATTTAGGTCCAGAGTATTGAAAAGCTTTTTGTTTGATTAGTGATGTCGGCACAAGATGAGGTCTCAATTGTTGTAAAGTGCTTGAGACTTGGAGCGGCAGACTATCTTGTAAAGCCTTTACGTACTAATGAGCTCTTGAACTTGTGGACACACATGTGGAGAAGGCGGCACATGGTTTGTTTTCTTTTATTTGTTTGGCTCTTTTTTTTTTTTCTTGAAAGCAAACTCGGAAGGCTAAATCTTAGAGGCTATAATCAAGAATTGAAATACTCATCCAAGAAAACTAAAATTAAATTAAAAACCTCGACCCAATAATTCCTTGAACCAAGAACCAAAGGTATATGGTTAAAATGCTACAAGGATAATATCTTTGATAAATTCTGTAAATTCAATGAAGAACCCAAAGAAGAAGTACAGTCACGTTGTTCAATTTTTAATGATGGCAATTTCTTTTCCTTTTCAATGTTATTTCAACTACTTATAAATGACTTATAAAATAAACCCAATTTAGTTAATAGATTTAAATTAAATCCACATAACTAACTATTTAAATCCAAAACTAAATAAGAATGCTTTGAAGCCCATGCTTGTATTTAATGAGGCCCAATCCTTATATGCGGTACATGTTAAATAACCCTAACATGTGCTTGGATCACATTGATTAAGGTTTTATCCTCCTTTGATCTGAACTTCATGCTTGGCATCATCTTAGAAGGAATTTTCGAAGCTTGCTTGAGCCAAATGTCATGAATCAACCCTTTAATTGCTATTTTTATCCTCTTGGCATTTTCCCTTGCAATAGGTTCACTCAGCACATGTAATGGATCTTGGAGTGTTGCATGTTGATTCTCATCAATGCCCATCTCTTAAAAAAGATTTGATCTCAAATCGTTACTTATATAAAAAAAGAGAGATCAAAAACATTAAATGTAGTACTAACATTAAACTCACCTGGAAGTTTTTACTTGTATGTATTGTCATTAATTTGGTCAAGTACTTGGAATGAACCATCCTTTCTAGAATTAACTTAGATTGTCCATAAGCTGGAAATCTTTCATTCCTTATATGCACCCAAACCTAACTACTAGGTTCAAAGATCATGTTGGCTTTATATGCATATCGATAATTCTTATATTTTATGTGTTGCCAAACACTCATATGGAGTTTCTTCATCATTTCAGCCTTCTTATTTCCATTAAGACTAACTCTTTCACCAACATATTTAGGCCCTGTTTGTTTTTGTGTTTCAAAAGCACTTTTGAAAAAAATTGAATTTTTATTTATTTTTTTCTTACTTCAAATTAATATATATATTTTATTTTTTGTGTTTTCAGTTCATTTTGATGCATTGATGTTAAAAATGATTTTTTTAAAAAATAAAAAATATTATTTTGATGCATTTTCGAGTGAAAAACATTTTAAAAAGCAACCGCAATCACACTTCCAAACGCTCTTAAAGACAACAAATGCAAAGGAGTTAGTGGATTTAAACCATGAACAATTTCAATAGTGAGTGATCAGTAGTAGAATGCACACTTCTATTATAAGCAAATTCAATAGACGATGCTCCTAACTTTTCAATTTGTTTTTGAATGACAATTCGCAATAAAGTAGTTAAAGATCTATTCACTATATTTGTTCGATCATCTTTTTGTGGATGACAAATAGTTGAAAAGAATAATTTAGTTTCCAATTTTCCTCATAAAACCTTCCAAAAATGACTAAGAACTTAACATCTCGATTTGAAACAATACTCTTAAGAACACCATAGAGTCATGCTATCTATCTAAGGAACAAATCAACAATATTGGTTGCACCATTGGTCTTATGGCAAGATATGGAATGTGCTATCTTAAAAAATCTATCTACAACCACAAAAATTGAATCTCTGCATTGTTTTGAACTAGGTAAATCTAAAACAAAGTCCATGAAAATGTCTACTAAAGGTTCAGTAGGTACATGCAAAGGAGTATATAACTTATGTAGTAAGACCGTAGATTTGGTCTACCTACACATGATATATCTATCACACACCTTTTCTACATCACGTTTCATATTAGGGATATATCTATCAAACACCCTTTCTACATAACATTTCATAATAGGTCAATAGGAATGTTTATGCAACACTTCTAAAGTCTTTCTCATGCCAAAATGACCCATCAAACTTCTTATTGGCTTTACGCACAAGCAGCTCATGCATAGAACTATTAGATATACAAAATTTATTCTCTCTAAATAAGCACCTATCAAACCTATAAAATTTTCCATAGGCTACTTTCTCACTCATTTCATACACATCAGCAAAATCATTATCATTGGCATACATGTCTTTAATATACTCAAAACCCAATAATCTTGCATTTAGAGTAGCCATAAGGATGGTCCTGATAGATAGAGCATTAACCATAATATTATTCTTACATTGCTTGTATTTAATGTCATGGAAAGGTCTCAATGAACTCCACCTACTTGGCATGCCTTTTATTTAGTTTACCTTGTCCTTTCAAGTGCTTCAATGATTTGTGATCCTAATAGGTAACACACTCTTTCGGCCACAAGTAATGCTGCCAAGTCTCCAAAGCTCTAGCCAACACGTAACTATTTGTTATAGATTGGGTAGTTCAACGCTGCCATACTTAGCTTTTCACTAAAATAGTCTATTGGCTGCTGCTTTAGCATCGAAACAATTCCAATACTTATCCTTGAGGCATAACACTCAATTTTAATTGTTTTAGAAAAGTCAAGCAATGTTAACCAGCACAGGTTTTTGACTTCGTAAAAAGGTTTAAAAACTAAAACATACATAACTTCTCATAGAAAATTTCAATGGATGTATGGTTGGACAATTTGAATAGATTGAACTTGAAAACCACATATTGTGACTTATTTTTCCATGCAATTAAGACATGCAAAAGTTGGGCTCAAATTTGGCCTATAGGCTGACAATAAACTTCATCAAGAACTACACTCATTTACATTTCCAACCCAAAATCAAATAACCCAACATCAGTTGGACCATTTGAGAACACTCCCGCGTCAAGTTCTTATGGTTGAGAAAAACTCGTCCTCAAGTTCAAAACGTTTTTTCCCTGGTCATCGATTTCGAATCAAAACACTTCTATGATCCTTTATGCAAGCCTTCAATTAGAATCCCTTAACATGAGTTACATTACTTTCCATGTCATGGATGTTCCTTGAATTATTATGAAAAAACAACATAACTCCACCTTTATCAACTCTATGATGTTTTGAACTAATGAAATATGCTTCTGGAATGTTGTTAGAAACATTGTCAAGCTCACTATTTTTTGTCCTTAAACATCAAATCTGACACTATTAATTTCAGAATTCTTAATCACATGTGAAGTACATGCTCCACAATTTTCTTCTTCAAAACCAGCTTCTAGAACCACCTCCGCAAAGAGCTCCTCAACTGACATAACATAAACTTATTTTGCAAACTTAGGGTCATCATATATTGTGATTTCTGTGTTGAATCTTATTCTTCAATATCATCTTACTCGTCCAGAACGAATATTGGTGGTAGATTCCAATTCACAAAAGATCTAGAATCATAAAAGAAATTTAGATTCCACGTCACTTTCTTGTTGAAATTTCTTTTGTATATCCTGATAAAAAGGATGCCTCTGATCATTATTACTAGAAGAACAATTTTCAAGAACTTAACTTTTAAATCAGATTCTTGAAATGGCATTCTATTACTTCTTCTTTGATGCCGAGAAGAAGAGCTATCACTAAAATCATTGTGTTGTCTGTGAAGGAAAGGATTTACAAACTCTGATTTATGGTCTCGTTTCTCAAATCGGTCAAGATGCTCTTGGAGTTGTTTGAGTTGCCTTCTCATTTCATCAATTTCAAGGGCATGAATGTCCCTCTTGAATTCTTGCACACGACGTTCATGAACAACCATTACTGTAAATCCAAAGCTGTGATACCAACTTGGTGCTGGGATGATATGAAACTCAAGTTACAGATAACTCACATAAATAAATTATTTCACTCACCACTCTAAGGTACAAAACTTAAAACATGCATAAACAAATAAACTCGCCACCCTAAAAATAGAAATCAAATCACTACTTTAAAGATATAGAGTTGGGGTATAAAGTCCACCACTCAGCCAAAAGGCGAAGTAAAAAACTTCAATTCAGATTTTCTCAAAAGATCTCCATACTGGTCTGTATCTTTCTTTAGAGTGGCGAGTTTTATCTCTTAGGAATCATTTTTTTTGTGTGAGTTATCTATAACTTGCGAGTTTCATACCATCCTGGTATCACATCATGTTGTATATTAGCAATGTTGAGATACAGAAAAGGTGTGATAGAGGGTGTCTTAGGAATATTCAGGAAGCACAACAATCTAGAAGAAATTTGCCAAAAGAATAGAGAGAAAATGTGAGGTGAGAGAGACACTGTCCAGTGAAGGAGTGGCCGAAGGATCCCAAATGAGGTAAGAGCTGGGGTATTTTTTGTGTAAGAGATTACTTGTTTGTTAGGATTATGCCAAGTTTTCAGTGTGTACTGGACGAATGCCATGTGTTTGGAGCGATACATGTCTGCATTCTTAAGTTTTATCAAGGAAGATTAAGTTGGCTCAAGGTCAACCTTGATGGACCGTGATTTGATCTCACAAAGCCAAATCTTCCTTAAGCATTCCATAAGACCAAAGATTAACCATGGACCACGCCACATGGCCTTGGCTAATCCTTCTGGGCCTCCAGTCCTTATCCAAGTGTGTATTGAGTCTTTATCTGTGTTGATATCCAATTTGGTAGTTTCTCCACATGCAAAATAAAAATAAATTAATAAATAAGGAAAAATGGACAGTGTTTAATATGCCCCAAATTGATAAACTATCTATGCAGTGTAAATGTCATGATAATATTTTGTGACCTGCAGTGTTACATTGATTTCCAATTGGATCTATGTTTGGGGATCTTTCTACTCATTAGCAGAATCATTTTGTAGAACTGTGGTGATTAGTAGGTGCAGGGAATGAGTCATTGTTTCTTGGTGATTGACGTGGTTTTGGTGTATTATTGTGTGGAATGGCACAAAAGGATCCATATAACTATCCCAAAATCCATTTGACTATCCCAAACTAGTTTGGAATTAAGGCTTGTTTGTTGTTGTTTTGTTAGTGATTGCTGCGCAGAATTATTGAACCACGAGCTCTCGTTTCATGTAGCTCCACTGTTTAGCATTAAGAATAGATAGTAAGGTTTATTGGGTTTGTTTGGTGAGAAGGTGAAGATGACCTACCTACTTCTGTTCAGATGTCTGTCCAAGGGCATTTTCATGCTTGTTCTCACATTAGCTCATGCTCAATTTCCAGTGCAGTGTTATATTTATGTGAAGGCCTGGTTGACATGTGTGTCAGATGTTTGTTGACCTAAACTTCTTGATTTTGTCTTTGCATATTTTCCATACTTTCTTGTTAAAAACTTCATTGACAGCAAGCAAATATCTATCTGTATTAAGTGGTACTCATAAATGTCTTTGTGTTGGCAGCTTGGATTGGCGGAGAAGAACATCTTGAACTATGACTTCGATCCGGTTGCATCAGATCCTAGTGATGCTAATACAAACAGTACTACACTGTTTTCAGATGACACGGATGACCTTTCTCGTAGGAGCACAAATCCTGAAATGGGGATGTCAACTCATCAGGAAGATGAGGTCAGTATAATGCGCACCTGAAGTTTGGCATCTCAAAATAAGTGTACAGTGTGGGAGGAAAATCTCTTTCCTACAGATGAATACACATTTTCTTTAGTGAAATATATATTACCATGAATCTTGATGTGCCCTAGGGCCTGTCCACTAGTCCTTTACATAGTAACTTTTCAGATGTGCAATGACTTCACTAGCCTATATGTCTGCACCAATCAATTTTTGTGCAATTGTAAGGTGCAAACAGCACATCTACTCACTTCCAGAACAAAGCAGTTAAACTCGTTCCATTTCTATGAAGTTTTCAGAGGAGATTTTATGAAGTTAAAAAATGAAATACAATGGAAAAGCAACTCACATGCAAGTTATTTCAAGATGTGCAAATGTGTTTATAGGTATCAGTAGTTATTAATTGGAACCTGTTACCCTGAATATGCAATTGGCATGATCAAAAACATTTTTAGATAGGGAACAATTGGAAAGGAAATAGAAGATCCTGCAACTTGGAGGGGAATATGACAAGGAGGAGAAAATGACACCTGCAACTTCTGTGTGTGTATCGTTTGCCAAATAATTACAATACATAGGTGCTCGCTTGAAAACTTGAATTTGAAGCATGTATCATAATTGACCAAGACATTTTAAACAAATATCTACACTAAACATTTCGCTACTCAAATGTTCATGTAAGCCAACATCTCGTTTCAAAATTGTCATTGAAACTTTTGATACTCTCTGATGTGCCAAGCTTGACATTTGTCTGTACCTTAGTCTGCTGCTGCTGCTGCTGCTGCTTCTGCTTCTGCTGCCGCTTCTGCTTCTGCTGCTGCTGCTGCTGCTGCTGAGCCTTCTCCTGGTGATCCAAAGAAATATCGACCTGATGTGCCAGGGATCAGTGACCGCCGAACAGGTGAGGTTTGCATAATTTGATAATTTCTGTTCTGTATTTTGACACCAGCTCGCAGTTTTTTTTCTTCCTAATATTTAATGCTTAACTTCATCAATGTTTATTCTGTTCTAAGTCTCACTTTGGCGAATAATATTCAGGACATTTATCTTCTGGTCCAAAGAAGAGTGAATTAAAGATTGGCGAGTCCTCTGCCTTTTTTACTTATGTCAAATCAAGCACGGTCAAAAACAGTTCCCAAGGAGTTGCTCTTATTGAGGACAATACTAATCAAAATTTAAGGATGGAAGAGAAACTTAAAGCATGTGGCGAGCAAATGCTTAATGATGCCCATTTACAAGAAAATGGGGAGGCATTGGAAGTCCACTCACAAGGTGATGACTTCCGTAGCAGTTCTAGCATTCCTGACTCTCTCTCTCTGGAAAGATCTTGCACCCCTCCTATGTCAAGAGAATTTCCCCAAAGAAATTTCAAGGATGATCGGGTGCTTATGCATCAAACGAATGAACCTCAATTAGATGCTTCAAGTTTATCAACACAAAGTGTGTATCCGTATTTTATGTCAGGTGTTGTAAATCAAGTTATGATGTCATCATCAGCACAACTCTATCAAAAGAACCTGCATGAGTTGCAAAGCCATGGAACTTCAGCCATGCTTCCTGGATACAATCATCTTCCCCAATGTCCGCCTCACATGTCTGGGATGGCATCATTTCCATATTACCCTGTTAGTATATGCTTACAACCTGGTCAAATGCCTACCACTCCGTCATGGCCATCATTTGGAACTTCATCGCCATCTGACGTGAAACTAAATCAAGTAGATAGAAGAGAGGCAGCATTAATCAAGTTTAGACAGAAAAGAAAAGAGCGCTGTTTTGATAAGAAGATAAGGTATGTTAATCGGAAAAAACTTGCTGAAAGGAGGCCTCGAGTGCGGGGACAGTTTGTGAGGAAGGTAAACGGTGTAAATGTGGATCTCAATGGGCAACCTGCTTCCACGGATTATGATGAAGATGAAGAAGAGGATGATGATGAGCAAGCATCAAGGGATTCTTCTCCTGAGGACGATGCTTCAGGATCTTAATGTCAAGTTGCTGATAAATGAGGTTCCTTGCGTTTCTTAATATCCCTTTCATTTATTAGGCTACTAGTCCGAAGTCTGCCAATGATGCTTCTATTTTTCATTGAATATGATTGTGTGAGCTTCATTGAGGTACAGATGAGATCAAGTTGCAAATGCATGAATATATATTGGGAGCGCTTCTTCTGCAAGATTCTGAAAGCATCAGTGTTAGCATTTGATAAATATCACTATGAGATTGTGCATGCATGAGGGTAAAGCTCTCAGATTGTACTATCCCTGTGGTTCAAATCTCAAAGGTTTAGGTAGGTAGCCTTTTCAAATCTGGAAGGAATGTTGGGACTTGCAAAAATTCATCCTGAGTTCAATTTCTGTAGTGTCATGACCAAGAGACCCATTTATGTGGGTAAATGTCGTGTGTATAAGCTATCCTTACTCTGGCATGGTGTAATTGGCGAAATTGAAATCAGGCAGCAATGGAGGCGGGCAGATCGATTTGCAAATCTGTTGACTACGTGGTCTGTGGTGAAGAACATGTACGGAGGTACAATTCCATGCAAAAAAAAAAAAAAAAAAAAAAAAAGAAGAAAAAAGTGAAGCAATTGTTAAAGTTTTTCCATTGCGTTGACTCAATAGTTTGTTTGTTTGTATTTTCTTTATCCAGGTTCAGGGTTCCACCACCATTTGTCTCTTCCTGAATTCTTCTCATCCAGGGTGTTTGATAGAGTCGAGTCTTAGATTTTACAGTACTTTTGGATTTATGCATTTGAAGGATATTGATTTTAAAATGTGTTTACGTACTAAAATGAATTTTCTGCAACAATTTGTTGATAAATTCTGGAAAAAACTAAAATGGATGTTGATATCTCCCAAAGCAGAGATATTTTGATGTTCGCTGATCGGAAGATTTTTTTCAAAAGAAAATCTGGCCGGGCCATTACAGGCCATGGCCAGAAGTTGCTAGGTCGTGGTTGAATTTTCATGCCACGTACGAACAGCAAACCTCGTATAAAAATATACAAAACGCTTTAATAATTCTATATTTTTTGTCAGAAATAATTAGCGTGGGCGGAATTTTGATGAAAATTCTCCTACACTCAACTCCTGTCTTTGTTTTGTTTTGTATTTTTTTTCCCTTCAAATTTAGGTATTTACAGAACTGTTTTCTCAACAGAGTGGTTTAAAATTTATTCACTAAAAAAAAAAAAATTTGGCCGCACAAGCATTAAAATGACAGTTAGTTAATCAAACGTTGAAATTTGTATTTTAGGAAATAAAAGATTTAAATTTGAAAAAAAAAAACAGATATTTTTCTCATTACTCTAGCTCATGTTAAACCCTAATTTCAATCCCTAGAATGCGTTCTGCGAATCAAACAACATATATTACTTTTAGTTTGCACAATAGCGCTTGATTACAATATTTCAATTATCTACTTTTCAGCAAATTAATGTGTAATTGTTTATATTAAAAATAATTATTTATGTGTAAACTAGATAAGAATAATCATTGTTTATCTTTAAACAGGGAAACAGTAATTGATCAAGTTTGAAGAATCTTATTCGACCAAGAAATTAGAATGCAGGTGATTAAAAGTCATGGGAGACCAAACCACTACCATGCTCCAAAATACCTTCTAAATATAACAACTATACCATGGTTTGATAAATTGACTTAGGGACTCACATCCTAACGAAGTTTCATTTTAAACCATACATTAATAACCCCAAATAACTTGATGAGTGGACCAAAATAAATTGAACCAAATTTCATCAAGTCAACCAAAACGTTTCTTTAAAAGAAATTAAAATAACATCGTGACAATAAAAATAATAAACCTGGATTAACCAAAAACCCAATAACCCAAAGTCCAAAACCAGGTTGATGGAGAAATGGAGAAGATGGATTTCCTTATGCTTGTGTTCAAGTTACGTATATTCGAGTGACATGGAGCTCTCAATGAAGTCTGAGAGCTGCAAACATTTGAGATTAAGCATAAGTGGTTCGATACATGGATCTGTCCACATGATTTTAACGCCAATATTTAACAATACAAGACACTTCTAAGTAAATTCTGGTTAAATACAGAGAGTATCAGTGTCAGCATTCAAATCTTTTCAAATATAGGTATGGGCCTAATCTTGCAACAACGAAAATATTTTTCTTTTCTACATGTTAGGAAGCATGTTACAGTTTTAATCAACCAAATGGTGCATCACTCATTATGGATGATTAATTTTTTTGCCACTAATCGGATGCCAGAAGTCTGCTGATAGTCGTATGGATCCAAGGACAAGTATGCATCGACAAAGGTCCCTGGTCTGAACCAGGTATCCAGCTCTGTCGCATCAAACTGACTGAATATGAGCTTTTGTGTGGTTCCAGATGGTTCTTTCTTATACATATCCGTTGCATATTGAGCAACATCCCCATTTAGTACAGTAGGTATGCTGAGAAAAGCAAAGGAAACAAAATTAGGCACTTCCAGAACCATTGCTTGGATCAATAAGAGGGCATAGAAAATGAAATCTGAGTAGAATAATATAATGATAACTCTCCTCCCCATCAGAAGGCTCCATCATGCAATAATCGAACCGGTTGGTTGCATTTTGATCTGGATTTTTTCCAAATATTTTCAACATTTCATATAAGTTCTGGGTTTTGTTCCAAGAATCACATTTACCTAGGTCAAACCAATTTCCCCTTATGGAATGATATCTTGCCAATTTTTTACATACCTTTGTATATTATAATGAATAAATATGGAGAATAAACTAAGATGATATGAATACATCCTAAATTAGAAAAGAATGAAGGCAAAAATGGAAAATCAACCAATGCATCAGTTAATTAAACTGGTTGAACAAAAAGACTAGTTAAGATAGTTCCATCTATTTGATTTTGGTTAATAAAATTATTGAACTAAATCTTCCAGCTTGTTCAGAAAAGGAAAAAAAAAAAAGGCCACGATTTGAATGACAGAACCAAAAAGTCCCACTGAGGAACAATTTCGTTGGACAACAGTTTATATCATTGTGTACTCCTAAACTTGGACATTGCAAATGCTACAAAGAGAAGGGATAAGAGGACTGAAACTTACTTCAATCTCACGGTAGGGTTGTTGACAAAGCCTGGTTTTCTGGTAACAGCACTCCTCCAATCAGAACTACAATCCGAATCTTCATAAACTTTCCGCACAATGCTCTCACATGTTTCGAGAACATAACATAGACTTGGAGATGCATCAACCACAAAACTCAACCGTGGCCGGCCTGCATGATCAGAAAACTTCGTACTTAGTCCAAACCGTATCCTCAACCGAGGACAGCGAAGCTGCAAAATGGCCCCCTTGTAAAATAATTTGATTCTATGACTCCCTCGAAAGAATGGGACAGGAAATGCTCTAATAGAAGTAAGAGAAACTTCATCAAGCTCTAAGAAACCCAAAACGCCACCGCAACTTTCAGGGACAGTCACTGTAGAAGGCATCTCAGGAGGCTGTAGTATTGGGTTTTCCTCCATGGCGACATCTGGTTGAAAGGAGGCAGCATTCACTTCATTGCCAAGTGCGACCATGTCAAATGTATCAGGATGAGCTGTATTAGATACAACAGAATATTGGGACTCGGCAGTACTGCTTGTAAGAAGAGAAAAGACTGGACGCTCTTCCTCAGTTCTATCATTTTCAGGAGACAGGGCAGGGGTGCTTTTAACTTGTGAACTCGAAGACGGGGAATTCTTGTTTACGACTGGGGATATTCCATTTCTATGACTTCTTGTGATAGCATTAGGGGAAACCCAATGGTTTTCTGGAAATGCGTCTGGGAGGCTTGATTCCTGAAAATGGGGCAGCTTTTTGGTTAATTTTTGCCTAGAAAACAAATAAAACATGCAAGTATAACGGCCACACAACTTAACGGTCATTCAAAAAGACTAGGACGGAGGTTGATTTTTGGCCTGCTTAAGCAACAAGGGAGCGATTACGTAGTTTACTAAGAGAAGAAAGAGGCCAAACATATCATGTAATAGAAAAAAAAATATTGCAATGGTAAATAAGCCGCTTCTGGGATGACAAAGAGGAAGAAGAGGGAAAGGGTAGTTAGAAGAGTGAAGTCGAGTGGACTTACCAAGAATAGGACAGTAGCACAATGCTTAAGAACCTCAACATTCATTCTTACATCATCTAAACTCCTGATCAAAGTATCAAAGACATCATTTCATTAAAAAAACTCCATTAAATAAGATAAACCCCCTGAAATACATAATTTATTTTACCTATGTGTTTGGTTGCCAAGCCCAAAATAAGTTGCAAGGGTTGCCATCTGGTATCAATCATAAAAAAAGTCAGCACAAAACAAACAAAACATCATCAACAACAACGACAACAAAAATCTAACCTTCATGTTGCCAGCTCTCCTTCCAAACTTCTGAGTCAATAATGCTAACGAGTCAATAGTCCCCTTTGGCTCTGGTGCTACCCTTCCAATCTCCGCAAACGCTTCTCTTATTCGCACACAATCAAATCTGACTATATTATGCCCCGCCCATATCCTCCCATGGAGGATGTCGTAGACCGTGTCAGCAATGTCAGCGAAGGACGGTGCTGAATCCACAGCTTCTGGTTTGATGCCATTACACCGTACGGACAAGGAAGATATGAGCTTTGGGTTGGAGGGTCGGACCAAGGTCGAGTAGCTCCTGATCTCTTCTAGCTTCTGGGGGCAGACAAGGATGGCCCCGAATTCAAGTATAGCATACCCCTGGCCGGGTCGGGTCGGGACCGTCGTTTCAACATCGAAGAAAGCTATCTCTGCTTTGTTTTCCATCTCCTCGCTCCCTCGATTCGGATCACCCTTTCAAAAAGCAAAGAGAGGGTTTGGTTTGTCTTTCTCTCGCTCTGCGTGTAGATATATATAGAGAAGGGAAATGGGTCTTTGCTTCTTAGGGTCGGTTTGCTTCGCAGGCTTAAAAAAGTAAAGCATAATTGAAGCTGGGTGTTTAGCCCATGTTCCATTCAAAGAATATATACTAGTTCCACTTTCATTGCTTTTCCTATCCCCTTGTCTCTCGCTGCAAGCTTTTGATTCAATGGAACTTTTTACTTTTACTCTTTATAACAATGATATATATATATATATAAAGAGAGAGAGCGTCATTGTTATAAAGAGTAAATTACTTTAACTCTTTTATAACAATTACACTTTTTATTTATAACAATAACTTTTACTCTTTATAATAATAACTCTCTCTTTTAAAGTTATTGTTATAAAGAGTAAAAGATATTTACTCTTTATAACAATAACTCTCTCTTTACACACACACTCAATTGTTTAATGATTTACCTATATTACTATATTCTCATTCTCATGTATGTGTTATTCATATTCATTATACTTATATTTGTTTGTATTCTTTATATTTTATTAAAATAGGAATATTATTTAATTTATCACTTCATTTCGTGATTTTATTAATAAAAAAATATTTCATTTAAAAGTAAAAATACTTAAATAATACAAAACTCAACTACTGTACAAGATTTGATGTGGATTGGTCTAGTTTAAGAAATGTTTTTTTTTTAATTTTTTATATCTTTTGAATAAATATTCCACACACATTTTAAATTGAAGTTGTGAAATCATTTGGTTTTGTTCATATTATTTGATAAATATCTACATAAGTGACAATAAAGATTCAATTTATATTTTAAATTTTTAATAGATTACAAAATATTATTTGATAAAACAAAGTGTGTGTGTGTGTGAAAACAATTACAATACAATTATTAATAATGTCTTGGAATGACTGAATAAAAATTTATTTCAGAGTATGTTTTTGACAAAAAAAAATCTTAAAAAATTAAGAAAATAAAATTCTTAATTAGTATAAAGGTACATCTATTTATATTTATATTAGTGCTGGCATATGAGTGCCCTTTTAATTTATTTGTTTTTTTATTATCTTTTAATCCATCACGATTCTTCTTCTTTTCTTAAATAAAAAAAGATATTTTTAAGTTCTTTTCTTATATTTAAAAAAACTATTATAAGTCATGCATTTAAAGATTTATATTCAAAAAGTTTTATTACTCCACACTTTGTATTTTGTTTTTTGAACAACGCATATGACATCCAAACACTAGTTACCACAACAATGTTGGAAATGTCTCAGTTATCCCTCCTGTTATGGATAACGTGTTTGGCCAATGGACTTTTGATTTGGTACCAGTGATATTTTATTTTTATTTTTTTTCCTCCTTTATTTTTGTGCATGACCTTTTAAATTTTCAAAGTAGCCCTTCGATTTATTTTTCTTGTAGACTTGGTCCCTCTGCTTTTGATTAGTGTTTATTTTATTTAAAATAATTTATAAAATTAGAATTTGTTTTTAATTTTATCCACCTTTGATTTTTTAATTTGTTAGATTTAGTTAATCCTTATTTTTTTTATTAATATTTTTTGTTTTAAATTCTTTATTAATTAAAATTTTTAATCTGTTATGTTCATCCATTCTATAGGGTAATCTTGACCTTATGATCTAGGTCACAGGTTTAAAATGTTAGTTTAGATTGATTTAAGATTTTTTTTTTAGGTCTTTGCTTTTGAAAATGAAATTTTTTTTTTAATTTTATCCTTTAATATTTTAATTAGGTTTTTTTTTTTTTCTTTCCTTCTATAGGGTTATCACTTAGGATGACTTCATATGTTGTATCACAGATTTAATGGGTTAACTTAGAGTGACTTAAACCATTTTTTTTGTTTGATTTATCTGCTATTATTGTTTATTTTTTACTATAATTATTAAATCAAGCTATATTTATTGGATCCGGTCAAGTCAATCACCTGACTCTCATATTTATCTTGCTTCTTTAAAAAAAACTATCATCACTTGAGCATCTTATTTTTTATGGTGGAAATTTTTTGGTCCGGCCCATGGCGTGGCACAAACCACCAATCTAGTCTCAACTAAAAGTCTTAAGCAATTAAGTAGGGCATGTATAATGATTTTTATATTAATTCTCAAACACATTTTTTTCAAGTAAAAAATCTTTTGTATTTGAAACTTGCACAAATTCATACTATCTTGTTCTAATTATTTTTTTTTATTAAAAGAGAATATAGGTGGAGAGACTTGAATTTGAGACTGTTTAGTTATTAAAATTCTGATATAATATCAAAAAATCATATCAATCTAAAATATTAAGTTGTTAAGTGAGAAACCAAAACTAGTTTTATATTAATTACATAACAAGATGCATAAACTAATAATAACTCACACAAGATAGCCAGATACCTTTAAAAGCTTTAACTTGAACCATCTAATGATCAAGCTACAAGCAAATATGGCTATGAATAACAATGCAACTAGTAAAATCAAGATAGCCAAACAAAGCTTAAAAAGAAAATGGTGAAATTAATAAAATTGAGCTATAAAATAGCTTAATATACAAAAATCATGAGTGAGCTACCAGATAACTTAACTTTTTTTTACAAAAAAATTTTATACTCAACATAAATATTTTTCAATTAACTTTTAGTAATTGGGCTCAGTTAATAGTTTTTTTTTTTTTTTTTTTAGAATTTAAGGACCAAATCCAAATATTCAAGCTATAATAAGGATTAAACAAGAAAAGAACAAGGCATGTTCAATTCTTTTTTTTAATAGTTTTTCTACATAACACAATAATAAATTGTAACATGATTTGATTTTATTATTAGTATTGTTACTTGAGAAAAAAAATTCTAACAAATTTGTATTCTTATTTAATATAGTTTAACCTTCATTAAGTTAAATATTCTCTATAAATAGAGAACTATTCTCAATATATTTTTGGATATTTAAGTTAGTAGAATACACATTCATGAAACACTTGATGTTTTTATTATGCTTTATTAAGCCTTTAACTATGCTATAAGATAGTTTGAACTTCTATAATTTAATATTACGTTATTAGATAAAGTGAAAATTTTTAAATATATTCAAAATCTCTTGTTTTACTTTTTATAAAAATGAATCATAAAACCTAAAGAAAACATGTCATTTTGATAAATAAAAAATGTTAATATTAAGCTATAAAATAAATTAACTTATACCCAAAACAAAACAATCATAAAATAACTTATAATATGAAGATACCAAATAATAATTTGGTTACCAAGTTATCAAGTTATCATTCCATATTAAATCACTAGATAACCTAGTAATTTCAAAGGAAAACCATTAAAGATCTCCATTTAATATTGAACCTGAACTACTTATTAGTCCCACCCAAGTTACAAGTAGGCTTTAACTCAACTAAGATTTATTTGTTCATGATATATTCTAAGGTTACAAAGTGACCATTTATCTCTAATACCATCAAATTACAATGAAAATTATTATATTTATCAAGTTATTCTAAGGTTATAAAGATTCCTATAGAGCAAGTTCAATGATTACTCTAATTTGACCATAACAAATGCTAATGACAACATGATGTTCATATACTTCAATAACTTTATATTTAAAAGCATTAATGATAAATACACTAGGCTCATAATAGAAATTGAAATTGTTGAGGCATAATTTTAGTTTTCACAAAATTTTTAGTAAAGAAGACAATGAGAACATTGTTGTGTTTATTAGTATCCTTGATGAAAGATGTGTTTGATTAAAGATTTAGAGAAACATGTAATGTGTATGAGATGTTGTTAGATGAAATTTTAGTAGAATAAATTGAATTAGATATTGAGAGTTGATATTTTACTATTTTTAATAATTTTGGGTATTTTTCTATGCTTTGAAGGGATTTTTTATTTTCAAATCGTTATAAATTCAAAATCTTTTGAGTTATTTGTTATTATTATTATTTCTTGTTTCAATGTGTAACTTTTTTAAAATTCAAAGTATGGAGATTGGTGTGTAACACTAAATAATTAATGGATTAAAGTTATTAAACTTTCCGTTATCATATCAATTTAGTCAAAACATTCTCTTTACATGAAAAATTATAAAATTGACCCCTTTATCACCCAAACTAAATAATTTTCAACCTAGTTTCAATGGGCTTGGATATGTTTAACATCTAACTGGCTAGCAATTAGTCAAATGATATTATTCAGGTTATAACTCACATTGCGATAAAGAGATTAATTATAGCTTCTTTTTTTTTTTTTTTCATATAGATGAGCTAATCTAGCCAAATTGATAAGGTGCAAGTATACCTAATAATTTTAATCCAATACCTAATAGAACTAAACTAGAGAATGAAAATTTAATACACTTAAACAATCTTACTCAAAATGTTTTTGCACAAATATTAGCAAAAAAACTAAAAAGTATGGCTAAATCACTATAGCCACACCCACAAAAATACTATTTATTAGAATAATTTTATTTTATATTTGCTTGTTTATTTAGTTTTTTTTTTTTTTTCAATTTAACCCTTCCAAAACTTAATCTTCTCTTTTGTTTGCTCTTTATTTCACTTTGGAATCAAATTTTTTTTTTTAAATTACATTTTACATCCTAGGTCAAAGAAGATTATGAAATGACCATAATGCCCCCATATATATTAAATTAGAAATAAATGTTCATTACCACACAACTCATTCTTTCTCTTCGACCTCACCTTCTCTCCTTTTTCATGTTCTTTTTATCACCTTCTTTATCAAACACAAATCTAGAAGGAAAAATCAAACACAAATTCATCATCTTAGACAAAATCAAACATAAACTCTCCTTTACACACCTTCTATGTCACATTTTCTTCTTATGTTTTGGTGTTAAAATCGTTTTCCCATTTGAAACTCAACAACAAAAGGTATATTTCAATTGTTTTCTTTAATTTAAATTTCAAAATATTTTGATAGTGTGTTTTGTTAGTGTTAAATAATTAGAATATAGGTTTTGTTTCATTGGTTTAACAAAAAGAAATTAACAAATCTATTGCCCTTTTTTATTTTTCTTTGTTCAATTGAACATAAATTGTCCTAAAAAAATCATTTATTTTTTTTCAATAGATAAATTTTATACCCTCAAACATGTTTTAGAGAGTGAGAAAGCAGTCAATTGAGTTTTATTAAAAAAAAAAACCTTAAATTTAAAAACTAGAGTTATTATTCGTAAACCTTAATTTTTAAATTAATATTTAGTTTGTGTGTAATTATTGATTAAAAATTGTATTTCTCTTGTTGGAACAATCATATTTTGCTGGTTTAGAGAGATTGGTTAACACATATTGGTATGATTAGAACAACCACCTTTTGCTGCTTGAACTTTAATTAAGCTGAAAAATAGTAGTTTAATTTAGTTATACATGTCTATTAGAAGACATGGGCTAAAGTTGATGTGAACCCATATGGTAAGAACCCTAGAATTCATATACAAGAAAGAAATAACCCAAGAAAACTAAAATCAAATTACAATAAAGAACTTGACATAATGATTATATGAACCAAGATTTCAACAAATAACACTCACTAATAAAACAAACCAGTTAGCAAAATTTATATTGCAATTTTCTCAAGTATTGAATTCAAGAATTGCAAGTTTCAAATTTTAGGCAATAATAAATAAAATACAATTTTAACTGTTTTTTTTTCCTACACTAATTCGACATTATCCTTTTTAACAATTTTTTTTTAAAAAAATACTATTACTAAAAAAATCAAGACTTAAAAAAACAAAAAATCAACATGAAAAGTTAAAAATAGATAGATAAATAGATAAAACCTGATTTTAAAGCCATACTCTTATACCAACTGATGCGAACTTGGAGGGTAAGAATCTTTGAACCCACTATGAAATTGACAATAAATTCTGGAAAGCTAAAATCAAATTGCAAATAAAAACTTTAACTAAGTGATTACCTATATTAGAGAACCAAAAGTATTAGATGAAACTTTGACCTATTGATTATAAGATTCAAGAACCAAAAGTAGAGGAAAATTATCACAAAGTCATAATTCTTTGATAAGTTTAATAAAGTTCATTGAAGAACTAAAAAGCAAGAATTTTGGTCATAAAAACACTGATTTATTAATCTTTTTTTTTTAATTATTGAATTTATGGTAGTATTATAAAAAAATTTATATGAAGTTTTAGTAACTGCTAAATCAAATTATATATAAAAAAGAAATAGGAAATTGCAGATTGAGTTTTTTTACCATAAACATTGAAATTGCACAAAATTAAATTCAACATTCTTAAGAAATTTACAAGTCATATAAGTTTGAATCCAAATATTTAATATTGGTTTTGGATTATTTGAATTCTACTTTAGTTTAGGGTTTCATAGAGTCACTCTTGAATTTTGTTTTGTTTTTATTTTGTTTTCTTATTTGTATCTTCTTTTATTTCATCTTCATTTTCATTATCATTTTTTTTTTTATTGTTATCTGTCTTGAGTTCTATTCGTTGATTGTTGTGAAACTAAAATTTTTTTGTTACTTTTGATTAGTTCCTTTAAGAACTAAAGAGGAGAGCAATAGAGGTAAAATGTAAAAATATGAGACTATTGTCATGAAAAGCTAAAATTTTGAGTAAAAAATGAGTGGAGTGACATGTATTAAGTGTAAACATGTGAGAGCATGTGTGAGGATATATTTTTTTTTTTATTACTAATGTAAAATTTCATATTCAATTATGTCTTTCAAAGATGGATTATCACCTACGAAGGAGAGGAAAAACTTGTTTTTTGTGTTACGGGTTTTGCAACAACAATTTCAGAGGATGAATGTGAGGTTTGGTAAGGTTGTGACATTATGGATAAATAAGATGCCATGATTTCTAGTTTACAAAATAGACGATATCAAAAGGTTTCTGATACAAAGAGGTAAGAGGAAATAAGGTTGCAAACCATGAATGTTGATGATAAAAAAAACCTCATAAGAGATTCTTTAAGACTAGCAAGGATGAACAACTTACAATGTTTATTTAGAAACAAGTACACTACTTGATGAATAAGAAGTTATAAACCAACGCAAAAAAGTTACAAAACAATCAATGATGGTTCAAAGATGTTAAGTTTTAAAACTAATAATAGGAAGGTTGAAAACTTGTTAGGTTTTTATGACTTATTAGAAAAGAGAATAGGAAACAGTTCATATAGAACTATTGAAGTAGTATTGATTTCATGCCAAAACCTAATCATTCACTGGAGAATAAAAGAGAAATCAAGCATTAAGATGAGAGTAATAATGATGTCTATAAAATTTAAGATTGCAATGCAAAATATGAGATACGTTCTAGGATTTATGATAATTCTAAAGTTCTTTCACTAGACAATTAAAGTGAAATAACCAATGAACTTGAAAAGAATAACAAGAATAATGAATGTGAAATGGATCATTGCAATTTGAATTTGGAAAGGCTTAGATGAGTAGGATAAGAATGTTAATAAAAGTTTATTAGTTTTTGAGAATATACAAGTTGCATTAGCTAATGACCATGGCAAAATAGATCTTTGAACTAGTTTTAAAATATAATATAAGAGTTTTTTTTTAAGAGCTTTGAGATGAGAGAACACAATGAGTTGATAAGAGGAAAGAAAGAAAAGAGAGGCTACTTATGAATAATATCTTTGGTACTAAAAACCTATGCAAAATAGTGTTTTTGATTCTTTGTTGTAGGATTATAAGGATTTATTACCCATAGATGGTGTTCCTATTATTGATTTAAGTACAAATCATTTCTTGGAAAAAGGGAATCATGAGAATCAACTAGTATCATAAAAGGATCAGTTACAGGTGCTAATTGGATCAATTATAAGGTCTAAAACTAAAAAGATCTAAGAAGAATTGATTGGTCTAATTCAAGATGTTTAAGTTAACAAATTATAAATCTGCCAAACTAGATCTTTGTGTATTGTTTGGGCTATATTTGATGTTGCATGTGGGATTTTGCTACTAATGTAGTTGGGATAAAAATTATTTATCTCAAGCTTTCCATCTATATATGATAAGTCTAGTAACTCATCTAGATAAGAAAGAACAAAGTATTTGAAGTGAAGCTTAAAATCTGCTAGCAAACAAGGCAAGGATTTAATTACACGTGGAATCATTATTTTGAAGGAATTCTTTACTTTCCAAGAAGATCAATTAGGAAACAACCCTTATTTTTGCAAGGATTTATAATGCAACAACAATTCTTATTATTCAAGGACATTAGAAGTAGTTTTGAGCTTATTTTATATAATGCTTAGGTTTATGTTAACAAATATAAATTTTAATTTGACCATTGGATTGGGCTAAAAATGTGTCAGGAGATTATAAATGTTTTGTTTTATATAAAGTTAAAAATTTCATAATAATCAGAGTTTGAAAAGGCTTTGCAATAAAGCCATTAAATTTTTTCCACCATGAACTCTCTAAAGTCTATTACATATATGAGATATAAATTACGTGTTCATATTTCTACTAGTTCTTGTTTCTTTGTCTGCTGTCAATATGAATTTTTGGTGTAAAAAAGGATAATAATTTAAGAAGTTGAGATTTTAGACAGTAAAAATCATGGAATTTTCTTAAGATTTAAACTGGATTCCATGTACGCAACATAAGGATAACTTGAGTTTGTGATATGAAATGATCACCTTAGAGTTATCAACTTACCAAACAAACAATTGAGAATGACAAAAATAAACCAATCATACTTTAGAATGATTAGATTATAAATAGCAATTAGGGTTTAACTTATTGTAGTAAATTTGCATACACTCAATAGATAAACTATCAATAATTTAAACACAACAGATCTAAGAATTTAAAACAAAACTAGCAATCTAGATTACCTCAAGTAGGATGCTTTAGACCTTTTATTTTTTTATTTTATTTTTCAGTTTCATCTTTAAATATTAGTTTTGTTTGAGAATCGAGCTTCATAATTTTTTTTAAAAAATTTGCTTTATGTAGAGTTATTTTGATCTCATGATCTATGTCACGAGTTTAACAAATTAGCTCGAGTTGAATTAGGTTGTTTATTTTGACAGGTTCATTCACATTGACTCAAGTATTTTTTTTTTTCATTTTTTTTTAAATTTAATTGTTTAACATTAGATAAATTAGAAATCGACTTTCATAATTTATTTTATTTTAATTTCTATAAGTTTATCATGGTCTCATAATATAGATCATAGATTTATCAGGTTAATCCGGGTTCGATTCAATATGATATTGTCTCAATAATTAAAAAAAAAATCATCAAATATGTTTTGTATCAATATTTTAAAAGATATCGTCTAACATGTATTATATTTTGAGTTTATAATTGAATTGTTTTTTTTTTTTATTAAAAACACATTATCAATGTTTGGATATTTTTTATGTTAAAAAAATTGATCCAACTTACAACAAAGTATAGATAAATAATCTAGTAAAATCTATAGAAAACAAGAATGAAATCTAAAATTATGGCTTGAACCAAATGGATGAGATAAACACATTTACTGAAAATAAAAAGATTAATATCAAATATACTTCAAAACTAATAGGGTATTAATAATTTTGCACTTAAACTAGATTTTATATCAATTTTATCTCTAAACTATTTTAATTTTTCAATTGAAAACTTTTGATAGAATATTTAACAGAAAAATTTTAATTCTTTATAAAATGATGTTGTTTTTTAGGAAAAAAAGCAATACAATTTAGATGATAATATGGATGAAAATCCTTAATTTAAAATTTTAAAAAATTTAACAATAAAATTCGTATAAAAAATTATTTAATGGTGATATTGAAAATACTGAGAGGTATATTTTGGAGGTTTGTCCTAAAACAAACTCCCCGTAAACGAAGAGAGCCACTCATCGCAGATAAAGCAGGACATCTCAAAAATCCAAGAGGACACGTGTCAACCGCGGAAATTTTGTCCAACATTTTAATTTAGCCTGTGTCTCTAAGCATTATCTACCTAACTGATAAAAAAAGGAAGCATTTTAGTTTTCTTCCTTTAAGACTCGGAGTTGAGAAATGTCAACAGCAGTAGCAGCATCAGCTTCATTGTGTTCATCAACGCAAATCAATGGCTTCGGAGAAGCGCTTAGGCCTCAGAAAAACCGTCTCTCTCAACCCAATTCAATCGCTACTTTTACCAGGTCTATGTTCTTTCTTATTTTTGCATTGAAATTTTACTGGGTTTGTTTTTGATCGATGAGTTGACGGGAGTGGTTTAAATTTGGGTTTTCTTTCATGTTTTTTGTGATTATGCTTATCCGAATGAAATTCAGATTCTAAGGTATGTTGGAATTTATCTAATTGAGCTGCTTCAGGAGAATCGTTAACGAAATATGCGTTATCTATGCAATTTTTCCTGGTATTAGATTTGGCTTACCTTTTGTTGTGAACTTGACAAACTAGAAGCTTGACAGTATAATAGTAAACTTGTGAGTTCCCGATTTCAATTTTGCTAAGTTTTTGAGACTGGTCTCTGCATGACAGCATGTGAGTTCCCGATTTTAATTTTCTGCACAAAAGATTGTTGTGCTGATGGAAGAAATTTAATTTCTCCAGCCATTTTTCAACCTTTTTTTTAAATGTCCTAGACCACCATGACCATACGTTGATGTTTCCATGAATTATCTTACATCGGTTTTCTATGATTCTGCCACTAGATCATTCCAAGTAGTCTTTGTATAATCCTCAAATATAAGTGGGTGTTTAAAGTTCTATCCCAAGCTAAAGAATCCCCATTCTTAAGCTTTATATTATCCTCTTTGAAGTTTGCTAATGTAAGAGGTGAGATTAGATTTGCAGGAAGCAGAGGTAGTCTTGCAAGAAAATGATGCATCAATATAGGAATGTGAATGAAAGAAGTGACCGAGGGAGGAGGAGTAGGCTATCCTTAGTGAAAAGTAGTACTAATGTAGAGCACTAAGTTGAGTCAGTTGGGTTCTTTAGATAGGTATGACTTTGAGAGCAAAGATTCATTGTCTCCAGTAAGCTTCTTAGAGAGAGAAAGTCCAATTGACTCAACTTTTAACTGCAAAAATGGCCAAAAGTCCTCAAATGAGAAAGCGGAGAGGTATTTTTAGGCATAGGATTAGGTGTCACAACCAATGAGATAGTGACGTGTTGTGAAAACTAAATGTTTAATGAATTACTTGGTTTCCTTGAGAAGGAACATGTTTTGCACTCTTATTAATTAAGGAAGATCAAGGTTAAACAAGAATAAACTTGACAAACCATGCTTCAAGCTTTCCATGCCATAACTCCCAAGTACTCACTAGTTAGTCAAGGACCTTTCTAGCATTGAAGAATCACTTGCGAGCCTTCTCATTTCCTTGTTCCTTAGAAGTGATCTCCTTCAAGTAATTTTAGAAGAGAGAAGAATGATTTATTTATAAGGAAAATAAGCATTCTTATTAAAAACAAAAGGGAAGATGTTGGGCCAATACTTATTAAGAAGTAGTGTGCGACTTCTTATGTTCATACAAGAGGTGCAGGATTACTTCCCTTGTTCGTTGAAGAGAATTCTGGAGTTTTGTGTGAGGAAAACTTTTGTAGGAGTAAAGGCTTGGTTTGATTGATGTCTTGTACAATAAAAAAATCACCAATAAAATAAAGAGTCACTTTTCAAGAGGCGCATGACTCTTTTAATAGAAGAAGTCACACCTCAACCTATATATAAGGAAATGACGCTAATTCTTATGTATAAGGAAGAAGCATCTTTTCTAGAATCCTGCATAAGAAATCCTTGCTGGTGTATTGTTAGTTTTGTACAATATTCAGATATATGAACTGTGTAAAAATAAGTTAACTTTAAAAGGCTAAATTCAGATATACAAACTACAGAAGTGTGTTTGTCAGCATAGAAAACTTGAAGTCATTGATAATGTGAAAATTTTTACACCAAGTAAAATTAAGAATAAGCAAAGGCAATTGAGATGATATCATGAGAAAAGGATTATAGAACCAGCATGGCCAAATATGTTTTAATGTTATTACTTTGGAAATTTGTTTTGCACATATTTGTGCATAAGTAAGAAAGAGAGTGTTCTAAACATAAGAATGCAAGTGAAAAAAGAAAGTTGGAATTCATTCCAAACACTCTCTCCTCTCCCTTCTCTCTCTTTGGCTCCAGTTCTCTTCTTCTTTTTTTTTTTGGGAAAACCCCAGTTAGCTGAAATTCTCTGAATGTAAGAAAGTTTTTTTTTTTTTTTTTTGCCTCTTTGGAGTTCATAACTTGTGCTCTTTTCTTATGTAAAGGGGACAAGGGAGAGATATATCACCTTACTCACTAAATACCACCTATACACTTCAAACTTTGCATACTGATGAACTTTGCACTTTAAACTCGTAACTCATTCCTCACGACTTTCTTACCTAGTGCTGAAAAGTGCAAGGATGGGAGAATAGAGTCTGCTCTGATTCTAACTTGGCCAAAATTCCTTGAAAGTGTAAGAGAGCGGTCTCTTAGTTTTTTAGCCTTCACTCACGCTTTATTTTAGTTATTGACTTTTTTGAAGTACAATAATCCACCAAAGTAAGCTTTGAGTCCTACAAAAGTTTGTCTCAAGAAAAACAAATTCAAGAATTTTCTTTGTGAACAAGGGAAGCACATATATCTTAAGGCATCAATTGCTTGCAACGCCACCTCCCCTTCCTTCAAATTGAACCTCACCTCACCTCTTACAGCTAGTATAACAAAAGCCTTGCCTCGTGCAAGAAAACAAAAGATCAGTTTACACACATAACTGGACTTAATATGATAAGTATCAATTGCTTTTTTCAGAAGCTACTTGCTAAACTTGGCTTCTTACTAATTTATGCCCATGACCATCCCTTTTTCTATATCAAATAGGATAATTTTCATAGTTACTTGGTTTTGCCCAATACCTTGGCAAAGGCCATAAGCACCACGGTACCACCTTCCTATAGGCAAGTAATGTTTGGCTGAAGTACTATAGTTAGAAGTGGATAGATAGTTCTGTCGCAGTTTCTTTCAAAGATTTTGACTGTTTCTTCAGTAGAATGGTTTCTTATGGTTGATGTTGAAGCAGAAATTGTGTACAGATGTCAGTGTGTGCATTTGATTTTGACTTTTAAGGATCTGACCTCCTTTATACCTAAAACGGCTCAACCTTTTCCCATAAAGTTAAATATACAATTCAATTCATGTTTAACTAAAACAAATATGTGCCTCCTAATTGAATTCTTTCTCTTCCTGTCTCCATCAAATCTACTTGAAGAAGTTCCAGATATTAGCAATTCTTTTCTTATATCTGCTATAATTTGGTTTGTAAATGCAGGAGAAAGGTTCATACTGTAGTGAAGGCCACATCTCGGGTTGATAAGTTCTCCAAAAGTGATATCATTGTTTCCCCATCTATTCTCTCTGCTAATTTCTCAAAGTTAGGAGAGCAGGTTTGACTTTTCTTTTCCGTACCATAACATATAAATTTTTTAGCATTGCTCAGATTATGATCTTTTCCTCTATAAACAAGTGGAAAATATTTATTTATGCACCCAATATGGACTTTGCCCTGTATTATTTTGATTTGTAGTTTTTTCTCATCTCCATTTCTTCCAAGAGCTACTCTGAATAGTTCTCTGTGGGCTCTATGGCACGTTTTACCCTTTTGGAAGAGTGGGTTCAGTTTGTTTTCACTTTATCCAGGTAAAAGCTGTGGAGTTGGCAGGTTGTGATTGGATTCATGTTGATGTAATGGATGGTCGTTTTGTTCCAAACATTACAATCGGACCTCTTGTGGTTGATGCTTTGCGCCCCGTGACAGATCTTCCTCTGGATGTGCATTTGGTACTCCTCTTTTCAATGCCAGTGATTGGGAATGAAGAAAGACATCAATGGGAACTTGTCTTTGATTATTAGGATATTTTGATGTTGTATGATTAGTCTAGATTTTTAGTATTATTTAAGAATATTAGTGGTTATTCCTAGAGGATATTTACTGATTATTCTTGTAAACAGTCAATATCCTATATGAATAAACACTAATATTCCTAGATAATACTCAAATCTAGAATAATCGTACAAAGTAAATAACCTCATATTCCTAAATTACACCATAAATCTTGAATAATCACACAACACTAAAAATCCTAAATAATCAAATATTAATTCCCATGGCTGTCTTTCTTCATCCTCCCCAGTTTTATAATTGTGTCCCATGGTAGCCATTTTTTAACATTAAGCAATACAGATGATTGTGGAACCTGAACAACGAGTGCCAGATTTTATCAAGGCTGGAGCTGATATAGTCAGTGTTCACTGTGAACAGTCTGCCACCATCCATTTGCATAGAACGCTAAATATGGTAAGATTTCCATCTGATCCTTAATGTTGTATATTCTGCTATTCAACATCAGATTTAGGAAGTTTTATCTCAAAACAAAGTCTCAACTCATCCCTGAAATTCCATGACGAGCTCTAATAAGAAAAGTAATATAGCAGTTTATACAATTTTGGTCTGGGTACTATTTACAGCCTTTTGATTGGCAGTTCTGAATAGGAGATATATATTTGCAGTTTAACTTTGTGTGCGTGTTTGGTGTGGGGGAGGGATTGGAGTCAAAATTCATGAAAGGCTATTATTATGATAACATTGTAATCAAATTTCATTGCTGATATTATTGTATTTGCTACGAGCAATTAGTTCCTCCTTTGACTACTTGTTTCTCTTCTCTTACAAACAAGATAAAAAGTCTTGGAGCTAAAGCTGGCGTTGTATTAAACCCTGCTACACCACTGAGTACTATAGAATATGTCCTTGATGGTGAGTTTTCTTCCCCTGTCTTTTCTAACTTCCATTCTATCTGGTTTTGGAGTTTTATGTGTTTGATGATTTTATGAAAGATGACTGTCATGGGGATAATTTCCCCCTCTAAGGTTCCATCCCCTCTGTGGTGTTTGTCCAATTAGAGTATAGGTATCGTAGACATTTGTCTAGGATTGCTTTGGATGGTCTTAGAGAATACAAAAACAGGAACAAAAGTTCCCAAATTTGAATCCCTGCATTGTGACCTCTGGTTTGCCTGAATGAACTAGTATTGCATAATGGCAGAATGGTAAATGGTCAGGATAAGTGGACAAAAAAACTATTACATCACTTTGATGATTTATGATATATTTAGAAAAGCAATTTGATACTGACTTTTTTGTTCTTGCCGAGTTGCAGTGGTTGATCTGGTGTTGATTATGTCAGTCAACCCTGGTTTTGGTGGGCAGAGCTTCATTGAGAGCCAAGTAAAGAAAATCTCGGAGTTGAGAAGAATGTGTGTAGAAAAGGTATAATCATTCGAGTGTGAACACCCCTATATGCACATTTGCTTCATATTATTTTTTCTTTACACATAAGTGCAAAGCTAGCATGTCATGCCTGTATATGCAGGGAGTAAACCCATGGATTGAAGTGGATGGTGGAGTTGGTCCAAAAAATGCATACAAGGTACCTGATATAATCTCCTTGCTCTCTCTCTTGCCCCCTTCCTTTCTTAGACAAAGATATGGGCCTAAATTATGATTTCTGGATCAGCTTCACTGTCCTTGTGAATAGATGGACTCATGTTAGTACAGATGGTGTTTGGTTATGATTTTTTTATTTCTTCCTGGTACTGATCAAGTGAAATTGGGTTTTTGAGAATTTTTACATCTTATCTCAAAAGTGATATAATGATTGCCGTTTACTGGTGCACTTTCAATGCTATTCCTGCCAAGAAAATGCTCCAAAGAAACCTGTATAGACTCCCTCTTGTCTTAGTGCTTTTAAAATTAATTTACTTCCAATACTTCTCAAAATAATATTTCACATAATCATTTGCTTAAAGATATGAAATTAAAAGACGAGTAGGGTGAGGGCCGTAGAAAGAAAACCTGAAACAATGTTGTCCACAGCAACTGAACAACTTCGTTTCCCCATTATACTATGCCATTGAAAACACAACCAAATCTCCTTTGGTTATATTTATTATCTATACACGTCCTTGTGATAGAATTGATCAAAACTAATCGACATTCATATCGGCAGGTTATCGAGGCTGGAGCTAATGCTTTAGTTGCTGGTTCAGCTGTATTTGGAGCTCCAGATTATGCTGAAGGCATGGGCACTGACTTTTTGCTGATCTTATGCATAAAAATACTGACTATATTCATGTACATGATTGTGCTTTGAAATATTTGTCTGATATAATTAAATTGGTTTGCAGCTATAAGAGGAATCAAAAGCAGCAAAAGGCCAGAGGCAGTGGCAGTTTGATTCATGATTTCCAGGAGATTTGATTTTTCCAATGTGCAAATATCTATATTCTCCATTCCCATGTATGTTCTCTACCCAGATTTCTTGTGGGTTCTGAAGTTACAACAAGAACAGGCATGGGTGAAAATCATCATAATATGTACATGCATTCTTATTATTACATAGGCACATTGGCTCTGGTGCCATCATCCTGCAATGAGCTCTTAAAACAGTTCAGGTTCTTACATTGATTTGCGCTCGCGGTCTTTGTATTTGCAGATAATAATAAAAAAAAAATTTTATTTTTAAAATTTTTTTGTTTGATTTTTTTTATATGATTTTATCACATTAATTTAATTTCTTGCCTTGAATGACATACAAAATATTGTTGTATTATTCTAATACTTTTTATTAAAATATTATTTTAAGATCATGATTGATTTTCATTTAAAAAATAGTGTTTATGATTAAAAAATATGCTTTTATTAAAATAATAAAGAGATGCGGTAATAAGAAAATAGAGTTTAAAATGAAAAAAATAATTTTTTTCTTAAAAAAATTTACATATAAAACTAATACATAAGTATGCGGTTAATAAATTTTTATTTAAATTATTGTTGTCTTTTATTCAAATAACATGATATTAAACTTTATGTGAATATTAGAGTTTTTTATGATGATATTATTATTTGTTTTATGATTAATTATGTATTAGTTTTATATGTAATTTTTTAAAAATAATCTCATTAATATTAAATCATAATTTTTTTTTTTTTGATAATCGACTAAAAACCTATAAAGCATGACCGGAAAAGAAAACAAAAGCCTTATTTAATGCACAAGGATTAAAACAACACATATAATCATTAAAATAAAAGCAGCAGCCAAAAATGGAGGTAAAAGCACTGAAAGATAAACACATAGGAAACCACAATGCAAGCTATAATAAACTGTGGGGGAAGCGGTAATAGAATAATAATAATAATAATAAAGCATATTTCTAAACCAGCATAGCTGATTGAAAAACCTTCTTCAAGCAACTAAACCAGAAAGCTAACGATAACAAAGTATGCTCAAATATCATAGCCGTAACAAAAAAAAATGATTAGCAAAATTAGAAGCCTCCCAACACTTAGAGACCACCTATTGAGCAAATAGTAACAATATATCGGAGAAAAAGACAATATGAAAATTGCTTACAATCACAAGGATCATAATTGCAATAACCAACTTAGTATTTAAGGTTGTGATAATAATGATGGTTTAAATATGTTTTACTTAAAAATATATTAAAATAAAATTATTTTAAATTGTCTTATCCTTTCCATACATAGAAATGAATCTGTAGTTTAAAGCTAACTATAACTGCATAGCAACTCCATAACGGGTCCCATAACTATTCAAAAAAAAATAAAAAAAAAAAAAAAAAAAACAACAATATCAAAGTATCATATGTAACAATTTGAGCGGAGTAATGCTCTAAGACAAGAGAAGCTCGAATTGTAATATATACTAAAAAGGATCAGTGTTTTGTTATGGACTGCATAGTGCAACAATTCACATTAAAACACTGATCCTATGTCTTAGAGTATTTTGGTTTTTGTTTTTTTTTTTTTTGTTTTTTTAAGTTGTCTTATTTTTTTAGTTTTTTTTTTATATACATTTCGGGATTTTTTTTTTGCTTCTTTCTTTTTTTTTTTTTCTTTTAACAAATTTTTTTTGTTTAATTTAGTTTATTAATGTTAAATTTTTTTTATTTAGTTATCAAACTTTCATGAAACGTTTTTTGAGTTTAACGGGTTAATCTGGTTTGACAAGTTAGCCAATAATTTTTTTTTTGCTTTTTCTTTTTCTTTTTAATTATTTTTTTTTGTTTAGTTTAGTTTGTTAATATTTTTTTTCTATTTAGTTATCTGACTTTTATGACATGTATTCCAAGTTTCACAGGTTAACCTTGATTTCACAAGTGAACTCAATTAATTCTAGGTTGACCTATCAATTTTTTTTTGTTTTTTTTTTTCATAATTTTTTTTTTTTAATTTAATTTGTTAATGCTAATTTTTTTTTATTTAGTTATCAGACTTTCATGACACAGATCTTGAGTTTAACGGGTTAACATGGTTTGACGAGTTAAACCATTTTTTTTTTTGTTTCTTTTTAATTAATTTTTTTTTCGTTTAGTTCAGTTTGTTAACGTTCCCTTTTTTTATTTAGTTATCATATATTCATGACACGGATCCCGGGTTTAATGGGTTAACCTGGTTTGACGAGTTAACCTGAAATTTTTTTTTTTTACTTTTTTTTTTAAATAAAATTACATAGAGATGCTTTTAAATAAAATTATTTCTTATCCTTCTTAGTTATCAAGTTTGAACCAAAAATTCGAATAAGAATTTTAAATTTTTTTATTTATGGGTTTTTTTGAATTTTAAACTTAATGAATTTTTTACAAAATCAAGTTTCAATTTAAAGAGACTCTTTCTAATAAAAAGATTAATACATAAAATAAATATTAAGAGATATGCGACCACCTCCTACATATTTTATGCAAAGAAACTCGTAGCCAACTCCATTGGTAATTAATTATATCAAAAAAAGTTAATTTTTCTATGCCTTCTGTTGTATTGTAAAAAACATCTATGTAACCATGATTATGCACATTTATTATTTTGTCCCTTCTTTAGGACCTTTTTTATTAGGAATTTCAAATTTTGTAAGGATGATAAATCGGCTTACATGACGCTTATAAATATAGCTATACTGACTGAAAAGTTGTGTTACAGCAATTTACAGACTCATTTTGATTTTTGATGTAAAAGACTTAAAGACGGAATTAACAGTTTGGATCCAAATTCATTTCTTTTGATTTTTTTTTTTTCATTTCTTTTTAATTAATTCTTTTTCTTTAATTTAAATTGTTAATGTTAATTTTTTTTTCTATTTAGTTATCAAACTTTCATGATACGGATTTCGGGTTTGACAGGTTAACCTGGTATGACGAGTTAGCCCGGTTAATTCTAGGTTAACCCATTAATTTATTTTTTCCTATTTAGTTATCAAACTTTTACGACGCAAATCTAAGGTTTGACGTGTTAACCTGGTTTGAAGGGTTAACCTAGTTAATTCATATATTTTTTTTTTCTTTTTCTTCATTAGTTTTTTTTCTTCCTGTTGGTTTTTTTTCTTTGTTTTTTTTAATTAATCTATTTAATTATCACAGTTTTATGACACAACCTTGCAACTAAACCCACGTCCAATGCTATTGGGTCTGATATTACAACCAAACCCACTTAAATTTGGATCATGCAAGTTTAATGTTATTATTAATATTATAGATATTACTCTCACGTTAGGCGTTGCAACCAAACTTAAGAATCTTGGGTATAACTTTATAAAAAAACCTAACACTTTTAGATCTTAACTTTTTTTTTTTAAATGTAAAAAATAATTGACTCGTAGCATCGTGCGGGTCATGTAACTAGTGTTAACTAAAACAAAGCAATGTTCAAACATAAGAGAAGCAAATAACAACTAGTATCTTTAATTAAGCCTAATTTAGAGAAAAATAAAGTTTAATTTCAATACCAAACTCGCAAGTCTAATTTACAAAAATAAATTATCTTCAATGAAGTCAAAAATTCAATACAAGACAATGTTTAAAGAAAAGATTTTTAGTACATTAACGGAAAATAAACACTAATAATAGCATGATACTCTAAGTCACATACTCCTAAGACCCTCTATCAATCAAACCCTATAAATTAAGCATAGAAAACCATACAAAATTCTTAAAAAGAGGACAAACATGGATTAACAAAGCTGGAAAAACAAAACCTTAAATACTTAACTTTTATTTTGGAAGAACTTGATATATTAAAAGAGCTAATTAAAAGGTAACTAAAAGCAAGATACACAAAAGAAAATCAGAATAACAAAAAAAGAATCATAAAAACAAATAGCGAACAAAAAGAAAAAAAAAACCCAACAGATATATAATAAAAAAAATGACATGATTGAAGGAGCTTATATGCCATGCTTAAAGTCTTGATTTGGTGTTGTTAGATCAATCTATAATACCTTTAGGCTCCATAATTAAATCAGTGTTAATAGCCATAAAGAACTTATCTGCAAACTTGAGCTAATTTGAGAGACGATATATAATTAAGAAGAAACTATCTTTGAAGGTTGCAGTTCCATCATTGAAGATAACCTTGTTCTTTATAAGCCATATACTCTAGCTAACACAACAAGAAAGCATAGACTTAGCCTTACGTTGAAATTTTCCGAACACTAGGTTGGGCTACAAATGTAATAGATCATCCATATTGTAGGGAAGACAACCACTAATACCCCACCAATCCAAGAATTTCATCCATAATTTCCACATTGGTCTTCAATAAAGGAGAAGATGATTTGAAGTCTTAATCTTATTTTCACAAAAAAATACAAGCAACTTGATCAATTGGGATTATACTATGGCAAAATAAGAATTCCTTAGTGCATAATCTATTCTGAACAGGTAGCCAAAAAAAAAGATGAACCTTAGGAGGGAATCGAGGGATCTCTTTTAGCTATATCAAAGCCTTAAAAGTTTTAAGCCCTGAATTCACGGTTCTGTCAATAAATAAAGAATAAGTTTTAACTATATAACTTCCATATGATAATGAGGACCAAAAATTTTTATTTGAAGTTGTTGCCTTTAGCCGAAAGGTTTCTAGAGATGAGAGAAGGTAGATGACTTGTTCAGTTTTGAAAAGGAATAATTGTTTCCTTCAAATCCTAAGTACTTACTTGATTGCAACCTAATGAAATCCATAACAGAAGGACCAAGAAAACCCTATATATTAGCCAAAACCTAAAGAAGTTCAAAGAAGACAACTTGTGTTAACATCCATTTCATAAACAAAACCAAACATAAAATTATTTATGGAAAAAAAAAAGAAAACTAACCAAAAAGATTAAAAACAATGACATCAAATAATTATAGTATAACTCATTTGGCATAGCATAACATGATTTGTTTCTGGAAAAGGACACAAACAACGCAAAAATATCTGTAATAAATTTTTATAGGAAATGATTAAAAGTCTACAAAAATAACTTATTATAAGAAAGCATATCTAATCTTTAATATCACTCTCCAGTCACTACATATAAGAAATAAGAAATAAAAGAGCATGGACTAAATAAAAGTAACTCATAAAAAAATATACTCAGGGATACAAACTATATATACTATAAAATAAAATAAAAATCTCCCAATTCAATAACAATATAGCAAATCCAAAATTCATATTCAGATTCAAAACCGTAAATTCCACGTTCAATTTGATTTAAAATAGAACCAACAATAAAACCCTAAAATTATGTCTACAGAGTTTGGATTTTGAAAAAAATGCATCGCATATAAGTTTTTTTTATGTGGGATAAAAAAAGGAGATACAAATTTATTTAGAGGAACGAAAGGGGAAGAAATTTTTTAGTTCTTTTCTTCTAATGGTGGATGGCCTCTCATACATAAAAAATATCTTTGTAGTCTCGTGACAACTTTTCTTGATTTTTTTTATTTTTTTTCTCTTTAGCTAAACCTTAATTTTTGTTATCTCTTAGAACTGAGATAAAAAAAAATTATCCAAAATTTTATTGTGACCTGCCATTAGATAAAGAAGGAAACCAACTAAAATAAAAAAAAACACTTGAAATATCCAAAACACCCTCCTAGGACCATTCATGCAGCCAACAAATCAAGGGCTAAAATTGTCACTCAACTATTAAAATCCGCGATAAATATACTTATAGTCTACACTCAGTAATTTTAGGTTTTTTTTTTTAATAAATAGTAACGAAGTATTTCTACGGATGATCTATCTGTCGCTTGGCTTGGATAAGATGGTACTTCATCTAGCCATGTGGGAAGCATTTATTGGCTGCATATGATCCAAGGTGGCAGATTCGTCTTCCCATTGATATCACCAATATTCAAAAAGGGGGCCCCACAGGATCTTATTTCAGCCAACAGCAAACATAGCAATCGATATGTGGATATCTCACCAGGATAAAGGGATAAGCCCCTGCTGCTCCCGTTGGACCATCCGAACGCACAAAGCACATTTCCATCGTTGGATTAATAAAATCAACCACATCAACCGTCAATTTTTAACAAAGAACAAGAACCACAAGTGTTCCTCTGAGATGAAATTGAGCTATAAAGTCATGTTTTAGCTTACAAAACTAGTCAAGACCCTCCTCTGTCCCTGCCGGAACTCGGGTAGAAGGGGAACAAAAATCAAACGACAAAGAAAGGAAGAAAGAAAAGAAAACGAATGGCCACCGTCTCAACACAAGCTTCTGCTGCCGTTTTCCGGCCATGTGCTTATAAGTCGAGGTTTCTCGCTGGGGCTCCAAGTAAACTGACCAGAGAATTGTCCATCAAACCAGTGGCATCGTCATCTCCTAACTTCAAGGTTGAAGCCAAGAAAGGAGAGTGGTTACCTGGTTTGCCTTCTCCATCTTATCTAAATGGCAGGTGAAAAAGAAAACATGTTTAATAGCTTTTCTCTTAGCTAATGCTCTCAATTAGCATTGACTGAAACCTTGTATTGTATGACTCAGCCTTCCAGGTGATAATGGGTTTGACCCACTCGGGCTTGCTGAGGACCCCGAGAACCTGAGATGGTTCGTTCAGGCTGAGCTTGTGAATGGTCGTTGGGCCATGTTGGGCGTTGCAGGAATGCTACTGCCAGAGGTTTTCACAAAGATTGGAATCATCAATGCTCCTCAGTGGTATGATGCTGGCAAAGCAGAATACTTTGCGTCGTCATCAACCCTCTTCGTGATCGAGTTCATACTGTTCCATTACGTCGAGATAAGAAGGTGGCAAGATATTAAGAACCCAGGATGCGTTAACCAAGATCCCATCTTCAAACAATACAGCTTGCCTCCAAATGAATGTGGGTACCCCGGCGGCATCTTCAACCCCCTCAACTTTGCACCCACTCTTGAGGCCAAAGAGAAGGAGCTTGCCAACGGTGATTATCCAAAACCTGGTTAATTGAGCTTTTACTTTTCTGGCTAAGCTAATATTGTCTGATTTATGCGACAGGGAGATTGGCAATGTTGGCATTCTTAGGATTTGTGATTCAGCACAATGTGACCGGCAAAGGGCCGTTCGAGAACCTCTTGCAGCACATCTCAGACCCGTGGCACAACACCATCGTCCAAACATTTAGCGGTAACTAAATTCATCGGAGATGAATTGGAGTCATCTTGTCTGTTTCTTTACATGGTTGAATGAAATTTGTGTATCGATGTAAAACAAGTAAACTTCAATGTACAGGGGAACAAGTGGCATTATGATTCACATAGATTGATCTTTATTTTATTTTTTTGTTATATGTGTGTGTGTGTGTGTGTGAAAATGCTAATTTATGATGTTTTTTTAATGAAAATGTTTGTGTTGAAGTTAATATAAGATGACTTTTAAATTGAAGATGATTGTTTGATATATCAAAACATTAATCATCAAATTGTCATGAATTATGTTTCTTTCACTCCCTAATACCTCACTTAATATATATCAAACCCATTTTTGTATCTTCTTTATTCTATAAAGCTCATAAAAGATTATAAGAATATGTGATGAAGCATAATTAGTCCTTTTTATTTCCAGATATGATTTATTGTAAATTACAACAACTTCTTTAAGGTATCATTCAAAATTTAAACATATAAAAATATTTTTTACGTTTAAGAAATTATACATAAATCTCCTTTTTCAGCTAAAATATTCCTCATTGTTTTTGGAAAATGATAATGTTTTTTTTAAAAAAAAAAAACTTGTGAAACTAAAGAAAGAATATAACAAAATGGACATGATTATTGTTTTAGTACATGGATAAACTATTTAATTTTGGTCAATCTTGGTTTAATTTTCTTAATATTCATCCTATAATTTATTAATTTATTTTAAATCTTACTATATTTTTTAAATATTGATTAAGGACTTTTGGATGTAAAAGGGGATTTGTGTTGAATTTTTATATTTTTAGATAGCTTATGAGATTCATAACGATGTTATTGTAATTTACCCTAATCTCTATATATAAAAATATTTTTTCTCCTTAAGCCATTTGAATCTTGATAATAAAGTTCTCTTTTGTTATCGCTTGAGTATGAAAAATATATATGATTTCATATGTTTCTAGGATTTTTTTAAATTAGAGTTATGATTTTCTATTTTAATAAATGTGCTTGACCCTATTAGATATGACCATAGTATAGTTTATATAATAATTGAATTATATTACTTAATTTTTTGCACTTTATTGTAATTGTTGATTAATTTTAGGTGATTTTGGGTCTTAGGTTCAAATCCTATCTTGTTTAATTGTGTGATGTGATATGGAGTTTAGGTTTTAGATCCAATATAAACTAAATAAAGGCCTCTTTATTTATTTATTTTATTTATATGATTTAATTTTCTTTCCTTGTTTATTTTATATCTAATTATGTTTTCATTAAATCTTTGTTTTGTAGGAATCTCTTAATGGTTAAGGGCTCATCTTTTTATTTATAGGACATGCATGTTTATATTAGGATTTAGGATCTCATGTTTTAACCTCTCGTATTTCAATATTTGTTTATTTTGATTTTGGGTTTCAAAAACCCATTTCTGCATCCATATTAAACTTTGGATTTTAAAGACCCGAGTTTTTGAACAAGAAAGGATGTCATCTTAATATTTTTCTATTCTGAGACTCCAACAATCAATAAACAAATGAAGATTATGAATTCGAGTGTCATTACTCATTTCCTAAATTGCCTAATTAGAGGTTTAATAATAACACCCACCTAATAAGACTATAGATACCTCATCAATAAATGAAAACTCTTAGTTTAAATTGTTAAAAACTCTCAACAAGATGCATGAATAGTTGGAAAATATTGTTCATTATCACGCAAACAACCCCCTTATCTAAACCTATTGAATATCTTTCTTAATTTTTGTTCCTAAATTAAAAGGGCTCTCACTTTTATGGTGAATTTATTACTGTACACCTAATGCACCACCATTTCCACTTCCACCGCTTTCATTTAAACAAATCAAGTTAAGCACTCTATCTCACTTTTAATTTTGTGAAATTGGTTGTTATTTCATGATTATACTAGGATTGAAGTGATCACTAAATGGATTTATTGTGTTATGTTAGGGTTTAGTTGAATTTAAATCAATTAGGGTTTTATGTTGAATGTCCTAGAAAGGATAATTGATCCTTTGGTGGATTTTGTTTAATTGAAGCAATTAGTTATCAAACAAATCAATTGACGTTATAAATTACTTCAATTAGGTTTCAATTAGGATTTTAAATTGAATTTTAGGCCTAATTGGGATAGTTAGGGAATTTTATCCAATTGAAACAACTAGGTGTGAATTAAAACAATTAATTATATCAATTAGGTTTAAATTACAAGAAAAAGGGTTTTATGTTGATTTTTTAAAACAATTTAGGATAATTAGAGGATTTTATGCAATGAAAGCAATTAGGTATAAATTGAAGTATTTGATGCTATAAATTTTGATTGAATTAGAGAATTTGTAAGAATTAATCAAAATAGATTATGTTGTTTTATATAATATGTCTTCTAATATGATATTGTAATACTATTGTTAATAGTAGTGAGAAAGAAACTATATTGGGATTTGCTTAAGTTTCATTTCCAATATACTTAAAAACATATGAAAATTTTGGTTGATAAACATCGTATTGATATGAAATAAACTAGTTATATCTCAAGTTACAAGCTTATCATCAAGGATCAATGGTACAACATACTAATAAGAAGCTATGTCATTTTTTATAGCCCTTTCAAGATTATTGATAACATTAGTGAGGTAGCTTATTCTTTAGATCTTTCAAGTAGTGTTTAGATCCACACTACCTTTCATATACTTTCATAGTTAAAACTTGTTTATGGTTAAGTCATTAAACACATTCTATTACCTTCCAGTGATGGTGCAATACCATATCCTCTAGTTAATTTAGACAAAAGAATGGTTAATTATGGAATTGTGACTACCACAAGGCAATGAATTTATTAGTTCTACATCTCACAAGCCAATACAACACGAGAATTTTCTTTTAATTTGTAATACAAGTACCTAAACTTTAACCTTAACAACAAAGTTTTTTGGGTGAGTGGATATTGATACAAAGCAATATATGTAGAATCAAGATAGAAACTTGGCAGACTTAGTTTGTAGTATTACATGTGATGTGGGATGAACATAGTTAGCAATGCTGAGGTGCATTAATCATGTGTGAAGCTAAAGATAAAATTGACAAAAAAAAAAACAAATGGTAATGAGTTATAACATCCACACCCTTAATCTCTAAAGAGAATCCTTAACTATAATAGTTAACTAATGTGATTTTTTTTTCCCATAGCATCCATGCTATCTAAAAGGCTCTCCATTCTAGCTTCATTAATAGTGCCCACTACATATTGTGAGCATTGTTCAATTTGTTAAATTGGTCTGAGATAGTAGGAAAAGAAAGCAAAGGACATAGGGAAAGGATAAAATTGAAGGGTGGAGATGTTCTTCATCTTTGTTATTCATCTTTGGTTTTAAATTGTTGTTCCTCTCTCTCTCACACACTTCATACAAGTGATTTATTCATTTTTCATTTTCTTAGGATTTGGTGGTTTTTTTTATTATTAAAAGTGAGTCATAATCTCTCATAATCAACTTTTCTCAACAAACAAACAAGGTTGGTAACTAAATAAACATGCTTACTAGACTAGTTAAAAAAAAAGTTCCAAACTTCACGAGAGAGATATGTTTAAAAGGTGGGTCTTTGACAAGCTTTTATTTTGTGTGTGTAGTTTTTAGTAGCTAAATAAACATGCTTACTAGACTAGAAAGTTTACATCTTTTTTAAAAGGTTTGTTCTTGTTTGTTGATTTTTGGTAATTTATCTTGATGGTTTATGAATGCTTTGTTTGATTACGTCGTAGGTGATAGTTTTGTATGTAATATGTTTTGTAAAAAAAAAAAAAAGAAATTATGACTGGCTATTCCTCTATTTTAAGTTGATAAAATTTAAAGACCTTTTGGTTTTGGATTGTTATTAAATGCATAGAATTACTTTGACCTTAATAAATGCATCATATACCAAATTAAATACACTTCAACTTGCATTCATATCCTCCTGAATTTATTTCAAGCAATTTCCATTTTGGTTATTTCTCAACTATTTTAAATGATATGATAAATCTTTAGCTTTGTAATTACAACTCTTAATTGACTGGTTTGTCTGTAATGCTATTGTGTTTATGCTTTATTTTTTTTTTCTACTAGTGTTTTCTATTTGGATAATGGGTTGGAAGTACAAAGCTAGGTCAGGATTGATTAGCATTGTTATGATAACATATGCCACTTCTGCAGAAGTCACTTAGAAAAGATTCTATTTAAAATATTTTATTTGTTATTTTTTTTATCTTATTTTGGTTATTTGTTTCTTGTTTGGTTGCCAAGAAGAGGTAGGAAAAGAATAAACAACAAAAATTAAATGGAAGAAAACTCTACATCTGAAAGTTCTAGATTCTTGGTTATTGGCATCCTTATTCCTCAATTGTTTAATTGATATGATTCTAGCTTATAGTATTATGACATGTAAGAGTTAGTGTCATATGGTTCCTTATTATTTTGTGTATTTGACTTAAGAGTTAAGTGTAGAGACTAATATGTTTGGAAATTGAATTGAAAAGTCATGAACTTCCATGTGTTGCTTCCTCTCTAAAATTTATTATATTGATAAATGATATGTTGTTTTGTGCAGAGCAGTAGTTGCTTAGATCATCCCACTAAACTTGCACTTTTCTTTTTGTGCAACAAGACCATACAAGTGAGATCCATTCAGTAGACTCCTCAAAACATAACTTTTGCTACTAGTCGAGTGAACGATGTGGTTAGGAAGGCGGCCCATATGAATGTTAGCTAAAATTCAATTTTTTCTTGCTTAAAATTATTTTTTATATATATATATTTTCGGATCATTTTTGATGTAGTGATATAAAAAAATTAATTTTAAAAAATAAAAAATATATTATTTTGATGCATTTCTAAACAAAAAGCAATTTAAAAAGTAACATTTACCACACTCCCAAACATCTCTTAATAGGAAAGTTGATTGGATTCTCACCCTCATTCCAGTCCTGCAAACGCAAGACAAGGTCCAAATGAACGAGCCCATGGGCCCAACATAGTCTATCCAAATCCAAACATCTATTAACAAAGGATCTTTGAAAAATTTATATTGAAATAATCCAATAGATTGTAGACTACCTTTATTGAAAAACAAAATACAAACTAATTCAGAAATAATAAATAAATAAACAAATCATTAATCAATCAACATTATTGGGCTAAAATATTTATAAACTTCTTCTAAAGTTTGGTTAGACTAGCTTAGTCATCTATTTTCATGTCATACTTAATGAATTTAAGTCAATTTATTAATTATACAAAACCTCATAAAATTTAATTTGACAAAATATTTTCAGGTTCAAAACATAAAAATGCCAAATAATGACATGTTCTCTTTTTTAATTGTTGATTGAGATGCTCTTTGTTTAAGAGAGGAGAACTAGGTTGTCTCAATAATAATAATAATAATAATAATAATCCACAATAACTTATCATTATCATTTGAGTTTCAAATATTTTGATTTTATCAATGTTATGCAAAAAAAGTTATCTAATTATCAATTGAAGGCCAAACCTTTTAATTTTATCAGTTTTCCTAAATATGGTAAACATTTGACAATGTCACATCTTAATCAATATACTATTAATAATAGTTGAATATTCGATTCAATTTATACAAACTAGTTAAGTTTTTCCACATCTAAATAATCCTAAATGTGCCCTAAAAGACAATTATAGAGTAAAGGTTGAGTCAAATTGGGTTAACCCGCCAAACCCCCGCCAAACCCAAGGTCAAGGTCATAAGATCGGGACAACCTAATAAAAATAAAAATGATGAAAACCACAAAACTCATTAAAAAAAACAAATATTGAATGATGAAACTAAAAAATAAAATAAGTAAAAAAATAATAATGTTATTAGACCACAAACATCAAGTCTGAAAAAAAAAATCAAGAAACCTAATTTCCAATAAATTACTCATATGACCCCTCATTTGGGCAAATTTATATGAAATCGATGAATGAAGGTAATTGAGAAACCTTTGTGCGTGTGAATGATTATTTTTTACCCTTAATTCCACAAAAAAAAAATTCAAGAAAGGAAATAAAAATATGTTTTCAATGCATTTTAACCATTTGCACCCATTTTTTAATTTTAAATGTCTTTTTTTAAAAAATAAAATTAAAAAATATGCTTTCTACACATTATAACCATTAACACATCCATTTCAAAATTATTGAGTAAATTTTTTTTTTTTCAAATTGACATTAGCATTTGTTTTCAAAAAATAAGAAAATTAAAAAAAAAATCAAAAGATAGTAAAATAAAAAAGTGGGCTAAATTGTAAAATAAAAAGAATGAAGGACCAAAAAAATACAATAGAGATATTCTTATAATATACTTAGAATAAAGGATAAATAAATAAATAAATAAAAATTATGTAAAGTGTTATAAATAAAAAGTGAATAGTAAAGATAAAGAGGAGGAAGAAAGAATAAAAAAAATCACCACTTAAAAACACACGCTCTCTCTCGATCTCTCTCCTTCAGTCCAGCCACCGTCCTTGCCGTGGATAGCTCCTCCATCATCGGCAACAACAAACAACCTCCACCAGACCAGTATCTCCTGACTTAAACCACACTAAGAACACCCCCCCCCCAATAGCACCATTTCATCTATCTCCTTCATTCTAATCGAGATCAACCTCCTCTTTAGTAACAACCCCATCATGAGTAGTACAAACAACCCCATTTATCTCCTTTAGTCACAATATAACCTCTACAGGTTCTAGTTACCCAACAACAACAGTTCCAATGCTTAATTTTTTCGACATGAACAACCATAACAATTGCTATCATTGTTGCCTTTCATAAACAATCATCGAAAACATTACCATTACCACAACCTAGTCTCCATGATGCTGCCAGATGCCAGATAAATCAACCAAAATGGCAATAAACAACCACAATAAAAAATCAAGTAAAACAAGGGAAGGCCAAAACTTTACAGTCGTTGATCTCTCATCTTATATAGTAGTGAAGCTCATCACCTGCATCGAAAGAAAGGCCATGATGAGGCATACTAGGTAAGCTACTCGATGCAATACCAAGCCTGACCGATGCATGCAATTGAAGTGCCAATAGTGAAAGACATTTTTGGCATATGAGAGTCACGTGCCACCCTGTCAAAACCATTCCAACAGCCTTAACCTGACTCCAGCCGCCTAAACGGTAACTCCTCGTATAAAGAAGATCATAAACCACAACACAAAGGTTATCTTTACACAAGGGCAGAGCTAGGAATTTTTTCTGCCCTGAGCTACAATACAAATACACACTAATTATTTTTTAAGATCAATAATTAATTTGTATATATAAATTTATTAAGTTAACAATCAAGATTCAATCCAAATACATAACATAAAATATATAAAAAAATATTCAAGTACATAAAATTGAAAATAAAAATAAATTACAATATCAAAGTTGCACCCTTTGATGTTTTGTAATATAAAATTCATCTATGATCGAATCCAAATCAATATCTTCAATAAGCTCTCGTTCAATGTAAATCATCATAGAATCTACTAACTCCTCTTTTATTTTATTGTGAAGCATAGTTTTAACATATTTCATAGCTGAAAATGCCCGCTCTGTAGTGGCAGTGGAAACAAGTAAAGTCAACACAAGAAGAATCAACTTGTCAATCAGATGATAGTGCTATGATTTATTTGTTTCAGCTAATGTTCAACATAATTAAGAATGGTAGACATATTCTAAAAGCTCTTATGATGAATCATATCAATCTGATAATGCTCTAGCTAAGATCTCAAATAATAAATCTCTTGTTCATTGAAATCTTCAGGATAAAATTTCTCAGCAAGCTTGTAAATAACATTAGCTTTAAATGATTTAAAGTTGTCCTTAGACTATCGTATCGTAGAGCTAAGAACAAGAAGTTCCATTGTCTCATCATTGAGTCTAGAATTTAATTTTTCCAACTGAAAATCTATTGTTGAGTTAAATATAGCGTAATGATAATGTTGATAAACTGTCACTGATCCTTGCTATTGACATGAACAACCTGTAGCCTTTTTATATAAAGCATTCATATATGGTATGTCACTCTCATATTGTGTGCAAACATATTGCACATTTGCAAGGAGAAGATCAAATCTGACATTTCTCAAAGTTCAAAGCAATGCTTTAGTAGTAATATAAGATCCATTGCATTTAAGATGTCCATAGATTTTTGCTACAAAGCTCGACAAAGTAAATCAATAATCCCTATTATTTTATGCATCAAATATAAAATGAATATAAACTCAAAAGATTTCATCACAATCAATCAACCACCAGCTTCTCCACGTATAGAGTTAAAATATCCCTTTTGAACTATACTTTCAAGCACAATAATAGTTGCACCATATATATCTATTAAGCTGCAAATAGAATCAAAATGAGAGCTTCACTGAGTAGTTCCACTTCAATGTAAATTACTGATTTGATTAGCCCCTCTACCAGTCTCCTGTTCTCCAATAGCTACAATATCTGTAATTTTTATAGCATGAGCATGATGTAACTTGGTATAACGTTTGGAAGAAGCACTAATAAGATTGATAATGGTTGTCAATTTTGAAAAAAGTAACCAAATAGAAATCTCATTTCCAGTTGCTGCAACTAATGTCAGTTGTAGTCGGTGAGCAAAACAATGTACATAATATGCATATGGGCAAGCTTTAAGAAATAAAGCTTGTAGTTCATTCTATGCCCCACGCATATTGCTAGCACCATCATACCCTTGAACTCACATATTGAGAGTATGCAATTTATATCAAGCAAGCACATCACAAATTTTTTTTTGAGTGTTAAATAAGTAGTATCTAAAACATGCACAATACCAAAAAAATGCTCTCGTAAAAAACCCTGAATGTCAACAAATCTCAAAACAATAGCCATTTGTTCTTTATTTGATGCATATTTGGCTTAATCAACCAAAATACAAAAACTTTGCATCTCTAACTTCTTCACAAATCTTTTTCCTTTGTTCACGAGAATATGCAAAATCTCTTTTTGAATAGTCGGTGAGGTATAATTTGTATTTTTCAAAGCTTTTTCTAAGACAACATCATCAATGTCAACATTCAATCTCCCTATAAGTCTTATCATCTCCAAAAAATTGCCTCGATTATTAGAAGCTAAAGATTCATCATAACCTCTAAATGCACATGCTTGTAAGCTAAGTCATCAAACACTTTCAATTGTTGTCCTAAGTTGCAACCAATTTTTTTGAACTTCTTTAACAGTTTTTGCATTCAACACTTTATCAATTAGTTTACTTACTTTCATTAAATCTTCAGCAGGTTTCACAGCATTATTATGTGTGAAGTGAGACTTCCCACATGCATCAAAAGTGCACATCTAACCCCATCATTAACCCTCATCCAACTTTTAAAGCCTTTAGTGGTGAATGTGAAATATCAAGGCATTTTGTTTTCAAAGATAAAACATGGAAAAAAAAATATTGCGTCCTTTAATGGGGAGTACTCTAACCAAGAAAATTGATCAAACCAAGAGTATTGAAATCAACAATATTGTCTCCCTGATTCAGTCCTCGGATACTTTGCTAACTTAGGTTGATATGAATCCATTTTGATATAAACTCTTCTAATTTTATCTTGTTGATTAATAGGATGTTGCCATAGTGAAATTCATATCCAAGGATCTCGTTCAATAGTATTAACATCAATTTAAACTTTTTGAGATTTGAAAGGGGGTTGGTCATTACGGTTTGAACATCAATATTGGATAGAGAATGTCATTTACTGGTTGATGTTTGCTCGTTTGGTTTAAAGAATGAAAACATAGTTTTTCCTCTCTTGCTCCCTTGATTTTCCATTATAATTTATTATTTATTCAAGTACAGAAGATTGGGAAGTTAGGTGTAAGATGAAGAAATACTAATGCCACAATTGATATTCATGAAATACAAACTACCACCATTCATAATACTTCTATAGATACAAAAATCATGTGTATTTAAAATTACAAACAAACATAAATCATATGTATTCAGGAGAATACGATCATCCCATAGCCGTGGAAGTTGAGAATTTTCTAAAATCTAAGATGTGATTTCTCTATCCACCGAAATCTTTAATTTTGTATTGTGTGAATTAATTTCAACCACATTTAATCCAAGGATGAGAGGTTATAAAAGCAGTCAATTCAATTCATTAATGTTCACTAAATCATTAATTACATTCTACTACAATAAAGATGAAACATGGTTCAACATGAAAAGTCAAGGCTTGGAAATTCTTACCTGATGGTTTTGTAATTTTTAAGCTCTCTGTATAGATTCCTCTACATAGCCTAAATATATGTTGTTGAGAAGAAGAAAGTTGAAACCCCAAGTTACAAAGGCATGATGTGAATCTGATTGTCTCACAACTAATTAATTATTTGTGTTTAGGTTTTTTATGGTTTCTAATAAAGGACAAGGGAAAAGGTTTTATAAAGTGGATTATTAGATTTTTATGATTTTTTTTTCCACTTGGACTACAGCCCACTTCAGCCTTTGAAATACCTTTTCCCTTGCCTTTACACATTTATGAATGTAGTTAACAACAAAAATAAAGGCATGCACCAATTTAATAGAGAAAATCTTGATTCAACTATATCATATAGCTAGTCTCCTACGTTTCTTACATCTCCCTCCTAATAAGTCTCACCTTTTGTTCTTGTTTTTTTCAACTCAACTCTAACTACGTCCTCTCACTAGAACCCTGGAAACTTTTTGTATGAGTTCTCTTTATCGGTGCTTTTATCAACCCTTTCTCTCTCTCTCTCTCTCTCAATCTCTCCTTCGGCTATGTTCTCTCCTTTATTTTCTTTTCTCTCTCATTTTCTTATATTTCCTATGTTTGTACTTACAAGCAAACAAAGTGTAAAATAACAGGGTCAAGACTGTAAACTTGTGACCCCTGGATAAAAAAAACAAAAACATGCACAAACTCTGATAATAATAAAAATAAAATAAAAAACACATAGAAGACATGAGGGATACAAACCTTTGCAACTATAATTGGTCAAATTGCATTAATTAGTTGAAATTTAGTCAATTAGGTCTTTGATTGAAGTTAATTAGGTCCCTCAAACTCCCTGAATTTTCATTATAGTCCCTAAACCTGCAATTTCTTCAAATTTGGGTTAAATTCGTCATTAAATCAAAGCTATTCATTTGATTAAGTTCTTGATTGAATTAATAGGATCTCCCAACATATCACATTGATCCCTTATCCTTTAATTCTTACAAATTTGACCAATTTTGGCATTTTTCTTTGATTTCTTTTTAATTAAGCCAATTTAGTATTTTGGTCCTTGGCATTTTTAATTTCCTCAATCATGGCCAATTCTTTTCAAGTACAACCCTCAAAATGCATCTCTACATTAAAAAATTTTATCTTATCCAATTTAAACTCAAGAAATTTTAAAAATCTTAATTTGAACATTTTTTTAATGCTTTTTTTTTTGGAAAATATTTTAAAAATGAAGGTCAAAATTGAGTAATGACACTTATTGATTGATTTTTATGAGTACAAGCACTTAAATAGAGGGGGGAAATAGTACATGTACTTCAATTGCATTATCCTTTTTTATTTGTTTTTGTTAACTATGTAGTTTGATTGATCTTAGCCGAGACAAGCATAAATCATAGCACTTAAATAGAGAAAAAAATAATACTTCAATTGCATTATATATTCTTTTTTGTTTGTTTGTTTGTTTAAGCATGTAGTTTGATTAATCTTGGCTGAGTCAAGCATAAATTTGGCAACCTTAATCGATTCCAAAGGTTTGACCTTTTGTTTATAATTAGAAAATGTTTATAATTTTGAATGTGTGTGTGTATAATTTTCATTACTTGTTTATGTTATTAGTTTATGCAATCATAATTTGATTTTTACTTTTTATATTTTTTAAGTCATGATTGTTTTTTATATTTTTCAACTATATAAGATAAATACAATTTAATACAAAATATATATATCTTTTCAAGAAGACATGTAATAATTATAGAAAAAAATAAATTTTTTAGTTGCTCGAATGCAGGTAAAAAAGTGTGGTAATGTAGGGCCTTCTAGAAGAATATTCGTACAAGAAATAGATTTTTGCTAAAAATGAGTAATTATGTTTTATATGAAGTTCTCAAATATTATTAAACTTATATTTTTAAATAAACAGGATAATATTATTTAATTATGCGTATTAAGGATAGGCTATAAATGTCAAATAGATGTACGTAAGATAAATTACAGCTATATTTAATTAATTCAAGGTTGTTTGTTTTTACGGTGAAAAAACAAATATACAGTGACAAAAAAGTTCATCGTTTGGGAGATTAAATTGATTTTTAAATATATTTGATGTAGTTGTGTTGTCTATGTTATGGATAATGCACAATGTTATGTTGGTGTTTTTGGGTAGGGTTAAAAGCATTGTGTAATATGTTGTAATTACTTATAAATGTTTAAAGTAACTAAATAATACTTGATTAAATATTATTTTCGCGCTTTTGAGATATAAAATGATCAATAAGTATTGTAACATGCTAAAAATATTTCATTTATAATAAATAATTTATCATTTCCTAAACTTACATGACATATGTTCGTGATTTATAAGTTTTTTAAAAACTAAAAAGAAAAAGGTAAATAGGGTGATGACATATTTAGTATGTTTAATCTTTAAAGAAAATTAAGAAGAAATTTGTCATTTTGATTAAAAAAATAACCTGCAAATAAGCCATTGTATTTTTGAATAAAAGGACGAAATACCCTATTTTGTTTCAAAAGTAAAACATTTTTTTTAAGTGGTATATATTGCCTTGGTTTCTAAACAAACCATGTATTAACATAACACTACTTTTTAATATAAAAAAATAAGTATACTTTAAGAACATCCACCGATACAGGTCGCGATCCACGCATTCAAAAATGAATGGAAAAAACTATCAACGGACATGAGTATTGGTTGATCAAACAGCATATCTTCTAAATCAACCTCCCACTTCTTCGATATCAATTTTATTGCTTTAATTTATTGTGAATTTGTCACTTTTCACGGATGTGAGCAAGCCAGTGAAGACCCAAAAATAAAAAATAAAAAACAAAAGATGGAGCAAACTTTGCATTGAACATCCCTTGGCTCTAATAAATAGTAATTCCCACTAGATTAGTGCAAGACATCATATTTCTATAGTCATCCTCCACTCGAATTTAGGTGCTCCATCTTTACCCACTACGTTAATTGATATATTTTTCTCATGGCACCCCCACTTTAGCAGACTAATATATACAATTTAATGGCTTCCATATGATCTTATGGCTGGACTTGAAACGCGCAAGCCCTCTCCCCCACAAGCACAAGTGTGTTGTGCTCGAGTCACCTTTTGACTTTAATTGGCATGTCTTTTTTTATCAGAAACATCTATGATATATACACATAATTTGAGGGCTTCCCTTAGATTGTCTGTAAGGAAGCTTGTTCCAGCAATGGCAGGAGTGCTCTTCCGGTTACTTGTAAGCTTTTTGTTGATTTCTAACCTTGTTTATTGGAGCAATTCAATCTCAACAAGGAGTATGTCTTCAATACCTTTCTTAACACCTTCATTTCTTTCATTTTTTTTCTCTTAATATGATAATTCTTCTTGATTGTGATGTGTTGTTTTATTTCTCCAGCAACTGGAAGTCAGGTGCATGGTCATGATCAATTTCGTCCGATTCTTGAGGACACCCAAATGGTAACAAAATAATTATAGATTTCCCTACAGCTACGATCATGATGCTTGATTTTACAATCCCAATATTCTCAACTCCATTTGCACATGAATATTAATCCATCCGCTGACAGGAACTCCAGAGCAAGAAGAAAGACCAGGATGAACATATCGCAAATGGAAGAAAGATTGTGGAACTCCACGATTATCCTGGATCTGGAGCCAACAATCGTCACACTCCAAGACCACCACAATTTGGCAGATGTGTTGATTGTTAGTTTCTCAGATATTTAAGGAGTGCACTTCAGTTATAATTCAGTTATTGTAGGTGTGGATGTACAGAGAACATTATTATGCTGATGATTGTTGTTGGTTAATTTCGCAAGTGCACGAATTGTAACAAATAATAAACTGATAAGTAGAGTATCGTTCTATGAAGATTTGTAAAAATTACTACTAATTACAAAGTCTTTTAAATTATGATCTATTTGAGAAATCGAATGAGATAGTGTATGAAACAAAAATTAATTATTAAAAAAAAAAAACCAGACTAATTAAATATTATTGAATTCAATTCTATTGGTTTTAGGATTTTTGACTTACCGTAACTATTTCTATGTGAAATCAAATTAATTCACTCCTAGCGTTGATAAACTAGTTTTTCTAATTTAAACATTAATCTATCTTGAGTATCAATGAATTATTTTGACAGGCAAATTTTATATACTCTATAAAAGTTTTGAACTTGTCGAAATTTATTAAGTACCGTAAAACCTATAATAATTCTAAAAGTTGCTAGGATATCTCTATCCTATAGATTTCTTAAGGTATTTCAAACAACAGCTAAAACAATTATCACTTCCCAACCTCAAATTGAATTCTAAATCATGTAAATGTTGACATAACATACACAAGTATTACACATAGAGTGAAATACTCAACAACTTAATGTAATAATTCAATTAAAAAAATTGTTCACATATTCATAGTAAGGTTACATAAAAAATCTCATAATAAAAGTCTACTACATAGTTAAATTAAAGAGAAACAAACGTAATACAATGAACATCACTCAAAAGCAGAGAATGGTAGTGGAATAGATAGGTGTCCTCCAAATCTTATATGTTTTTGCCTCTATTTTTGCCTTTGTTTTTCGTCCCTTTCTGTGCCGCCTCATTCCTTCCCTTTAGTCTATTTTAGGGTCTCTCTATGTATGCCCCTCTCACTTGTAGACCCTTCTTTTTTTCTTTTATATTATGGCCTTTTAACCCCTGTTAGAACGAAAGTTTCCATTTTTGATTTGAATTCCTTCCTACCCAGACATTTTGGGCCAGATTTGAGGTAGGAAATGTGCGAGTTCAAGATCTCTATTTATGGAGAAATTGCAGAAAATCAAATCTTCTTTGCAACAACATTGATTTTACAATTTTTGAATCTCTAAGACTTGAATATGGGCTATAAACCGAGACAGTATTTGGAGTGCAGGAAGTTCGGGTCTGATTCAATCTTTTTTTTTTAACTTGCTTTTTGGGCTTTGAAACAGCAAAATTGAGTTATATACCCTTCATATGTGTTGTAGACCTTCATCTTAGATATTTGAAAATGGTGACAAACATCTAGAATTAAGTTGTATAGCTTCCTTTGCAACACACAATAAATCAATGTTCGGTTTTACTACTGGATTCTGGCTGCTCAATAACTTAGTATCTGAAAACAAATTAATTTTCCATGAGGTCAATAGTTCAAAAAAGGATCCAAAATTCTAATTATCATGTGCAACACATCCAAAATATTTCAAAAGCAAGCATGAATAGTGGAAAATATACATGCTAAAAAATCCATTATCAATTGTTCAGATAGTTTGGAAGTCATTTATTTGGTTTCCTTTGGTTGCTTAGAATAGAGACTTATTGACAAATTTTTTGTTTATTTCTTTTAAAAGTTTCAGATGTTGGTTGTTGTGTAAAAATACATCTGGATAATATTTTTTTTCTATGGTTCTAGTTTTGTATTAAATGGTTTTATGGTGTTAGACACCGTTAATGTATTTATTAATTATGATACTTCAATTTATGTTGTTCAAAACTCTAGCACTATTAATATCATAACTTGGCATGCTAAATTAGGACACATTGAGCAAGATCAATTACATAGATTAGCAAGAAGTGGTCTTTTAAGATCACTTACCAAAGAGAAATTGCCTATTTGTGAGCATTGTCTTGCTGGAAAAGCAACTAGATTACCATTTGGCAAAGCTAAAAGAGCTAGTAGTCCATTACAACTTATTCATTCAGACATTTGTGGCCCAATGAATGAGAGGGCAAGACATGGAGGAAATTATTTCATCATATTTATCGATGATTTCACATGATTTGATCTTGTTTATTTGATCTCATATAAATCCGAAGCATTGGATTGCTTCATTCGATACATCAATCTGGTGGAGAATAAACTAAGCACTAAGATCAAGACTTTAAGAACTGATCGAGGATGTGAATGCCTATCTAATCAATTTGAATTTTTTATGATGAAAAGGATATAGCTAGATAGCTAATTGTTCCTCTTACTCCACAACAAAATGGTGTAGCGAAAAGGAGGAATAGAACCCTATTTGACATTGTTAGGTTAATGATGGAGCAAGCTAACGTACCAATTTCCTTTTGGGGAAATGCATTGTTAATTGTTGCTTACATACTTAATCATGTACCCTCTAAATCTGTCTCATCCACCCCATATGAACTATGGAATGGTATCAAACCTAATCTAGGTTATTTCCATTCATGGGGGTGTGCAGTTTATATTCACAATACTTCTCATAAATATAAGAAACTTGGTCCTAAGAGGAAGAAGTGTATCTTTATACGATATTATGAACATTCCAAAGGATTTGTATTTACTGGTGAAAAACCTGATGGAAGAGTGACGGAGATTGAATTGTGTGATATTGTATTCTTAGAAAAGGTTTTTCCAAAGACAGGTGAGGTTGAAAAATATTTTCAATTAAATAAAATGAAGAATCTAGATTATGGCGCAATAAGCCATTCAGCAGAGGACTTAGATGAAACTTTTAATCCTCTAGAAATAGTGGGAGTGATATTTTATCTATTCCTACTCTCATAGAGCAAGATCATGAGCAATCTCAACCTTGAAGTAGCATTCGTAAACCAATTCCTCGTCATCGATTTGAGATTGAAGGGGAAGCATTCATGATTGCTCCACAAGATGATGAAGAGCCTAAAACATTCAGTCATGCTTTATCTAGTCCTAAAGTAAAAGAATGAATTAAAGCTATGGAAGAAGAAATATAGTCGATGAAAATTAATCAAGTCTAGGACTTGGTTGATTTACCATCAGGACGAAGATCCATTGGAAATAAATGGGTTTTTAAAATTAAATGTAAGGCAGATAGGTCAATAGAATATTATAAGGCTCGACTAGTAGCGAAAGGCTACACTCAAGAAAAGGGAATTGATTATGAAGATACATTCTTACCAGTTCTGAGGATTACTTCAATTTGCCTCATTTTAGCTATAGTTGCATATATGGACCTAAAGTTATACCAAATGGATGTTAGAACTGCGTTTCTCAATGGAAAACAAAATAAGGAGATCTATACGGATCAATCTTTAGGATTTGAGACTAAAAGACAAGAGCGCAAAGTTTGCAAGCTTAAAAGATTCATTTATAGTCTTAAGCAAGCTTCTAGACAACGGAATATCAAATTTCATCAAGCTATTCTTAATGATGGTTTTACAATGATGAAAGAATACCATTGTGTGTATTTAAAATGTTCTAACAATAGTTTTATAATATTGTCCTTATATGTTGACGACATCTTAAAAGCTGGAAATAGTAAAGAGATGATTAATACTACTAAAAAGTGGTTATCATTGAACTTTGAAATGAAAGGCATGGGTGAGGTCAACTATGTTCTTATTGTGAAAATCATAAGAGATCGCGTTAAAAGGCTTTTGAATTTAACTCAAGAGAATTCATCAAAAAGATGTTTGAGCGTTATCACATGTAAGATAGCAAACCAGCAAACACCCATGTTGATAAAAGTTTGAGCTTAAGACGTGATATGTGTCCCAAGACTCCAGAAGAAAAGGAGAAAATGTCCAAAGTACCTTAAGCCAGTGTTGTCAGTAGTTTGATGTATGCAATGATGTGCACACACTCCAATATATGTTATGTCATTGCATTGGTTAGCTGATATCAATTAAACCTTGGTCAAAAACTCTAAATGGCAGTCAAAAGGATCATATGAAGGTTTACAATGATTGAATAATGAATAAATAACATTATTATATCATGTTATTCATTATTTGTTTTATAGAATATATTGTGAGTATCGTATAGTACAATTTGTTAAAGTATGTTAATAGACTTAGATTGATTCACTCTCATGAGTAATCACCTTTAACAATTATAAGGTGAGTAGAGATGAGACTATTTGAGTTTCAATGCTCAATAAGCGACTTGGGCGCAATAGAAACAATTTTAACTCAAAATGATTATTAACATGTCACCCTGGTAGGGACCAAGATGATGTTCTTAGATAAAAGAATCGACATGAACGAATTCTCACCATTCATGTGTCTATTATGATTGAAGCCGAGTATGAAATTATTCATCTGCTACTAATGATAAATGAGCAAATGAGAATTTCTTATTTGAAGTCTATGTTTTTAGCAGCAAGACTAATACTCGTATGGTGTATTTTCTCTAACAAGAAGAGCAACGATATACACTCTTTATCTTAAGAAAAGAAAAGAGTAAGCTCCACTATAACATGTATTTCATACTACATGTGCTAGCGACTACTACAGGAATAAAGAATGGATCCCTGCTTCTTTATTATATGAGTCCTGAAGATCATTTCTAAGATCTCAAAATCTTATCTTGTATGACTTTTGACTATATCATGAGATGATGTATTAATAATCACTACTTTAGGAGTATATCCTATGATCATAGAATGATTCAACTTAAAGAAATACTCTTAGGAAGGCGAGTTAATTTAGATCTGATTGATATGAGAGCGAAAGCAATTTAATTTTAGTTCTACATCTATCACTTGTATTCACCAATCGGGATCATATCACTTGAATAGATTTAATATGATTTAAAATACTTGTAATTGTAAGAATGGATTGAGTATGAAATTCTTGAGGGATTGAATTATATTCAGTCATGTGTTACTAAAAATACTTTGGGTATATCAATTATGAGGTTGATGTCTCTTATATGGCCTATTTTAGGTTTATATATTAGAGCTCCTTTCACTATGTGTTTCAGGTCGCATAGTCTATTCACCAACTAAGAAATTCTTGTGCAAGTTTGAAGTATAATGTATTAGAGAGATTCAATCCCTCATAGGCGAGTGGGAGATGTTGGTTATTGGGTTAGACATTGTCCGCCCATGATGGATGGGTATGGTCCAAGTATTTAGAGTAGTTACTAAAGAAAGTAATTGCTTCCTCTACTTATATAAATAGGGACATAACTCGTATGAAGATGTAAGTTTTCATTATTGAAAGAACATAGTTCTCTCTTTCTCTTCTCCCATCTTAACTCTCTACATTAACTTAACAAGATTTACAAAGACGTTCGTATTGTGGAATATCACTTTGGTTCTAGTAATTGAAGTGGCACTGAAGTAATTAATCCAGGAATAAAAAAGAGAATTCACATTAGTAAGTTTTCCTTTCCATTATACACTTGAGTTTTCGTCAAACCATCTAAAACTTTGAAGATTAGTGATGAAACTAGATTTTATCAATATATATTTATATGTTTTGTTAAAAATATAACAATAAAACCCAAACATGTCAGTCTAGCGCCTGGGCCTGGCAATATACCAGGCCTAGGTGCAACCTCAATTTGGTGCTTACCAAATCCAATAGCTTGGCCTAGCACACTACTAGGCCAATGAGGTGGGCCTGTCGCGTGTTATCTTAGTGTTAAGCCCGAGGACTTCCCGAGAATTTTTTTCATCACACCCTAGGCATAGCTGGATGCGCTACACCCATGGATTCAAACATAATACCTAAATCTAATGCCATCAATTCCATAGATTTTTATATAAAATCTTATAGGAATTATTTCTCAACAAATATACTAAATTAAACAAATCTACATTCACCAATACCATTAGATGTATTAAAGTCTTTCATGGCCTACCATATCTCCATCATTTTGTTGCATAAAATGAGTGGAATACAGCTCATAATACAACTTAAAATCATAAAGGTAAAATTACACTTCAACTCCTTCTTTCTACAGCAGTACAAGACTCGTGTGTTATAAATACATCATAAATCATTCAAAATAAAAGTTCATGATCTTCATTCTTTACTATATATATATATATATATATATATATTTGAGAGCATCTCGCTCTAGAATATTATTGTACCTTTTCTCTCTAAAAATGTACTTACTTAAGCATCTAAGAGTCCTTACATCTACAAAAAAGGACTTTTTACAGGTACTAGCCATAAGCCACCTTGGCCTACCAGGTACCAAGTATAAGCTATCAACCTCTTTGGTTAAGAAAAATGGATGAGATTACTAGGACCAATGATTAACCGATTATCCAATATGAGAGCTCTATTCCTAAGCTACTTAGATTTTTTTGGCTTCATCAATGGTGATGTATGTAGGGATAGTGATCAAAAAGTATCAATTTCTTTTCTAAAACTTGTTTTTGGCATTTTTATGCCATTACATGGCACATATAACCAATGTCCACATGGGCTAGGAAGCGGGACAAGTCAACATGTTGCCACGAACACTCCTACCCAACATAAGCTTCAACAATTCACTACTCAGGTGATGGTTAAAAGCTCATCAACACTTGTCCTAGGAATGCACGTTTCTCCTAGGAAATGATGGATTTGGTCTTCCCAATGCTATATGCATCACTCTCCAAATGATATACTTGATCTCCCTAATGCTTTATGCACCACTCTTCAAGGGAAAGATAGAGATCTCCTTAGTATAATAGCAACATCATCCAGTCATTACTCTTTAGTGGGAGGGGCTCTCATGCCCTGTAAAAAAAAAAAAAAACATGGTGACCATTTTTCAGTAGAGGACTCTTAAGTGTCATGATAATGCTAAGACTCTTAAGGGATCTATGAGCTCTTAAACATAGCCCATTAAAAGAATATATGCTTTGCAATAGAATAATGAACACAACTTTTCAAAAATATTGTGTTTCTATAATTACAACCTTAGACAACTATAAAGAATTCATAAACTACCAAAAACACATACAAAATGTAAGATGCATCTTAAAGCTTGTCACACAAGACTGTGGTGCAATGTGCAAAATTCTTCAACTATGCTTCGTGGATATGCTCATGCATAGTACCATAACCTACAGTTGGCTCTATCCTCTATTTTTATTATCTCGACTCCAAACTTACCTATCACTTCAGCACAAGTATTCTAGCTAAACAAAGCAGCATTAGGTTGTTTACCATTACATAACTAGAAGATGAGAGCATCAAGGCATATCTTTAAAGGTTCAACAAATAAATACTCAATGTGAACAGACTCTTTGTACTCATCATCATATAAGCTCTAATTAGTATAATATATAATTATTCCTTATAGAAAGGTGATTAGTACTTAAAAGTGCATTTTTATTAAGGTTTTATATCATCATTTTGCACTTGAAGTATCAATAACTCCTTAACTAGAGCATGTTTTATAATAACAAGTCTAATAATATAAGATAGCTTTAATTTATGGCAAATTCTCATTTTAAATGCAGACATATCTCACAATTCAAAGGATTGATTGATGTGATTAATTATTGAAAGTGAAAGGATAAAGAAAAGGCTAAGCATAGAAAAGAGATGTTGATTCAATTACAATTGGAACACTATTTCATCATTAGGTTATATCTGAAGTTGTAGATCTTGAATTTCAGTTTGGTTTATATGGATCAAAAGCTAAGACATAGGCCTAAAACATTTATAAGAGTTCGAAACTCAATTCTACTTTTTGAAAGTCCAAATCTTAGCATAAAAAAAAAAGTCTGAATTTGTCTTGCAACCTAAATACTATTTAATGTTTAGCCCATATCTTGAGTTTTAAAAGTCCAAATGATCTCATTCTTGTTTTATTGGAAAGCTAAGACAATTTTCCAGAACTTTCATGAAAATTATATGTTCAAATTCTGATGTTAGCAATGACGTTTTCTACAGACAAGAAGGTAAAGATTGTTACCAAGTCAAGAGGTGACCACCCATTCAATAATTAGTTATCAAATCAATAATTCTGAATTTTGACCTATAAAATGAGGTATTTGCCATGCATTTAGGCATCTTGGTTTTCAAATCAAGATCATGTTCTTGCTCTTTTTCTTTATATTTTTGTAATACTTAAGTTTAGCTTTCATTAATCTCTTGTTTATGCTTTTCATCATAACTATGTTCTTATCTTGTTTATTTATGTTTCTCTCTTTCATTATGTTTAGTTAAGTTTATTTTGTTAAGGTAAAAATATTTCACTAATAGTGTCAGAATATGTATAATATAAACTCAACATGGACTTCAATGCTTATATCCAAGAAAGTTTGTGATTAACATGTCTTATCTTTTTATCTTATTAACTATTAATACCTTGCTTATTCAATAGTTAATCTAGAATTGTGTTTTATAACACTTGCTACAACAAATGCTTGGCACTTTCATAGCCAACCGTATGGTATACCCTACACCTATGCTATAAAAGAAACTTGATTTGTTGTTAACATAAGTTAGCATCATGAATTCTTGACAATATTTAAAAGTATGGTGTTACTAAAATAAGATAATTAATATGATCATGTTAAAAATTTATAATGAACTATTAAGGATAAATCATTCGATTGGAACCTCTTTTGTGTGTGGTTTCCAGTTGATTAATAAAAAGAGTTTATACTATACTTATTTTCAATACTATTAGTGGATCCTCTAACCTTGACAATTACTTTTATCTTTAATTAATACTTACATCAATATCCCATAAAATTCTCATAAACCCTTTGTTTTATTATTATTATTATTATTTAGTATTATATATAATTTATAAGTTCACCTCCCTGTGGTTCGACCCGGATCTTGCCGGGTTATTTATTACTTCGACACTCCTGCACTTGGAATAAGACATCAATATTTTGAATCGTGTCAAAAACTTATACACTCTCCTTATCTTTGATTAATACTTACATCAATATCCCATAAAATTCTCATAAACCCTTTGTTTTATTATTATTATTATTATTATTATTATATATAATTTATAAGTTCACCTCCCTGTGGTTTGACCCGGATCTTGTCGGGTTATTTATTACTTCGACACTCTTGCACTTGGAATAAGACATCAATATTTTGATCGTGTCAAAAAGTTATACACTCTCCTTATCTTTGATTAATACTTACATCAATATCTCATAAAATTCTCATAAACCCTTTTTTTTGTTTTATTATTATTATTATATATTATTTATAAGTTCACCTCCATGTGGTTCGACCCGGATCTTGTCAGGTTATTTATTACTTCGACACTCCTGCACTTGGAATAAGACATTAATATTTTGATCGTGTCAAAAAGTTATACACTCTCCCTAATAGAAATCTCTTCAACGTCAAATAGACCATGAAAAATTATATGATGGTGTAAAAAGTCAGCATGATCAGACAAGGGCACCCATGTTTATACTGAGAAAAATCTTCCTAATCTTCAACTAAAGCATTTAAAATGAGGACCAAGGGCCACATTTATCATTGCCTTACATCCTTCGAGCTCCGTATTACCCCTCTAACCACCACATGGATTGAGGTGCTAGCTGTTATCAAAAAGAGAATTTGTGAAATATCGTTTTCCCATTAAAAGTGACATGAACATGAGAAATCCTAATACATTCTATATTTTTCACCATGATTATAAACATGACACTGAGGAATGTAACACTCTGAAAAGGAGATAGAAAGATTGGTCGCCAAAAGTTACCTCCACCAATTCATAAGAAAAAAAAAACCCAAATAATTCTAAGATCAAAAAACCCAAAACAATTCAAAAGGAAAGAAGTTTGCACAATTGATGAGCTACCTAAGATCAAATAATCCTAGAATTATCTCCAATAATTATATCTCTATTTTTTTAACCTTTCAATAAAAGTAGTAATTTCTCTTCATGTCTTCAACATAAATCTTTGTTAAAATCTCTAAACATATCTTCATAAAAAATCTCTATGGTGAGATCTTCATATCGCCATATATATCCCTATTAAATCTCCATATGCATCTTCAATATCCTTAAAATAATCAAGGATTCTTCTCGAGATCTCTACAACTATTTGTCTTCAAAAGGATCATGGATCATTCTCTAAGTCTTTGTGACTAGCGTTAACAATGTTACAAAGACAATCCTCATGTAGACACGTTTATTACACAAAGAGGTAACATTTTCATAGTGGGTAACCATAACAGGTAACATTTATATTGTAAATATTTTCTTCCCACACTTCTACTAGTTAGGTTTTTCAAACATATATTTTAAAAGACTCGGGGGAAAGATACAGGTGAATAATTTTTACTAAGAAAACAAAATAGCAGCCTATTTGGACCATGGCCTAGACGAACTGCACCTAGAGTCACCATTTGGGTTTGTAGCCCAAACAATTGCCTTCTGTTTAGGTAACAGCCGAGGTGGATTGATTTCCATTATGTTTAGGCTAGCCCATATGGATTGTCTCTTCTTTTTCTCTTATGTTTTAACATTAATAAATTATTTGGATCTTGAGTTAGTACCACACAAAAATCTCGGCTTTTAGCACACACCTCTAAGTATTTTTTAACTCTTGAGGAGTTAATCACGCACCGTCATACATATAATATTTTTTATGATTTACTGAAATATTCTCTAATATATTCTCTGTAAGTACACTTTTTTATATACATGGTTGTCACCACATTCCTAGCCAATAGTTGCATTGCAACACGAATCACTTTCTATACAACTCAAGCACATTCTCGACCAATGGTTATTTTTAGCAATATATCATTGACAATCACAAACTTCTACGACCAACAGTGAGCATTAATGTTTCCATCAATCAGGAAGCTCTCCACATCTTGAGATGAGTGTGACTAAGGTATATAAATACCTTGGATTATAGGTGAAAGGTTATAAAAAATATATATCTCACACTCAACAATTTCACTCTTCAAGAATTAATGATTATATTTTTCTCTTAATTGTCTCATTTACTATTTCTTTTATACATATATTTTAAATATTAGAAAGTTCCTCAATCCACGATGAACTTATTTTTTCAGGCAAACTTCAAATCATCGGTCAAGCCCAACAAATAATAAACCTGGACACAAAACCCAAATTAAACTTACGCGTCTTGGCTCAAGATTATAAACCATAAAAAAATTCATTTTCTGTGTAAAGTCTTTACACGAATTCATCAATACATGAACCACAATTAGATTTATAACCTTAGTCAGGACATATCCGCTTATTACTTCAAGAATATCCCATAATGCATTCTAAAATCTATTGAAAAATCTTGTATCTCGATTACTGACAGTATTGTTAGGCATGCAAAAGTAGACCGAAAAGAAAAAAAAAAAAGTTACTCTCATTGCATCTATGTTCTTATAAGGATTCATAATTGTTGTTTTGCTAAAACTATCAGCGACCATTAAAATATATTCATTACTCTATCTAATAACAACTGAAGCACTCAAAAGGTCTATTGAAATTTTTTCCTATGATAGACTAGAAACATGTAACAGAGTGTATAAACCAATTTTTTTTATTGCGTGGCTTACTCACTGCATACTAAGCTCCTCAAGTATAAACCAAATTTTTCATCATCGATATATTTCCTTTAATAAGCTTAATGTCCATGACGCTCTAGACAAATAATTACCATGCTAATCTTCAACAAAGATCCAGAGAACCAATCAACAAACTGGTTGGTTTTTCCTTTCATGTATTTGATGAGAAGGTGAAGCTGCTTAAAGCGACTTATTCACTTGGCATTAATTTGCTCGGGAATATAGTAGCTAAAAGCTAGAAAAATGGAGATAACAAGCTTATAATGTATAGCGTAGTAACATGGAAATTATCTTTGCCTAATAGAAAACATAAATTCAGTGAGCACCTTTAAATGAACGTTGAATCCCATCATTTCTGCATTCTTCACGAGTTTGAATTGATATAGTCATCATTAGTGCATCAAACATTGTATTCAATTCCAACAACATCAAGCTTTCTCAAAAAATATCACTTCCACTCCCCATCTTACACATCAAAACCTACCAGTGTCCCACCCATGGCCGAAACTAATGCTCAGTTTCGAAGAAATGCCACGGTGGCAACACGTGATCCCACTGATCCACCAAACATGAACATAGGATATGTTCGGACATGATTGAGGTATCGAAATGGAGGATCTCTGGATGCTTCATGGCCCTTCATGGACTCTGATTCCAGGGATACATCAATCCTCCTTTGATTGAAATTTTCTACTTCTTGCACCAATTCGTCTTTTGTATTGTTACACGATGTAATCACCTGCAATTATGTATCATGATCAGAAAAAAACAAAGAGAACATTAGTTAGCAGGTTGAAGGTTTAGAAACTAATATCAACCTTGCCAGAGAAAAAAAAAAAAAAAGATGACCTAGTCTAAGGAAAATATGATATTTGAATGCAAAATGCAACCCAAGTCTTTAGCTCAAAAATTAGGCTTCTTGATTGACTTGAAAGGTGGTATTACTGATTGCAAAGGAAGTAAAGATAAATTAGCTCCAACATGCAAGCTTACCAAGATTCCACCTACTGCAACCAACTTTGAAACTGATTCCCAGTACATGATCCTGAAATTAAAAAATAAGATTAGTTTAACATTTACTATTTAACAAGTAGTGACTGAACTGGAATCTTAACAGAAATTTAATTTGTAAATGTAGGGTACTTAGTAAACAAGACCAGAATGTAATCAGGATACCCTGGTCGGGAGGTACTATTGATTTTACCTTTTGATAGCACCGTCAGGATGCAATCCAATGGCATCTAAAGTCCCTTTATCCATGACCAGCTGAAACTGTCTGTTTAATTTTGTCTCAAGAACATCATCAACCTAAAGACCAAAAAGTAACAGATATATGTTTGAACAGAAATTAATACATATACATGACCAAGTACAATTAAAAGATTATGTCGATTAGAAACAAGTTCTACGAGAAATTCAGGAGCAGCTCACTTCCAGCTTGAAAGGTCACCAGTTTTCTCAAGTATTGATGCATGACACTTCAAAAAAGAACTAAAAAAAAAAAAGAAGCAAAAAATAGATTGATGCCATGTTATCAAATATTTAATGTTCATTTAGCAATTAAGACAAAACCATCCAATATTAAACTACAATAAAAGAAAAGAAACAAATGACCAATAAAAAATTGGTAAATTACAACAAGCCCAAAAGGTATTGTGGAATTACCAAGCCCACCCAAAAGTTTGAAGATTTAACAAAAACCCCTCTACGATTAAAAACATTACAGAAATTCTCTTTTGTATCCAAAATGCCCTTATGATTTTTTTAAATCACCCCTTTAATAGTAAGGGGATTAGTTTGGGAAAGGGAGTTTCTGTAATATCCTTAAATTTTTGGGTGGGGTCTCTATAATTTCACGATATCTAGAGTGGAGGCTAGTGCAATTTACCTAAAAATAAAAGGCTATGGATATATTGCTCACTTCCATGCTATCAATCATTAAGATTTCATTTAAACAATAAGATGAAACTATCCAATATCAACATCCTACCAAAAGACAACAAAAATGATCATTTCATGGAGAAGACAATCACAAGCTTGTATATAAGCCTTGTGCACTTGTAAGTCAAAAGGACAGATACAATAATGAATTGTAATGCATAAACCAAATTTTCATAAGACTACAAACACAATAAGTTATACTTTCATAGTAATATCAAAGTTATAACACACCAGAAGATTGATATTAGAAAACCCATCACGATCAGCAAGCCTACGCGCCAGGTTAATGGCCCCTTCACTGTAATCAACTCCAGTTAAATCAGAAAACCTGGTAAACAAAAGAGTCCCTTCATTATTCTAGCAAAATATAATAATTAAGAGCAAATTTTTAGCTCTACTAAAAAATTTCAACAGTTTTGCAACAGCATTAAATCAGGCTCTGCACAATGTGGGCAAATTTTGCTGAATTATCAATTCCATATTTCTGAAAACAACAGTGAAACTAATCTTATTTTAAATTGGAAGTGCACCCACTTAGTTTTGTATGTGTCACAACATGCACATAGAGGTAGACCGAACACAGATATTCAAGAACCAAAATGTATTAAATGAGATTTTGATCAAATTAGCTTCTTTCCTCCTCTTTAACATCTCTTTTCCAAAACAAAAATGTGAATATTTACTTTCTTGCATAACAAAGGTCCATGGATGTTGCTCTCCAGTGTGGCCTTCAGTAATTGAGATAACAAAATATTAAACTTTCAATCAATGTTAAAAGTCCCAGCAAGAACACAAATGTGTGTGCATGTTCAAGTCAAAATGACAGAAAGCATGTAAACAAAATTATTTTTTGTAAAAGACTGTATTTGTACTTGCTCTTCACTGGTGGGTCCTTGTATGAATACCAAGGTCCCTTTGCATTAGCCACCTTAACCATCTCTGGCGAAGGCACCGCTAGCAATAACTTCATCAATATTTTACATAATAAAACAACTTTCCAAATCCTAAATTAATATTTGCAGGACATATGTCTCATGTCTTCACACAAAAAAGGAAAAGGTGATTCAGTTAAGTCAAATTTATTGCTTTTGTAAGGCCACTTTAAATTATTTGGGTGATATAGCATATAATACCAAAACTAGCAAAATCTCAAAGTGTACCCCAGCTTAGCAAGTTCATGAAGGAGTAAACCATTGCCAGTCCCGATGTCAAGTACACTCCAGCTGGACAGATATTTATCACTCTCTTCAACAGTTTCAGACTTGATATCATCAACATGATTAGGAATGCAACCTTGAGAAATTTCAAAGCACAGGCCTTTTGTCCAAGAAGCAATGACATCCATGACATCAGCCCCAAACCTATAGCGAAAGATGAAAAAGAAGCAAACAAATAAGATCCCAATAGCATAAATATATGGATCAATATTAGCAAAAGAGAAAAAACACCATTTACATGTTGCAGACCTCATCTTTAAATGATGTGTGTGTGTGCGCGCGCGCGCGCGCGTGCGTGTTTCGAATTAAACTCACCATGTAGATACGAGGACTGATATACCTTCCTATGAATCATCTATTGTAATGAATGGCATCTAAAATGTATTCAAGATTTTACTCAAGCTACATCATGAATAACTCAATCCAATCAGAAACATGTGAGACCCTGCTAACTATGCATGGGAGACCAGCTTTCTTTCAAAAGCTATTAGAAAGAAAGCTGACCTCCACTTACTTTTTTTCCTTGAAAAACAGTATTGTGGAGAATCATGGCCATTGACAATGTCCAAAAAAGACAAACCTTAGCCAGGAGGTAAAATCTCCATAAGAGAGCAACAGAATCGCTGCATCACTTTGGCATTCTGCTTAGACTAGAAGACTGTGACATCATTCATTCTCAGCAGTGGCAATCTGCTAGGTATTAGCTCAAGGACAGGTATGGACTTCAGAATGCTTGTGTACAGATATGGGGAAAAGTGTCTTAATACCTTTAATTATAATAAGAGGCCTTTAAGTAGTGTAGCTATCTTTCTGTTATTTAAAGCTGGATTATAACATACACCGTTGTCATGAAAAAAGTACTTGTGTGATGCCCTTTCAGTATAGATTATGGATTGCACCGTGTTGGTGCTCCTAAGGTTTTTTCTCCTTTTTTGCCTATAGAAAAAATCCAATCAAGAAATCAACAAAAAGCATAGTTTTACATTGATTTATCATGCATAGTTTTATAATGATTTATCATTCATACATTTTTTTATGGCATACCCTTGACTTAAAAGACTATTCCTTAAAGTGCATCCAAACGCAGTAATTCTGATGAGTTAACCCAGAGAATTTTCCATGCAGCTGGACCCCATCAGGTGAGAGCCAAACAAAAAAACCTCTGCTTAACAAAAATCTAAAGATAAATAGCCTTTTTTTTCTCTTTAAAAAGGAAAAATACTAATTTTACCTCATCACATCTTCAAAAAAGATACAGTTTTGGAGGCACTTTAAATGACCAACACATCCTTACAAGAATCTGAATATGCTTCTCGTTCTAAGACCATTATGATAATATAACATTAATTGGTCACATAAAACATTTGAGCATTGCTGAATTAGTCAATTTCAGTAACTTGGCGTTCCTGTATTCAATTTGAGCATCATTATTGCATATTGGGCAAGAACTGACAAATTCTAGGCCACTAGCAGCAGAATTATATAATGTAATTTTGAAAATTAAAACTAGATAAAAAAAATTTAGTACAGATGTACAAAACAATGAATTTCCCTCAGAATAAAGAAATTTCTGTGTTGATATTGAGTGAGAAAAGCAAGTTTCATGTATGACATGCATTCCTAATACCCAAAGAGAGTAGATGCCTGAGATTTTCAGACTATGAAAAGCCACCAATAAGAAGTTTATTTTTTGAGGAACTACATTTCCTCTCAAGTCTCAACAAGCTAAAGCTCCACTACAAGGAAACTTTATATTTCCATCGTTAGGCAGCAGACATCAACCTTCATCATCACATAAACTGAATAGCAAGAAGTTTTTCTTATGCATAGAAAATTAAATGAATAAAAGAATATGTACCAAACTTCACCGGCATGACCATGTTCATGGAAGTTTGCCAACTCATCAGCATAGGCAGCATCCCAATAACTATGTAGACCTAACATGGAAGCCACGCCTTCAGCATCCAGTTCTTCCTTGTCTGAACTGTGTTCAAGAGCAATCAATGATTCAGTGTACATGCACATTCGCGCAGACATCTAAACAAGCTCTAAAACGAATGACAATTGGCAAGCATTCTCGTATATAATAAATCCATTAATCCCTCACTAAATAATCTTTCCATCACAAGCTAATAAAAATAATAAAAACCGAGAGAAATTAGGTGAAATAAAGTGGTTTCTAAATTAAAACAAAACAGAAAAAATCGAAAGGATTTTACCAAATTTCTGAAATACCAAAACAATAGAAACAATAAAAGAATAAGAAATTCACGCAAAGCGAAACGATTTTTAAATTTTAAACTCTCACATTTCAATTCCAATGACGTTTAAATAATAGAAAAGGGCCCAACTTCCTAATTTGATCACTGAATTTTTAATTCAGTTTCAAACAGTAAGAGAAAAGTAAAAAGTGAATAAATTAAAAATGAAAATACCAACCTGTAATCAGAAGCGGCGCGACAGTTAGCGGCAGCGGAGAGAGCCTCGGCGGCATCAGCATGGCGCTGATCGTCATCGAGAGTACTCCCATAATCACTCTTAATTGACCAAGAATCCGCCGCCACAGACCTATCGTCGTCCGACACCAGATCGCCGCCGGTGCCAGCAGCTCTGATTTGCGTTAGGTCAGCTGATTCTTCTTGTTGTAACCGAATTCCTGTCATCGAAATTATAGAGAGAGGGAGAGCGATTTACGGCTGAAGACAAAAATTTATAGAAGCGGCCTTGAGGATGTGAACTGTGTAGTCAACTTCCTTTAATTTGGAATTGAAAAAAATTGAGAAATGACTGCTGAAGTTTCATTAATTTATACCAGAAATCTAGATTTAGCCACCTAGACGTGATGAGTTGCGGGTCTCCACTATTTTTCTCGTCAAATGTTCAGTTGTAACTGCATTAAGAAAAATAAAAAATTAATAACTCAGTAACAATCAAATAAACTAGTTTTATTTCAATTATATAGAAAAAATTAAATGAAAAAAAAAAGAGGTGACACTAATAAACATAAAAAAGATATATATTAAAAAACAATTCAGTAACATGAAAAAAAAAAAATTTAATCATAGAGCAGAAAAACGATATTGTTTAACTTTTAGCTAACCAAATATAAAATAATTAAAAAATTAGTGGGAGACAACTTTAGCTAGCATAATAGACATGTAATTTAAGTATTAATAGATAAAATAGTTCTAGTTAACTCACCAGACCTACCTCTTAGTTCATGAATTCAAAATAATTTGATAGAAAAGGAAATAGAAGAGAGCCACAAAGCTAATTTTTTTAAATAAAAAAAAATGTCGAACAATGATATCAAAAAAAGAAAAGAAGTCAAAATAAAAATGTTAACCCATATTAATTTTTCAAACTTGTGATTTGAGTCATAAGACCTGAAGCACTATACATGGAAAAAAAATCATAAAGCTAAAATCCCTAAGAAATGAATGTTGAAAAATAAAATTGAAAAATAATTACACAAAAAGATTCAAAATAAAAAAAAAATAAGGGTTAAAATTGAAATAAAAATAAATAAATAGGACAACAACAAAATTTTGATTTGAGGGTTAAATTAGAAAAGAATAAAAACATTGACAAAAAGATTTTTTTAAAAAAATAAAAAGTCAAAAGAATGAGGAACAAAATGAAACAAATAATACACTATAAATTTGAATTGAACGGTAAAATTGAAAACATTAAAACTTTTATAAAAGTATTAAGAAAAAAAATTAATAAAAAAAATAAGAACCAAATTGAAAACATCAATACATTACAAATTGAAATTGAAGAGCTAAATTGAAAAGAAATCAGCTTTTACAAAAGGGTCAAAAACAAAAATTAAAAATTAAAAGAAAAAGGATTGATGCTGAAATGAGGATAGACCTATAATTTTAGGAGAGAGGAAGATAAAAGAAGAAGGGAAAAACAAAAAATGGTCCACTAACGATTAATCATCCAACCTCCGCCTACACAATTCACACCATGAGAAAGAGGACATGGTGGCACATTCCAAGACAAGATAAAAGGGCAATTTTTACAACTAGGAGGTGCCATACACGACACTCAAAATGTGCAAGCTCCCATACACACGCCAATAACTTTTAAAATTTTAAAATTATTTTATTTATGTTAAAAGACTATAATGCCCTCAGCAAAACATTAAATGACAAAAAAAACAATATTAAAAGACAAAAAAAGAACCTTGTTTAAAAGTATTTTTAACTTTAAGGGGCATTTAAGTAAGTATATTGTGCATTCATAAGTCAAAAGGACCATAATGCCTTTAACAAAACAATAAATAACAAAAAAAAATTGGAAAGATAGAAAAAAAAACCCTTGACTAAGGCTATTGTTTTTCTTTAATTGCATTTAAGTAATTTTACCATGCATTCAAAAGAAAAAAATACCCCTAGATGTCAAGCATATATTCCTTGCCTTAGAGGGAATTTTAGTGTTTTTATTGTTAAAATAACAAAAAGACCCTCTTACCCCTATAAATCAAGCTAATTATTACTTGGGGGCAAAACTCTAATTGCACCATTACAACCCACAATGCCACTAAGTCTATAATTATAGTAAATGGTGCAATGAACATCACTCCACCATTTTAGTTTATTTTGTTATCAGAAATAATTAGTTATCACTACTATAGGTAGAATCAAGTTTTTTTAAAAAATATAAAAATAAAGTTCAGGCATTGTTACATAGTTTCTAGTAAAAAAAAAAATTAAATTATATGGAGTTTATCTGATATGATTTAATCGACTTGACAACTCTAAAAGCAACATGTATGACTGTAAAATCATAATTTGACTAAAAAAATTCAAGATGAGATTGTTTTAATATTAAAATGGCAATATACAGGCTCGATCTAGATTAACCAGTATTAACATATCAAATTCATAATTCAGATCATGATATCATGATAAACTCATAGCAAGAAAATTATTACAAATTATTAAGCATAAATCTCAATTAACTCAATATTGAATGATAAAATTTTAAAAATAAATTAAAAAAAAAACCTAAAAAAATCGAGTCAATTGAGGTTAAACTACCAAAACCGCAATCTAGATCATAAGATCGAAATAACCTCATAGAAAGAAAATCAAAATCAATTGTGAAGCACAATTCTTAATTAACCCAATGTTGAATGATAAAATAAAAATAAAAAATTAATTAAAAAAGAAACCCAAAAATCAACCTAGGTGTTAAACTCGAAACTCGGATCATGAAACTATAATAAACATATAGAAAAAAAATAAAAACAAATTATGAAGATCAGTTTCCAATAAGCTCAATATTAAAAAATAAAATTGAGAAAAAAAATATAAATTAAAAAAAAACATTATTCTTGTAAAAAATGTTATGCGATGAGGTGAATAGTGAATTCACCTCCTTTTTTTAGTTTTTTGTTAATGTATATACTCATTCTCAATTAAATTTAATGAAATTACAGACCTATAAATTTTATCAATCATTTCAAGAAATTCACAATCAAGTCTTTTAAAAAATATTCAACAAATTGTATAGTGCATAAAATATGTGCATTACAAAAAAACAATAAAAGTCATTAAGTTTTTGTCAATTTTTTCTTCAAATAGACAATTTTTAATGAATAATTAAACACAATACACTTTAAATATTGGAGAAAACTAATAAACAAAACTGATTGAGAAATGTAGGAAATATTCAAAACTTAATTGATAAATTTATAAGTCTTAGATGGGATTGAAAATGAGTATATAAATTTAAGACTACATTGATTTTATTTATTTATTTATTTATATGATCGATGATAGTTTTATAAATGATAGAAAAAGTAAGGATAATTTATTCAATAAAACGACCTATTGCTATTAGGTTACACTAGTAAGATTGTCCATGCACTAATTTTTTTTGATAATATTATTAAACTTAGACTAAAAGGTAAACATGATAACATGCTAATCTAATAGGTCATCCTGATGATTTGCCGATTTGATTTCTAATCTAAGTTGGGTTTTGGATTAAACCGAATGAGAGTTAACCTTGTATGACTCAATCAACCAAGCATGCCCTATACATGACTCAGTCGATCCTATCAAATCTTTGTTTGACTTAAAAATATTCAAGATGACATCGTTCTAATATTTTTTTTAAAATTAAAAAAACAACATTTTGGCTTAATCAGGGTCCACTTGGATTAAAATGCCCAAATTGTAACCCTTGTTATTCGTCTAATAAGGTTTAATAACTTTATTGAATTATACAATAATAATAATAACAGAAAAGGAAACTCACAAAAAAGACAACAAAAAAACATTAAAGGAAAAATTACAAAAGAATACTAAAAGTCATCAGTAAAACATTATGGTCATAGATATTTTTAAATGAGTTTTTTTTTTATATTATCACTCTATTCAACTGTCTATAATCAATGTAAAGTCGAAAGGTACTATCTTTTTTCTTCACGAATAATATTAGAGCTTGCAACAGGAAATTTTTAGGTCAAATAAACCCCTTTATCTAGTAGCTCCTGAAGTTAAATCTTTAGCTCAATCATCTTTGTTGGTGCCATTTTATAAAGTGACTGAACTATCAAGGCAATTCCGATAATTATATCTATAAAAACTCCAACTTCTTTATTCGGCACATAAAAATATTTTAAATAGTTAATTGCATGCATAAAAAAAATTTAGGATAAACAAATAGTTAAAGGAATCTTTTCTTAAAAAGATTATAATAAGAGTGATTTTTATCTTCTTTTAAGTATAACTAACCCTTTAAATCTTTGAAGTTAATGTATATTTTAGAATTCTTGATCTTTTTAAGAAATTATACGGTGACTCCATTCTCCATGTTATATTTAAATTTTGGTGGTTCCATTTTCATGTCGGGGGCAAAAAATACAAAGAGATAAAATATATGTTCATCAAGCAGAGACTATCCATGTAACAATCACAAGGTAATTTTTAAGTTCATAGTGCCAAAAGATGAGGAATAATGATGCTAAAAGATGTATCTGGGCCAATCCTAGCAACACCGATAGTTAAGAAAAACAAGGATGTTTTGTTGTTATTGACTTTTAGCGAAGAATGAGGAGAAACCGTAAATTCTTTCTCTCTCTCTCTCTATGCATATACTTGGTATAGATGTAATTTTTTTAAATATTTTAAGGTTATTTATGTATTTTAGACCGGGTAAAGCAATATCCATATCAAATCCAAAACTTTATTTTTCATATTTAAATTTTACATTATCTCTATTAAATTCCCTACCTATTTGGTTAGTTAGGATTAATATCTATTAAATTCAGGCGAAATTATAATCTCATCTACTAATGCACGTGTTACTGGAAAACCATTCCCATTTATTTGATGTGTTTGTAGAAAGGAGAGAAGTCCCCAAGGGGTGTAGCGTGGTGGCAAAGGGTTTGAGATCTGCACAGCAGGTCTTGAGTTCGAGTTAGGGCGTGCATTTCTTGTAAGAGCCTGGGACAGCCGGGGTTTTACTCGCTTATCTGGGCCCACAAAGTGCGCTTTCCGGAGGGTGGGGTTTCCTCGAATCCAAAAAAAAAAAAAAAAGTGTTACTGGAAAACCATTAATCTAAAAAAGATGGTAGATTTACGTATATTTTATGTTTTGATACTTACATATTTAAGACTATTTTTACTATCAACTTTAAAAAGCATATTATTCTAAAAATAAATAATTAAAAAACAACAACAGAAAAACACATATTTGACCATTTTAAGTGTTGTGTTTTAAGATAGACAGTTGAATAAACTTTTAGGAAGTTAAATTTCTTTGAAATAAATCCATGTTATGAAATTATCAATTAAATAAGTTGCTGTGTTGTGGAGGTTTCTTCCAAAAACAGGTCTTGTTTTATTTAATTTCATTTTTATAGCAAAAAAGAAGAAGAGATAGTTCATACTTTAGAGGATATTATAAGTAAAACGAAAATTGAATTACTTTGGAAAAGAAATTTAAACAGTGAACTTATTGATAAAAAGAAATTATAATAGAATTTACTTGTCTTTTAATTTTGAAATTTGAACTAATAAGTAATATTTCCAAATATTCTAGATGTAAAATATTGTAAGCTAAACGATTTTACATAAGTTTTACGATTTGATGTTTGGTAAATGGTAATTTAAAATATATTAATATTTTATAAATTAAAAAATATTTTCTAACAAATAAATATTTAATAATTTTTTTATACACTATATTACAGAAAATAAACACAATTTTTTTTATAAAATATTTTATACAAGATAAACGCATCGTAAATGCAAGAACGGCAACTTTATTTTATGGTTTAGAATTGAAATTTTTGCCTAGAAAATGGAATTTGGAAAGGAGGATGAGAAGAAATTGAAATAAATGTAGCTGACGCCACCTCTAAGTGGAACGTTGTCGTGTCGGAAAACATATAAGTAAATCAGGAGAAGATGATAACGGTGTCGTTTCGATGTGGACGGTCGTGAGGGTAGTAGGTACGCCCTATATATTTGCAAGCATAAAAGCAATCGAAAGCAAGGAAAACCCTAATCCCTTGTTCCTGGCTGCTTCTTTTTCTCTCTGGGCACGTTGTTCATTCCTCTTCCTAAAATGGCTTCTTCTCCTTTGGTTGTTGCAATTATAGGAGAGGAGAATCCATTTTAGGAAGGGAATGAATACTGTGTCGGTTTTATGAGGGAGACAATCTGACAAAATTATAACACGGTTTTTGTCCATTCTTGAAATTTGACATCAACTATTTCAGGTGAAAATATAATCTTTCCCTTTGAATCAATTTTTGGAAGTCATTTCATTTTGTTTTTTATTCTGTTTATTTCATGTCTTTTGATTTTTACTCCTTTTGCTTGCTGGTTGGATTTGCTGTTGTCATCTTCACAGTAATAATTTGCTTGTTATGACTGAGTTTGGCTATTTGAGATTCAAGTTGTCAGGGAGATATGTATGGAATGCATTTAGCTGTAGCCTATAGAAACTGGAAACTAGATGGGGATGATTTGCAAGGCCTTGCAAAACCCAATGTCAATGAATTTACGCTTTTAGATGCAAGGAAATATGTCAAAGTAGTTGTGTTCTGTTAGCCTATGATCAATAGCACAATCCAAGATCTTAAGCCTAGTGCAGAGGAGCCCTTGTTCCCCAATTATGGATGGGAGTGAGAATCCAGTTGAGTCAGCTTATTTATGATAAGAATTTGGTCTCAACAAATCAAACTATAACCTCTAAAGAATATGTCGACAAATCTTGAACACCTGCATTTTGCATGTTGTTTTGGTTTGTGTTTCACCAGAAAATGGTTGGTTGCCTTGTGCTGGATCTGGTTCCCACGAACTGAGGCCAACTCCAAGTGCCTGGTAGATGGATCTCATGCTTTTATTTTTTTGGTTACTCGATCTATTGTTTATTTAATCGTTTTGTTCTGTTTTTTTTTTTTTTAATAATTGAAACCAGAAACATTAAACTTTTTGTTGTAAAAAACCAACAATTAATTAATTTTTAAATCAAACAAAATGGTTTTCAATAAAATTTGTTGGTTTTATAGATAAAAGCATGAGATCCCTTGGTTGTTCTTGTAATTTTTATAAATTGATTTATTTATTTGACATTCAATGATTCATTAACCTATAGTTTCAGATAAAAGCTGAGAAAGTGATGAAGGAGTTTATTTTAGAGCAAGCGGAGAATCTATGTTTTGCGGGTTGTGGTTACTATATTGTTCTGTGCTGTATTGTGAGGCAAAATCAATGTTTGGGAACTGGTTACTGTGCTGTTTTTGTTAAATTCTGCCGTATTTTTGAGATATAAATTAACCAATATGATTTATAAATTCTTAAAGTCACATGTTTTTTAGAATAATTCTTTAAGTTCAAAAAATGAAAAAAAAAAATAATTGGGTGATAATATTAACACCATTGAATATCTAGGGTTTGTAGATGACTGATGATACTAAGCACAATATTGAGGCATAATGATTTTACTAAGTTTATGTATTAATTCTTTGATAAATAAATTACTTACAAAGAATTGTTGTGATCCCCAAACTCGTCCCTTACGAGAATATGTTTGAAGTCTAGCATCTTGACGAGTCAAAGATTTGATGCTCTGCACACCATGATTAAGAAATCTGGCGCGCCTTTGGAGGTTAAGTTAATTCGTGAGTCGAGTGACTCGGCCTCATTAAGTTGAGACTTGTATATCTTAAAATTAATTTATGAATACCTAGTCTCATATATGTTTTTTATACTTTATATTCACATTAATTATTTTTTAATTTTTCTATATAGAATAATTATGTGTAGCTTATATCTACATGAAATGTTCTTCTAAAATTTCAATGTGAGATAACTAATGTCTTATATTTTATTTTTTTATAGTTTATATTTACATGGGTTGTATCATAACTTTTAGATGCAGGATAACAATAGTACACTTAATGCTTTATATATTGTTTTTATAGTATGCATTTATATGAATTGTTTCTTGATTTTTTTATGTCAGATAACGATATCTAGTTGATACATACATGAGTTGTTTCACATAAAATTAATTTATATAAATGCAGCGTTGTTTCGAAGAAACAGTGCCATTCCCTAGTGCCATTCCCTTGCTGCACGTTCAGGGGAAAAAGGAGGACGAACAGTGTCATTTAAAATGACACTGTTTTGTTTTTTTAAAAAAAAACATGAAACGGCGTCATTTTAAACAAAGCATGCTGTTTCATTTAAATAAAAAACAGCGTCAAAACACGTCAATTTTCAAATCAGTCCTCAATTTATCCTTTGTTCTTTTAAGTCCTTAAAATGTAATTTTGATTTTAAGAATTAATTCAATTATATCCCTTCCAACTTCAATCGACGACCTTATAGTTGGTGGTCTTTTTCATTTTGGTCCTTTGTCTCTGATTTATGCAATTTGACCCTTAATTGATCAATAAACTTTCAATTTCTTGAATTTAGCCCCTTATTTGGTTAATTACAACCCCTCTATTTACACACATTTGCAATTTGATCCTTGGTTTTGGATTTCCTTAATTAGGTTCTTAATTGGTCATTAAACTTCAATATTTATGCAATTAAGCCTCTGATTTGACCAAATCAACTCTTAAAAATTATAATTTGACCCAAAAACTTTAATTTCTTTGAATTAAAGCTCAAATTGACTTAAAAATTATTTTTTCTTGAAATTAAACTCTCTATAAATTCAATTAAACTTTCAATAAAATCCAATTGAGTCCATAAACATTCAATTTTGGATTTTTCTCCTCAAATTAAATTTTCTTTTCCAACAAGGCTTTCATCATTCAAGTAAATACTGTCAAAATTTCAATCTTTGTATTTTTAACTTCCTTAATCAATTTTTCTGACCATTTTCTGAGCGCTCCAGCCTCCTATTATTTTTCTAATTTATTTCGGCTATATATTTATATATTTATTATTAGTATTATTATTTTTATGTGGGGACCCAAAAATGGGTTACAACAATACACTAAACTATTGATCCTTATTCACTTCAATAAAATGACATTGTGAAATGTCAAAACCAAACATTAAAATAAATAATAAATTTCATGTTGATAAAATAAAAAATCTCTTAAAACTTGTAGGGAAAAGCAATTCTGATTGCCAATTATATATTTAACAAAGTATCCTATAAAAAAGTTAAAGAAGATATCATATGAATTGTGAAAAAAGGAAACGACATTACTACAAATCCCTCAAGTGTGGGGGTGTCTTGCAAGTATGATAGTGCTTGATCAAAAAAAAAAAAAAAAAGGTCAAGCTATGACCTAAAATTTTGGAATATGTTTTCATTAGATATGCTTCTAATAGTAGAGCACATTGATTTTTTATATACAAGTCAAGTATTGAGGACATGCATCCTAATACTATAATAAAATTAAGAAATGTTATATTCTTTAAAGATGTTTTTCCATTAAATAAAGCATAAGAAAATCAATCATATAAGAGAACAATTGAAGCTATATCAAATAATCATTATCGATCAGGAGACGATGAAGTTGAGCCTATAAGGAGTAAAAAGAAAAAAACAACTAAAATATTTGGTCATAATTTTCTAATATACTTGTTAGAAAATGAACCTTTGGACATACTTTGAGGTAATCTTCTATCCCGAAGCTTTGAATTCAAAGGAGATAGTTAATAATAAAATAGAATTTATTATGACTAATAATACATGGAAACTAGTGGGTCTTCCACCTAAAAGAAAAACATTAGGTCATAAGTGGATATTTAAAAGAAATATAAAAGTTGATGAAACTATTGACAAATATAAAGCAAAACTTGTAGTTAAAGGATTCAACAAATAGAAAGTGTGGACTATTTTGACCTACAATCACCTGTATAAAGAATAGCTTTTATACGAACATATATTAATAGTTATTATATGTATTAACAAGCTTGAAATATATTAAATAGATGTAAAAACAATTGTCTTAAATGATGACATTGATAAAGAGATTTATATGGAAAAACTCGAGGGGTTTGTTATTAATAGTCAAGAAAAGAAAGTTTGAACGCTTATCAAATTATTATATGGTTTTAAATAAGAACCTAAATAATGGGATGAAAATTTTAACAAGGTTATATTGTCAAATGAATTAAAAAAACAACAAAGTTGATAAATATATTTATATGAAAAACACATTTAAAGGTTATGCACTATATGTATCTATGTGGATGATATGTTTATTTTGATAATAATGAATACATGATTAAGTCTACTAAGAAAATGTTAACTAATAAGTTTAACATGAAAGACTTGGATATTGCAGATATTATACTATGAATACAAACAAATTATTAGAACATCTAATGAATTGGTATTGTCTCAATCATATGTTGAGAAAATTCTTGATGAATTTTCTAAATGTGATAATAACATAGTTAAAACATTAATGGACATAAGTATGTATATTTATAAAAAATAAATGAAAGGAATAAACTAAATGGAATACTGTCGAATAATTAGAAGCTTGATATATATTATTAATTGCATAAAACCTAATATTGCATACTCGACTAGGAAACTAAATAGATTTATTTGTAATGTGAGTATGGATCATCAAGAAGAAATAAAAAGGGTACTTAAATAATTAAGGTATACCTTGGACTATTGTTTACACTATAGTTGTTACTTGTTGGTACTAGAAGGGTATAATGATGTCAATTAAATATGACATTAAAGATTCAAAATTCACTAGTGGATATATCTTCACATTCGATAGAGCAAATAAATCATTGAAATCCTCCAAGCAAATATGTATTACAAGATCCACGATAAAATCAAAAATTTTGCTCTTGAAATAGCTAGATAGGAAGACGAGTGACTTTGGAATTTGTGAGAGGATATTTTAAGTTGGTCAAAACCAATGCCAATAATTTATATCCATTATGATAGTCAGTTTGTAATTGGTAGGGCACAAAGCAATATGTATAATGATAAATCTAAACATATATATCATATAAATAATATCCTTAAACAATTTTTTTCAAATGATATTATTCTCATTAATTATGTAAAGTCAAAGGAAAAAATTATGAATTTGCTGACGAAAGGTTTATTGAGAGAGTTTGTGAATAATTGATCAAAGAAAATATGCTTAAAAACTTTTAAAAATAAAAGAGTTTAATGACAATAACCCTACCTAGTTGACTGGAGATTTGAAGATCTATATTAAAAAGAAAACTAAGTTATATAACATTTTCAATAGCACTTGAAAATTAATAAATTTCTTGTCTTTTCCTATGATAATAATGTTACTAGTTGTAGTGTGCTCAAGGTGGGTTGTGCTATTTAATATTTTTATATATTGGTATACCAAATAGAGTATAGTAGAATAGTCTAAATAAAAGACCATCTAAATGAGTGAGAAATACAGTCATTTTTTTAAGAATTTAAAAAAATACTTAATTTTTTAGCACACATAAATCTAGGAGTTGTTCAGAGCTAAAATGAACAAAACAATGAAAACCAAAAAAATATCAAGGTAGAAAACTATATGAATACTAATGTATTGATTTACATAAAAAAACTGAATAGTTCAAGACAACATAATCATAACTTAGCTGAATAAATCCGATAATATTTCATTAAATAATGTTCAAAATCAAAAGTTATTTATCTAAATGTAGTGATCCACCAAATCAATACCTCTTTATGAATTTTCAAGTATTTTATATTGGTAAGATAATTTTCATTCATATGAGGATTGTTGAAAATTTTATCTTAAAACATGGTTAATAGACACATTTAATGGCAAATTTAAAGTCAGATTCACTTACTTTTGGTGTTAAACTTTTATTAAAATTTAATCTCCAACATAAACTTTTTAATATGGAAGATTGATATAATAAAAATAAATTATGGATAAATGAAAAACTCATCTCAAATAACTCTTAATCAATATAGTTTTGTGAAACTAAAAAACTCCATCCTATATAGGAATGAAACAAGATTTTATTGTTGTTTATATAGTGGAAACATCAAGAGTTAAAATTGAACCCAATAATCACCTAATATTTTAAAAGGAAGACGACCTAAAAAAAGTGAGTTTTGGACCTAAACCACGAGTGGTTTTGTGCGAGGCTTGGCTCGGGCTTTAGTTTAGATTTATTATAAAAAGAAAATTTTATATAACAAAGAAATTTTTTTTTTTGCCAACCTATTTTTGAGCTTGATTTTGATTTTATAATTACTTGACGTATAAAAAATTCTTTTTTGCTTTCCCATCCCATGAATAAATAGAATGAATAATTTCTTAAACCTAAATAGTTTTTAGATAATTTTTATTCAAGCAAAAATATCACATTTAAATAAAAAACTTTCAAATTAAATTCTAGTTTGTAAAGGATAATTAAGTTTGATAATAGTGGAAATGAATTCTAGTGGTTACTAAATTAATTCTTTATCAATTTAAGTTTCAAAATCCTCTATAAAAAAATGATTGAAAAAGAGTATTTTAACACAGATTTTTTAGAGTTTACACTCTCCTTTACCTCTATTTTTTTTTTAGCATATTCTCTTCTATTTTATTTTCCCCCCTCTAAATCTTATGTTTAATTTTAGTCTTTGTACGAGATTTTTTAGTTATATTTCCTTAAGATCATGGACTTTGTGCAGAAGTCATCCAAACAAGGTAGTGTTATTAAAATCTCATGAAACTTGTAGATACCACTTGTTTACATTAAATGAAAAACAATAAATTTTTAAGAACAAAGAATTGATCATTCACAAAACCAAAGTTTTAACTTGATAAAATTCTTTAAGATAAAATTTTATTTTTTTATTTTAACATTTAATTAACATTAATAACTCTTTCTCAATTTATTAATTCATATATTTTAAAATTTATTTCATTCAACATAAATATCTTTATGTTTGTCAATTAAAAATTTCACGATACAATGAGATACACCTGCAATATTGTCATAAACTCCCCTTCAATATTGTCATGTTCTTCTACCATATTTACCCACAACATTGCAGTAATAACTTTTTTTACATTATAATTCTCGATATATATAAAACACACACACACTAAAACTGCTCATCTTTTTACTGTAGCAATCCACAATGAAAGGCTAAGTATATTTTTTTTTAACTTTTTTGTTTTGTTTTTTGAACTGTTTTTTTCTTTAAAAAACTATTTTTTTTTATTTTTTTTTTGTTTTCTATGCCTTTTATTTTTTTTCTTCTTTCTTTTTTTTTTTTTATTTTCATAATTTTTTTATTTAGTTTGTTAATATTAATTTTTTGTATTTAGTTATCAAATTATCATGATACTGATCCCGGGTTTAACAAGTTAACCTAGATTTTTTTTTAATTAATTTTATTCGTTTACTTTAGTTTGTTAATGTTAAATTTCTTTCTATTTAGTTATCAGACTTTCATGACACATATCCTAGGTTTCACGGGTTAACCCACTTAATTCTAGGTTAACCCGTCCATTTTTTTTGTTAATGGTAATTTTTTTTTTTGATTTAGTTATCATATTTTCATGAAACGGATCCCTGGTTTAACGGGTTAACCTGATTTGACGAGTTAACCCGGAGTTTTTTTTTTTTGCTTTTTTTTTAATTAATTTTTTTTGTTTAGTTTAGTTTGTTAATATTAAATTTCTTTCTATTTAGTTATCAAACTCTTATGATTCATATCTCAGGTTTTACCGGTTAACCGGGTTTAACGAGTTAACCTGGTTTGACAAGGTAACCCGAAGTTTTTTTTTTTTTTTTTTTTTTTTTTCTTTTTAAATAATTTTTTTTGTTTAGTTTAGTTTGTTAATGTTAAATTTTTTTCTATTTAATTATTAGACTTTCATGACACATATCCCGAGTTTGACGGGTTAACCTGGTTTCACAGGTTAACCGAGTTAATTTTGGGTTAACCTGTCAATTTTTTTTTTCTATTTAGTTATCAAACTTTCATGACGTGAATCCTATATTTGATGGGTTAACATGGTTTGAAGGGTTAAACCAATTTTAATTTAGATTTTGTTTTCCTTTTTCTTCATTAGTTTTTTTCTTCTTATAGCTTTTTTCTTTCTTTTTATTTTTAATTAATATTTTTTTGTTTAATTTAGTTCATTAATATTAATTTTTTTTTTCTATTTAGTTATCGACTGATGTCTTTAGTATTTTTTTTCTCGTTTTTGTGTTTTTTACTCTAGGTTGCACAATACAGTCCATAGTGAAAAGGTTGATGCGTTTTGTTTTTTTTTTTCTTTACTTTTTTTTTTAATTTGGTTTGTTTATGTTAATTTTTTTTTTCTATTTAGTTATAAGACTTTCATGACATAGATCTCATGTTTGACAGGTTAGCCCAGTTAATTCAGATTTTTTTTCTTTTTTTCATTAGTTTTTTTTCTCCATATAGGTTTTTTCTTTTTTCTTTTTCCCTTTTTAACTAATTTTTTTTTTAAAATTTAGTTTGTTGATATTAAAATTCTTTCTATTAAGTTATTAGACTTTCATAACACGGATCTCAGGTTTAACGGGTTACCCAGTTAATTTAGATTTTTTTTTGTTTTTCTTTATTAGTTTTTTTTTCTTCCTATAGGTTTTTTTTTTCTTTCAACTCAGTTAGGTTTTTTTTCTTTTTTTTCTTTTTTACGCCATTGATTATGGACTATAAAGTACAGTCCATAGTGAAAACCGATGACTTTTGTTTGTTTTAGTTTTTTTTTTAATTATTTGTTTTATTTTATTTTAATTTGTTAATGTTAAATTTTTGTTTATATAGTTATCAAACTTTCATGACATGAATCTCGGGTTTAACAGGCTAGCCCAGTTAATTCGGGGTTAACCCGTTAATTGTTTTTTTCTATTTAGTTATTAAACTTTCATGACACAAATCCAATGTTTGACGGATTAACCTGGTTTAAAGGGTTAACCTGGTTAATTTAAATTTTTTTTTTATTAGTTATTTTCTTTATGTTGATTTTTTTTTTCTATATTTTTTTTCTTTTTACTTAATCTAATTTAATTATCACACTTTTATGATACAACCTTGCAGCCAAACCCACATCTAAGGTTATTAAGTTTGTTATTGCAGCCAAACTCACTTAAACTTGGATCATGCAAGTTTAATATTATTATTAATATTATAAATATTACTCTTACATCAGGCGTTGTAACCAAACCTAAAACTTTTGGGTATAGTTTTGTAAAAATACCTAATACTTTTAGATCTTAGGTTTTTTTATATTTTTTATATAAAAAAAATTGACCCGCGGCATCGCACGGGTCATCTAACTAGTAATATATATATATATATATATATATATATATATATATATATATATATATCAGTTCAGTTTTTGAATTTATAATTAAAACGTTTTACATTAAAAGTGCAAGGCACGGGTAAGTTGACTACTGCTCCCTAGTTTATATTTGGACAACAGTGCGAAAATACAGATTTCATCTTGCGTAGGTTCAAGAAGGGAGCCGTTAATTTAAGATGGTCAGTCTCTCGTAGAGGTAGAGATGGGTGAAGAAACAAGCCTCTTAATTACATGGTTTTTCATCTCATACGCTAAGCTTCTCCATTTCCCTTCTCAGTGCATTAGCCCTCACCAGGCTCCCAATGGTATTCACAGCCAGCTTCAAATCCTCCAAAGGGTTCCCAGGCGCTACCCTCTTGTACAAATAACTATCAAAAGTCATCTTTTGCACGTACTCATCTGCGCACTTCTCTACAAAAGCTTCTCTAGCTGGCTTCGATCTGTAGAAAACTTTCTGCAACACATCCAACACCTTATATGGAGGCCAATATGTCTTGTTCCATTTCTCCAGATATTTCCTCAAGTCACTTTCATCCACCATCCTCTTTCCATTCTCTGAACCCTCAACTATTGCCTCTGCACACATTCTACCACTCTTTGCTGCAAAATAGATACCCTCACCTGAGCATTTGGTTACATACCCAGCTGCATCACCACCTTGCGCTACTCTACCTAATAATCTGCGAGGTCGGGGGTGTTCTGGTATCGGGTGAGGTTGGGGGTGTTCTGGTATTGGGTGTACTTCCACTCGTATAATCTTACCACCAAGGATCTTGTCCCTGGCTCTGTTTCTTGTGGCTTCTTGGAATTTTTTGATGTCACCTTTGTGAGTCACCGTTCCAGTTCCAACAGCAACATGGTCGCATTTGGGGAAGACCCACGCGTACAAGTCTGGCGAGACATCATCACCAACATACATCTCAGCTAAATCCTCATAGTACATCATTTTATCATTGCGAATTTTTATCCTCTCCTGTACATACAAGGAAAACAATAACCCGAGGTGAATTTAAGAACATCAACAGAGGAGGAATTGATCATCCATTAGTTCAATGCAATAATGTTTGAGCCAAATCCAATTGTGGAAGCATAAATAAAGCAATGTATGTCAGAAGCTTCTGTAAACATTTTATCTAAGATGTCTATGTACAGAAACAATTGGAAGAATGTAGTAATAACTCATCCGGGCAACCATAAAATTAGTTATATGGCAAACAAGAACCAAAATTACCAAGGCAATACAATAGTATCCATGGCAGCTATGAAATTCTTTTTTTGTGTGTGTATTCGTCAATTACATTATACCATCAATAACAACTAACTACTGGTACAAAATGCTTGACATTTTTAGTTGTATCTTCACAACATAATTGTTTGTCAGAGTATCGTTCCTGTATTAGAGAATACTTAAAGGTAAAAGCTCCCATATCACGAAATCTAAAAGTTAATATTGAAATTATGACAATCCTCTAACAAAATTCGATGTTATAGCATATTATTGTTAGTTTGAAGGACCTCTGGTGCAAATTGAGACTAGAAAGTATAGTTTCTGTCATCAAACAAGAGCAAGAACAAGAACGATTGATCGCACCTCGCGTAACAATAAGAATGCAAAGGTTGTGAAATCAAGCATTTTCCACAATTCGATATAAGATTTAAGTAACAAATTCAACGCAATTCATTACTGAACTGAAAAGAACTGATCTCATTAAAGTAGTGTCAGAAAATGTTGCCAAAATAAAATAGAGTAGAGTAGTATCAAGCTACTAATGAGAAATAGTAGTAATAAGAATACCTGGAAAGCAATAGCGTAGTCGTAATCACCAGCATCAATAGACTTGGAATTTGCCCCATCAGCACCAATCACCGCGTCAACCTCCAAAGTCTTCTTTTCTCCGGTTGCGCCTTTCTTCCCATCATACTCAGTATAGTGCAAGACATAGGGAGTGTTTATATTTTAACTACCTTTGTTAGGAATGTCCATCTTCAAGAACAAACCATTTATTACTTTAGCCCCATTCTTTGACGCTCTTTCTCTCAAGTAAGCATCAAGCACCTCACGGCTCACCATGCCGATGTACTCGTGAGGTTTCAAAGTTTTCCCAATATCCACGGCGAAATTAGATGGAGAGATCATCTTCATCTTGGTCAGTCTCCGATCTATAATGTCCAACGGGAGGTCGAACTCACTCACCCACCATGCACAAAGGGATGGCACCACCGCATGGCTTGCAGTTGTACAGCTTCCGTTCGATGAGGTATGTCTCAATGCCTCCTTTGGCTAACGTTTCCGCGGCGGAACCGCCGGCAGGGCCTCCGCCGATGACGGCTACTCTGAGGTTGCGGTGGAGCTTGGGACTAGACTTGCCGGCTGTGATTCGGAAGCGGCGGTATGTTAAAGGGGAGTTGGGGGTTGTGTGGGAATGGAGTAATTTTGGATGCTCGAGGGAGGAGTGCTGGAGTGCGGTGAAGAATTTGAAGACAACAGACGGAGTCATTTTGTTACGGTGGACTTGAGAGGGTTTGAGCCTTCAAATTTCGCTTATTCTGTTTTCCGGTTAAAGTTGATACTTGTGTTCTTTTAATTCAGTTGTAGTCGATGGAGTCTCTTGGGGATACGATTACGGATTCGAGGAGTTGTTTGGCGTTGGATTAATTAAATGGATGGCGCAGATTGAATTTGGATAATCTTGATAGATTTCGGGCGTGCGTTTTCCAATAGACTATAGAAAGTTCATTGTATGCCACTAATCAATTCTATATTTGTAAAATAGATTGGAAACACAAAATTGTGTAGGAAATTTAGCATGTTTTTCTTACTTTTTAAGTTAATTAGATTTTTTTCCAAATGTTTGTTGATTTTATTTTTGTTCATATGATTTGTGTAGGAAATTGATGCACATTAGCACTAATACTAAAATTATGCAAAAAACCAAGATGTTTTTTGGGATTATTTTGACATGAAAAAATTGGGAGCAGAAGTGTTATATTAAACATAAAGATCATAAAGCATGATAATTGCATTACTTTATTATAATCAAATTATCTACAGCATATGATTCTAAGATGCATGATACCATTATGGACAAAACTTTCAATGCTCGAGCAAGAAGCAAATCATATAACAATTACATTCAGGTAATTATTTTCACAATTACAGGAACCGGCTTGCTTGAGATATATGAATCGGGTGAAACAAAATTATTACAAAAAAAAAAAAAAGTGTTTGGGTGTCGCTAACTCGTTTTCTAACATCATGAAAACTTTTAGTTATGAACTGTAAAACTGGTGCATGTGTTTAATAAAATAAATAAATAGAAAATTATATATATCAACAATATTAAAAAGAATTATTAATACAAATTAAAAATTAAATAAAAAAATTAAGAGATATATTCAAATTAAAATATCTATTACGTAGTTCTTCAAATTTTTTTTAATTATATAAAAATAAAGTTGATTTTTGTAAGAAAAGCAATAATTAAAATTTTATTGAAACAAAATAATTTTCCAATTTAATTCATGTTCTTCTTATTAATACATTTTTTCAATAAAAAATGTAGTTTTTTAAGGCATGATGTTTATTAAAAATAATAATTAGAATAAATAAAATATTTGAAATAAAGAAATAAATATTTTATTAATTAAAACTTCTTCGTTTTATTAATGAGATCTATTTTTCATAAAGTTTTTCAATAAAATAATTACTTTTTTTAACAATCACTTATCCAAAACATAAACAAAAGTTTCAATTAAAAAACAATATATTTTGATAATTTTGATGCCAATGTATTAAGAAATTAAAAATAATATATTGCTCGTACCCTACCGCGTCGAAATTTTTGAACCTGTTTTTCAACTAATCATACGATGTTGGAAAAAAAAATACTCGCCTAATAAATAAAAAATAAATTATGGAGGAAAAATGTACTCTTTTTTTTTTTTCCCGTCAAAACTCATTTTTCAAATTCATGCATTTCTTCATTGTTTGGATAAGAAAAATAATTTTTATAAGCATCATATTTAATTATAATAAAACATCAAAAGCAACAAAAAAATATTCACAGAAACTAGAATGATTTAAGTTTTATTTTTCATAGAATATCCATGGCCATAAACTTGCAAAAAAAGAGTTGCATAGCATGTTCACATATAATAATTAAAAAATATTGCTAATATTATAAACAACTTCTATAATTTTATTTGAAAATAAATACCAAATTAAATGTTATATAATGAAATCACATTTCAAATATGAATCTAATTACTTAATTAGAATGAAAATTGTTTAAAATCTAAGAAAACAATCATGAAAGGCCATCTAAAAAGAGCACTTACTAGTAATAAAAATAATATAGTTGTATTTGAAAATAAATTAAAATTTTTAATGAAATAAAATTGTAAATATAATTTTATATTTCAATCAAATCGAAGTTGAAATCCACAGAAAAAAAATATATAAAAAAGTAAATGTTTGGGCTTGAGTGAGCTAACTATTGGTCTAAAACAAAAAAGATCTATGTAACTGACCATCATCTTTGTTTTTCTTTTTTAATTAGGTGGATGAATGATGTGTAGTCCACCCAATTTTATTTTTTTAAAAAAAAATTACAATGCACACAACATATCATTTGTTGGTTCAATTTTGACCACCTTTAATGGTTAGAAAATCAAGACCTAATCTTTAGGATGTAAAATATTAATTTTAAACCTTTTTTCATCTCAAAATACCTGAAAAAACTTTAAAGACTTCATTAACCCATTTCTAACCTCAAATCAATTTTTAATCATGCAAAAAAACAAAAAGAAACAACCCAAATAAAAATATTTTTGAGGCTCAATCTACTTTTTCAGCAAAATAAAAGGTTAAAAACACCTTAATAAAACTCATCTTGTAAAATGAGAAGTGGAGAGGTACAAAACAAGATTAGTAACAAAAGGCTATTGTTAAAAGCAAAGGATTGACTATGATGAAGTTTTTGCTCTAATTGCTAGATTGGAGACCCTTCGATTTATAATTGCCACAATTGCCCAACATAGATAAAAGATATATCAAATAGATGTCAAGTTAGCCTTTTTAAATAGATTTCTTGAAGAAGAAGTCTATATTGAGCAACATATGAGTTATGAAGTGAAAGGACAAAAAGACAATGTATTAAAATTGAACAAAGCCTTGTATTAATTGAAGCAAACCCCGAGAGCTTGGTATAGTCATATTAATAGTTATTTCTTGAAGAATGTATTTGTAAAGTGTCTCTATGAATATGTTATCTATATAAAGATTAAAGAGAGTAGTGATACTCTTATTGTATGCTTGTATGTGGATGACTTGATCTTTACATGTAATAACCCAAAGATATATTTAGAGATTTTAAGCAAGCAATGATCAAGGAGCTTGGATGAAAACTATTGTTTTTATGACCTCCTATCTAGGGCTTGTGATCACATTTATGGAGATACCAATTATGTTATATCTCAAAACTTTAAAGCAAATTCTTTGATATATCAAAAATACAATAAATTTAGGCTTATTCTATGATTACTCTAACAACTTTGATCTTATAGGTTATAGTAATAGTGATTAGGCAAGGGATATAAATAATAGAAAGAGCATTACAGGTTTTGTCTTTTACATAGAAGACTTTTACATAGAAGACACAACATTATTCATATGAAGTTCAAAGAAGATATTTATAGTCACATTATCAAATTATGAAGCTAAATATGTAAATACTACAACATGTATTTGTCATTTCATATGGCTAAAAAGATTATTGAAATGGTTGCAAATTTCATAGGAGAAGTCTACAAAAATTTATATAGACAACTCATCATCCCTTGCAATAGCAAATAATCTAGTATTTATGACAGAAGTAAGCAAATTGACACAATATTTCATTACTCACGAGATTGTATTACAAACAAGAAAGTTAAAGTCAAGTGTGTGAAGACCCAAGATCAAATTGCATATATTTTCACAAAGCCACTCAAACATGATGTTTTTGTCAAAATATAAAAAATGTTGAGAGTTATAAGAAATTAAGTTTAAGGAGGAATATTGAAAATAAACTAGATTTCTAGTTTTCTTAAAAAATAGAGGAATTAGTTAGTTGGTCCAAAATTAAAAGAACCAGTTTATTAATTAAGAATCAGCCAACTGATTAAGTCAATAAAATTACTTTTCCTATTTAAAATAGGTTTTCCGTTACTTAGTATAATTATTTGATTTTCTGGATTTTAGATCTATAAATAAATTTATAATTAGAAGTATAAACATAAGCATACAGAAAAAATATGTACACAAGAAAAAACACTTGATTTATAAACCTAAGTATAAATAGACATACTTCCTCTCTAATTTTCTTCTTATTCTTTAGCTTTACTATTTTGCATTGCTGTCCATGAGCTTCTATTACACTAATTTTCTTCCATCACAAAATGCCTATATTAATGAACTCGCTTCTGTAATTCCCATGGATAATGGAATTGTTAGAACTGCATTAGATACTGGATGTGGGGTAAGTTAAATTATACCAGTGGTCCTTATTTTCCTCTAGTGTTCTCTCTTAATGTTATCAGTGACTGTTTTTCTTAATGATCCTATGTTTGCTTAGTCTGCAGCGTGGAGTGTTTGGTATTTACTCTTTTTTTTTTTTTTTGTTTTTCATTTCGTTAATTGCTTTTTCCGGTTCCTAGGTTGCAAGTTGGGGTGCATCCCTTTTCAAAAAGAATGTTATAGCCATGCCATTTGCACCAAGGGACTCTCATGAATCACAAGTTCAACTTGCAATTCCTTATCCTGAGACAGATGAAGTCACTAGGTGCAGCACGGCAGCCATTTTCGGAGAGGCTGAATGCTGTTCCTTCCAGAATATCCAGTGGCTCCATTCCCGGAGTGTCTGTGGAGGCACTCCTGGAGGACAACCGGAGGATAAACAAAACCATAGACTCAGGGAGGTATCGCAGCTTTATGGACATGAATGCTGGCATGGGAGGCTTTGCTGCAGCTCTAGAATCTGCTAAAACACTCTGGGTGTTAAACATGAGCGTGGATTGATTGGAATATATCATGATTGGTAAGTTTTGAAAAATGTGCTTTCTTGTTTCTCTGCCCACGTGATTTTTGCTGGATCAGATTAATTTATACCATCGTTTCAGCAATTGTTGATCTTGGCAGCTCTTTCCTCGTCATGTTTACGGTATTGTTTCTCTGCCCACATGATTGGTAAGTTTTGAAAAATGTGCTTTCTTGTTTTTTGTTTTTTGTTTTTTTTGGAAATGCTTTGTAAGAAGACTTAAATTATTAGTTTAATGATGATTTTGGAGGTGATTTTGTCGTCGGAGGGGTGATGATCCGGTAGTGGAAGACACCAACGTCAAGAAAGAAGAAGGGGGCTGGAATTTTCAGCAAAAGTTGGATCGAATACTTGTAGTTTTAAAATTAGATTATTGTCACAACCGAGTTCAATTAATTTTTTTTATTAAAAAAAATATCTAGGTGTTTGCTAATGTTTTTTCTAGTAGAAAGAAAAAAGTATGTGTAGATTGATTTGATATGATCTAATTATCTTGATGAATACAAAAACAATATGAATGACCGGTAAAAATATAATTTGATTTAAAATAAATATTTAAAATAATTTTTTTATATAAATATTAAGCCAATGTATTGGATCAATTCGAGTCAACTCGGGTTAACTTGCTAATTCACATATTGAATCATGAGATCATAATAACCTTATAGAAAATAAATTAAAATAAATTATGAAGTTATGTTTTTAATAAATTTAATGTTGAAGATGCAATTGAAAAAATATTAAAAAATAGCAAAAAAAATGACCTTATTCAACTTAATTTAACTTATCAAACCTGTGATCCAGGTTGTGAGACCTGAATAGCCTAATAGAAAAAAAAAAAATATATATATAATATATATATATATATATATATATATAAAACTTAATTCTCAATCAACCCAATATTAAAAGATGAAATTAAAAAACAATCAAATAAAAATTGACTAGAAAATGACTCTAATGAACCTAAGTTAACCCTCCAAACACATGATTGGAGGTCATGAGATGAGTATAGCTTTATAAAAATAAATCAAAATAAATCACGAAACTTAAACTTCAATCAACTCAATATTGAAAAATAAAATTAAGGGAAAAAATCAATCATAAAAAAAAAGACTCAAGTTAACCCATCAAACTCGCAGACCATTATGAAATTGAAATAACCTCATAAAAAATAAATTGAAAAAAATAAATAAATTTTAATTTTTAATAAATTTAATATTAAATGATGAAAAAAAAAAATATTCAAATATCCTCTCTTTATTTAGGGTTTTTTTTTTTGTTTTCCTGTTAGTGTTATAAAAATAAGGATTGGCAAGTGTTATCAAGAACAGTAAGGATATGTGTTTCACATGAGAAGAGTGCTGTTAATAGTGATAAATAAACGTATTGATTTGGTCCTTTCATGCCCCCATCAACGTAACAGAGCTTATCCAAAGAATGGTCAAATCTTAACTCCTGCCACTTGTCAACATGTTGTCCATACATAGTGTTAGCCCTAGAACGATTATTATACCACGGCATAAAATAAAAGTTTTATTTTTTTTTAATTTTTATTTCGCAGTAAAATTTATACATATTAATTAAAACTAAGTTTTTTTTCAAACGATATTGAAAACCCACTTTTACTTTTCACATAGTATGACGCATTCTGAAGAACTTGATAAATTCTTTTTAAATTCCATCAAAGATTTAAATTAAAAAAAATACATATAAAAACAATTCTCCTTAACAGCAAAGCTTGTACATATTGCAGGTAGACGTAGGATTGGTATTAGGCACATATGTTGCAGCCTCTACAAGCCCTACTAATATAGAGTGTTTAATGATAAAATTTAAAATTAATTTTATTTTTTTATAATTTCAAGTTTAAATTATATAATTATTAATATGATAGTTACTAAAAATTTATATGATTGTTAATTTTAGGATCTGTAAAATTAGTCAAGGCACTTGCAAACTGACAAAAAAAAAATTATATATATATAATTCTAACAATGTAACTTTATTGATCGATTTATTTTTTAAAATTTACAATATTAATTTAAGATCCCAGGGATTTGTCAATTTCCAAGTGAACTCGAACATCTACAATTACTTGAAAAAAAAGAAAAAAGAGATTGGTTGTTCTCAAGAATCCGGCCATGAGATCTTTAACCTTCTCTTAGTCAAACTCTGCTCTACTATACTTGCCCCCACTTTGAGCACCATTTCTTCCTCCTTTTTAATGCCATGGCTTTAGAATCTTCAAAAACTGATCCATATCATTCAAAAATCGCTTTGTAAAGTGTGCCTTGTGTTCTCACCATCTATTTGCTCTCTTCTTTCTTTCCCGCAGGATTTATTCCCGGCTTCTTAGGCCAGTCAATCTCCCCCATCTCTGGTGCTATGGACAGCAAGAGCCCTGATCTTCACGAGGCCTCGTTTTCTTCTTATCTCACCAAACAAGAAGACAATTTTGTACTTAAGCTGACAGATCAGTCGGTGCAGTTTACCCATCCTGCCAAAATCACTTCAAGCCAAGAGATTTCCCTCCCTGCCAGGTCAGAGAGGACTAAAGCTGAAGAGGGGGAAATCAGCGTCTTTGGCGCGGAGAGATACTTCAATATGAAACTGGATGATGATGGTCCAAGAATCGTTGACAATATTAATGCAGGAAAGTACGTGCATGAGAAAGAATACCCGGTTGATCGACAACAAATGAGACCGAGAAGCAGATTAGGAACTCCAAGTGTGAGTTCTGAAGCGAGTTGGAACAGTCAAAAAGCTTTGCTACCAAATCCCCTGAGAAATTCATCTCCAACCAGGCACCAGAAAGTCAATGAAAGATGGTTCTTCTCAGGCTTTTCCTGCATTAATGGCTCTTGCTCAGACAAGAAATCTGTTTATACGGATAAAAATATTGGTCACAGAGGGATCACTCATGGAAAAGAGCTCAGGAGGGAATCTGCTCGCAATCCTATCGGACCGGAAGGGACTAGAAAGCAGTCTCAATCAAGACTAATCCAGGTGAAAGATGAGTTTCACAGCCCGAGCTTTAAAAGAACGAGTGTTGGTTCAAAAAGAAGAGAGTACTTTGTGTTGCCATGCGTTAATTCTGGGGTGCAAAATCTGAATCTTAAAGGAGGGGATCAACAGAAGATCATAGAAGACGACCCACGAATATCCCTAGAGGTGTTCGGCTCCCATTTGATTAAGAAGGAAGATATAGCACTGAATCTGGAGAGAAAGCTGTCGGTGCTAGCTTGGGATGCCATCCCAAAATCCCCAAACCTCCCACCCACCTCCGCCAGCAGCTGCCAGATGTATGAAGACATTGAAAGCGATGGCAGTTCGGATCTGTTCGAGATTGAGAACCTGTCTGGAAGCTCACATCTACAGCCTATATTCACCAAGCAAACATCTGATGGCATGTCTAGCTGCATGATGACACCAACCAGCCGGTACTATGAACCAAGTGAGGGAAGCATTGAATGGAGTGTAGTCACCGCCAGCGCTGCTGATTTCTCAGCTGTTTCAGTGGACTACGATGAAAAGATGGTGGCTGTCGGAAATAGCATAATTAATCCGGGTTTAGCATCCACGGTGCCCAGAAGAAGCCGCCCAAACGGCCTGTTGGGATGCAACAGTCAGAAAGCAGTAGATGTTGCTGAAGCTGCACACAAGAGAAACGACAGGGCGAAGTCTCACTCGCAGCAGCTTCGAAGGACAGACGCGCCCATCCCAGTACTGCGGAATTTACAGGCTCATGAGAATATGGTGAAAGATCCTGATTTCCCTTGAATGATTCCCGATGCATTTTTAGCTTAAGAAAGTAAGCTCTGTTTGTTGAACTCTAGATCGATCATGAGCGTCTCTCCGCTTCTTTCATGTATGAAAGCATGAACATACAAACAATATCAATATCAGGGAAATAATTAAGATTTGCATCTGATAATTATGTTTAAAATGTGCGTGAACATATATATATACATGCAACATTAATATTTATTATGTAAACAAAATCCTCTAATTACCTGCTATATAATTAAGCTTGTTTTATATTACATGTAAAGTTCGTAAATTCTGAGGCTGATTAGATTAGATATTGTAGATTTTTTCTAGCCATCGACATCGTAAATGTCATCCAAAGGGAGAACAACCCAGGAAACATGAAAAGTGAACGCTGATTTCTTTAGGTGTGTGGACCTTGAAGACACACAAAGGAACCACACAGCCGACCATCCATGTCTAGCCTCTTTCCTTTCTCCACTAATAAGAGCTTATTCTTGTTCTCTTGATTTATAACTTGGTGCGTCACTCATGTTTTGGACATTCTTGAAATCGTTCAACAGATTTACTTTTGGCTAGCCACCCTTGCCTCACATATAAGCCTACAAATCTAAAGCTCAGGTAGTAGGCATGCATGTATCTATTTAGATATCTAAAGCTTCTCCTACAAATGGAGACGCGCCTCCCCCCACCCCGATAGAGGAGAGATCCATATATATATACACACACACACACACACTTCAGAGAGCAATAATTATAATACGTACGTACATTATTATTTCAGGCCAAGAGATTATACATTTTATTAGTACGTACGTATGCATCTATTACATTTTGCACGTGCATTTTTCAAATTATTGAAATTATGCTTTTTCTAGTGGGTTTGTTTTCGTGTTTAAAAATATTTTTGAATGCTATAAACTAGTTTTATATATTTTTAAATTATTTTAATTTATTGATGTAAAAAATAAATTTTAAAAATTAAAAAAAAAATTAATATTATTTTGATATATTTTCAAATGAAAAGCAAGCGTTATCACCATCCAAATACTACCTTATTATTATTATATCAAATCCAACGTTTTTGGATAAGTTTTAAGTATTTTATCCTTTTTCTTTGTGAATATTAATAGTTTTCTTCATTTTAATATTTGAAAATCTTCTCTCATTCATCTTTTTTGCCTCTTTTTAGACAAGAATACCCTACGACAACCAAAACAAAAATTGTATGGGAGAATTAATACATGTTAGGGCACTCTTGTCTCCCAAAGAAAACGTTTTATACATACATTTAAGGCCACTTGAGGCTTTTCCTTGTTTTTATTGAAACTCTGGTGAACCAGCTCGAGAGGTTTGGTCACAGTCAGATGTTTTAGATATTTGGTGTGTGCTGAACATCCGGTTCAACGCCGATCAATTAGCTCATCGGCCATTGCATGCATGCGATCTTCAAATTTCTGCCACATCTCGTAATGGAAAAGGGCATTATAAGGCCAATTTCTTGTTGGATTTCAGCAGAGAAATGCCTGAACCAATTAAGAGAGGTAGGAAATTTCAATGGTGGGGTGTGAGCGTCAAGGAATGTTATCCAGAAGTCATGGTGGTTGGGTAGCTGCATATTCAATTCTATATCCGTTTCGCTAACAGAGTGGAACCCATGCTCTCTTCTCTCCCTTTCACTAAATAGAAACTAGGTTGGGTATCTGGTAAACACAGCATAAACTAATCTTGACAAAATCCCATCAAATAGTAAAAGTAACATCAATGGCTTACAACATTAACAGAAAAATCCCTGTAGATGTCAACTTGGTACATTCAAATCAAACGAGAAATTTCAGAGAGATAGGTCCTAAGCTCTCCTAATTACATACATCAATGAATTCCTTAACATACATATTTAGCTTGGAAATTAAAGAACCGATGACAGGTATTAAAGTCCAAGTCTAAATGTGAACGATGTGATGGGTAGGGATGAGAAGAAGTGAAGTTGATGTGCCTTTAATGCATGGTAGAGGGAGAGGTTGCCTTTCACATCCATCCTTGCAAGAGATTTGATGCCCACAAAGACTTGTTGCTTATGAAAAATCTCTGGGCGTGATGTAATAAATCAAACCACACGTCTAGCAATGGAATGTCGTGAAGGGACCAATTAGGGTTGGACTGACAGCAAATGAAAACAGCTCACTGAATGAGCAAGAGGACCACTTGGAATATATATATGGCAGCCATCAGTAGCTCAGGGATGTCTCAGAAGGAAACCTACTTCATGGCATATGAGCCTTTGAGCAATTAAGACATGCATCGTCGAAAATGACAGGGTTGAATGAACAACAAAATAAAATATAACCGCAGCATTAATTTGCAGTAAAAATAAAACTATATATAGAAGAGAGGAAGCCAGAAATAAGAGAAAAGTAATGAGAAATACACAATGAGATGATGGGAAAGAAGAGCCGAGCAAGAAAAACGAAAAGAGAGAGAGTAATAACGAAAAAGACTTGAAAGAAAGAGATAATTGTAAAGGGATATGGTGGTGGCTTTGATTGGGAGATGTGGAGAATAAGAGAATAGAAGGAAAAGGAGAATGGAGAGAAAATAATTAATAAGAGAAAGGCGATGCATGCTGCTGGAGAGAATGAAATAAAGGGTGTGCGTGGGAATGGCAGAATGCAGGAAAAATAATTATCCAGAAAGAAATAGAAATAATGAGGAAAGTTTGAAGGAAGATAGGAAAACTATACTTTGGACAAATTTAGAGGGATTTTTAATTACCAATATGAATTATTATCATTTTATAAAAATATTCTTTTATTTATTCCTGAAATTTTTTCATTATTTATGAAAAAATACCAATATTCTTTAAAAAAAAAAAACCCTTCAGCATTTCCATCGTGATTAATTAAAAAAAAACTTAATTTCCATCTTTAATTCATTCGATAATAACCACCTATGAAAACAATTCCTGGCTATTTTCATCGTTAATTAATGGCGGAGCTCTTCCCTCGCAAATTAACTTTGGTTAAAAGCAATTTTCTAGTTGTGCAAGTGATATGAAAAGAATTATTATTTTCTATAGGTAAAACTGATTAGTGTTCCGTTGTAGTGTGAAATACTATTCATTGTAAGTAAATTTATTATAAATTACACTGTTATATATTATAGCACAGATACTATAAACTATGAGTGTTTTCATTATGAACTATATTACTTGATAGGGACATGTAAGAGGATGCAGCCATAATACCCCAAGCACCAAACTGTAGCGTGGTGCTGGGGCAGCTTGCTTGGGAGCTAGGCATTCATAATGCACACGTGGCGCTTTGGCTTCCTATGTGTTGGCAAACAAAACACACATGTGGCACTTGAGCTACTATCTCAGTGCCGTGCACACACATGCTCATACATGGTGCTTGGGATGCCTGACTAGGGGCTAGGCACACCCATGTGCATATGTGATGCTAGGGCTGCGCTAGGAGTGAGCCATGCCGGCACCTTATTTGGGGATACCTAACACATAGGTCATGGTGCTAGACCTGAGGTTTCTAGGTTTAGGATTCTAAATATTATTGTTTGTTTTAGAAATATTATTATTTTTATTATAATTAATATAATTAATAAATTTGAAAGAAATATTTTTATTAATATTGAAAAAATTATTAGTATTTATATTATAAATTTTTATGATATTTTTTATAAAAATAAAAAGTGAGCCCACGACGTAGTATTATTAAAAATAGTCAACAATTCTGAGTATTAATATAAAAATTATTATAATTTGAGTTGTAAATATTATTATTTTTCTTAGAATACAAAGTATTCATTTAAAACATATTATTTTTTTTATTATTATTATTCAAAGTATTCATATCAAAAATATTATTATTTTTCTTAGAATTCAAAATATTCATATAAAAGATATTATTATTTTTATAAGAATTCAAATTTTTAATAGAAAAAAATATTATTATTTGCGTTCTAAATATTCTTGGAATTAAAAATAATATTAGTTGTGTTATGAATATTATTATTTTTACTATAATAAAAGTATTAATATTAAAAATATTATCTTTTGTGTTATCAATATTATTAATAAAAATAACTACTAAATTAGAAAATATATATATATATATATATATATATTCTTAATATTGAAAAACACTCATAAATTTGATTTGAAAGTTAAAACTAAAAATAAATATTACTATTACTATTATTATCATCATCATCATTAATAAATTTTTAAAAACTGTTGTTACTATAAAAAAAACCACGTGGCGCTTGGGCCGATGCTTGGGGCTCGGCACACCTCCTGCGCCGGTATATTCTTATCGAAATATTTTTTGATTTTCTTCCAAACATTTTTTTAATTTTTTTTTGTTTATACAAGGCTTCAAAAATAGGTAACAATAATATTTTTTGAGTTTTATAAATATAGAAATTGAGAAAATAAAATAAAAATAAGAGGTTCTAAATAGTGCTATCATCTTTGGTTGAAATTAGAAGGGAAACCTTAATCTAATATCTTTTAATGTAGTTTGCATATACTCGTCTTTGCTTTAAAAGATGGTTTTTAACGTCAAATCATTGTGTAACTTTTTTTCTTCTACATTTTCCTAGCCAAAATTATTAATCTAATATCATAGTAGCTTGTATAAAATTATTAATCTAATATCATAGTAGCTTGTATAAAATTATTCCTTAGAATAGATTGGAGTTTATTTTAACACTGTGAAATGGAAATTGTTAACGAATACATACAAACTGGATGGAATTTTGTAACTACCACTAACGGTGAATAAGAGGGGTAATAATGGATTAGTGGACTGTTTGTTTTTATATTTTAAAAATATTTTTAAAAGAAATTTATTTTTTTAAAAAAATTAATATTTTTTTATTTTTAAATTATTTGGATTTAATGGCATCAAAAATAATTTTTAAAAATTAAAAAAAATATTATTTTAATATATTTTTAAATAAAAAATATTTAAAAAATTAACCATAATCAAACTTTCAAACAAATAATAACAATTGTATTTTTTTTAGAAATCTTGAGACTCAAATGGATAACAGGTGATTCTCTGTTGTGCTGTCACCCATCCATTGGTTACTTACTAAACCTCTACCGCATACTCCACAGCGGATACAAACTCGCAAAACCCTAACCCTTTTGTACTAACCACTCACGGGAAAAAAGAAAAGTAAAGGAAAGACAAGGAGCGTAAAGGCACTAGGGTTTTAGACAATCATCTGCAGCAAAAGCAAACGGTAGGGCAGAGGGAGGGAGAAAGAGAGGTTTAGGGCTTTGGGTGATACAGAAAATGGTGGCAGACAACAAGGGTAAGAAGTTGAAGGTAGCGGAGAAAGGCGAGGAGGACAATAACCAAATCGATGAAGAACTCGTTATCTCTATCGAGAAGCTCCAGGAGATCCAAGACGATCTCGAAAAGGTAGTGTAAAAAAATGCCGATGTAAATGTTGCATGTTTGTGGTTATGCGCTTTCAGTGTCCCGTATATTGGTATGAAATCTGAGAAATTCTTTTGGTTTGGTAGAATCCAATTACTCAGTATTCCTTACACGCTGAAATTGGACTCTCTTATTGACTTTAATTATTTGCCTATTCATTCTGGGTTTATGCTACTTCGATGCCTTGATGTGCTGATTTGTTATAATTAAATGACTTTTTAACTTGTTTAATCCCTGTTATTGGTAGAGTCGCATAGAAATTCAGATGGGGAAATAGTATCTCTGGTTATGTGATGAAAACTTCCAGAAAATCAACAAAAACAAGAATGATAATTTTCCTCCAACTCTATAGTATTCAATCAGGAAGGGGGATTGTATGAAGCATGTTGGATATGTTGACGTTATTGCTACTTTAGACCTTGGAACTTAAACCGTGATTTGGTTAATTTTATAGATAAACGAAGAGGCAAGCGATAAGGTCTTGGAAGTAGAGCAAAAGTATAATGAGATACGCAGGCCAGTTTATGATAAGCGGAATGAGATCATTAAATCGATTCCAGACTTCTGGTTGACTGCGGTTAGTGATCTGTTCTTATCAAAATATACAATTTGTTAACTGCTATTGTACTGTGCCCCTGCCTTCCCAAGAAAAAAAGAGTTCATCATTCCATCTAATTGTTTGTGGTTCTCTGCAGTTTCTAAGCCATCCTGCTCTTGGTACTCTTTTGAGTGAAGAGGATCAAAAGGTTTGGTTTTTGTTCCTGTATGATGTGAAGATTAACTTGTGTAATTGCATTTGTTCTTTTTCCTTAACTGCCTGTATGTGTAGTAAATTTGATGCCCTTATCCTTGTGTTTGGGTAGGTATTCAAATATTTAAGTTCGCTGGAAGTGGAGGATTCAAAAGATGTCAAATCTGGTTATTCAATAACATTTGTAAGTTTATTGTCGTCCCGTGCTTGCATACTTTTTGATGAATAACTGATTCCACTGCCTTTCCTCTGATTGAGTGGTACTCATTGATATCTGGGTTTTGCTCAATTGATTGAATAGTTCTTGATTCCAATGTTTTTTTTCCTTCACAGAACTTTGAATCCAACCCTTACTTTGAGGAGACAAAGCTTACAAAATCGTTTTCCTTCCATGATGAAGGAACGACAGAGATAACATCTACACCAATCAACTGGAAAGAGGGCATGGTAAATTCTGTCATTTCATGGCAGGGAATGTCTAAAACGTGTACTCTCATTTGTTTATTATTTAATTGCATTTCCAAAATGTGAAGGGTCTACCAAATGGAGTCAGTCATGAAAAGAAAGGGAACAAGAGGCTTTGGGCTGATGAAAGGTTTATTTTCTCAACCTGTTTACTTTTTTTTTCCTGTTTTCTTACTCTAAAGCCAGTTATCATGTTATAACGGTCCTTTTCTTATCCTTAAAAATATAATCTGTTCTAGTACCAAATAATGGGAAGCATAATAAAATCTCTGTGCGGAAGCAATAACTTCATTTTTTCTCTTTCCTTAGAAACATGATTTATTGTTTGATTGTCACTTGCCATTCTGTTCATTGTCTTCCTCAACGAACCAATGATATCTTTCCTTTTGACAAGTCTATGATTGGTCAAATTTGATCCTTTTTTTTTGTAACAATATGCTGTTTTAAGTTTCAAGTGGAATACAAGTCACGGTTGCAAGATGTTTTCTAGTTCAACTTTATTTTCATCTTTTATGGATATTGCCTGTTCTTTTTCCAAATCTGTTCTTTGTACCATTCTCTTGTGTTGTGCTGTGTGCCTCACCTTCAAATTCACCTGCTTGAATGCAGCTTCTTTAGCTGGTTTGGTAACACTCAGCCAAAAGGCATGATTGATGACATGCAAGATGAGGTTAGTTGAATCTGTAGCTGACAAAGTAGTAGAGCTTTGTTCATTGGTGGAAGCATTGTGGACTTTTATCTTCTTTACCAAATAGTTTATTGAAGCTGATACAATCCCTTGTGAAAAAAAATGCAGGTAGCAGAGATCATTAAGGAGGATTTATGGCCCAATCCACTCTCATATTTTAACACTGTAATTGATTTATTTTTTGTGCTCTTTTCTTCCCTTTCTTTCTTGAAAATGAATCTTGAAATAAAGGGTAACGTCCCTAATTCTCCAACGTAGGATCCTGATGATGAGGACTTTGATGGGGATGAAGGAGATGAAGAGGTAAATGATCCTATTTTATCATGTTTTGTGAATCTTATGACGTGCTTGTACTTTTTCCTTCTATTTCAGTTGAGGGCGTGATGTTTTATTGCTTCATTATTTCATTTTTGGTACTTGGAAAGTTTAGTTGATGGTTTTCTAGATTACTTGTTGGATATGAAGATATTGAAACCAAAATAGATGGAAGATGCTTGTTCTTCAGAAGTATGAACTTAATAGAGGCCTTCTTGCAAAACTTGATAGGAAATTATAAAAAATTATAAGATGTTTATGGATTTGATATGTTAGTCAATTATAAACTTAATAGCTGAAGAAATCTTAACTGCTGGAATTTGGTGTTCCATAGTGCTTTAATGCAGGCCGATCGACTTTAGGCTTCAACAAATTCCAATTATGTTAAAAAAAATCTAGTTGAAGGTTTTTATGATCCTGTTGAAAAGAAGGTTGCTGGTGAGATCTTATTTTCATTCTTAAGGTTTTTTTATGCCTATGCTTGTTAGGGATACACGGTATTTGTCTTAGAAATGACATTATTGTTTTATCTTTCTTAGCTAGAAACCGTCCTTTAAGATGTTTCAAGTTTAGGTGCAGTTCTATTGACTGATTAAACGATATTATCTCCTACTTTGAACAATAAAATGAAAGTTTTGTGCCATTATATTAGGCCGGCCATACTGAATGAGAATATGTGGGAACTGGTAATGTCTTCCAAAGTTCAACTGTTATCATTTTTCCTGGGTTTTGCCTAATTGCAGGACAAGGATAGCGATGACTCTGAAGAGGATGATGATGAGCAAGATGACGATGACGATGAAGAAGAAGACGACGACGACGACGCAGACAAATGATTCCCTTTACTTCAGCTTTTTACTTGTATCAGCTTTCCCCCGTTTTGGGCAACACCTTGTGTAAAGTAGTCTATAAGGATTGCTGGTATCATGTGCTGGGAAGGGTAACCCCACACTATAACATTTTTATGGGTAGATTCCTCTACTATGTAGGCCACCGGCTGTTACCATGGTCGGTTAGTGGTTTGCTGACTTTGTTCTTGTTTCAGGGCCGTCTCTTTTCTTTCTTTTTTTGCCTTTGTGTTTGGGGTTATTCTATGTTTTCCTTCCCAGAAATTCAGGTTTCTAGATAATGATGTTATGTAGGCCTTTTATAATGATTTTCTCTGCTGTGAACTTCGCCAGGTCAAACGTAGAATATCTGTGGTGTAAAGCTAATTGAATATCCCCGATAGGCGTTATGATGCTCTGTTTGAACTTCATCATTGCCATCATCAGAACTTGGTACAAAACCTTGTCTGTTTTCTGTCATAATCTTGTGACACCCGCGTGTAATGTTCGCAATCATTATACGAGTTAAAACTTGCTTGTGTCAGCACTATGGCGTCCTCATGCCTAAAAGAATCTCTTTCGAATTTCAACCTCGCTTAGCACATAAGCTTACCATCTCCCGTTGGTGAGGTGCATCTTCTCTTTTCCATCCTTTTTATGGGGAGTGAGCAGCTAATCCATGGCGCCTAACGACTTGAAATCATAAGTGGTCTCTGATTTGGAGCCTGGGTTACCTCTGGTGCGTGATGATATGGTCGCCTGCAAGCTGATTTGTGGTGGTAGTCGACATGAATAGTGCGTCTTGTGATTTTGGAATTTCTTTTAGACGTTCTTTTGGTTGAAGGTTGTAGTTTTCTCGCGACTTGGTTGGTGGATTTAGCGGGTGTTTGCGATAAGTTGAAACCCCCAGTTTTGAAAAAAAAAAAAATTAATTTATTAATTGAGTAAAATTGACTCAATGATAAACGTGATTAATTCAAAAAGGGTATATATAACAGTGATAAATAGTTAGAGATGGTGTTTTAAGGACTAAAATTTATAGATACGATTTATTTTTAGAAGGTTGATGAGATGAGATAACCATTTAAAGAAAAACACTCAAAATAAAAAAGGAGGGTATTATCATAAATTGCAGGATATTGTCTAGTATAAATGCACACTTGGTTTCTTAAGGTGGCTATTTAGAGAATAAAAGAGGGAGAAGTTTTATTAAATCTTTTTTGAAATTTCTTCAGAAAAATCTCATCTAAACACATGAAATAAAGGTTAAAAAAAAGGTTGGAAGGAAATCTAAGCTAGGAAATTGAAGAAATTATAGGGTAATTGTTGCTTAAGAATGACTGTTTTGAAGAGAAAAAGAAAGGAAGAAAGAAAGAGGTGAAGGGGAATTTTTTTTTTTTTTTTGCCATTTTCTACCAAATTGTTTGTGTTTAAGAGGTGAGGAAGCCTAATCCAAGCTTAATTTAAAGTTTTAACATGGATTTTAATGAATCATGCATTGTTTTGTATTATGAAAAAACTGGGTTAGAGAATTTAATGGTTTAAATAGGTAGTTTAATGCTAGAAACATGTTTATTATGGTGAGTAAACAATGGGTCAAGTGTCAATATAAGACAAAGTGAAGAAAAATCTTGCCTCCCTTTTTATGCATAGGTTTGGCCAAATAGGCATAAAATGAGATGATAATTAATGTAAATGGCATATGAAATCATCAAGAAATGTGTTTTTTAGCCTAATTGTGTGCAGTGGATATTAAATTACAAGGAAAGAATGGAAGTTAGATATAATGATGATGAAGTTAACTTATGTTGATAGGAGATACTACCGCGAATAGACCATAGTCTATAGTAGGAGCTGGGACGTCAAGCATGGTAGGTAAGTGTTAGACACTTATCTTATTTCAATTAATACACAAGCATAATTGTTAATTTAATTCCTTATAGCTTTTTAAAGTGGTATTAAAAAATAAATAATTTGGTGGATAAAGAAAAAAGAGAAATAAGAATTGAGAATTTGATCAGTCATTCCCGATATGAGAGACCAATGATATCAATGATGATCATTGGTATTGGCATTTACCTGAATTTAATTAGTTATTTTTGGTATGAGAGACTAATGATATCAATGATGATCATTGGTATCGGTATTTACCTGAATTGATTAGTCATTTCTAGTATAAGAAACTAATTATATCAATGATGATAATTGGTATCAACATTTACTAGAGATTTGATTAGCTGATTCTAGAATATGGGTAACGCTAATGATGTCAATACAAATACATTGACATCAACATATACTGAAACTTAAATTAGTTATCCAATGAATTGCAAGCTAATGATACCAGGTGAATTGGTATCAACATTATTTAGTGGGCCTAGGTCATGGGTGACTAATGATATTGTGATGTTTGATGTAGATAATAGGTCAAGGATTATCACATAATAATAGGAGATTTATTTATATTCTTTAATGTTTTAATTGTTCATTAGATATGCTATTATCCTCACGTCAGGAGTAGACTTGCTCTATCTCTTTTGTTGATATAGATTAGGTATACTACTTGTACTTTGGATTGTAATATTATTTTGTTTTAATCATGTAAACATGAATGCTTAACTTTCATTGTTGTTTTAGTATATGTTATTTTCATTTGTTGCTAACTTGAAATCAATGAAAAATAAAAAAACGAGAAATGAAATAATAATAAGTGAATGAACGAGTCATAACTCATTTGAGTTGAGTATTGGTTTAAAATGATTGGATCGGTTTTGTATTGATTGATATAAGTTTGTGTAAATATATAATTAGTCTAAAAAATACTAATATATGATATACTGCCCAAATTAGTTTACTGTTTTGAATTACTAAATGATCTAGTCAACTGATTGATAAGAGAAATTGTAAAATTGACTACTGTTTAATTTGGTCAATCAAACCGGTCAATTATTTGTTTGACCGTTAAAGACACTAGTGAAATTTAGTAGTAATTAATGGATTAATTAGTTGTGCCAATATTAACCAGCCAACCATTCTAACTGATACTGAACTATTATTATTAAAAAAAAAAAAAACAAATATTGAGACCTTTACAAATGTATTAGGTACCTATGCTTTTGTTTAATTAATATTTTTTAATCTCAAACTTAATTGAGTGTCATTTACCATTTCTTTTCTCTTAATTTATTTTATTTTTAATTTTAGGCTTCAACTGCAACTTAAGTATATTTATGAAAGTCCATCCAATTTAGTGAGTTACCTCGGATCTTGGTTGAGTTTCAAATTATAAAAACCTAGGCTTGCAACTATTCTAGTCAAACCCAAGCGACCCGCCAAGTTAACCTAAAACTTGGGTGACATAGTGTAACCTGGATGATACCTAACTTTTTTTTTTCTTACATTTTTTCATTTCTTTTTAATAAACCCTAAAAATATAAAATTAATTTATGAATACTTAGTCACTCATATATTTTTTTATAGCCTACATCTACATAAATTGTTTCTTAATTTTTTGATATGAGATAATTATACTATACTTCACATTTCTTTTTTAATATCCTACATTCACATATTTTTTATAAACTTATTTTTATTTTTATCACTATTATCATTATCATTATTATTACTATTATAAACACCACCACTATTATTATAACAAACTATTATTAATATTATTATTATTAGTATCGTTATCATTCTTATTGTTGTTATTATTATTATTATTATTCATTATCATCATTGTTATAATTACTACTATAACTATTATTATAATTATAATTATTATCATTGAATTAACTATCACAATTATTATTATTATTATTATTATCGTGATCATCATCACAATTATTACTATCATCATCATAATTATTGATATCATAATCACTACAACCATCATATTAAACTTCTACTACCATTACCATCACCATTATTACGACCACCACCACTAACTATAATTATAATTATTATCATTGCTTTAACTATCACAATCACTATTGCTATAGTATTATTATTAGTAGCAGCAGTGGTAGTAGTCTTACTATTACTGCTATCTTTACTGCTAATATCATCATCATTATTATTTTAATTATTATTAATATTATTATCACCTCAATTATTGATATCATAATCACTAAATCATCATAATAAATTATTGATACTGCTACTACTATCATCGCTACTATTATTATTTTTAATAAATTATTATCATGACCACTATTATTAGCATTATTATCATAATTAGTAGTCTTATCATTATCATAACCCTACTAATATTATCATTTCTTACTAATATTAGCACTAACATTACAATTACACTTAACTTCACTATTACTACTACTACTAGAACTATTACTATCATAAAAAACTACTACCATCACTATAATTATTATCACTATTATTACCATTATTATTGGTTTCATCATTACTATTACTATTATTACTATAATAATAATAATAATAATAATAATAATAATAATTAATTATTATTATTATTATTATTACCACTACCACTACCACCCCTATTATTATTGTTATTGTAGTTACCACTATTAGTAATAAAAAAAAAAAAAACTTTCCAACTTGAAGTGATTTTTCCAAATAAAATATTGATTGAATCTAAAAAGAAAAGAAGTTCAAGGGCCGTTGTGTTTCTTTTTTTTCATGGGCAGCTTGAAATCTGAGGCATATGAGAGAGAAATGAAGGAGAAAAAAGAAAATCAAACCAACACCAAATTGAACATAATCATTATATATGTGCCGCCCAAAAAGAAAGAGAATGTTCAATTGCATTCAATGCCACAACAAAACATTTTTTTCCACCACTACAATCATCCACACGCGCTGCCTAAAAGCAATAGAGTAGTTGACACATGCTATGCTCATACCAACAACTTTTTTTTATATATATATATGTGTTAAAAGACAACATCACCCCATGACCAAACAAGTATTGCTAAAAAAACCGTCAAGAAATGATGAATTGGCCCCTGTAAAGATGCTTTGAGAATTTTCCTTTCAAGGATAATAGAGTCATTGCATTGTTCTAAAAAAAAGTGAAAAACAACCAATGCCCCTAGCCATAGTTAAGTTAAAAATTACTTTTTAGGGTAATAAAGTAAATCCATTGTACAACAAGTTTATGAAAGGACAAAGATGCCTCTCAACAATTGAAGAATGACAAAATGAACCTTATAAAAATACTAATCTACCCCTATAGGATAATTATAATGGTTTTTTTCTTAGAGATAAGAACGTAGTTCTGATATTGTAATCCATAGCAAATCACACCTAATGTACAATGTTTCTCCCACATGAATTAGCTTTTTTTTTTTAATTAATGCAATAAAAAACTTGAAAGATAGATTTGTAAAAAAATTATGTGTGGTATAAAATTTTTTTACAATGAGAGTAATCTTTTAAGTAAATGTAGAGAATAAACTTAACTAATTTTGAATATGTAAAATAGATATTTGTAAACAACAATTACTTTTATACTAAAATTTTTGTAGAAATCATTAAGAAGTTGAACTATTTATATTAACAACATTTTTTTAATTCAGCGCTCCATTTTTTTCATGCATTCCTTTCTTCTTCTTTTTTGTTTTAATTTTATTTTTTTCCTTTTATCCTAAAACTTTTTGAACCAATTGGCGTGGTTACCTTTGGACTAGCCAAATTGACTATGTTACACCATAACAACTTTCATATAGTTTAATTTTAAACTTGTGTTAGACAAGAAGTTGGATTAAGAGGTTTTTTATGTTAATTTCATTATTTTTTCTTCAATTTCATCGTTATATGTTTTTAATGGTCAAGCGATATGCTTTTTGATTAGTCAAGCTGATTGGATCACTTCAAAGCAACTCTCACATAATTTAATTTTAAACTTATACCTAAACAAAGATTTAAATCAAGAGGTTTCAAGGTTGACCCGCTAGACCAAGTTTAATAAAAATATCAAAGAATTTTCTATGGTTTGGATTTTTTTTATTACATTTAAATAATCTTTTGATCTGACCATAATATAACACATGTTTGTAACTAGTAAGGGCCTGTTTGGAATTGCGTTTCAAATGACATTTCTAAAAAAAATGATTTTTTTTAAAAAAATTTGGATCATTTTGATATGATGATATCAAAAATAATTAAAAAAAATAATTATTTTGATGTATTTTTAAGCGAAAAGTACTTTGAAAAATAATTGTTACCACATTCTCAAAAACCCCTAATTAATCTAAATAAAATAACCAAGAAAAAACATGCCTAAAACATCCCTAATGTTTTTTTTTTTTTTCCTATTGTGAATGTTTCCTTTTTCATTGCTTAGTCTCTTTGACTAATTGAAGTGTCCAATTTAATGCCTAAACAATAGGGGTGTTCAAAAAAACCGACCAACCGATTAAACCGAGAAAACCGAGAAAAAATTAACCGAAAAAACCGAACCGATAGAAAAAACCGAATAAACCGATTAAAAAATTTAAAAAACCACTAGGTCCGGTTCGATTTCGGTTTAAGAAGGCTTAAACCGATTAAACCGGACCAAACCGAACCAGTTTAATTGAATTTAAAAAAATATATAAAAAGAAACACTAAACCTAATAATAAATTAACCCACCCCCCACTAAACCTAATAATAAATTATTCCCCCCTCCCCCCAAAACTTTCCAGCTTTTCCCCATTTCCCTTTCCCTTTTCCCCATTTCCCTTTCCCTTTTCCATAATAAATTAAACCCCCCCCCCACCACCACCACTAAACCTAATAATAAATTATCCCCCCCTCCCCCCAAAATCCCTTCTCTTTTCAGCAACCCACCCATCCCTCCCTCCTTGCTCTCTCCCCCCCCTTCCCCGCTCTCTCCTTCCCTGCTCTCTCTCCCCCCATTTTTCTTTTCCAGTGGCCTTACCCTTCCCTTTCTCCGTCTCCCTCTCTTCTGTGCACAAGAAAGACTTAAAGCAATTCATTTTCTCTTATATTGTTGCCTTTCTATTCTCTACTTTACGGGATGCTATTGAAATCTTTGTTAACATGTAGTTGTTTTAATATGGATAAATTCAGTGATTATGATTCAATTAAGGGAGATTTTTCAGATCTCAACCGGAGAGCTTGGATTCAAAGGTTTCAACAAGGATTTTTTTGAATGTGATTCGGCCAAGTTTGTCAAGTGATTGTGATTGGACCAAGTTTTCTCTTATTTAATTGATTTCGGTTTTTCTGGTTTCTAAGGCTAAAAAACCGAGCCGAACCGAACAAAACCGGTTCGGTTTGAACCGGTTCTCGGTTCGGTTCGGGTTATATTAACAAGTTATAGTATTTTCCGGTTCGGTTGAATTTTTATGTTAAAACCGGACCGAACCGGACCATGAACACCCCTACTAAACAACACAAAACTTACAATTTTCACCCAATCATTCACATTTGACTAGATGATGTATATTTTGGATGTAAATAATGCTCACTACGCTTCCATGCTTGATCAAAAGGAAAGTATAAAAGTGTATGACTTGATGTCACTTCCACCTTGCTTTTAAAAATTCATAATTGAGCACAAATATTGATGACCGAATTTGGTCTCCTTTGAAGTAATTGCCACAAGCTAAAAGGCCGAACTATCCTTCCTTCACAACTTTTTTTTTTTTTTTTCTCTTAGCAAAATTCGTGAGTTTTAATTAAATTTCGGTTTTAATGAACCTTAATATGTGTGTGTATTTTAATTTTTTTTAATGTTTTTATCTAATCAATTGTAGTCTATACAATTTACCTTTTATTTTCAATAATTTTTTATCATTTTAATTTATAATTTTACTTAACTTTATCAAATAAGATCAAAATACTATTTCAAAGTGGAGCATTTAAAATCAAAAGCTAAAAAAATTTAAATGCAAACACTTGAATAATAATAATAAAATATAAACACTTAATTATAAATAAAGTATTATGTTCATGTATATTTGATGTATATGCATGTTATGATGTATCAATTTTACAGCCATATTATTGTATATATGATGAAATCTAGCACAGATACATAATTATAAAAAAAAAACTAAAAAAATTCTTTAACTCAATTAATAAAAATAAAAATAGAGACACTTAAATAAAAAACTCACGCATCAAATATATACTTAAATTAGTTTCTAAACTTAAGCTTACATGAGTAATTGAGTTTTTTTTTATTAAATAAAATTAGCTTACCTAATCTTAGTTCAAGTTAGGTTTGTTTAAGATTATCTTTAAAATTATATTTGAATTAGCTCACTAACCTTAACAAATGAGCTTAACAAATGAGGTTTTTTTGAGACTATTGCATATAAATATTGAAGCAGTTAAATAAAGATTAAGATATATTATTTGTTTTTGTGTTTTAAAAATATTTAATTTTTTTTAATTATAAATTAAAATTTTAAATAATTTTATATTATTTTAATAAAAAAAATAAAAAAAATAGTATTTTAATATATTTTAAAATAAAATTTTTTTTAAAAAACAACTTTATTAAAATGGGCAGTAATTGGACTCTTCCAGTGATTCCAAAATGTTTGCTGCACCGAATCCACTGCCATTTAGGAAAAACAGTCGGAACGAGGACATTTGGACAATGCATTCGTCAATGCTTGAGCTGTGCTCCAATAAAAATCTACACCGTACGTTACAGAAACCGCAGGTATTATGAGATGTAGTTATTTTTTTTAAAATGTTTTTTTTATTAAAAAATATATTAAAATAATTTTTAATATTAATATATCAAAATAATTTAAACGTCTAAATATATATTAATTTAAAATATAAAATATAAAAAATATTTAAATTCTTTTTAAAAATATTATTGAAATAAAAAAACAAAAATATTTTAAGCTTTTGAGTTTTGGCAGCTTCCGCTTTTCCTTTTGAAAAATTTTTCCCCACCTGTCTTCTCTCCTTTCTCACTTCACACACAAACACTATCACCAAGAAAAGCTAGAGAGCTCCTTCTTGTAAGAGAATTGCAGACGAACAGAGACAGAGAAAGCGAACAACATTGTTTTGTTAGTGCGTGCGAGACAGATATGGGATCTGGGACTGGAAGCTTTTTAAAGGTTCTTCTTGAGAACTTTGACGTTCTTGCTGGGTATGCTTTCCTTCTTCATGTGTATCTATTTTGTTTCAAGGTTTGTTGAAACTAAGAACATCAAAAGCTTCATTTTTTCTTGCTTTCATTGTGTGATGGGAGTATTATTTTGCTACCGAGATAGTGGAAACCCTCAAAGTAGGGTGTTTGTATTTATCTTTATTTTTTTCTTTTGGTACGAAAAAGTTATTCAAAGATAAAACAAACTCATTGGCTTATTAATTTTCTATATATATAGTGTGCTTTTTTATTTTTATTTTTTAAAAATCTAACTTCTAATCTGAATAATTTCCAGGCCTGTGATTAGTCTTGTTTATCCTTTGTAAGCCCCCCTCTTTTCCCTCTTTCCTTTTTTTTTTTTTTTTTTTTGTTTCCTTTTCCTGCCGTAGTTCTTTTTGTGAGTAAAATGTTATGATAATTTGGGTTGTGTTTGGACAGATATGCCTCAATTAGGGCAATCGAGACAAAATCTCATGTTGATGATAAGCAATGGCTTACTTACTGGATTCTTTATTCCATGATCACTCTCTTTGAGCTCACCTTTGCCAAAGTCATTGAGTGGTAAGTTTTCTTCACTTCAAATTACCCTCTTAAAATATTTTAATTCGTTTTGTTTTGTCTGTTCTGTTTCTATCATTAGTAGTAATTTCGGAATGGGAATTAGGGATTGCATTGCTGATGGTGGTTGTTGAATATTATTGTTTCGGAACTCCTTTTTTGCTAGTTCTGGTGTTATCCAAAGCTGGCCAACTCACAAAGAACCTGCTGCTGAGAGAATTGAGTCATCTTGCCTTTTGTTCTATCCTAAATTTATCACATGTTACATCGTGACAGTTTAGTTTTGTGCAGATTTGGTGTACTTCTTAATGGGAATAAAATATAAACAAAAAATCAATTAGCTTGGAAGATCTATTTTATTTAGTTTCTGGGGTAATTTCTCAATATGGTGAAATGCCTTGCTAAGTTGTTACTGTTATTTTAACAATGCACTTTTGCAAAAATATTTAGCTGGTGGCAGAATTTGCTAAACCCTTGAATGTAATGGCAGGATACCAATCTGGCCATTTGCGAAGCTCATTTTGACCTGCTGGTTGGTCGTTCCATACTTCAGTGGTGCTGCATACGTTTACGAGAACTTTGTGAGACCTTTCTATGCCAACCCACAGGAAACCATTAATATATTGTATGTGCCAAGAAAGAAGGATATCTTCAGCAAACCAGATGATGTTCTATCTGCCGCAGAGAAATACATTGAAGAGAATGGGACTTATGCTTTTGAGAAGCTCATTACCAAGGTAGGTGATGAGCCATAAACAGTTGTCTTAAACTGATTTTGAGAGAGCCATAATGATTCTAGGAGTCTGCTGATAAAATGCCACACTATGTTTGTTTGAGTGGAAAGGATTGATGGATAAGTAGAGAGGGATCTACATCATTCCCATGTTGCCTGAACCATCTCTAGTTTCGTTCTACTAATTACGAAAAGAGTAATGCTAAACATTAAAATGCTAGGAAAAGACTGAGGGTACGACCATTGAATCCTGCATTAAGATCATGATCCAATGGCACATAATTTTCTAGAAATTATTTCTTGCCATTGTTTTCGTCAGCATTTTTGTGAACAAAAATAGCGCAAGTGATAAACTAGGGAGTTTCCTTAATTGATCATGAATGCAGTTGATTAAATGGTTTACCAATAATATGTAGCATTAAATATCTCCGAACACATTGCAACTATAATAAGATAATGGCTCAATGCATATGTTCTGGTTCTGCAGGATAAGTCCAGGAGGAGTAGCGGCTATACATTCTTTGATGGTGACAGGGATGACCGATACTGAGAGCTTCCAGCTTGTCTTGATACCATGTTCATTGTTGGGGAAGACTTGCTAGAGTTCCTTTCAGTTACATGCTGATGCTGCTACTTAGTAGAGTTCTTTGTTTTCACTGAATCTGGCGATTTTTCTGTCTGTCTAATGTGATCTGTGGTTCTTTCTAAGGATACATGATGTTGTAAGATTATAGTATTTAAATATCATGGCTGCGTGCGTTATTTTCATGCGTTTAATTATGTGCTTGAAGATGAAATACACTCCAAGTACTACCAGATCCTTGTAATCGATCACTTTTTGCAGGAACCATTTCTTCTCGTTCACAACGTGTACTGCTTTTCCTCTCTTAATGTTATCTTCAGTGCAACAAGATTGTTACCTTACCCGCCGTTCAACCAGCCAATAACTTTATGCTGCGAATGGTTTCCTCCTGCAATGAGACTTCTAGTTTGGAAGTTGGCAATACAGCCAATTTTTGGGTTGCTATTAGTTTTCAGGCATCTCGGATTATCATGTGAGCTGTGTCGTTCATCTTCAGCATCTCATGGCCCTATTCCATTCTCATCTAGTTTCGATACTAGTTTCTTTTCCACAATTGAGAGAGGCACAGCTGCAGGGATTTGCAATATTCCGGGTATGCCAGAAATCTGAAGTACCGAGAGCGGGTTCTGAAGCAATTGCAAAATGAGAATTACTCACTGGGGATAGCCAAGGCGGCCCTCAGGAATTCGGGGGAAGTTGCTCATCTGTCCTACTCTCAAAATCGTTGGAGAAGATTGTTGGATCATAAGTTTTCAATCCTGTAAAGCTATCGGGACTGGTGATGAGAATCAAGGGTCTCAAGATGTTTTTATTGATCAAAATTGTTATAAAACATTGACATGCTTCTTAGGTTTTACTGGTGCCGTTCCCTTTTTACGAGGGATGGAAATCACATGGCTGATCAACTTTCCACGCAAGAAGTTAGAAGACATCGGCTTCGTACCCTGGTTCTAATTTCTATGATAAGCTCAATCGATGCTCCAGTATGGATGTGCTCTACTATCTAATCTCCGTTTTTATGTTCTGATTTATGTTTTCCCTCTTGTGCTCCGGACTTTTTGTCAGGGCAATATTATGGTTCAATCTGTACACCTAATCTTCTTCCCCAAACTATTGCTTGGTTTCCATGAATTCTCTTGATATATATATATATATATATATATATATTAAGGCCTTTCATACAGTACACTGTATATTTCCTTCTATTCCTGTTGTTCGTGATATGGCTGACTGCATGCCACAACCTTCAGATTTTCTGTGTTTAGATGGACATTCGGTTATTATCCAGGGCAGAAAGGCAAAATAGAGAGCTTTTTGTCTGTTCATCTTTTATCTCGACCACTGAAGAAAATAGCAGCTGATATGGAAGGGACCTGACAATTACATTGGAAATCTAGTTCTATGAGAAGTTAGTATTCTCAACCAATTAAGTGAGATCTTTCGAGCTAGAGTCTGAACAAGCTGCACTTCCAATTCTTATAAAGTTTCAGAGATCTCTCGACAAAATCCAAATGTAACAGAGTGCAGCCTCATTGACAGCTCCAAGCTGTGGTTGTAGCTGTCAGAACCCCTCTCTTTGGTGGCTGAATTTGCTTATTATTCCATGAGATCTCTAGTTTATAGAGTTACAATTACACCCCTGTTACCAAAGATGGGAGTTAAGATATCGATCGATCGATCCTGATTCAAGTATGTGTGCATGTGTGTGTGCAACTCATATTCCAGCATTTACAAGAATAACTTCAAAAATCGAGGTAAAGGGTGAATCCTTACTTCACTTTGAAATCATATTTGTATACATCGCATCAAATTTTATATTCATAAACTTCATGTCAAGTTTGTATTTTTATATTTCACATCAATTTCATTAATTTTTTAAAATAGTTTCCATTTATGCAATGCAATCAACTTAATTTTTCAAAGCAGTCCCTGTTCATGCGATGGACTCTGATTTTTCAATTCATATTCCAAAACATTCATATCAAATTCGTATTCTAAACTTCACCTTGAATTTATGTAAAATAATTAAACAAAAACATTTCTTTAACAAAATGAGCAAAAAATTGGTGAACACATACTTGGTGTTCCTGCTATGTTTACTTCTACCGTAGCTAGTCCCGCTTCAGACGCCCCTCTCACCATTCAAGAAGCTATCCATGTACAGAGGTGGAATGAAGGGGTGGCAAGCAGAGCCGGGCCCTTGCAAGATATTTTTTTATTTATTTTTTGGTAATTAAATGTGAGGAGCTGTAATATTATTTAATGAGATGGTCTGTGTACAGTAAATATATTTGCTATCCTTTGCTTTACTTTTGAATTCCTTTACTTTGTCTTGATTTTATGGTAACTATATGCCTATGTGGAAAGGAAAAAAAAAAAAAAGTTATTAATGTGTTTTTGCTATCTTTTCTCTCCCTAAAGCCCTAATATAAATGTATGCAGCTCACCCGATCCATACAAATTACAAATAAAATTTTTCTGCGAAAAGATTCAAGCAAAGTACCGATTAATTCATCTTTCATTAAACAAAACAAGGTAATTAGGTATTGATAACTTAAATTTAAAATATATTTTTATTTTGTTTGGAGATGTTTATTAAGAATTTGATGAGATTTTTTTTATTATATAATTTTGTTATTTTTTCTCTTTGTTTTTAAGATCTACTAGTTTTAAAAATTGTTTTTTGAATTCTTGATTGTGATTTTTTTTTTCTAATTAATTAGATATATTTTATTATTTTGTTTTGATTATGCTTGGAATTTTTTTTTATGTTTTGTTTTTAGCAGGGCCACCAAAATTATCAATTTTTTCTCACGATATATGTTTTGATTTTAGGTTGAACCATTAACAAAATAAGAAGAATTGATTTTTTTAAAAGGAAAAATATTTATCCACTAATTGACAGGTTGATTCGGTTTATTTTAACTCTTTCGACAACAACTACTGATCGAGCTTTCTCAGCAATGAAGATTGTTAAAACAAGACTTCGCAATCGGATGGAGGATGATTTTCTTGCAATTTGATTGTCTATATAGTAAAATAAAATTGCTGAAAGATTCATAATTTATATGATAATCGATGATTTCTATTCTATGAAAGAACGACGGACATAATTAAAATAAATATGTAAGAAACATTCTTTATTATTTTTTACTTTATTTCACAGTTTATCAAACATAAAATAATGCTTCTCTTTAGTTAATGTTTCTTATATGTTTTGTATGTTTCTATTTGATAGATAAAAAGACCAACAACATTAAAGTGATGTATATATCATGAAGATAAAATTAACTTTATTGCTTTGACTCAATTTGGTATTACTTCAAACCTTTTACCTTATACAAAGGTCATTATATATTTTTAATAAATTATTTAAATAAAACTAAATCATGCTGGTTTTTTTTACAACTTATGTATAATAAATTAAAACAAATATTATATCTTGTTATATTGTTTTTAACCACTCCTAACAAATGATCCTAGCTCTCCTCTTGTCCATGTAAGGATCTAATTATTCCAAGTCATTTATTTCAACTATCCATACAGATCATCTTGCAATTTTAATGTCCATGTATTTCATCACCTAATTTCCATTATTAACCTATTTTAAAGTCCATGCATTTCATCATCCAATACAGATCATCTTGCAATTTTAATGTCCATGTATTTCATCACCTAATTTCCATTATTAACCTATTTTAAAGTCCATGCATTTCATCATCCAATTCCATAACCCAAATATTCACTTCATTCTAACATTTATCATGTCATTTTTGACTTCCCACACTTTTATTTCTTTCTAACACAAGCATTCATTTCTTTCAGACACCCATTATGCCATTTTTGGCTTCCCATACACATTTTATTTTAACCCAAGCATTCATTTCATTCAAGAATTTGTCATGTCTTTTAAACTACTAACTCATTCATTCATTCAGACATCCTTTATGTTATTTTTTGCCACTTATTTACTCATTCAATTCAAGTTTTTATAATGCCTTTTGGTTACTAACCTACCCTTTCCATTAAGCATTTGCCAACACTTTGATCACCAACTTATTCATCTCATTCAAGCATTTTATCGAACACCTTCTACGCAATATTATCATCCCCTCTTGTACATAATGATTTCACTTAACCAAACTTCCTATACAAATCAACAACAATTTGCACATCACAAGCTACTTTAATAACAACATAATCAAACACAAAGATGCAAATCACCATCACATCACACAAAAATCAACTCAAAAACATCATTACATCAAATCATGCTCAAATTTGAAACTTACTACACTTGCACATTCATGGCCGGCAACACATGGTTGGCCTCAAATTCTTTCATTTATCTACTAATTACATTATTTCAAACACAAAATTCTTAATTTTACATTACTTAGGGAAAAATCAATTACGCAACAAACACATGAAGTTAAGGAGAGTAAACATTCCAACACTTCCAAATAACTCTAATTTAAAAGAATTTTGGTGTGGGAATCAAAGAATCCAAGAACCCACCTTTCCTTCTATCCAAATTATAATTTTCCAAACCATAGCCAGAGCACTACAACCTCTCACTCTCCTCCCCTTTTCCACAAGCTTTGATTGTTTTTTTATTTCGATCCTCACTCTCATTCACCTTTAGAAACCAATTTGGAGGATAAAAAGAAGAAAAAGATCTCACCCTCTCTTTTGCTCCTAGGCCACTGTCCGTAATTGGTTTTATAGCTGATACTTCAATGTTTTCCATTAAACCATCAATCATAAGTATTTTCTTCGTGTTATATATTTATTCACGTACGCACGGTTTATACTACTAAAAATGGGGTTGACAATAAATTTTACCAATATGCTCCTAATTCATGTCACACATGCTTATTTTCATAAAGTCTTCGGCCATAATTATTTTTCGTATAAAGGTTTATTATTATTATTTCTGGTCGGGATTTTCCACTAATTAACTATGATCTTACATTATTAAATCTTGGGGTACACTTGTTGCTGGAAGGAGGATCCTAAAAGCAACGGTTTCCAATTGAAATCCTATTACATCATGTATGTTGGCAATGTGGAAAGAAACTTTCTTGTGGTGAGCTGAATAGTTTCACATCCCAATTACACAACTGTTCATGATAAATGTTCTCTCTTTGTAAGCTATGGTGGCCAAGGTAGTTGACAGTGATGGATGGAAACAGCTCTCCAAGAACTTTTATTTTTAGGAAAATGGTAGGTGCAAATCGTGTCAATTTATTGATGGATTAAAAGAACTAGCAAATTTGATGATCTGCTCTTATCGTTTTCCTTCAGATTATTGCTATCCACCGGGTCTACTGTGTGTGTGTGTGTTTTATTTCCTTTTCTTCGTGTGGGATATTGGCATTGAACAAAGAAAGATAGGAAATCAGACAGCTAGTTCAGGACAAAACCTGCAAACACGGTGGAGAAGAAAGCGGCATTAGTAGTTGCCTTTTAACTTTGATAGATTAGTCACCGCGTAAATTCACAGAAACGCAGGAACATGTAATAAACTTGCAAACACAGTGCAGAAGAAGGGAGCAACGGCAGCTTCCCCTTAACTTTGATAGATTAGTCGCCAATTAAATTCACAAAAACCCAGGAACTCATAATAAACAGAAAACACTACTCTTATTTACCATTGCTGGTAAAAAACTAAAGCATCATGACAACGCCCTGAAAGCCATGTGCTGGCCAGAACTCAACTCAAACTTCACTTTCAACTTCAGTTTCACCAGTACAGATAGCTTCAGATAGGTATTCCTGAGCTTCTTCAAGTGCAGATTCCTTGGTATCAGCAGCATACAGTATCTTTTTTATAGCAACTACCACCTGCATGGAATTTAAACAATAGCATGACCAGAAGCATAACCCCATTCCATGTTTATGATACTAACCATGTCTTTATCTATATATTCGGCATCCAGAAACTCTTACCGGTAGATCCTCCAATTCAGGAGTCTGACATAGTATTTCTATATCACGCAGCTTTGCAAAGTAAAAATCTCTTTCTTTCTCCAAAAGGTCCACTGAGAGCTTCATATCTGCAATCTATATGCACACCAGAAACTTCAATACTCATTGCATGATATCTTTCATATTCCAAGGTCTCAATAGCAAAAGGCTATTATGAGGAGAGGTAACCTCAACGTAGCATATTACCTCATTATCAATTGAATCTAAATTCTTTTGATTCTATCATTTTTTCCCCAAACATAATGTACAGCAGTCAATGTTATCCCTGCACCCATCCGCTGTTGATGACAGTTTAGATATTTCATCCAATTTGCACATGCTAGTTAAGTGTTTCCATCCATAGAGCCAAAATAAACTCTCATGTTCCCTGAAGTATAATTTTACCACCAAAATATAGTAAATTTCTCTTTTAGACAAGATAGCGAAATGGAGGGGAAAAATAGAAAAAAATAGTATTATTTAACGTTAAGATTGTCTTTTAGGGAAAATTAGAGCTTATTTTAAAAACCTTGGAATAAAATACTTCAGAGCATGTGCAAATTAGATGGAATCCTTTAACTATTATTAAAGGTGGATAAATAGAAGAGTGATATATTCTCTAATGTTGGGGAAAAATTGATAAAATCAAAAGGTTTAGAACTCAACTCATAATGAGGTAATCTGGTAGGAATTAAATTGAGGTTTCCTCATATGAGAACTATGACTACAAAGTAGAGCTAGTGCGGTTATTGAAAAATTTCAATCTCTACCATCTGTGTAAAACACTTGCTCATCTCCCAGCCAAATTGACCATCTAAACTCTAAAGTGCATGAGAACAATCTGCATTTATCAAAGACACTAAATACAAGGGGATTTTGACTTGCTGCTGTTTCAAAAACAATAAAAATAAATAAATAAATAAATCCAATACCTCCTTGGACAAAGCTTGAATCTCCTCTGAAGAATTTGCCTCACCTACCACAGCACTTCCCCTCCCTTGCTTTTGCCCTGTAGCAACATGCATTAAACAACAAAGGATTAAAGCAAAATGAAGGCAAAATAAAAAAGAGAGGCAAGGATGTGGAAGATATCACGTGGTGCATATTTACCAGACATTTTGTTCAGGTCAACTGTGTAACCAGAGGCAGAGTTATGCATGTTGCTTGCTTGCTGCGATTTTGTGGTCTTCTGAGAACCCCTAGAGTTACGGTCCCTCCCACCCTTACTTCTCCGTTCCAATGGGTTATAGTTCCTTTTAGAAACAAAAATGTTCAACAAAAAGTATGTAAGCGACTAGAGCAAATGAAAAAAACAATTTCAAGAGAGTTAAAATAAATGGAAGGGTGAAGAATGTAAAAGTGATATACTCATTCATGATGCCACCATTCACAGAGTCACAGTATCGTTTCAGCCACTGTAAGAATTCCAAGTTGTCCAATGGCCTTCCTTTAACAAGCCTGTTAACTTCAAGATGCTGCCATGCAGATCGAAAGAGAAGGGATGTCAAGGAAAATATAGTGTCTTGGTTCTATTATTAAGAAAAAAGAAAAACTGTTCCCAGTCTCCTCACTCATGTTAGAACCTTGAAGAATATCAACACTGTTAACTAAAAACACACACCTTCAACTCACATGTTAACAACACAATCAACAATCTCAGTCATATCTCTATATGTATCGCTAATACAGCTGAGAGGCCACTATCGTGATTGAGAATGAGCTGGGCGAGAGGGAGAGATGGAAGGCCTATACTTCTTAACCTTTAATTCCCATTACCCCCTTTTCATTTCGCCCTTGAAGCGCTTTGTCGTTTCTCTGATGTTAGAAGCCAGAGATAGCCTTCTTGCAATCTTTGATCATTTTCTGCTTGCATCTGCCTATTAGATAGATAAGGGGGGAAGGGCTGTTGAGAGTTCAAATTGGAGGGTTGTAATAACGTCACCATTTGCTGAAACATGAACAATGTTTAGCTTCTCTCTCCCTCTCTGTTTTTATTTTTTTCTGACTTTGTTGACTTAAACCAAGCTCACCATCTTCAATTTTATGGGCCTAGAATTGATCAGGCTGAAACAAACCTGAATCAGAAATTCCAAGAATCTCCCATCTAACTCTGCCTTTGGACAGGCTTACTATAATGCCAACTCATATAGTTGATCCAACCAAGGAAGTAATGGTCCAAATGGTAACATGCAAGAATGGGAAAATGTATAAACACAAGAAGCAGAATGCTGCAAATTATATATCGAAACCGTATCAAATGATGGAAATTACATTCTCATATTTTAGTCAGCGGAAGCTTCCTGCTGAGAATCAAACTAGGAGCCCAAGGTCTATATGGACATGGTGATTCAGTAAAATTAATAGAAATGTATCTGAACATCATAACGCTCTACATATAAAGCATAGCGAAAAATTTATCATACACATGAAAGTTGAAATTAGTACCTTCTCAATTTTTAACTTGTTAAATATATCTTGCAGAATCTTGTAATTTTGGATCATATCATATTCTGTCTTTGCATCAAAATTCACCTACAAGAAATGAAACTGAAATTTAGAGGAAGGCATTCCATAATTGCAATACTTAACCAAACGACAAGGAAAATATTAAAAATAAAAATGTCCGAGGCAGAATTCTGTTACCTTGTGCATCGGTACAACTCCTGGATAAGTCATGTCCATCATCTGACACTGCACAGCACCGGAAGCAGCCTAGATACACACGAATAACATTAGAAAAGAAGGGATTAAAAAGGCATGATGTGAAATACATCTCATTCGAAGAGCACTCTTATGTCCTAAATCCATATCTAAAGATTTTAAACTCAACCTAAACACAAGAAATCCAAAGCACATGTAAAAATTAACAATCCTGTAGACAAAGCTGATTTCAGAACAAGTCGAACCCAGAATTAGATAATTTAAATCAGAGCATCCCATTTTGTTTAATTCTCCATAACAGAAAACGAACTTGAGAAAAATACTGGAAAACGCTTATAAACAAGAACCCATTTCACGAACATGTTCAAAATTCCTAAAACAAGAACAATAATCACAAAAAGCCAGCATTCCCTCAAACTGAGACAAACAAATATATTTCCAAAAGAAAAGAAAAGAAGACCTCTTCAATACGAGAGAGGTTGAGCTGAAGCCTATTGTTGATCCATGTTAATATCTCATTCCTCCCGACAAAATACGCACTGTCCATCATCCCTATATTCGACGCCATTGCTCTCTTTATTTTTTTTTCTTAACAGAGGAGAAATGGGTTTTGCTTTAAATGAGAGAATATGAGGAAAGCTTTGGTTTTGGATTTTGATAGGAGACTAGAGCGTTAAATTAGGGAGTTAACGTTTTATTCTTATTATTATTATTATTATTCAAAAACTGTGTTTTCAATTTTTTAGTGAGCAGAAACTGAAACTCAAGAAAATGGACGGTGAAAGAGAATGAGAGAGAAACCGAAGCTTCTGTGGTAGATAGGGACGGACTAGAGAAATGGGTATGAATTCCAAAATTTTGTCCCCTTGTTTTATGCATATAGATGTCATAGAGTAATCTAGGTTATTTACTGTGCTATGCTATGGATTGAATTAAAATTCTTTTGAATATAAAAATAAATTAAAATGATTTTTTTAATATTAAAATAATAATATATTAAATTCATCCGGATTAATTTTATTTAACCTACCATTATTGACTTCAGTAAAAATTCTGAGGACTAAAATATATAAAAACATGTCTACTGTCTAGTAAAAAAAAAGCAAAAGGCTGCTTTTTTTTTTTTTTTTTTTTTAATTTCAGTTTAAAATATGATCCCCAAAATTTCAATTATTTTAAAGGATAATTACAAAAAAAGACCTTATTTTAAAATATGATCCCCAATAATTTCAATTATTTTAAAGGAATTGCACCAGTACTGCTATGGCTTCCCTAGAGATTAATGAAGTTCAGAATTGTAAGGATAACGAAGACAACCAGGGAAGAAATAGATCTTCTTCCTTCTGGAGCTCCTTCTATGGCTCTCCGCAAACGTACTGCAACATAGCCCACCGGAATACCCAGGAAAAGATACGGTAAAATCATCCCTATCAGCAGCATCGATCCCCCGTGAAGCTGGCGACGTGAAACCAAGGGCTAGAAAACCAGCAGTAACTACCGGCGTCCCTGTAATTTGAACACCATCTCCAACCATAACACAGAGAAGCTTTGAGCAATCTGGTTCTCTAAACACATCACCAACAACAAGTTTCCACTTACACAGCTCCTCGATCGTCTGTGCTTGAGCTTCTTTGTACAATTCCTCTTACCTTGTTCAGTTAATTATGGTTTTTATAGCTTTGGGAACAGTGGGTTTTCATGATTTGGTTAACAACGTCCAAAATATCTTTGTTTTTTTTTAAAAAAAAAACAATGAAATGCATATTTATAATATTTTAATAATTACTTACTAATTTAATATAAAAATAAACTCACACACATGTCGTTCAACCGAAATAGATTCACTTAAAAAACTTACCTCTTTATTATTACCCATAGTTCTCAATAAATAAAGTTGAATAAAATAACAACAAGAGGTTTCTGATTCGTGGTACTTTTATGAAGGGATTAAGTATAAGAAAACAAATATATTGCTTTAGATTTAATGTTTTTGTTTGGGTGTGTCATGTTAATAGAGAGAGAAAGAGACTAAGAGTGTTTTTGGTAATGTAGTAGCGGTTGTTTTTCAAATAATTTTTTCGTGCTGAAATGCATGCCAATGATTTTTTTTATTTTTTTTTAATTATTTTTGATATCAGCACATCAAAACGATCCAAAACATACAAACCGTATTAAATTTTAATAATTTTTTTTTTTATGATAATGCGGTTTCAACCGCGTTCCCAAACACTTCATAAATAGAGAAACGAGGTTTGTTAAAAAGTTACACAAATTTACATTTATTATATACAAGGGAAAAAATAAATTTTTATCTAATTTGATTTATTAGATCAAATAAACTCATTTATAGTCAAAATACACCTAAAATTTGATGTAAAAACCGAAACTCTATCCAATTTTCAAAATTTTTCTAAGGTATAATCTATTTTTCTAGACATGATAAAAACTAAATAAAACCTTAAAGGAACTCTTATTATCGAAAAGAACTTATTGAAATTAAAATGGATTTTTTTCATGATTGAAATCAATTTCAATTAATAATTTTCTTTCTCTTTAACTGAAATACAATATTTTCTCTCTTATCTCTACTATCATGGACTGAGAAATAAAAAAAAATGAATTTTTAAATCAAAATAAGTTTTTTCTTTAAAATATCATGTTGGACATTATGTTTATTTGTCTTGTTTACTTTGACCCCCCTTCATAAAAAAATTTCAATCCTTAACAAATTTCAACAAATTGATCTTTAATTGGTTCATATAAGGACATAATAAAAAAAACAAATGCTTCAGAGATTATCCTAGGTGTTTTAGTATATGTTATAATTATTACTTAATTCTTTTAATTTTATAAAATGAATTAAAAAAAATTTAGTTTCAAGATTAATTAATTAATTTGTTTTTAGTGTTTATCATAGTTAATTTAATATTATTAATTTATTTCAAAAAATGTCCTTCTTTTCTCATCAATTTTTTTCCTTTTTCTACTTTTTGAAAAAAAAAAAACAAAGGAAATTGAAAAGAACATGAAATGGACAAAAAAGACTAATTATTATTTTACAAAACTAGAGAGACTAATTTATAATTTATTTGGGTGGTATATGATCTTTCCTAATTCTTTTATCCACGATAAAGGTTATTCATATATCATCTTAGACATCAACAAACATTGAGGTTTTCCCATGGTAATCTAAAGGTGACAACATGGTGCATGTGGCTATAGTAATTAATTAATATGTCTATATACTATGGTCCATATTTATATAACTAATTAATATTAAACTATTGATTATGAATATATAAAACACATCAAGAAAAAATTATAAGTGTTTATAAAAAGAAACATGTCTAATATTTTGTCATTACATCTACGATAGATATAGATAATGATTATAATGATGAAAATAAAATTAAAGTGATATTATTTTCAATAAAATTTACCTCATACTAGATATAATAATTGGAGTTAGGGTTAAACTTATGAGGAGGTATCCTATAATAAGCAGGACATGAGTTCCATAATTTTCAAAACCAAAGAGTTAAAACACATAATTAGGATTTCAAAGCAAGAAAACCCTAGCAAAACGTTTTCTGATATATATATATATATATATATATTAAGGATGAGCAATAGCAATACAACATGTTTAGAGATTTTTTTTTATATAATTGATGGTACCAAAATTTGATGAGACCTTACCAATAATTAATTTCCATAGTAATGTAAGATAAAAAGTTCAAGGATTCTTAATTTGTACGAGTAATTAATCTACATGAAGATTTATTTTATCATGAATATGAGCTAAACCATCTATATATTTTTATATTTTAAGCCTTATATATATTTGTTATTTCAGCCTTATATATATTTGAAAAAACCTATAAATTGACAATATAAATTTTAATTTAATTTTTGCCTGGATTTATATTTACTTTTCTTTTCATAAGGGGAGAACAATATTTCGTCTGTTTTTTTTTTTTTTAAAAAAAAACAAAAATTAAATATGCAGACAACTACAGGTCGTTTGTAGCCTAAAAGGATTTAATTGTCTCCACTGTAATTCGGGCCACCCGCTTGCATCAGTCATTGTTAGATGTGGTGTATTACAATTTACATCTCTACTTAAAAAAGAAAAAAATAAAAAGATAATACATTGCTTAATTGAGGCAGACGCTTGAATTTGAATGCTTCAATATTTCCAAAAAAAAAAAAAAAACAATTAATATTAATAATAGTGTTTTATACACTACAAGGTAGATATGCGCTGGCAAGCAAGGGCATTGAATACTCGGGACCTTCTTCCGATTATTGTCTGCTGGCATGGGACATGTAATTAAAACATACCTTTACACACAAAATTTAATGAATGAACTAATTTTATGAATTTTAAAATTAATAATTATGTAAAATTTTAGTAATATAATATTTGCAAAACTTGAATTTATAATCTTTACAAGATAAATTAAAAACATGATCAATTAAACTATATCCTTAAAATTACCTAAAAAATCAATCTTATCTTATTCATAGTAAAATGATTTATAAGTTTACGAGTCATATTATCAATCAATATGTAACTAATTAAAAAAAAAAAAAAAAAGCAGGTAAAAGGTAGGAGAGAGCCTGGATAAGATCATGACAAGAAAGCCTTCTTCAATGTCCTATTTGTTTGACAATAGATTCTTACTTTGTGTCTTGAGCTTGCATGTAAATTCCGACATGTTTGGAAATTAAAAGATTTTTGGGAGAGTTCTGAGGTATTTAATATAAGAACACAAAACTGCAGTTGTTCATGGGGGGACTGAAATTGATTAAAACACAATGTTGAACATTCAGTATTAAGCTTCTCAATTTTTTATCTCAGCCATCTGGAATGATCGCGGAGCCAACATCTAAGGAAAATAAAAGAATATATATTTAAACCAATGTAAGAGATTTATTTTCAATTAAGATCGTTCAAAGAAAAAAAATAATCTTAATTGATGAGTAAACTAATCCAAAAATACTCTTTTTTTTATTGAATTAAAAATAAAATAAAATGTTAAATGACAAATAAAGAAATGCAAACGTATCAATTTTTTCCAAAACCAACCACTAAATAATTTGGGTTAAATGACAAATAAAGAAATGCAAACGTATCAATTTTTTCCAAAACCAACCACTAAATAATTTTTTTTTACATATTGTTCATGCATGAGTACATCGAATATGAATTATTGCCTCCTTGCATTTTAATTTTAAGAGTATAAACTCAATTCTAAGTTAAGTGTAAGATTATTGGTTTGCCTCATAATTTTTAATCAAAGTTCAGATTCATGAAATACCCAACAATAATCTTAGTGTTTACCTGGTAATAACGGTTATTTTATGCTTTAATAATTCCTTGTAAACAAACCCCAATAATGCCTTCATTAGAGGTAGTCACTTGGCAGATCACATATTATTTTTTAAACCAAATAGTAAACCTACATCTCATGTAATGATTGAAACATACATTTTGGATGTTTGACTCTTTGTTAATTCATTTTGCATTAAGAAAAGTTTAACCAATAATCTTGAACTTTGTAGGATTTTTTTATGCTAAGACCATGATTTTTTTTTTAATTTGAAAAAAAATCTAAGATGATGCAACTAGCTAAGGGGAATTGTCCAAGTACCAGGTTGATAAATTATTGCACATAAAAATTATTTGTTTTTTTTTTTTAAAAAGGGCTCAAACCCACTTTTTTGTTCTATATTCTCCACATGTATGAGATTTAAGTGATATGAGGACTTGAGAAAAGATCTTTTTAGATTTATCATACTACAATTTTTTCCTTGTATTCACAAAGAAGTCATGGATTAGCTTTTTCAACATGCTAATCCATATTCAATATACATGTGAATTTGCATTCATATATGAGCATATATGCATATATGCTTTTAGGTTTCAAATGTCATGTGTGCATGCAGGAGTTGAAATATAAAACTTAAGTGTTTCTAATTAATTAAAAAATCATTTGTCTCTAAAAAAACATTTGCATTATTCAAACATGCTTGTTGATCTCTAAGAAAATATATTCATATGATTGCATCTTTAAGATTAAAAATTAGATGTTGACAACTACTAACACCTTTTTTTTATGTTGTTATTGAAATAAAATACATGATACTTAATTTCAAGCTTACTTGGTTATCTCTTGCTCTAAATTAAAGGTGTAAAGCTGAATAAAAAAGATGTTTCTTTTTAGATTGGGAGAGATCTAGGAAGAGATTAAGGCTATAGAGTAAAACTAAAGAACAAATTAGTGGTTATTAAAAGATATGATTTTAAAGTTTTGCCTAGGTCTTCTTCATGTCTAATTATCTTTTGAATCCATGGTTGCTATTGCTATTGCTATTGCTTTGGCTTAAAAAGGTAGTTCAAACTCTTATTTATAGGTCATACTAAAAGGAGATAGTAAAAAAAAACTAAATAGGTTCAGTTTGTACTAGATAACCATTTATCAAAATACATAGTTATCGTTATTTTCACGTCGATATTTAGATGATAAAGAAAAAGGTAAGGGTAAAGAAAGTAGAGTTACCACTCAATATTAATCTAAGAGTTTTGGCTAAGAATATTGCTCGCACTATTAGAAAAGACCTCAATCATTCTAACATGTTCTATTAACAAGGTTACCATTTATTTTTAAATTAAAGAATTTTTTTATACAATTCCTATTTTCATTTTCAATTTGGGAATTAAAAGGAAGTCTCAATCTCATTAAAAAAAATTAAAATTAAGCCATTATAGTCAACTTCAATCAAGTACTAAATAATTTATCATAATAGAGAGACTAAATGATTTACTTTGCTAACCTAAAGGGACTAGTTTATAATTAACTTATCATGCAATTTTATATGGTGAAATGATTCATTTTGTCCTTTAAGTTTGGAAAAAGTGATTTCAGTCCTTATGCTATAATTTTTTTACAAATAAGATTTTTGTAGAATATTTTTTGGTTATTGCATTTCTCAAAAATATATTTCAGTTCTTATAAAAAATAATTAAAATCATGTACTAGTTGTTTTGTAATGCTCATTATCACTTATAACGTGATTAGTTAGTCAATGACTTTATATATTATTATTTTTAAAAGGGAGAATTTCAAATTTTCCTCCTAACATAGATTTATGTGTTGTTTCAATTTCATTTAAAACTTTTGTTTGTTTCAATTAATCCCTTATAAATTTTAAATTTGCTGCATAGGTCAATCTGTATTAACGGAAGCCTTTACACGTGAGAGGTGTGTGTACCTTCACATGTGTGACTCTTAAATATGGTTGGTTTTAATTTAGGATAAAATTCATTTTATCCTCCTAAGGTTTTAATTATGGGTTGCTTGAATTCCACCAAACAAAAGCTTTGTTTCGTTTTAATTAACCCAAATATCCTAACATAAACAATAGAGTTCATCACAAAAAAGAGAGAATATATTGAAAACAAGATATATTTGGCTCTTAAAAAAAAAATTATAAACAGTAAACTAGGATTTTTAATCATCAAGGAAAAAAAAAAGAAAATAAATTTAAGAAGAAAATTTCAAGTCAAGTTTAGTTTTTCTCAATTCAATATGTTTCTTCTTCATGCCCTCTCCTTGCCATCTTCCTGACCTAGTTTAAGATCTGAATTTCAGGTTTTAACCAGACCGTTCAGGTTAATTTTTTTTTAAATAAAAAATAAAAATAACATCGTTTTAATTAAAAAAATCAAATAAAAATCAATAAATTATAACTAAATTTTTAATCGAATCTTACCGAATCAACTTGTCAAGTCATCCCCAGTTTTACCTTGTTTTTTTTAAACTTGACTCGGTTATAGTGCTAGATAAATCAAGTCCTAGATCAAACTATTAGATGAAGCTGGATTTCAAAACTTATTATTGCTTTCTTTCTTTTAAATTTGTTCAAACAATTTTGAAATTAAAAAACCACATAATAAATTAAAAGCAACCACACGTATGACTCTCACATGTGGTTGATTTATAGACTTTTGTTACCATACATGATGGAAATTGATGTTGAAACAGATTTGAGATTTATGAAGGATAATTGAAACAAATGCATATATTATTTCAAGTAAAATTAAGATAATACATAAACCTTAGATAAGCAAACTAAAATTTACCCTAAACTAAGAAAACCACATGTAGTTTCAATAAAAAATGAATATAAAAAAAAAAATGCCAATTCCATTAATAGACTCGAACCAACCTGCTTCCTGTTTTATTCGGAACATGCTACACCCCAGGTGGATAAAATTAACATGGATTTTGATTTTCCATCCTCTAACTCATAAATACTCTTTTGTTTTGTATCTTCTCTGCCTCTGCTACATTCAAATGGATAATGCCGTTCTCCTTCATCCTTTTCCCTCCTCCTGAGATAGTATCTCGGAGCTGCTCCTCCCTCATTGTTAACAACTTCAAGCCATCACTGGTTTTAGGAAAGAAGGCTTCAGGCCTCAGGCACCAAGCCCTGAATACTCCAAACAAAATCTCCATATCACAATTAAGCCTTTCAACACCAGCATCATGAAACTTCACCATGCTCATAAGAAGGCCATTAAAAAGCAAGTGGTCAACCCCGGCTGCCAAACTTCTCCAGGCACCAACAAAATCTATCCGGTTCAAATTTTCTTCTGCTACTGCCATCTTCCCTTGCAAATAATCTAGAGCCCCGACTAAATTTTTGGAGATTGTCCAGCTTTCTTCACCCTTTTCTTGCCACTGCCTCCTGTTTTTCATATATTCTCGGCACCTAGCATCAAATCCCCTCAAAACAGCGACTGATATCCTTTCAACCCACTCTTTTCTAAAATTTTCCAACTTCTTTATCTCCTCATCAAAAACACAACCAACAGGTCCATCAATTCGCCCCGCCAAACCACTATTATCATTAATCCCTATTCCCAGTTGCTTGCTGTGATCAAATCCCAATTCAAGAAAAAAGGTGTCCTCACACCATTCCTTCAAAACAGATTCAAAGTAGTGAGCAGCATTAACAGAGTTTGCAACTTTGATTAATCCATTGTCATCTGTTAATGCAGTCAGTCCTTCAGCTTCTTGGCACCTGAGTAGCAAACAATCCAAATATCGTTGCGTGATAGACCCACCAGCCATTTTCAGAAACCTTGACCTCAAAAAGGTGTTAGGCAGTGATCGGCATCGATCAACTACCAACAAAAGTCGCCGAACAAAGGCACTTGAAACTGCAGGAGATTTGTAACTTTCAAAACCAGATAAAAGAGCACCTTCAATTTTTGCTGTCCAGTTTCTCTCATCATCAACCTCAGGTTTTAGCTTCTCAAGTGTGTCATTAAGTTCAATTTCTGCCCATATATCAAGCCAGTCAGGTTGATCACAGAAGACTGATAGAGAAGAAATCTTCTGCAGGTTGCCATCGTCCTGAAGGGAAAGCGAAATTCCAGAATGCGTTACCAGAGACTGAATCTGTTTATCAAAAGCAATCATAAGATCAACAAGATGAAGCCAAGAAAATCTAGCCTTCGATTGAACACCACTAACGCTCTCCCCATCCAGTTCAGCAACATACTTGGGGAATATCTCTTTTGCCAAGTATGTTATTAAAGAGGTTACCATTGCTGAAATCCATTCTTCTCTGCAACTGTAACCCACTAACCTTGCTTCATCAACCAGTGGTTGCAATAATTCATCCATAGTGTCGACATAATCCCTGGTAATCTTATAGACAAGAGCAAAAACGAATTCTGGCTTATCAATCCACTTTGAAAAATGTCTTTGGCATGCAATTGAAATAGGATTCACAAGTTCTTCGATTGCCCAAAGTGGTTGCTGCAGGGCCACTTTCCTGTTGTGACCCTCAAGTTGCCGTGATTTTCTCCGCCACTGCAGCTCCTGCAAGTGACACAAAGCAAGAAAGTTTTCACAGTACTGTTGTTTAAGAAGCCCTTGCATTGTGAAAAGAGGATTGGAGACTTCAGCTGATTTTCCAGAATCAAGGTTTGAGGACGTCAAAGTGGAAAGTGGAGGTGGCCATCCTAGGGATCCAAGAAGTGATCGGTGATCTGCAATTGCCTGGGGTCTTAATGTGGCAAGAGCTCTATCTATTCTGTGGTCAACTGCTGATACAAGACTTGTCCACTGAGGGTGTGTCTCTGTAACAGAAATTAAAACATCTTCTGAATGTCCGAGTCTTTCAATAGCAAGCAGGCGCATTTCCTGCAAATGTAAATTTTTTTTTTTTTAAAATGATGCAATAAAAAGTTATTTGCAGCATTATTTACATTATATTTAATTAAAGACTGCTCACTTCTACACTCTGTGTGGAAGAATGCTTCCTTAGTTTTCTGTTCATTGTAGAAGATACCGCATCCTCAATATCACCAACCAATGTATCAAGTTTCAATGCCGTCTCTGAAAGGTGCAAGAAAGTTGTTGAGAAAACTGACAAATTTTAACCACATGCTTTTTCTTTAATTTTTTATTTTTATTTCTCATAAATCTTAATAATTACTAATAAATTAAAAAAAAAGTTTTTTGTAAATGTTAATAGTCACAAATAAATTTAAGCAATAGAAGGGGCATTTTTATAACTATTTCTACAAAAGATAAAAGGAAAGGTGGCAAAAAGAACTCTGAAGTTCGTAGTTAAGGGGCAGATTTTTTAATTTTTCAAAGTTCAGAGACAACTGCTTTCCTTCATTTGCAAGTGTTCAAAAAAAAAAAAAAACTCCTTGTGAATAGGAAAAAGTAGGTGAGATGGCATTCGGCAATCCAAAATGTATTTGACTTGAAAAGGGTTCCAGTATATTATATTAGGGTCATTTCTATATTTATTTGAAGGCATTACAATTACTGTGCTTTCAAATTACATATTATTAAATACTTTTATTTATTCTATTGCAATAAGTTATATTATCAATCAATAACTTGACTGGTAACCCCGTAATAATGCTAGGTGCTAATATTGTAACACAATTATCACTCAAAAATTATATTGTTACCTTTCAAAAGAAAATAAATATTGTTCATTTTGTAATAAGCGATTACAAACAGTTAAGTAGATTCTTCGAATGCATCATAAAATTATTTAGCTAATAGCTCTGTAATTGTGATAGTTACAAAAAATTAAGTATAATTTTAATAGAAAAGTTCTTTATTACCTTAGAGAAGAAAAAAATTATTTGTTGCCAAAAAAAAAAAAAATTAAGTAAATACAAACTAATAAATAACTACACTTATTGTATAGGGACTTCAATTATTATTTCATAAACTTAAAGGCACTATAATTTTACGCCTTCAAGTAACCATAGCAAGCACCAGTATATTTTTGGTTTAGGACATGTCCGGTTCAATATCTTAATATTGGCAATTTCTATGGTTTTTAAGGCATTATAAACATAGTAAGTTACCAACTAATAAATATTTTTGTTTATTGTATCATTATGATTTATCTTACCACCCGGTAGCTTAATTAATTATACTGTAATTATGCTTTTAATAATATTATTGTACAATTACAACTTAAAAAACACAGTGTTACCGTCAAGAAATAATATTATTCACTTCATAACAAGTGATTACAAACTGTTAAATGGACTCAATTAATGCATCATAAAAATTTAATTTATCTTTCCATAATTTAGCTAATTTCTTTGTGATTATGACACTTACAAACAATTAAGTATAGCTACAATAAAGGGGAGATGAGCAAATGGTAGGAAACACAACACATGTAAAGAAAGATGGCCTGGTAAATTCATATGATTGTTAACTCGTGCACATGAACTTCATTACATCCCACATTCAGCACTCAAAAGAGCCTCCACCATGCCATAAGATTAAAAGAGAAACGAGGAAACAAAAAAAAATACCAAGGAAGCAAGAAGTACTAACTGATTTTGATGTTGCTATCAACATAAGAAAAGGTGAAGAGGATTGGTCATTTGAGGATAATAGGACCAATTCACCTTTAAATTCACAAAACCATGTAGGAAACTGTGAGTATCCATCAAAATCCATTCCCATGTTAGGTAAACTAGAGAGCGTGCTGTGCAATGTAGAGTTGCCACAGAAAACAACTCATCCTCCAATTGTGCAAGAAAAATACATAAAGCCTATTCGGGGAATCATCAGGAAACAGCAGAATATAAACCCTCCATTTTGAGAAACATAGACAAAATACTTCAATCGGGTGTGAACCACAAGTATGAAGCAATCAAGCAGCAAAATCTTGGAATACTTAACAGCAACATTTACTCATTTATTTCAGAAATAAAAAACAAAACTGACCCGCGTAGACCCGAACCGTTTCGACTCGAGCCACCTCCTTGGCCAGCGCTGGTAGTGCCTCGCCCAATATCCCCTCCTTCCTTCCTTGTCCATCTAAACATTAACAATTCTCAACAAAAAATACCATAGATACAGAAAATTAAAAAGCAAAAAATAGACAACAACAAAGGATTGAAACTGAAAGCGAACCTGATGGTGATAGAGAAGAAGAAAGCGGTGGGGGGCAAGTGAAAGAACGTAGATCGGTCAACTTGGAAGTGGCATCATCGAAAAGGAGATGAATTCCATCGGAGAAGGAAGCGTAAGAGAGGAGAGTGGAATGGAGTCTGGAATTGAGGTCGATTAGGGTTCGGTCTAAATCGAAACACTGAGATTGAAGCTCGTCGATATAGCTTCGTGCTCGGCTGAGATCTTGTTCACTGTTGAGAAAAGAAAGAGTTGAAGAGGAGAGAGACGATACTGGTGGCAGAGTTATTTGGATTGACGCGTCCATTGGATTGGGAAGGGAAGAAGAAGGTGTGAGTAAATTTGATGGTTGAGTGAGGGTAGTTTAGGGACATCCCTCCCCCTCCTCCTCCAGTTACGTTAGTGATGCTTGCTTTGCTTCTCCGACGAATGATTCTATTCCATTCATCCAACAGAAATTACAGAGTAAATTATTACGGTTTCATTCAACATTTAATTTCGTAGTCTATATTTAATTTAAATTTAATTAATAATTTATTATAATTTCTATATTTAAAATAAAATATTAAATCTGGTATACCCATAAAAATAAATTGAATTAACACTTTTAATTACTTTTTTTATTCAAAAAAAATATTTGTTTTATTACAAGGATGATTCTTTATTAAATATCGGTGCTTGAATTAATTTATGCAACTGTAAGGAGTCGAATTTCTTCTATGATAGAGAGAAGGAGAATCAGAAAGGAGCATTATTTTAGTTTATAAAAGTTAGGAAGCCTTCAAGAAGACAAGGGCATCTTTCACCCTCGTAGCCTTCCACTGTCTTATATTATTCTTGGGGCAAAGTCAAATTTTTCATACAATTTAGAAGGTGTTTGGGATTTTTTTAAAAATATTTTTTATTTAAAAATATATTAAAATAATATTTTTTTTATTTTTTAAAAATTTATTTTTAGCATGCATATCAAAATAATATAAAAATATCAAAAAATATTAATTTAAAATAAAAAAATTTTAATTTTTTTTTTATAAAAAAATACTTTTAAAACACAAAAATAAATAAAACTTTAGTCTTTTTTATATAAACTACTTGATGCACAAAAAATTCACACTAAAGAAGAACTTCCACCAAATAAAAAATCATACACTAAATAGGAAAATATAAATATTTCTCCTAATAGGAATTTCATACATAATATCCAACAAAAACTCTAACAAATAAAGTTTCGTTTAAGATGAGAAAAGGTTAGCAAGAAATAAGAATAAATGTTAACTATGCTAAGAAAAATAGTGAAGAAAACAATATCGAAACTTTGTAAATTAAATAATCCAAGACGTAAAAGTTGTAATCACATAAGGAAACAATGTAAACCAACTTTCAAAATCAAGTTATGATAAGAAAACCCAAATTTGATGATTTAATAAAATTTAAAATAATTATAAAAAAAGACATATACTAGATTGTATAATAAATCTCTCATTAAAAAAAAAAAGGTGTGGAAAAAGCATTATTCACCAAAACCCATTATATTGTAAATTATAATAATAATTCATAGTGTGTTTTTTATTTTTATTTTGATCTTTTTTTTTGTTATTGTTTTTTTTATTTAATCATTGGGTTGTGTGTTTGTTGAGATTTTGATTTGATAATTTGTTTTAATTTTATTTTTATATAGTGATAAGGATTTAGACAAATTCTCATGCATTGGATTGTTACTTGATTTCATAAAAAGAAATCAATTTTGGTATTTCTATGAAATTTAAAAGAAATTGACCAAATTTAGAAACAACTAGTTTGACTGCCTGTGCTTTGCTACGGGCGATTTTAGGTTATGAATGAAAATGCAGTTTTTTACCAAAATAAGCATAACATGCATGAAAAATAATAATTGCTATCCAATGATAAAAAGAACTGCAGCTAGGTATAGTATCAAAGGTTTGATAATATAGATAAAGTTATAAACAACAACAAAATGCAAATAAGCTGCCAGATTGCTGAGCACTTAAAGGACATTGTTGTTTCCAAATTATATCAAAATTACAGAGGCAACAGTCATGATAATATAGATTAAGTTATAAACAACATCAAAAGTGGAAATAAGCTGCCAGATTCCTCTCCATGTTCTTGCTATAGGAATCTAAATCCAAGTCATTTGTAGAGGAATTGCTAGTTTTTCTGCAATGTAAAGTCAATAAAAAAAATTATGTAAAGACAAAAAACCCAAGTCATTGTTGTTTGTATTTTTTGGACATGTTAAATAGCTTTTCACAAAAATGTTTTTGGTTTTTTTTGTTTTGTGTTATAAATGCAATTGAGGGTTGAAAATTATGTGAACATTTATGTAGTAGATGAAGTTAAATGCGTGGATGAAGCAAGATATAAAAATTGTCCATTTTTTTTTTTTACATTATTGTATATACAGTTTATGTAGTCATTATAAAACCTTTTTCAAAGCAATAAAAATCCTAAACTGAAAAAAAGAAAAAGAAAAAGTTTTTTTCTAAAAATACTCCAGCATCACATTGCTGTGATTATTCCTTCATGGAAGATGAAAGAGGGGAGCATTTGAAATCATGTGAGAAGAAACAAAACAAAAGTTTGTTGTGGCATTAAAACGTAGTGAAGAAATTGAGTGCAGTGTATGCATGGATGGTGTGCTTTCAAAGCCTACAACACCTAAGAGAAGGATTGCAGCCCTGCCTGAATGTGGATCATCCATTGTGCATATCATGTATCAGGAATTGGTGTCATGGTTCCCCAACCTCTGGGATGACTTTAATTTACAGCATTCACCAAGAAAGTAACCATATTTATTGCAATTGTTTAAGCAACATATGCACATATATAATTGTAATGATTTCTTTTTTATCTAAGTATTAAACCATTTCAGGCAGAAATCATACACACTGAAATTTAAAGTCGTAATTTAATTGCTAACTATATATAATTTAATTCATAGGCCAATGAAATATAAAACAACATGCCAAAAATTCTTAATTCAACATACAACACCTTAAATTACCATGTCAAATCAATAAACAATTTAATTCTTCATTTTGAAGCATAGAAGCAATAACATTGATTGCCTAAATTATTTCATCAGTTAACCTAGCAATTAACACCCAAATGAAAAAATCTTCAACATATTATTATTTTTTACTCTTAAGCATATTTCATTTCGAAATGCATCTCTTTAAATAACCTCTAACATGAGTTCAATCAACTCTTTTTTTAAACACATATCACTAAGCATGAATTCAAGCAACACCTTTAAAAAAAAAAAAAAACACATATCAGCAAGCATATATTTCCCAGCAGAGCAAAACAACACCCTAATTTCAAGCTATCATGCAAACAAAGAATAAGCATTGACTAACTTAACTTAAGCTCTTTCAACAACAACAAACATATTCTAAAAAATTTAGTAGAAAATAGCTTGTAAGAAAGAATGAAACAACTAAGAACCAGAACACTGTTTAATTAAAAAAAGAGGCATGAAAATACCTTGTCAAACATTCCTTGAAAGTGGATAGCAAAATCAATAGCCTACATGATTAAACATTTTGAGAAGATCCACACAAAATAAAGCAACCTGCAAAACAAACATTTTCAGATGCACAAATCCACTAATCAGCCAAATTAGCACCTAAAATCCAGATGGAAAAAAACCACAAACAAATTGTTTTTCTCATATCTGAAGCACCAATCAACTTCAAATGCCCCATCTCAAATAACAATTTTTTTAAAAGGGAACAAAACAACGTGAAGCTTAACAACAATGAAGCCACCTAAGGCTTTGTGTGAACATAGTGCAGGAAAAAAATGTTATTAGATAATGTATGCATTATGCTGATGATGTTACAAAGAAATGAGAGAACACAATACAACTCACACATTACCTAGTAAACTGGAAAAAAAAAAAAAACATGGAACCCATTCAAAGGCATACATATAAGATGACAGGAAAATAAAAATAAAAACAAACAAAACCACATAAGCAAATGAAAACAATAAGGGGAGCTGTAGTTACTGGAATGAAAAAAAAAAAAAAAACAATGCCACATGACAACCCTTGCCAATTAAAAAGACCACATGGATTAGAGCAAAAAACTCTCAACTATAAAAATATGACCCAAAATATATAAAAAAAAATTTGCATGGACAAAGTAATATTTAAATAATGATGGGTTTTAGTATAGAGTTGGTGTTTTTATATAATGATGGGTTACATTAATTTTGCATGGACAAAGTAATATTTAAATCACAAACATGTATTTATTTGGCATATGTGCTTTTACAGCCTATGGAGCACAATCTTTTGTTCTTGAAAATAGATGATCATGTCATGCACTTGTCTTTTTACCTTTATGTCAATATATTTCTAATACTTTATCAATAAAGAAATTCAATATATTTCTAATACCTCAATATATTTCTAATATTTCAAAAAAAAAAACGAATTAATTTGTAAAAAAACAAACATAAAAATGAAAAAAGAAAAATACAGCAACAAAAGTTGCAGGCAAAAAAAAGGTGAAGTCTGAAAATAATGGTGCAGTTGTAGCTTGAGTGACACAGGAAAAATGTGGTGTTACAGCTCTCTGCAACCTAGAGATAGTTCAACACTAATTGGAATAGCATGCTTGCAACAAATGTTTAAAAATAGAAAGTCACCAAGCAAATTTAAACTTGAGAGATGGACAATAACAACAATAAAAAAAGACATGCGATTATGAAAATTGAAAGCAAATATTTATGAAAAATGTATTCATTTGGCTGCAAAAATGATAGTTGTTGCAATGGAAAGAAGCAAATGCAACAATAAAGAAAGTGAGTGGAATTTGCTACAATAAACAGAGTTGATACCAAATGAATAATTTTTTTTCCAACCAAAATCTTGTTGAAAACCAAATCAGCCACCAATTATATGCAATTAAATTGAAAATGATAATTCAGCCACCAATTACATGCAACTAAAATTAATTAAACTCATGGTAATTAACAGCATAATTTCAGAAAGAGAATTTTCTTTATGCAAGTTTTGTTGAAAACAAAAGCAGCCAGCAATCATATGTAATTGAATTGAAAGATCTTGAAATGAGCAATGTATATTCGTGGAGAGAAAATAGAACCCAATAAAACAATAATGGTTAAGCATAAAGTTGTAAACCATTTCAGGCAGAAATCATACACACTAAAATTTAAAGTGATAATTTAATTGCTAACTATATATAATTTAATTCATAGGCCATGGAAATATAAAACAACATGCCAAAAATTCTTAATTCAACATACAACACCTTAAATTACCATGTCAAATAAAAAAAACAATTTAATTCTTTGTTTTGAAGCATAGAAGCAATAACATTGATTCCCTAAATTATTTCATCAGTTAACCTAGCAATTAATACCCAAATGGAAAAATCTTCAACATATTATTATTTTTTATTCTTAAGCATATTTCATTTCGAATGCATCTCTTTTAAATAACCTCTAACATGAGTTCAATCAACTCTTTTTTAAAACACATAATCACTAACCATGAATTCAAAGCAAACACCTTAAAAAAAAAAACACAAAACACATATCAGCAAACATATATTTCTAGCAGAGCAAAACAACACCCTAATTCTCAAGCTATCATGCAAACAAAAGAATAAGCAATTGACATAAACTTAAACTTAAGCCTTTTCTTTCAACAAACAACAAACATATTCTAAAAAAAAATTTAGTAGAAAAATAGCTGTAAGAAAGAATGAAACAACTAAGAACCAGAACACTGTTTAATTAAAAAAAGGCATGAAAATACCTTGTCAAACATTCCTGAAAGTGGATAGCAAAATCAATAGCCTACATGATTAAACATTTTGAGAAAATCCACACAAAATAAAGCAACCTGCAAAACAAACATTTTCAGATGCACAAATCCACTAATCAGCCAAATTAGCACCTAAAATCCAGATGGAAAAAAACCACAAACAAATTGTTTTTCTTCATATCTGAAGCCACCAATCAACTTCAAATGCCCCATCTCAAATAACAATTTTTTAAAAGGGAACCAAAACAACGTGAAGCTTAACAAACAATGAACCACCTAAGGCTTTGTAGTGAAACATTGAACATAGTGCAGGAAAAAAATGTTATTACATAATGTATGCATTATGCTGATCATGTTACAAAGGAAAGAAGAGAACACAATACAACTCACACACATTACCTTTTTAGTAAACTGAAAAAAAAAAAACATGAACCCATTCAAACTTATACATATAAGATGATAGGAAAAGGAAAAAAAACAAACAAAACAAAACCACATAAGCAAATGAAAACAATAAGGGGAGTTGTAGTTACTTGAAATCGAAAAAAAAAAAAAAAAAAAAAAAACAATGCCACATTGACAGCCCTTGCCCAATTTAAAAAGACCAAATGGATTAGAGCAAAAAAAACTCTCAAGTATAAAAAAAATCTTTTTTTTTTTTATGCTAGACTTCTAGTCCAGGATTATGAAAAGGAGTTTAAAAAAAAAAAAAAGGCTGTGAAAGATTATAATGAGGGTTTTTGCTAAAACTCTATGAAAATTCAATGGTCTTTCCATTCAGCTGCTATTTTTTTAAATTCCCTAAAGCATGCAACACAATTGTCAAACTCTGCAGGCTTCCATGCCCAAACAATGTTAAATGTTCTAGAAGATTAGGCTCTGTTTTTTCTAGCCCAAATACACGAACCATTTTGGGAACATATTTGTCCTTTTTTTCTTTTAACCCCCCTCATTTATATCCCACCAAACACAAATATTACATGAAATTGTTTGGGGGCTGGGAGAAGGCTAAGGTAATTTTGTGCTTGGAGTGTCCTTGGGGCTAATGCTATTAAATTTGATTTGCTGAATGTTTATAGTCAAATATTACTGGGGCATAAGAATTGGTATAGTACTAATAACAAAAAAGACAACAAATAATGCTACAAATAATCATTCAACAAAACTAAAAAAAATTAAAGACAACTAAAAGGAGCAAAATCTTAAAAATACAGCAAAGCAACAATTAAGAAATCTGGCTTTCACATGAAAGGAAAAAGTTGGAAAAAAGTATTGACATGTCTAAACAAACCTCTAAGCACAAAGTTCATAACTTGCGACCCAAATTGATTTGAAACTAAAGCTGAGAAAAAGTAGAGAATAATCTTAAAAAACTAACCTTTGTCATAGTATAACACAGGGAAAAAGTTAGGAGCCACCACACCCAAAAGCAGAGCTTAAAGCATTATATATCTTTGCAGGAAAAAAGGAAAATACATGCCTACCAACATGATACAAAGCAAGCAACTGGATGTCACAAAACAAATGTGATTGCTATGACCAGATATGAAATAGAGTCCTTAAAAAATATTCCAACAGGACAACCCACCACCTACCCAAGTCAGAATTAAACTAACAAATCAGCCCCCCCACCTTGTCTCCACATTTCCCGCTCAAGAAAAAATGACCAAATATGAAATAGATTTCTTAAAAAATATTCCAATAGGACAACCCATCACCTACCCAAGTCAGAATCAAACTAACAAATCAGCCCCCTCACTTTGTCTCCACATTTCCCACTCGAGAAAAACACTGCACATCACAATGGCAGCAACATGCCAACCTTGACGTGCATTAAATGTCTGTCAGCTGAAACAACTTAAAACCATACTTCTCTTCTCCTTTCATCAGCATGCTGAACCAACCCACTCTCAACTATCTCAACTAAGACATCCAAATGCATGTCAACACCTTAATTCTTGGGGGGGAAAAAAAATACCAGCACAAAGAAATGCAAGCAGATGTATAAATAAGAACCACAAAAAGACTTTTTAATCCCATGCCAAGCCCCTAACAAACAAAGCTTCACTGTCAAGTGATATATTTTGCAAAAAAGCAAACTAAAAATTAAATTAATTTTAAAAAAACCAAAACTGGTCAGTCAATCACTACAATAATATACAAAATCTGACCAAATTACTAATCACAAATAAACTCACCTGCTCTCTCAATCAAATCTAACCAAGTGGGCGTTGCATTTAATGTAGCATACTGAGAACACATACAACCCAGAAGAAAGGACTCCTAAAATCAAGCAAGCCAGATTTTCTGGTGGCGGCGACGTCTCTGTAGAATAAAGTCCCTTTCCCTTTTAGCCTAAGCCATCATGAAATCCAAGCCACCGTTCACTCTTCATTTCTTGGTCTTTCCTTTTGGGATCTATATTATGTAATTATAAAATCTGTCCGTGAGGACCCAAGCAACAAGAAAAAGGAGGAGCTAAAATTCCCTATCAGACAAAGCTCTATAAAGTAAGGAAGAAAATCACTTACGGATCCGGATCCCATTCTTTTTGAGTGAACGAAACGCAAGCTCCGCCCAGACCTCCTGATGAGAACTGAAATGCAAACTGAGATCTTGGAGTGAAACCAAGACGATCTTGGAGTGAAACCAAGACGATCTTCCCTCCATGAATTCCAACTTAGCACGAGAAAACACTAAGCTCCAGCCCACAGTAATTACACACAGTGGGCACAATGTTTCCTTAAGCCTTTTTAGCATTTTTTTTAATTAAAAAAAAAACTAAAACAGATCATGGAAGAGATAGATCTGGAATTGTGAATGTGTTATTTGATTTATTTGGGAGGTGTTCTCTGCGTTTGTATCAGAAAAAACAAAGAGATGAAAAGCTTTACCTGTAACCTACTAAAAAAAAAAACATAAAAATATAATAAAAAATGCATAATTGAAAACAGTAAAAAGAACCAAATTTATTTTTTCCTCAAACTTCAAATCCTCCATCTAATTTCTTCTTCTTCTTTTTTCACTTGTTTTTTTTTTTTAATTTTATACTACCTTGATGATTTTATTTAAACTGGCATTCTATTTAGTCTAAAAAGGGCAAATTGATTTTAAAAAAACCTTGGAATAAAAAACATCGTAAATAACTAATACATATGAATAGAGAATACACAATGTGATTTGCAAAATAAATCCCACATGCCTTTTAGATTTTGTTATAATAATTTTCTATAATAATAATGGCAAGATGTCATGCCTATAATGGTCATGCATGCAATTTAACTGTGTTTTTTTTTTTAAAAAAAATTATATTATTTTTTTATATCATTTGGTTATTTTAAGATGATATTAAAAATAAATTTAAAAAAATAAAATTATTTTAACATATTTCTGAAACAATTTAAAATACAATATGTCATTCACAAATAAATACAGTATATTACCAGTTACACGCGCTCGGTAATCAAAATGACCTTTAGTGAGCGTTTGTTAGCTAGGGGCCCCGTGCTTTAACGAACGAAGCCTCTTGTTTTCTAGATCTCTCGATCTTAGCAGAACAAACAATCTGTCCATATCTAGACCATCAATCAGATAATCAATCAATAGTAGGACTCCATCAAATGGTGGAGAGCTAATGAAAGCTATGCTCACACCTTATCATGTGTCCACCTGACTACACCCACACCTTAATACCTTTCTTCCCACCTTGACTTCACTGCTCCCAGTTGCCAAGCATTGCTTCCGATTAACCCACCGAAAACCTCACATCCAAACAAAAGCCCTAGCAGCTCTTATAAACCTCCATTTCATCTCCGATCAATGGCTTCTTCACCCATGTTGTCTTTAACCAGAGTTATATCATCAAAATCCCAACTTTTCAAACTCCTTCTCTTCTCCTCCACCCGCTTCCCCTCTACAACCGAACCTGATACAGACTCCACCATTGATTTCTCCTCTACAGGTGACTAATATTTCTTTTTTACATTTTCATCGTTTTGATTGATTCTTGTGAGTATATAAAAAACAGTCTCATAAATACCCTTCAGATGAGGATGATGCTGCTGCTGCTGCTGATGCTGAGATTTATGGCCGCCCCCACCCTTTTGTCAAAGAAGGGCCAGAGTTGCTGTATGATCTGAAAGACAATTTTGATGCCATCTATGCAAGAGTGGACTTACCTGGGGCTAACAAAGAAGGGATAAAGATGTGGGCAAAATCTTTCCGTGAGGACCCAAGCAGCAAGAAAAAGGAGGAGCTAAAATTCCCTATCATACAAAGCTCTATAAAGTAAGGAAGAAAACCACTTACGGATCTAGATCCCATTCTTTTTGAGTGAACGAAATGCAAGCTCCGCCCAGACCTCCTGATGAGAACTGAAATGCAAACTGAGATCTTGGAGTGAAACCAAGACGATCTTCCCTCCATGAATTCCAACTTAGCGCGAGAAAACACTAAGCTCCAGCCCACAGTAATTACACACAGTGGGCACAATGTTTCCTTGAGCCCTTTTAGCATTTTTTTTTAATTAAAAAAAAAACTAAAACAGATCAGGGAAGAGATAGATCTGGAATTGTGAATGTGTTATTTGATTTGTTTGGGAGGCGTTCTATGTGTTTGTATCAGAAAAAACAAAGAGATGAAAAGCTTTACCTGTAACCTGCTAAAAAAAAACATAAAGATATATGGTAGGGATGCTGCCACGTGCCCAAAAAAATAAATAAAAAAACAGTGAAACAAAACTGGCTAAGACTTGCCGCAAGAATGAATTTTAAATGTAAACAGTGCAATCCACAATGATTTTAGACACAATCCACAGTGATTGTCTGATCTGTTTTAGTTTTTTTTTTTAATTTAATACAAAAAAACATCATTTTTTTTTAACAAAAGGGGCTTTCAAGTCTGGTACTTCATCTTTTCTATTTCTTCATTTTTTTTAACAAAAGGGGCAACAATACAAACAAGATGCCGATCGGAGCTAGGATGAGTATTCACACACTGCTCAAAGTCTACAGACTTCCTCATACAATGGCGTGTATGAAACGCTTGCCATGAACTCTTTTTTTTTTTTTTTTTTTTAAGTTTAGACTCTTGATTTTTAAAACTTCTTTGATTCAGTCCTAAAACATTTTAATTGCTTTTTTATTTTATATTTTGAGTTACTGAGTTGATTGAAAATTATGCTTCATGATTTATTTTGTTTTGTTTTTTTTAAGTTATCATGATGTCCAACAATTATCCTGGTATTATATTGTTGTTTAATTTTATGATTGTTTATTTTTTTATATATAGTTAAATGAAATATGGTTTCGGAAAAAAAAGTTACTAAATTTATGGAGTTCATGAGTTGGTTTGCGGCTTTGGCAAGATAACTTTTTTTTTTATTGGATTCAATTTTATGATCGTTTATTTTCTTACGATATAGTTAAAAAAAAATAGTTTTAGAAAAAACTATGTTATTAAACTTTATAGAGTCTATTAACTAATTTATGAATTTGATGAGTTAACCTGGATTGCCTTAGTTTATTGGTTTATAGGTTAACTTTGGTTGACCCAATTCACATGTTTAGTAGGTTAATTTTTTTTATTTTATCATTCAACATTAGGTTTACTGGGAATTAGATTTCATAATTATTATTGTTTTTTATTTTCTATAAGGTTATCACAATTTAAAATAAATATTTTAATATTATGTTTGTGCTCGATCTTATGATCGTTTATTTTTGTTATCATATAATTAAATAAGCAATTGTTTTAAAAAAAATCAAGTTATTAATCTTAGTGAACTCGATGACTTAGTTTGCAAGTTTATTAGGTTGATCTAAGTAACCCAGTTCATGGGTTTGATAGGTATATTCATTGAACCTGATGTGCCTTTGGTTTTTTTTTTTTTGTCCTTTAGTTTTCTTAATTGATTATTTTTTAATTTCATCATTTGATATTGGATTTATTGGAAAATATGCTTCATTATTTATTTTTTATGCTTTCTATAAGGGTATCACGGCCTCAAACAAATATCATAATATTAGGTTGATGCTCGATTTTGTGAGCATTTATTTTTTATCATACAATTAATTAGAATCTTTTAAAAAATATAGTTTTTAAACATGCAAAACCCAAGACTTGGGTTACGAGGTGATCTGTCAAATCTCAATATTAAAATATTATCAACTTGAATTGATATTTAAAAGCATAGCCTTATTTTTATTGGTATTATGAATAATGATTGCATCTAATGTTTGATGTAAAACTATAACTTTTGAAGGTAACACCTATGACAACCACATAGGATAATTTTATTTAAATCAATCAATAACATGTCTATCATATAGAAATGTATTTATTTTGAGTGTTAACAATGTCTTTTATTTTATTTTATTTTATTGAAGTCATAAAAGAGAAAATAAAGGTACAATTAAATCTTCAAAAATTTCAAATTCAAATTCACATAATTGATGATTGTAATCAAGAATATTTCCTTAACTTTCAAGCCTCAAGAAACATAAAATTCATTAACTCCTTGAATTTCCGCACACATGTCCATTTTTTCTCAAACAAATCTTAGTCATTTTGTCTTCATCCTCAACAACAAAAAACATACGTGAAAGCTTGATATAATTTTAGAAATATAAAAAGGAAGAGTGATATGAATTACATATCATTATTCCTAAGGGACCAATGAGTCAATTAATCTTTAATTTGTTTTACCAAATCATTAATATTGAATTATTGATGTTTTGTCGTAAGAATGTATTTATAGCTCTTTTTTTTTTAATTATATTCAAGGTATGTGTAATACTATATGTATATATATCAAAGAAAAGAACTATTTATGGTGTTAAACAATCAAAGATATACATTATAAGAAGAAGAAGAAGGTCGACTAACCTATTGAAATTTGAAAATAAATAAATTTATATATGCAATTTAAATTATGAGTATATGGCTTCTTTTACCGAATTGTCCATACTGAATCTATCTTAAAACTCAAATAAATGGGCCATTTAAGTACATTAATGTGAAATTCTTTCTTATCTCACTTCCTTTTTAGGTTATATATATTAAAACATTCCTTTTACTAGTAACATTTTATACTCCCTTCTATTTTGCTTATTTTCTAAAAATGATTTAATTGGTTAATTGATAACTTTTTCAATACCTTTAAATCTTTTTTTTATTAGATTTTTTTTATAATGTTCATAGTGTCAATATATTATTCATCTTGTAATTTGAATTGTATATGTTGTTATGCATTTATCCTTTTATTATATCAACTACTTCCTTTTAATTGAATACAATTTAATTGTTACTAGTGTGTGTGTATATACTTGTTAGCTATGAATTGCTTTACCATTAATTTTTTTTTTAATCTTATATTTTGATTTATAATTCTCTACTATCATAGTTGAAATTTGAATGTATACATCAATGAAAAATTTAAGTTTTAAAAATATTTTGCACACAAAAATTAAGAGAAATCAAAAGCATGTGGACTTAGGTTTGGATCCTAGCCTAACCACACTATACTTGGAATCAAGCTTGAACACCTCTAGGCTAGGTAACAATCTAATAAGCATAGGATGGACAACTCGCCATCCATATTCTAAAGACTTCAATTTTATATATCTCCCAAACTCAAAGTTAAATTGTATAATTTTTATTTCTATTAATTTTTATGATGAGATCTTTCATTAGAAGATACCTAACTAAAATTTTCTCTCTATTCTCTATTGTCTTTATACATCTTTTTTGAGTTTCTTTTTGTATTTCTTTTCTTTACTTTTTTACATTTTCAAATCCAATTATGAAAATTAATTTATGTACAATTAATGGTTCTTATATGAAAAAGGGGGTAGAGATGAAAATTAACTCTTTTTATTAGGAATTAGAATTCATAATTTGTTTTGATTACTTTTTATGGGGTTATTCAAGTTTCATGACTAAAGTCGCGAGTTAATCTGAGTTGACTTGAGTTATTCTTTTGTGTTTTTTTTTTTGTTGATTGATTTTTTTTTCAATTCTATCCTTTAATATTGGGTTGATTAGAAATCAGATTTCATAATTTATTTTGATTTACTTTCATTGAAGTTATCCTAATTTGATGATTTGGGTCGAGGATTTGGCTGGTTAACTCAGGTATTTTTTTTTAGATGATTTGTTTTCAATTTTTTTTAGCATTAGGTTAATTGGAAATTGAGATTCATAACTTGTTTTAATTTTTCTTTATATGAGAGGTTAATCTAGGTTGACACAAACAGATCCAATATATTATCGTCTTATTATTTTTTAAAAATAATGTCGTCTTGAATCTTTTTATGTTAAACTATTTTTTTATTAGTCATCCAGATTGTTTTAGGACTCGCCAAGTTAACCAGGTCATATTAGGTTAACTCCCATGCATTTTAATTTTTTTTTTCTAGAAAAACAATAGCAACACCTATATGTTTCTTTTTATGTTAAAAAATTTAATCCAATCCACATCGTAGTACAGGTCAACAATATTGTAAGATATGAAAACTTGTTTCTTGTCAATAAAATAAAAATTGGCAACAAGCTCTCAAAACTTTTATATAAAAAAGTAATTTTTAAAAATGGTTTTTTACACTATCAGCCTATGATTTAGGAGTCATGTCGAGTTTCAGTTCAAAAAATGGAAGTGGATCATGCCTAAGCTAGAGTAAGGATGTGCAAGGCCTAATCAACCTTTGACAAGATTCAAATAAGGTTAGTTGTGGGCCATTTAGTAGGTGTTTGTTTTTGTGGATGCTTTTTCTTTTAGAGTATACCACAAAAATAAATCATTTGGTTACATTTTAAACATAAGTTTCTGTTTGTAGGACCTATTACTATTTACGTTTAAATTGCAGAATAACAAAAAGCAACTTTAAGCTGTTTTTTTTCTGAGTTGCAAACACTGTGTTCTAAACTTCCCAAGCTTTGTCATCTTCCTCATCCTCTTTACCTATTACTAGCTAGTCATCCCATTTTTCATCATTTTGGTTTAGTTAGAAGAGAACTCAAAACTTCCTAGAACCTCAACAATTCCTCTAGAAAGTAGAAGAGAAAGAGAGAAGGAAGAAGAGCAGAAATAGAGGAAAGATAAAAAGGATCGCCATCCATCGGCCAAGCAACTCCTTCAGTTCACCACTAGCCTCCGCCGTTTTGATCGCTAGCCAGACATCGTTGCCGCGTAGGGTAGCCTGCTCTTCCCCTTCCCCTTTTTCTTCTTCTATTGCATTTCCTTGTTTTCACTGTTCTACAAAGTGAAAAGTGGAGAGTGAATTAATTCACTCTCCATTATTTATGGGCCAGACCTGGTCAAGTCAAGACCAGGTCCAAGTTATAGTTTTAACCAAAAATATATTTTACAAAATCAAACTTTACTAAAAGTGATTTTTATAAAATAGCTTTTTTTCAAACTACAACAATAAAAGTTATCACAATACCAAACACACCTTTAAGGTTTGAGATCTGAAGCTGAGTTTAGTAGGATCAACGACTAGGTCAGGACTTGGTCTCAAACACTTAAGAGTTGTGACAAGGATATGATTTTGTACAACTAAGAGTTGAGCCAAGATTAGTTATAAGTGGCATCAAAGAAACGTGTTTGGATCAGTCCATAACGTCCAGGGTCAAGTCAAGACCGGGTCCAAGTTGCTTACAAGCATATATTGGATCAGGTCTTAAGTCAAGAGGTTCAAGGTGCTTGAAAGTTAGATCAAGACCAAGTTTAGACTAACCTAAGGATTAATCCAGGATTAGATCGAGATGTTATGGGTTAAGCCAAAACTAGTTTAAGGTGTTAAGGGTCAGGATATGACTAATTCCGGGCATATGGTGAGCAAGGAAAGATCAAGTTCAAAGCACTTAGAGATCGAAACAAGACCTAGTCTAGGGTGCTTGAGAATTGTGTTAGGTCCAAGTTTAGCACAATATGGGTTTAAACAAAGTCAAGACAATGAAATTCAAGGCACTAGGGGGGAATCTAGGTTTAGATTTAGAACACCTTGTGTTGAAAGTAGGTTGGGTCTATGATATTTAAGGCTAGGTAATGGTTAGATTTAATGCTGCCAATAAAATGAGATTAGGTCTAGGCACTCAAGGTTAGGTGTAGGGTGCTTAGAGTTGGGTAGAGACTAGGTTTGAGGTGTGATAGGTCGAGAGCAATGTGCTAGAAGATCAATTTGGTACCGAGTAAGGAAATGACCAACCCCTAATATTTAAATAATATAAGCATTAGTTTTGATAATATGAGTATTTAATTAAAACTAAGTGTATTTTCTAACCAAACAAAGAAAAAGAAAACATCAAATCAAACAAGTTTCCAATTTTTAAAATCAACAACAAAAAAAAGAAACATAAAAGGAAAATTATAGCAAACGGCCTCTAAGTTGCGAATCAAGTGATTGTCAATCAAAGGAATGATTCCAACATTGTAAAAATAAAATAAAATGGACTGAATGCAGAGATGGGAATTTTATAACATGATTTATGATAGTCTCGATCATGGGAGAATGGAGAGGAGGAACAATTACAAAGGAAACAAGTAAAGTGTAATAAAATCAGGTAAAATCCTTTTTGGCGTTTTGTAGCACTAAAACCCATCCCTAGCTAGCATGCACAAAAGGTAACTGCTGTCACAACTCGAGCACACTTGTCAACGTATCGGAAGGAACAGTCAATAACAACACAACAAAAGATCCCTTCTTTCTACCTCGGATTTTCTTTTTTCTTTTTCGAGTTTCTTAAGTTTGACCGCGTCATTTTGCATAAAAGTCAACATGATGGCTTCAGATTTATACTTCTGGTTCCCTGGCTTTGACCACCCACTCCTGCTTGCTTCAAACTTCAATCCTTTTGTTCTAGATTTGTAATCTTCTGGTCTCATATAAACCACTGTTATTCTCATCATCTTTGTTTTTATATATTTATATTTCAAAAATATTTTTTATTTTTTTATTTTAAATTTTGATATACTATATCAAAAATAAATTTTAAAAATAAAAAAATATTATTTTAATATATTTTTAATTAAAAAACAACCGCTAGCAAGTCACGTTGCTATTTGGTCAATTGAGTCAGCAGGGTTACTCAAGAATCAATAGGTAATTTTTTCTTATGTTAATCATCGGAATTTCAAACTCAAAACTCTTCAGAGAGCTCATTGGCTTCTACAGAACTGTCCACTCCAACGGCTTAATCAAGCGGTAATAAGATGGGGTTTGACGGCCTCTGCAGTATATATATGACAATAGAAATATGTGATTGCTTACCATTTATAAATGCAGAAATACCATAACCTATAAACATCAATACATTAGACAAATAATGATAATATGCACACGAAACATTATTTTTCTAATAATTAATTTTGACTAAAATCACACATGGACCTACCCTCATTGTATATATCAATAATTTTAATTTCCCAACACCTTATCGCATTGTCACATCAGTTGGAATACAAATTCCTCCTACCTTCTATCAAAGTGTTCTTGACAACGAAGTTTTAATAATTCCAACAAAACAGACTGGACATGTAAAAGAAAAGGAAAGAAAAAAGCGTGTATGCAAGTAAGAACCCACTTGATTTTGCTCTATTTTGACGTGGCTAATTTTCAGCCAAGGAGACTGAGGCAGTTCTCACTTCTCAGGGCAGGGAATTCTACTCACGTTAACAGGGGCATGGCTCCTGAGGATAGCACAACTTGAGCCACCCCAGGCATGACCAGAGATGAAACTCTGCACCTCGGCTGAGGAGGAGAACAAGTCAGGTAGACTGATGCTCAACACAAATATTGCTGAATATTAAAGCTGTCTAGTTTATGATTTAGAGAACAACCACACTTCATAAGATTCAGCAAAAATAGAAGGCAAAGAAACTGACATTTCAGTACATGTCATCAACTTAATCAGATAGGCAGGAGTATAACCAGTTCAGTCAATTATAAACGCACTGAACTGGGGCAATAAAACAGTGAATATGTACAGAGGCTGGTGCTCAGAGATATGGATGTATGCATGTGTATATATTAAAGTTCATTTGGAGCTTTGTATTTGAGAAATAAACACACCAGAACACAAGCTCTTGGCCGGAAGAGGAAAGGTATTATTCAACATCACCCCTGTCCAGGACAAGAGAATTATCATTATCTTGTCCAATGATGAAAGGGAGGAATTGAGTATATTATTAACAACATGACACATTACAACAAACTAAAACTGTAATTTTATTCATCTGTGCAAGCTGTAGATTTTCTCACCTTTGCAAAGCTCTTATGGTAACCAAACATACAAATGACAATCAGACTATGAAGGAAGAAAACGACACAAAGCCATGAAACAAATTAAAAATAAAAGGCAAAGTTATCAGCATCTCCTAAAACTGTGTCTATGGATCTAAATTAAAACCCAAATTTATCCCAAAAGGGAAGGCAGCGATTACCAGATGTCCAGATTCCCATCTCCTCAACAAAGCCATGATCCAACAGCGCAGATTGATACGCTACATGTAGTTGGTGACCGATGTGCACATCAGCATCCCATCTCATCACAGCAAAATTTGCACTTCCATAAATTACTCATTGTTGGTGATATAGGCGTGCACGTCAGCATCCCATCACAGCACAATTGTACACAAAGCTGCCTGAAGGCTTACTAGCAAGCAGGTTCCACTTTGGAGGACCATCACCTGGAGCCCATGAGTGCAGCTCAATCATCCCTCCACCTAGAGCCCTAGGTCCACCTATAATAATAAGTCGATCTCCACATGCCCTAAATGCCAGGCCCCAACCATTCATTGAAACTGCTTGTTCAGGTAACCTCCCAAGTGTAATCCACACATTGTTTTTTTTGTCATATTTCCTCACCTCCTTTTGTGCATAATCAGCTGCATAGAGCTCATTATTCACAACTGCAACTAAAGGAGGTGCCCCAGCTGCAGCAGGTGTTTCTGTCACCACAGCCCCTCCATTTTGAGCAGGCAGCATATCAGGTATCTCATGCCACGTTCTTGTTTTCAAATCATATGCCTCCCCACATGTCAGCATCTTTGAATTGCCTGCTCCAATTCCACCGATAACATAAAACTTGCCATCCATAAATAGTCCAGAACACATTTTCCTAGCTTTATTCATGTTTGGAATAGCAACCCACATGCCATTTTCAGAATTGTATAGCTCCGCTGAGTTCAAAACATTGCCATGTGGATCACAACCACCAGCAAGTATCGCAATTTCCCCCAGACTGGCAGATCCAAACAAGCACCTGGGTGTGTTCATCTTCATCCCAGATGTCCATGTGTTCGTTAAAATGCTATATCTATAAATAACATGGGACTCTATTCCCTTTCCAAAAACTAGAAGATCCGTACCAACAGCCAGCGATTCCTTGTCTGAACACATGAAACATTCATTTGATTTAATTCTTGGCAAATGCAACCATCGACGACGAATAGGATCATAGGCCTCCCATTCAAGGAGATTGCAAGAGAAATATACCCATCGCTCAACAATTCCTGCTTCCCGCCTCAGCTTATACAGCTGACCACTCCGAACTAGAGATTGGAAGCTTTTATTGAGTAAAGCAATGGCACCATAATCGGACCTTGAGCAGTGGAGGAGACAGCTTATTGATAAGTCTCGACCAAGTTGGTTAATGAGTGAACTCGAATCTGTTTGATTATCTACTTGATGGTGGTTTTCTAGTTGACTAGTTTGTGCAATTGAAAGAGCATGCAGACAATCAGCTTGATACTGATTATCTGGTTGGTCAGTATGCACAATGGAATGAACATGCAGAGCCTCCATCTTCTCCCGTCTCTCATGGCCCTCCAGCACCTTTGCTGCCTTTCTTAAGGCAACAGCTTCCCCATCTTCTAATGGCCGCTTGTTTGAGAGCTCAACAGTGCAGCAAGCATTATAAATCCACTTGTTCTCTTGCTCACATGATGCTGGTAATTCTCTTGGGGCAGGATAAGATGAAGCTTCCAACATAGTGCTGGGGTTAAAAGAATAGAAGAAACAAAAGCTTACCAGCAGACTCCCTTGTAATAATAAATTGCAAAAACAGTCAAACAATAAAGGAATATCAATTAGTCATGAAATCTATTGAAAAAAAACGCATGCAACCAAGAAATGTACAGCCAAGCCAAAAAAAATAAAAAAATAAATTGGAAACAAAAACCCAGATCTTTGCAGCATTCTGAAATGAATGCAAAACCTAACAGACATAGAATGATGCATGTCAAAGTAACAACCTTTTTTTTAAAAAAAAAATCTTTTTAATCTACAAACACTAAATTCAGGTATGACAAAACAATCTAGTAAAAGATTACATTTCACCAATAAAAAAAAGCTACAAGTTACAGAAATAAATAAGACAGTGAAAGCAGCTATACATGAGAAACGGCAGGAAACCAATCTGATCTCTGAGCTAAAATAACCACAGTAATTCAAGAATTAAGCACACATATCCGACTACAATCGAATTCCTTAATAAATTTTCCTTAAAAAAAAACAAATAAAGATCTGCTGAGAAGACTAATCCATGCCAACCTATAACAAAATACTATCCATATAAGAAATGATTTAGAAAACAAAAAACAACATTAGCAAATTGTGCTACCATAAATGTTTGCAGCAATCATTAAAAAGAGAGAAAGAAAGACACTCACACAAATTCGGCAACAAAGTTTTGAGCTTTCGCTGCAATTCAATGGTATGTGAGAATCAAAATCCAATTGCTATTTTCTTCCGTTAGATTCACCCCCCTCCCCCCTCCCACCTCCCCTCCCTCTCTCTCTCTCTCTCTTGTTTTTCGGGTTATATTAGCTGACAGCCGAGAGAGTAACAAAATGTGTTAAATGGTAACGTTGATTAATATAATACTTTTCCGGCGCGGCTTATATACTGCGACACAGATCCTTGTGGTATATATATTGGCGCCGCGCGATGCCACATTTTCCTTTATAAAGTTGTTTAATTAATAATGATAATTAAAATAAAAATACGTAATGGTAAGAATAATAATTATTTAAAAATAAAAAAAAGATGTTAGAGTGAAAAAACCTCATTTATGATAAAATATTACATTAAGAAAATTTTGCATTCAGTATTTTTTATTTATTGATAACTACATTAGATGGATTTTTGTTTATTAATTTCAGTTGAATAATTTTTAATACAGATGTGTTTAAAAAAAAAGACCTTGTATAAAAGTCATTAAATTTAATTTTTTATCATTGATTTTGAAATTAATTCTTTGAAAATCAAATAAAATATTTATAACCTTTACTTTTTATTTCTTTATCATAATATTGTTTTTTTTTTTTGTCAAGTGTCATATAATATGATAATTAAAATAATTATTTACATTAAGTTTTTTTAAATAAAAAAATCAATCAGATTTTATAAAATTAAAAAGATTGAAAACTCTAATTAAGTCTCTTTGAAATCTCATATTCTTGAAACCCTTGATAAAATTCATAAAATTAATAAGATAAATATCATAAAATTCGTGTAGTTTTTAACAAACTTGAGGAGAATTTGTATTATAAGTAGGGATGAAAGCATCAATAGAGTAGTTTGGAAATTATGATGATTTAAGCAAAAAAATAGTACATAAATTCAAATTTTGGCATAAAAATATATATTGTCCAACTTTACGCTATTAAACATAATTTTCAATTTAACCATTGGATCGAACCAATATTTTACGAGGAGTATCCTTACGTATTGTTTTATCTTAAGTTAAAATTTAAAGTTGATTTTTGTTTAGAAAGATTATATAAATTACCAATACTCATGAGAACTATCTAGAAGTTAACAATGATGTACAAAACAGGGATAAATTCATAATAAAATAAAAAGACTCACCTTTTTCTTTATAAAAATCTTGAATTTTCCTTATAGTTGTGAGGGGATTTAGGAGTTTTGATGGTTTTAGTATGGATTAAAGGGAGAAAAACACTTAAATGCATGATAAAAAAAAGATATATAAAAAAGGGAAGTTAGAAAGAGAAGCTAGAGGAATCAAAAGAGAGAGAAGGAGGCTTGAAAAACTTTTGATTGGAAGGCATTTGGAGTTCATATAAATGACTACTAAGATGCTTAGAACTCATTTATGTAAGTTTGAGTAAGTTTTAAGTAGTTTTGAGCAATTCATGAATTTTTAGGGTTAGGGTTCTTAATAAGATTTTGGGGGAAATCTAAAATTACTTATGATTGAATTAATTGAGTTGGAATATGTTATAATGTATGTTAAATCATAGAAAAATTAAGAACAAATCATAGTAACAAGTAGGATTCTATAGGCCAGCCAAAAGGAAATTATCTTGGAGTGTTTAGATTGTGCAATTCATGTAATTGTGCTATGCTATTATGTAAAGTGATTACAAATGGATTAAGTTAATTTATCAAAATGATAATGAAATTTTAAGGTTAGTGAGAATAAAGATTTTTGAAGAAATAATTGAATTAAAGACATAGTTAATTGTACTTGTTATTACATGGTATAAATGATGAAGAATCTAGTTGAAACCATGAAGATTTAAGAAAAATTTCATGAGAAAATGGAAGTTTTAGGGCGGCCATAAGTAGAGTCAAGGAAAATTAACAAGTAAAAGTAAAGATGAAGTGATATGAATTATTTTTAGTTTAAATGTTAAGAGAGTTATTATGAGTTAAAAGGAACAAATTGAATTATAACTATGTTGAAAAATGAATTATTGTGTTTTGGGATTTAGAAGTATAAGTGGAAGTTGTTATGAATACATGGATAATAGATTGTGAATTGGACATGAAATTGAGGTTTTAAAGAACAAAAAATAAAAGGAAATGATTTACAAAAATTAGCGAAAGTTAGAATTTTATTTTTGAAAATATGAATTGTAGTAAATATATTGATATAAGCTATTCATATAGAAAGTAAAGAAAATCATAACATAAATGGGTGAAAGAAAATATGATATTATGTAAGGGTGATGAATTAGATAATTTAATTGGGTAAGAATATCATTATGAAAAATTAAGAATGAAGATAAATATAAAAGGAAAATTGTGAGGTGGATGTAATTGTTAAGGATATAGGAGTAATGGTTGAAAGTGGTAAACCTAAGTACTTATATGCATGACAAACCAAAAAAATAAATAAATTTATGAGTAGTGTGATAAAATTATGTAACATTAGTGTTGATGTATGATGAGATAAAAGAGATATTGATAATGATACCTTCTTTAGAATAAAGAGAGCTACCATAAGTGGTATTTTTTACAACTGGAGGAGCGTGTTTAACTGGAGGTATAGGTAAGTACTCAACACCTTATTCTAATTTAAATTTTAATTAATTCTATTGATATAAATTCTTTTATTGTAAATGACTGAGTTTTGAATGTTTGGAAGAAAAAAAAAGATTAAAGAATTAGAAGAATTTATTTGCATCCATGAGGGATCTTTGAAATTGATTGGCAACCAAATAGGTTTGTTTTATTATTGGCATTCATGAAGGGATAACCAAATTGATTTGTAATCAAATGGGTTAGCTGGAGTTTTGGCATCCAAATAAGGTAGTTGGGTTATTGGTAACCAAATGAATTTGCTAGATTTATTGGCATTAATTGAGAGATAGTCAAATTATTGGGAACTAAAAGGGTTAACTAGTTTTATTAGCATTCTCGAGGGATATCCAAGTGATTGGAATTCATGAGGGATAGCTAAGGGTTATGAACATCCGTATAGGATGACTAAGATTAAATTGGCCTAGTTGATGATGGTCATAATGCTTAAGTTGTTAAATCAAATAAACAAGTTGAATGTCTTTTAAGAATGAGAATAAGAGACTCTTGTTGATGTGCTACTCATATTTTAATTCTTGTAATGGTATTCATGTATTTATAATGCTAATTACTTGATTCCATGTTAATCTCATTACAAATATAAGTAATAGATCATTGGTAAAATATCTTTCATAGATAAGTGATGATCCATTGGAAGGGATATATCACTGATTCGAATATTATGGAGTGCGCGCGCACATATATATTAAATAATTTTATTTTGATGTGTAAACAAATTGTAACTTAAGTATTTAGTTGTTTATTATGTTTATTAAATTTATTGTTAATAAGGAATTGATTTGAAAAGTGGAAGATTCATCATGGATGAATGTTGATAAGTTAGCCATGAGGTTATTATAGTATTATGTGAGGATATGATTTAAGATGTCAGAATCAAAATTGCGCATTAACTTGTGTGTCAATTATAAGCACCACCAAATATGAAAATGACCCATTTTAAAGGGAAATTTTGTCGAGATTGCAGTAGACTAAATAAGCATGATTTCAGAGATTAGAGAAGAAGGAAATGCATGTAAATATGACAATAAGTAATATGAGAATTGTGAAGATAAGAGGAAGTGATAAATTCATAAGAACTGATAACTAAAAGATGATATAGGATTTTATACTATAAAAAACACTGGAACATATTGTTAATAAATAAAATAAATAATGAGTACAAAAATATGTGAATGACTAGGGGTACAAAGAAATGATTTTTTAAAAGAAAAATATATGGACAAACAAAATAATACAAATTAATAATAAGGGAGAATGGAAAATAATATGGGTAATGTTGAAATGATAATTTATATGTAAGGATTGGAATTGATATGGATAAGTTATGTGTGGCATTAAGCATTTTGAAATGATTTCAAGAAATGTTAATTTATTAAAAACAATAAAATGGGTAAAAAGATAATTGAATAAATATTAAAAAATTAAAACAAGATGAAATAGACATTAAAGAAAAAAGGATTGAAGTAATGATTATGGATATTAAATGGTAATTGGGAGGAATTGTTGGAAAATGAAGCAATTAAATGAGCCATGAAAGGTGATAATTGAGAGATGTAAGTTGGAGGATGAAATGCATTATATATGTTGTTGTATAAAATAGTTGTGTGAGTTAAGTGTGAATGTAGAATGAAATATGGAATAAATTAAATATGTTTTTAAAAGGGAACAATCACTCTGATTAAAGGGTTCAATAAAAAAAATTGAACTTTAAATCTACCATGTTAGGAATAAGATATTGTATAAATTAAATTGTGCTAGTGAGATGATGTAAAATATGACATGAATATGACTTATATGAGAACATGATAGGGAAATAATATAAAGGAATCGAAAATAGAATTCAACCAAGGTTGATGAGTATATATAAAATTAGGAAATGATATCGATTTAAAATAATTAAAGAAGATTAATAAGAACTGTATCTCTTGTATATGTGTTAAATATTAATAACTCAAATAACTCAAATGTTTATTATATGTTTTGTGATTTTATATGTATTTTTAAGTAAATACCTTTAAATATTGAGGATATAAATGAAGTGCTATTGAATTAACTGATTTCTCATCTTGAAAGTTATTAATAAATTTGGAGGAAAAATGTATGGTTTATGGTCGAGGTAAAGGGCGAAGAAGAAAGGCTACCCATCGATGAAGGGAACGATGTGAATGGAAGTTATGGTATTAATAAAAATTTTGATAAAAGGAATATTTAAGGTTATGTTATTTTTAGAGTTGATTTAAGTATTCTGGTGATGAATATGTATGAATTTCACTATTGTGGTTATCTTTCCTTAAGTTAGTGGAATATCTGATGATGACATTTATGGATACCAAAGATATATGACTTAAATTAATTATGTATTACAAGTATTTGTCCATTGATTATCTCAGTTCTTTTTGGGAAGAACCTCAAGCTACCTAACCTTCTATATTAAAGAGATTCCATGTATTTCAAATGAATATTTTAAGAACAATTTATATGTATATCACTAAGAAAGTAATGCAAACATATAATTGTGTAGGAATGAATTATGTATCATTGTATTTGTTGATAAAGTTGTCGATGGATGAGTTGGGATCATTCTTATAAAAAAAGAAATTTACTCAAATTGTTACTTATATGATTGCCAATTCAAAAAGAAAAGTATTTGAAATATAATACGTTACATATTCACTTTTTAAATAAAATATGAATATCTTAAATGTAGGAATATATTTGATTTCTGACACGATTAAAAGATTGATGTTTTATCCCAAGTGCAAGAGTATCGAAGTAATAAATAACCTGACAAGACCAGGGTCAAACCACATGGAGGTTAACTATATAAATTATAAATAATAATAGTAATAACAATGACGACAACAACGAGGATGACGACGATGAGGACTTTGAGATGTAAGATTAATGTGAAGATTAAACAATGATAAAAATAGTTGTCAAGGTTAGAGGATCCACTAATGGTATTTCAAATAAGTATAATATAAACTCTTTTTATTACTCAAGTGGAAACCACACACAAAAGAGGTTCCAATCGGATGATTTGTCATTAATAGCTTATTATAAATTATTAACATGATCATATTAATTATCTTATTTAAGTACACCAAACTTTTAAATATTGTCAAGAATTTATGATGCTAACTTATGTTGACAATAAATCAAGTTCTTTTCATAGCACGGGTGTAGGTTATACCATACGATTGGCTGTGAAAGTGCCAGGCATTTGTTGTACCAAGTGTTATACAACACAAATCTAGATTAATCATTTAACAAGCAAGATATTAAGAATTAGTAAGATAAAAAGATAAGACATGTTAATAACAAACTTTATTGGATATAAACATTGAAGTCCATGTTGAGTTTATATTATATATATTCTAACACCATTAGTGAAACCTTTTCATCTTGACATAATGAACTTAGCTAAACATAATGAAGAAGATAAACATAAATAAACAAGAGGAGAACATAAGTATAGTAAAGGAAATGAAAAGTATAACCAAGAGATTAAGGAAAAAATAACATGAAATAAAACTTAAACACTATAAAAATATAAAGAAAGAAATAAAGAGCATGATCTTGATCTGAATAGCTAAGATGCCAAAATGCATGACAAATGCCTCCTTTTATAGGCCAAAATTTGGAACTATTGATTTGATGAATAATTGTTGAGTGGGTGGCCACATCTTAACTTGGTGACAATCTTTATCTTCTTGTTTGAATAAAACATCATTGCTAACGTTAGAACTTTAACCAAATTTACCATAAAAGTTCTAGGAAATTGTCTCAGCTTTCAAGGAAAAAAAATTAAGTCATTTGGATTTCTAGAACTCGAGATATGGGCTGAACAGTGTCTGGGTTGTAGAACATATTCGAACTTCTTCGTTGTTTCTATAATTTGGACTTGAAAACAACATTTTTAAATCTTATACTCCACATGAAAGTTGCAGGCCTATGTCTTAGATTTTCATCCATATAAAGCAGACCTAAAGCCGAGATCTACAGCTTCAGATATGACCCAATTACTGAATAGTGTTTCAGTTTGGACTGAACCAACATCTCTTTTTTCTAAGTTTAGCCCTCTCTTTGTTCTTTCAATTTCAGTACTTAAACTCATCAATCAATCCTTTTATTTATATGATAGGCCTGCATTTAAAATGAACATTTACCATAAATTAAGGTATCTTATAGTATCAGACTTGTTATTATAAAACATGCTTTAGTTAAGGAGTTATTGATACTTCAAGTACAAAATGATAATATAAAACCTTGATAAAAATGCACTTTTAAGTACTAATCAAGAGGAAGAGGACTAACCGGGCTCAAGAAGTGAAAACCAAACAACAAAATAAAAGGATAAGATGAGGCCCAGCAAGGGCCAAACCTAAATAGGAAGAGAAGAGGAGGAAGAAAAGAAAGGCAAAACCAAGCCTAGAAAAATAAATAAAAAAGGCAATATCAAACCCACCAAGCCTAGCACCAAGAAGAAACATTGATGTAAAATAAGCTTAATAGCTGGAAGGTGGGTTTAAATCAGAGCCTATTGGTCCTTTGGTGTTTTGAGCAAATCTCTTTATGGCACACCAAAAAATAATTAGTCATGCTCGCTTAATCACCACCGCCTCCTAAATACCTCACCTTAAAATTTATTATTGTGGTTCTTACTTGAATGTCTTGTTTCATAAGTTAACAAAGAAGGTACCTCCATGAACAATTTGTTTTACAAGATAGTTGTGAGTTCGTTCATAATAAAGTAATTATTCTCCATGATTACTCCTACATGTAGGTTAGGCAGAATGTATACAACCTTATTACCTAAAGTGCTAGTGCATATGATCTATAGGTATACAAATACCCAAAGATCATCATGTATGAAGGAAAAACAACAAAACTTATCATAACATACACCTCTATTTAAAATCACCTAAATAAAACAATCTCCCATACTTTCATCTTCTCTTTTTATACATTACATCTCTTTACACTTTGCTAACTTAAGCATTAAAGGGTCTTCTATTTACAAAGAGGACTTGTTTTGCATGAGTACATGAATAATAACCCAACCTAAATTCAAAAATTAAATAATATAAAAGCCTATCAAACAACTATGAAAATCTATGAATCATTTGAAGTTTTTTAAAAAGTAGGCGGAACCTAAACAATAAGGATAAGAGACTAGAACATCTTATAAAACCTTACCCAAATTTAATTTGATCATATATATGATTTTAGTTTGAGGTGACTCCAACAAGAATAAACAAGCTTATAGAAATCAAATATTATTTAACTTATGATTCTTAAACCCATGACATGCAACTAATTCACTCTCAAAGATAGAGAAAAGGTGACCTTTCCTTATAAAAATGCCTAATTGATTATCACTATGATCTCTAATAAAAGGGTGTTAACCATGAGTCACATATTAATATTTATATATTTTTATGATAACAATTAAAATTATATACGTCAATAATATGCTTGGTTGAGAATAAGTCTCAACAAGTTTTATATGAAGATCACATTAACAAGCACAAAGAATTGAATGGAGAAATTAATCAACAAGTCCACGATATAAAACAAGCAAAGACTTAGCTCTTAAGGATTCATTTTAGTGTAAATTGTATAAATCTTTGTATCTTGCTTGATAGCACAAATTAAAATAAATTTACACACTTCACATTCCATGCGTTATATGATTGATATGCATTTAGTCAGTTTAAGATTCAGCTGATTTAAAATTATCAAAACTGGGTTTTAAGTTAACCTAGTTGACCACTTAGCTACACCAAGTGAAGCGGTCGATGACTTGTTCATTAGTGATGAAGACCTAGGAATCTGCAGGAACTGGTCAACCGTTTCATCTATTAGAGGAACAATAACGACTATAAAACAACTAGTTTCTTGTCTAATGAAAAAGTTACATAGAGGATAAAAACACATATTATATGCAAGTTATCTTAAGAGCAAAAACACTTTAGAATAACTAATCCCTAATTATACTCATATTTGTGCATTAAAACCTTTATAATCTTACACAAGAGTATACATTCTCATTCTTATAATACTAAAACACTTTCAAATCCAGTAGGTGTTATCTTATGAGATATAAAAAGACTAGAACTTTAATTGTATTATCTACTATTTAAGAAAGTGTTATTACATTTTAAACAATTGTAATGCTTAAGAGTTTAAGTAAAAAACTCTTGGTCATTAGTGAGTCATATCACTTAGGTGAGAAATCTTGAATAAGAATTTCTTTAAGTGGTGAAAAAGAGCTTTATGAGGATTCATTGTGAAGATTGTAATCTTTGGCTTGGATGCTTGAGGTGTGGATATAGGCTTGCCGAACCACATTAAAAAATAAGTTTGTAATTTTTATTCCTATACTCTTTACTCTAAGTATTTTAATTATACTGTTGGTTAATTGTGTTTGATTGAGTTGATTGCAATATTTGTTATTATTAATGGAACACCTAATTTATCCCTCTTAGATGTTATTGTTGCCTTAATCCTATAACAACAAAGGGTATATAGGGTGTTGGTGGATGATGAAAGAACGATTAACATTATATCAAGAGAAATGATGTCATAGATGGGCATCGACCCCTTCAAGTTGAATCTAGCTAAACTAATCCTAGTTAAGAAAAAACGTTGAGGTGGGCCAATGGAAGGTGCTCTAGAATACCAATCACCATTAAAAATTATCCAATTATACACTTTAACAAACCTTTTATAACTATTAAGATGGATTTGGTTTACAATGCTATTATTAGAAGACACTTTCTTTATAAGATAAATAAAATGATTAGCTCCAAATATTTAGCTATGAAGTTCCATACTAATGAGGGAGTGGTGATAGTAAGGTGAAATCAAATTATTTCTAAGACATGCACCATTACTTGCCTTAAAGGTGAAAATGCTTTATTGGTGAAATAAAAAAGATCCTTAAAAGAAAAACAAAAAAATGAGGATCAAAACTATAAAATTTTTGAAAGAAGTGAGTCTTTACAAATAAGGAGGAACCTTCACTATTAACATTAGGTCCACTTTGGACCACAAGCAAGATAAATCCTTACTGGAGCTCTTTAAAATCCAAAAAGATAATCTTACCTTCTAACCTATAGACATTCCAGGCATTATCAAATATGTGTCCTCTTACAAATTGAATGTTAGTCCTTCTTTCCCCTTGTTCATTAGAAGAAAAGAAACTATGATGGACAAAGATAGAATACCATATTCAAGGAAATAAACAAGTTACTAGAGGTCAATTTTATCCATAAAGTGATGTATCCTGTTTGACTTACAAACATGGTTATGATTAAGAACATCTTTATGAACTTAAGAAGGTCTTTTTTGTTTCATAATAATACAAGATAAAGTTAAATTGCATAAATTGTACTTTCACTATAAAAAAGGAGAAGTTTATGGGATTTTTGGTCAATAACAAAGGAATAGAGTGTGATCCTAAAAATTTCTAAGCTATTTTTAACATGAATCCTCCCTATTCAGTTAAAGATATCCAAAGGATTATGAGAAATGTGGCTACCCTTAACAATTTCATCTTTCTCGCCAAGGAATGTTTCTTACCATTCTTAAAAATTTCAAAAAACATCTCTAATTTTAATAGACTTTAGAGTTCCAAAAAGTTTTTTAGAAGCTTGAAGCCACCTATTTTCTTTAAAGCTTTTGTCCTAGCCTAAGAAAGGTAAGAATCTTTTTCTTCACCTAAGGGTGGTAGATTTACCAATTAACGCGAGAAGAAGAAAGGGTACAAAAGCTTGTATACTACACCAACAAAGTTCTTCAATAAGCAGAGACCAGGTATTTAAAAACTAATAAAGTGGCCCTCATACTACTAAGTGTTACAAGAAAACGAAAGCCATAATTATATGCACATTAGATAATCATCTTGGCTAACTAGATTATTAGACAAATTTTTTACAAGATAAATGTATTAGGGCACTTAGTCAAATAAGCCATTAAATTTATGGAGTTTGGCCTCTAATATCAACTAAGGCCAACCATTAGAGCACATGCCTTGACATATTTCATCATATAATGCTCATTTATAAAATCACTAATGTTTTAAACAACATAAAATGCCCAAATCCAAAATAAGCTCGATCATATGGAAACTTTATATGGACGAGTCCTTCATTATTTATGGATATATAGTTGAGATTATTTTAACAAGCCTTGAGTGGTAGATTTTTGAATATTGATTTCATTTAAATTTTATCCTCCAACAATATGGTCAAATATGAAGCCTTTATAAAATTTCTCACAGCAGCAGCAGAAGCAACTACATAAGTGTCAAGAGAGTTAGCAAAAGTGCCTGTAAAATCAGGCTGTTGTTTCTCAACTACATCAACAGCCTCAAAAGGGGCTTCATAACCAGAAGCTGGGTGAGGGCGTTTCCCCTTCATGGGGCTATGACCCCTATTGCATGCATTGGTTGAATGCCCAATAACTTGACAGTTTGTGCAAAACCTGGGAAAAGCTTCATAAATGACTTTCTGGGAAAAAGGTGTGCCATTGGGTAAGACAACTTGGATAGCATTGGGGAGGTCATGTAACAAACCTCAATCAATATCCTTGCATAGGAGAGTCTAGGCATATTTGTTGTAGAAATGTCGTAGTGGATGGGTTTACCTATCATGCTAGCAAGTTTTGACAAACACAGAGGAGTCCAACATCTCAAAGGCAAGTTGGGGAGCTTTACCCAGGTTGACAACTTTGTCATATCAAAAGCTTGGAAGTCAAAGAATTTAGGCATTATTTTCAAAATAAGTGGCCAACCGAACACAAAGTAAGGGCTAGCACTCAAGGTTTCTAACATTTCCAGTTTAGAAGGAAATGCAAATATTAACCAACCAGAATCATGCATAGTAAATCTTGCCTGACCGCCAAAGATCAAAAGTCTCCATCACTGGTGCTAAGCACCCTATATGTTCTACTAAAGATGAAGCTGCCCCTGCTGAGATGAATACAAGGAGGCAATATTTAACAAGAAGTAGGGTTGCTGCCACCTTTGATGCCATCTCTTTGGCGAAACAAAAACTCAAAGGCCTTACTATATCCTTGAGTAGTTCTGATACTACTCCTTCTTCGTCCACTTTTTAGCTACTTATTCTCTAGTTCCAATTACCATGATGTTTCCCTGTTTAGTTGGATTATCATTGGTTTTGTCATTTGGTTTGTTGTAGTTGTTTTGTAGGGTTTATGGCCCTGCTGGTTGTTTTTGGATGATTGTATCTGGATCTTATGTTTTGTTTGAGCCTGGTGTGGGACCTCCATGCCTGGTGCTATCTGATGTTGTTAGTCCATTGTTGGTTGTTTTTGAGGTAGTTGGTTGCGGATCTTTGTGTTCCCTCATATGGGGTCCTTGTTGTGTTTTGCTGTCTTTATGCTGTCAGAATGCTATCAATCCTTCTGGATGATTGGTTTGCTGGATTTGAAGGCAATTGTGGTTCGGGTTGCCCTAATGCTATTTTGCTTAGTGCTAGTTGTACTTATTTATATTTGTTCTGTTCGACTTAATGGGAGCATGTTCCCATGAACCTTTAGACTTTCCTTCCTATACATAAGGGCTGTTTATGCTATACCGCTGGTTTGTTTTAGTGCTTTAGTTGTTCAAGGGAGTCTGTTCCTTTGTTCACTGTGTTCAGCCTCTTTCATTGCTTTCGGGAATTTGCTCCCTTTGGCTTTCTATAAATATTCCGTACTTAGATGATCTTCCAGTATTGTTTTGATCTATATATTTTTTATATTTGATCAAAATAAAATAAAATAAAATAAAATAAATATAAAGCCTTTATAACAAGTTTTAGCATAATTGAGGCTTATAATGCCCACCCCTCCAAGTGTATAATGATGCTTAACTCATAGTCGAGAAATGTGAAGGAAATTTTGAAGCTAAAAAGCCCTTTTAATTAAGTACTAATAAAGCATACTTGCACACTTAGCCTAAAAAAAAAAGAAAAAGGAAAAACAATCTCTATCATCAAAGTTTCTTGAGAGGAAAATGACTAAGTTGATCTCTTTTCAAAGTTGGTTAACTATAATCTAATGAAGTTGTCCTATGATGTTTGAATGTAAATGATCAAAAGACTAGGCATTGAATAAGAATGAGAACTTATGTCAACTATCCAAATCATAGAAGACTAGATAACTCAATTTAAATAATATATACTTCCAAGAGAAATACCCCATGATATAATTAAAGTTGCCTTTTTTTTTTTGATCAAATGTAAGTATATATAAGAGATAAAAAATTACAATTTTGGAACCCATAGGAAACCAGAATATAAAACAAAAAATGAAACAAAGGGAACATGCTCCCTAAACAAAAAAAAAACCAAGGATAAAATAACATATGGTTAGGGTAGGAACCTAATCATAGGGGGGTTGCCCAACCTAACCAAATAAATACAACTAAAGAAACCATTAGAAAAAACATAGGGACAAGCCCCCAAGACCAAACTAGCAGGAACAACAATAAATAACTCTCATGTAAAGCTTGCATGGCCAAGACATCGCCATGCATTCACGAAGTAAAAGAAACACGATTCACATGTAAATGAAGAACCATAAAGAACTGAACTTGAAACTTTTAGAAAACATCATCAACTAACTTGGAAACATGCTCAAATAGATGTTTATTCCTTTCATTCCAAATTAAGTGCACAAGGAGAGGGAGAGCAACTCGTTTCATTCTTTAGTGCAACCCCTTACTTCTTCCAGAGAGACCTCGAAGTGCACCAGATAGGGAAGACATAGAATGATTTAGACGAAGCCACTACTTAACACGCTTCATAACAATGAAGTCCAATCATAGTTGAAAAACAGGTGAGCATTGGATTCCTCCTCCCGATTACATAGAATATAAATTGAGTCAATAGAGAGGAAGGTGAGTCGATCCTTTGTTCCGTGCTTACCTAGGACAATAAGCCATATAGTAAAATTATACCGTGTTAAGGACCACTACTCCCATACCACATGATGCCAGCTGATAGTATTTCTTTTAACCAGGAAGAACTCATGAGCATTAGCAATGAAAGACGCCGATTCATGATGCCAACCCTGAAGAGTATCAATATCATCCGAAATAGGTTCAAACTAGGCTATGAAATGACTTTTAAGAGAACAAATTGATTTCCATTAAAGGGAAAAGGATCTCCAAAGGCCATATAGAGTTATGTGGAAGATAAAAATGATCAACTTAGCGAATCTAAAGAGAATCAGATTTTTTATGGATGTTCCACAACTACTTAGCTAAAAAACATTTATTCCTTGCCTTAATGTCTAAGAGCCCGAGACCTCCTTCAGATTAGGGAAGACACATCTTGTGCCAGGAAATAAGGGCAAAGTGCTTGGAGAAATGATTACCAAACCAGAGGAAGCTGCGACATAGACTATTTATCTTGTTTATAACAAATAACAGGGACAAGGAAAATAACAAGCCAAAACTAGACCATGCCATGCAAAACAAATCTGATGAGCTCAAGCTGACCAGCATAAGATAAATGCCTGCTCATCAGAAGAGGAGAAAATTGGCTGGCCAACAAGCAATAAGGGCTAAGAGGCACTCCAAGATACTTGAAAGGAAACTAACCCTCCGAAAACCCTGTAAGCTGAAGGCAGGATAACTTAGTGTCTTCACCAATCCCACCAAAGAATATAAAAGATTTATAATTATTAGCATCAAGGCCAAACATTCAACCAAAATAAAAAAGTTGTTGGTATAGGATACTAACAGATGGCATATCACCCTTGCAAAGAAGAAGGATGTCATCTGTGAAGGCTAAGTGGCTTATATCCACAGCTCTACATTTGGCATGAAAATTAAAACTAGTCTGCTAGGTGCTCAGTGAAAGCATCCTGGAAAAATATTCCATACGAGCATTGAAAAGATAGGGGGAAAGGGGATCCTCTTGACAGATGCCACATTGCCCATGAAAAAACCAAATAAATCACCATTAATAGAAATTGAATAAGAGGCTGTCTCCACACATTGCATAACAAGATCAACAAAAGGAGCTGGGAAGCCTAATAAAAGAAGAACATTATATAGGAAGGACCACTAAATAATGTTAAATGCCTTTCTGAAATCAATCTTGATAGTGCATCTGGGGGAGGATCTCTTACGGTTATAATGACGAAGAAGCTCATGCAAGAGGTTTATGTTGTCAGCCATGTTCCTACCACCGAGAAATGCATTCTGAGCAGGGCTGATGATGGTATTCATAACTTAAGCCATACGTCCAACAAGGATCTTTGAGATGACCTTGTAAATGACTTGCAGCAAGAGATGGGATAAAAATCTGCTTTTGAGTTAACAGTGGTAGATTTTGGAACAAGGGAGATAATGGAATGGTTGACTTGCTTGAGCATCTTCCCAGAAGCAAAGAAATCTTTGATGGCAGTATAAAAGTTAGCTCCAACAATACCCCGAGATTTTTTAAAAAATAGAGAGGTATAGCCATCTGGCCCTAGCGACATATCATTACAAATGCTGAAGAGAGTTTGTTGAATAAGCTCATTTGTCATAGGTCCAAGTAAGGAATCATGGGAAAAACTATTGAGGCAGGGGCCAGATAGAATAACATTATCATTGATAGGAACAATATACTTGGCACTACCAAGGAGGACTTTATAGAATCGAACAAACTCACGCCCCACCTCATCACCTGAAGAAGTCATACTACCAGAAGGAACTTGAATAACTGGTAACAGGGTTTAAGAATAGCTGTAATTCACCCTCGTAATGCAGAGGTGATTGATTCTTATTATATAATGTATGTACAACAGTTTAGAAAATTCTATATAATAGGAAACAAATAAAACGTAGCAAACTATGTATCCTACAAGATATGTATATAATAACAAATCATCTAAAACTAAGGAATAGAATTAGATTCCTTATCACCCCCCTTTAAGCTGAGCATGGAAGAAGGAACCACGTGAAGCTTGTTACGAAAAAGGAGGAACTGAGGTTTGGGGACTCCTTTTGTAAAAGAATCGACAATCTGAAGATGAGAGGGAACGAAGGCGACCTTTAAGGAACCGTTGGTAATAAGTTCACAAACAAAATGATAGTCAATCGCAATATGCTTAGAGCGAGGCCAAGTGACAGGATTGATTGCCATAAATATAGCACTTTTGTTGTCGCATAACAGCTTTAGAGGTGAAGGTAATTGTAGATGTAGATCACGAAGTAGTTGAATAATTCAAGCGACTTCAGCAGTAGCGATAGCTAAGGATCGATATTCAGCTTTGGCATTGGAGCGAGAAATAGTGGATTGTTTATTGGAGCACCAGGAGATAAGATTGGGACCCAAGAAGATAAGATAGCCGGTGGTAGACCGACGTGTATCAGGACAACCAGCCCAATCAGCATCAGAATAGGCAAGCAAATCACGAGAAAGAGTGCAATGAAGTTGAAGACCATGATGAACCGTTCCTTTAACATAACGCAATATACATTTGAGTGCACAAAAGTGATCTTCTATTGGAGCATGTATATATTGGCAAATTGAATTGACACTGAATGAGAGATCAGGGTGAGTAATTGTCAAATATTGCAAAGCACCAGCAAGAGACCGAAAAAGTGTGGGATCTGAAAATAACTTCCCGTCAGTAGAGAGATGCTGATCGATGACATAAGGAGTGGTAATGGGTTTGGCTTCAACCATGTCAGCACGGTGGAGAAGATCAAGAGCATACTTGGTTTGGCTGAGAAATAAACCGTGGGAGTGATGATGGACTTCAACACTAAGGAAATAGTGTAGAGACCCCAAATCTTTCATGTCAAATTCGGTGGACAGCCGTGTGATAAGAGTCTTGATCAAGCTGGGATTGCTACCAATAAACACCATATCATCTACATAAAGCAAGAGATAAACCGTTCCAGCTGCAGAATGATGCACAAACAAAGAAGAATTTGCCTTGCTGATAAGAAAACCAAGCTACAGTAAAAACGAGCTGAAGTGCTAGAACCAAGCACGAGGGGCTTGTTTGAGTCCGTAAAGAGCACGCTTGAGTCGACATACATGATGAGGAAACTGTGGATCTGTGTAACCAAGAGGTTGATCCATATATACCAGTTCAGAGAGATGACCATAAAGAAAGGCATTTTGAACATCTAATTGATGTAGAAGCCACCCAGAACTGACTACAATGGATAAAATAATCTGAACAGTAGCAGGACGCACCACAGGACTAGAAGATGGGATGATAAGAATAATAAGAGGCTAGGAACAAGAGGCTACAAGTTTATCACTACATGGCAAACAAGTAGAAGTTGAAACTAGAGGAGACACCAATGGAGGTGGGGAGGCAAGAGACACAATATTATGAGAGTCTAAAAAATCAGAGAAAGTAATATAGGGTGTGGAATTATGATTTTGTGGAACATGATCACCTACATAAGGAAATATAGTTTTATAAAATTGGACGTGGTGAGAGATATAAAGACGTTGTGTCTTGCGATCAAAACAGCGGAAACCCTTGTGAAGGGGGCTATAACCTAAGAAGACACAAGGAGAAGATTTGGGAGATAATTTGTTAGGAGCATAATCTCTCAAATAAGGAAAGCATAAACATCCAAAAGTATAAAGCATAATGTAGTCGAGGTATTTACCAAACAGAAGCTCGTAAGGAGTTTTGCCAGTAAGAGTTTGTTAGGGGAGTCAGTTGATGAGATAAACAGCTGTTGAGAAGGCCTCAACCCAAAAAGACAATGGAATACATGCATGAAACATAAGAGTGAGACCTGTTTCGGTGACATGTCGGTGTTTACGTTCAGCAATTTCATTTTGACTGGGTGTATAGGGACATGCAACACGTAATACAATACCATAAGATGTGAGGTGAGAGTGAAATTTATTATTGGTAAATTTGATTCCATCATCACATTAGAAGGACTTAATTTTGGATGAAAATTGAGTTTCAATATACTGTTGAAAGTTAACAAATGTATCAAAAAATGCTGATTTATGTTTTAGTGGAAAAAACCAACTAAAACGAGTACAATCATCAACAAAAACTGCATAATATCGAAAACCCGTAGTGGAACAAACAGATGAAGGGCCCCCATAAATCACAGTGTAAGCGATCAAAAGGCAAATCACAACGAGTATTATTAATTAAAAAGGGTAGCCGATGGCTTTTGCCAAAGTTACATCCAACACATAAATTAGAATCCAAACCTATGAATTTATCACTATAGGAAATAAAACCTAACTTGGTGAGAGAGTCAATAGTACAAAAACTAGGATGACCTAGACGAGCATGCCACAAATGAGCAGAGACACGCAATTTATTGGAAGAAACTATGGAAGCAAGGGTATGATGATGTTGCTGGAGCACGTATAAGCCATTCTTATATCTGCCGACTCCCAGCACTACTCTTGTGACCCGGTCCTGTATTGTGAAACCAGAATAAAAAAAGATGACATAATAATTATTATCTTTTATAAGTTGACTGATGGAAATAAGTTTTTTTTGTAATACCAGGAACAACTAAAACATTAGATAAAAGTAATGGGCTATTGGGAACAAGAGTGGAAACGGAGCCAGTGTAAGAGATTGACCATTACCAACCATCACCCTTTCATTACCAGAATATACAACAGGAATATCAACACCCTCGGGGATCATTTGTCATGTGAGAGGTGGCTCAAGAGTCTGGATACCAGGCAGGATCAGGGGAGGCCGGGATTGAACAAGCAACAAAGGCTTCAACAAGATTGGCAGACTGCTTTTTCTTGAGATTAAGAAATGTCCAACAACGTTTAGCCAAGTGGCCTTCCTTGTCACAGAGTTGGCAATGGACTGGAGAGAAACTAGATTTTGTGACAGAGGCAGAGGGAGGTTTGGGCTTTCCTCTGTTGATGTATTTTGATTTAGTGATTGAAGAGTGACGCTGCTGAGCATAAAACACCGAGTTGGCAGATTGTTGATACACTGATCGCTCAAAAATCTCATGACTCAAAGCTTTTGGGATGATATCTGCAAAAGAAGGTAATGGAGATTGGGAAAGCATTGTTGTGGAGAAGATTTTATATTCAGGACCTAAAGCTCTCAAGAACCAATGAACTTTATCCAGGTCATCGATGGGTCGACCAATTGCTACCAGTTGATCGCAGAGGCCTTTGAAGAGACAAGAGATTTCAGCCACTGATTTGGAGCCTCGCTGCATCAATTGGAGCTCGTCCTTAAGTTGCAGTTCGCTAGTCTTTGATATGTGGGAGAAGGAGGCTTTAAGTGTAGTCCAGGCCTCATGAGCATGTTTCAAACCAAACACCTCACTCATAAATTCCTCCGTAAGGGAAGAATATACGAGACTTAATAGGGTCTGATTGGATTCACCTGAGTAGAGCTATCAGTACCCATAATCTATAGAGAAGGTACTGTGATACTACCATCTAGAAATCCAAGAAGATCATGGCTTGTTAACAACAGTGTAAACTGATTTCTCCATAACAAATAATTTGAGGAGGTCAGTTTGATGGTAAGCATATGCACCATCATGTTCAGCGGAAGGGATGAGAACGGCGTAACCATGATAAAGAGATCGAGTAAAGAAAAACCTAAAGGAGCTCTGATACCATAATAGGGTTTAAGAATAGCTGTAATTCACCCTTGTAATGCAGAGGTGATTGATTCTCATTATATAATGTATGTACAACAGTTTAGCAAATCCTATATAATAGGAAACAAATAAAACGTAGCAAACTACGTATCCTACAAGATATGTATATAATAACAAATCATCTAAAATCAAGGAATAGAATCAGATTCCTTATCAGCTGGTATGTGATTTCTTCGATGTTTCTGACTCATCAGAGAATGGAAGAAATGGGATCCTTTTTCAGCCTCCTTGAGAAAGTTAGATTTTAGCTTTTGCCCAAAGAACATCTGCTCCGTATATTTTAAATTCAACAGGGAAGACCTGAGATTCCTTTCCCGCGACAGAAGCTGAGTATTATCTTGGTTATGGTAGAGAAGAGATTGGAGAGTAGCCAGATCAGCTTCAGGACGGGTAACTCTTTCAGAGATATGGCTAAAATGTAGCTTGTTAAGCTCTTTCAAAGGCCTCTTTAAGCATTCTAATTTCCTGCAGAGAGAGTACATACAGGAGCCATTGACTTGAGTATTCCAACCCTGCGAAATAACCTCCAGGAAATGAGGATGATCCGCTCACATGTTAAAGAATTTGAAGTTCCTGTTCCCTCTAGGCTGTTGAGGGCCAAATTGAACAGAGGCACGGGAGTGATCAGAGAAGGCACCAGGGCTTGCTGAGGCAAAGAGAACCAGAGAGGATTGGCCAAGACCTGATCAAGTTTGCTTCAAACAAGACCATTAGACTAGGTGAAGAAGTAACCAGTGGAATTTAGATCAGCGAGGCCTAAACCAGTGCAACACTCCCTAAAGCCAGAGACAAAAGAAGCAACAAAAGTTTGGACTCCACCTGCGAAGCCATGGAGAGTTTGGACTCCACCTGCGAAGATCTTCCCAGAGGGCTCGCCGTGCTTGGATATTGTTAAAGCCATAGACAAAAGAAGCAACAAAAGTATAGTGATTTTCCAAGTTAGAAATAAACACATGAATAGCTTGAGCTGAAAAGTCAAGTAAATCATCATTGACAATGCTAGGATTCCAAAAAACAATAATACGGGCATTAGGGGCAACCAAACTATTACAGAGAAATTTCCAAGATTTCATTCGAAATTTATGCATGAGACCAACTTTTAGCAGATGACAGCTTGGTCTCTAACAAATAGCAAACATCAACCTTGTTACGTTTCACGAGGCTGACAACCTCATCCTGCTTCAGGGGACTATTAAGTTGCCTAGTTGAAAGGATGAGAAGTTGAGTATTGTTTTATGGATGGTACATTATATAGAAGGTTAATAATGAATTCCTTGTCAAAATGTTTATCTTCCGGAAAAACATATATGTTAAGGGAGATCTATGAAAGAGTCTACTACATTCACATAGGAGTAAGGGCCTTAGTTGGCCAAACCATATGAGTAATCTCTTACTAACCCACCATTCTTTAAGATGCAATAAACTTGGTGAAAAAATATGACAAGTTCCAAATGTTTTCTCGAGTGCCTCATTAACCCTCCACCAAGATGACAATTATTTCTTCGCCTTAGCCTCTCTCTTAGTAGACGATGGACATCTCAGATCCATTATTTATGGTATTGGATGAAAGATAGTTCATTTTAGTTTTGATAAAATACTTCATCAAATGGTGAACTTCTTGATGAGATCCTATAGGCTTATAAATAAACGTTTGGGAACATGATGCAAACCACGTTCCACATAAATTCAAAAAAGTTTTTTTTTCTAAAAATTATTATTATTTTGTGTGTTTTTTATTGTTTTGATGCGCTGATCTAAAAAATAATTTTAAAAAAAATTAAAAAAAATCATTTAAATGTATTTCGGCATGAAAAGCACTTTAAAAAGCAATCGCAACCTCATTCACAAACAGGCTTAAGAGTACTAAAAAACCTCAATGGGAGAAACATCTTTTCTTATTACTTGTGATACATGCAAAGATAAGATGCCCTAGTTATTAAGTGTTACACTTCTCTTTTAAGGAAAATGAGAGAGAACCCAACGTAAACCTGGATCTTATAGAGGAACCTCATTTTGTACCATATATGAAGAACATGGGATTTGAGTATAATATAATATGGTATTATAAAGTTAAGAACTTGTAGCTCAAAGTGGGAGACTTATTATTAAGAAAACCCAAGGCAAAATATAGTTATGAAGGGAAAGGTAAACTAGCCTTAAAATGGGATGGATCATACAAAGTCACTAGAGTAATCAAAGCCAATACTTATCATCTCCAAGATATAGAAGAAACAATCTCCCTCATGTGTGATATTAAAATCATTTGAAAATGTATTATCATTAAACATCTTTTCTACATCTCTATAAATGAAAAACATTTCCACCTTATATGTATAAAGGTTGCTTTTGTCTCCTATCATTCATGAAAATATCTATACACAAAAGCTTCATATCTCTATATGAAATGTCCATATATTACTTAAAAGAATTTTAAATAAAAGATTATAACATTCAAACAAGTTCATTCCTTGTATGGAAAAAAACAAAGTTTAAAAGTCTAATCTAGGTAGTATTCAATACACCCAAAACAAACACCATGGAGAAAAAGTTATACAAGTAAAGAAAACAAGAAATCAAAGACTAATAGTCTTCATTAGGGCCCTTACTAGATAAATATTGGCCTCGAGTAACAACTTAAGCATTCATTGAGAAAATCTTCTTAAGTCCAATAATAGATTATGTGTAGAATAATAATATAAAACCCACATTAACATTATTTGATAGATTATAAAAATGAAGGTCACTCATCATGTTCACTAATTGGTCCTCCATAATATTTCTCAAAGTACGAGTCTCATATAACATAAAACTTTTCAAAACTGGCCTCTAGAGCCCGCATATAAGAAGAATGAGCTGGGCTTGATCAAAGTCATTTTGAGCCTTATCTAAAGCCATCTTTAATTCCCCATTCCTTTATTGGCAAACCATGAGTTCATATTTGAGTTGGATCATATATGTTTTAAAAGTAAAAGGTTTATTGTATAAGAATTCATTTCTTGAATAAAAATATGGCAAATTGCTTCTAAGTTATGAAACTTATCTTTTTTTTATACTAGTGTTTCCTTCAAGGACTAAAAGGCTTGATAGTAATTGTAAGCTTTCGCTAAACACCAAGTTATTTCTTTATGATTTAGTTTTCTATCATATATCACCTAATGGTTATAGTTGTAAAGCCTATAAGAAAAAACTTAATACGAAAAAGTAAAAAGATAACAATACGTGATAGAACACAAGCAATACTTACTCGAAAAATCTCTTCATAGCCAATTCTAAATGATCAGAAAGGCTACTTCCACCTCCTAATAATTATGACATCCACACAAATGCTTCTATAATGTTTGTGTTATTTTCTCATCATAAATAACTTTAGTCATTTTATTATAGTACACTTTAAGATGGATCTTCAGACATTGAGCTTCTATATACTAGACAAATTTAGAGACTTTGAATTTTCTAGAAATGCTAACATCTAATGTGTGACTTATTTCATCATCTAAAAGGGATCTTACAAGTCTTCTAGTTCTATGGTATTTTATTCTTGGATGAGTTTGAACATATAATGAGTTATTTGACATGTATTCACAAGGTTTTGATAGATTTTGATGAGGGAAACCAGAAAAGGAGATGATTTTGTAACGCCCCAAGCCATTTAATGGAATTTTTAAACTCAATATACTTCCACTCCATTTTATATATATATATATATATATATATATATATATATATATATATATATTATTCTCATATACTTTACACCCATGAAGCTCTTTCAATTTTTTTTATATTAAGTATTTCTGAAACTCATTTATGGAACATTTAAATGTTTCTTTCCAACTTAAATATTTTTGATATCCATTTGTCGCAAGTTTTAACATTATTTTTTCAACTCAAATATATATATATTTTTTTTAGTTTAACGTGGGTGTCCGGGCCAGCTTGCGCGCACCTCGACTAATCCCACGGGCCCTGAAGTTAACGACCATGTAAGCCTCCAGTGGCTATCATATGAGCAACCTAGGGCTCGAACCTGAGACAATAGAAGGAGCAAACCTCTTGGTCCCAATCTCTTACCACTGGGCCACCACCTAGATGGTTCAACTCAAATATTTCTCATGTCCACTTATGGCGCTATATAATATTTTTCCCACTCAATTACTTTTCATGCTCATTTATAGCACATAACAATATCTTTCCAACTTAAACATTTCTGGTTTCTATTTGGAGCACATTACAATATTTTTTTCCCACTCAATTATTTTTCATGCCCATTTGTCTCATTTTTCATAATCATTAAGTCTTTTAGAAATCTGTAACTCATACTGCAAGCCTAATAACCATCACCATTGTGACTAGATTAACATTTGAAATACTAGGTCTGCCATTTCTATCGATTTAAACTTTCATACATTAAATTCCACCATTGTTGTCAATTTCCTTTCTCTCAAATCGAATTTCTATCATTATGGTCAATTTAATTTTCACATATCATTTTCCTACTTTACATGCATATTTCACCTATCATTTATTTTCTTGCCCTATAGCAATATTTACACCACATTTTATTTTAACACTAGTCACCATTCTTGCAGCCATGTTAAATCCTTTCCAAACCATAGCCCCCACTCATGCAACCGACTTAATATACACTTGATCAGTAGCCCCTACTAATGTGACCGACTCTTAAACATCTAATTAGTAGCCCCCACTCATGCAACTAGCTCATAAACATCTAATCAGTAGCCCCTACTTATGTGTACGACTTATAAATATTGTGTTACGAGGTATACCATTATGGATGATTACAATTATACATAATTATTTTGATATTTGCATTTGATTTCTATTTATGTAATAATTACCATCATTGTGATCAAATTTCAATTTATATATTGATTACTGTTGTTGCAGTTGATTTCTATTTACATAGTGGTTATCACCCTTAGAATCAAATTTCAATTTATATATATTTGATATTGTTGTTGTGGTCAGTTTCAATGATCTACAAGTCACTACCATTGTTGTTTATAAAAATTTTCTACTAGTTACCGTCATTAAGGTTTATTACAATTCACATAAAAAATATTACTATCTTTACGGTTAGTTACAAAACAACTAAACACTTAATAATCCTCATTAAAATGTTCAACATTATTCTCAAGTATTCCAATAAATTTCTAAACATCATTTAGACTCTTTATTTCTATTTGTATTCCATCTATACTTTTAATATCAAAAGTTCCAACTTCCTTCCTACATTTCCCACTTTACCTAAACATTCCTATAATCATGAAATTCAAACATACTAACAAAATATTCCTCAAACACAATTTATCATGTCTATACTTTTAATGAACATATAGCATTAAAAAGTTTAACCCAATTTCCATACATGCCTACAACATCAATTTATACAATTTAACAACTCTCAACTTCCATTCATGCCGACCATATCCTCAACTAATAAATTAGATCATAAAAGCAAGACAAAAACAATTAGTTGTATAATTGATACATTGATAGCCATATAAGAAAAAGAAAAGGATGCCATAGTTTTATGTGAATATTAAATTGGATCATGCTTGTGTGCACTTATGTGTGAGGATATTTGTTATGAATTGATTTTTGGTCATGTGCTAAGAAAGTTTAAAAATTTATTAGAGTTAATTATATAGATTAAATGGTTAGTTGTGTATGTTGGAAAGTTTAAAATGGACTGATATGAGGACTAATGTGAAAGCATGGAAAATAAAAATTAAAGTATAATTTAGATTTAAATGAATGTTTTGTATGTTATGTTATATGTTAGAAAGAGTAAGTATAAATTTTAAAAAACTTGGGTGTGTAAATGATTAATCGAACCAAATAGAATTATGGGTAAAGCTATATGGAAATAAATGAGATGGAGAAAAGGTGTTCAAGTTTTATATGAATTGGCTAATTAGACTTAGATGTCGCATTTATATTTTCTCAAGTAAAAGTTCTAGAAAATGTGTAGTTATGACAAATGGTAAATGTTGGTTAAATTGACTAAATGGTTAATTTGTAGGCTTTAAGGAATTTCTTTTAAAATAGAGATTTGTATATATGTATGGATACACATATGCGCACACACACATACATACACACACATCCATACATGTTTCTCACACTGTTGCAATGATATAGAAAAGTTTACAACATTCAAGAAAAAGGATTAACGAAGTCAATAATAAAAAAAAAAACTAGTAGAAATTATAATATGACATTGTTGATCAAGAATTTGTAATAGAATTTCAGCCAATAGCACTAGACTTATTTAGAACACCTTATAATACCCACATAACCTAAACAAACCCAAATGAACCAAAGAAAACTAATAAAAGACCACAACATAAAAATGGGACAAAATCTATACAGTAGCTAAAACAGTCTCATCGTTGTGAAAATGATAAGGTAGCAGCCAATATGGTCCAACCATTTTGAGAAATGGTCTGACTGTTTCTCAAAGCAGTCTAGCCATTTCTCAAAATGGCTAATTCGTTTCTAGAAAATTTCTAGAAACTTATGGGGTTGTTAAAAATAGCCTGACCGACTCTAAAAAGGTCTAATCGATTCTTAAAATGGTTTGACCGATTATAAAATGGTCTAACCAATTCTACGAATGGGTAGAAAACTATGTCTAATGACTAGTTTATTTTCTAAACATATAAATAGTCTTTTACTTGCTCAAAACAAGAGTGGAACCCCTAAGGAAAAAATCTAAACAACCTATAGCACCCTTGCTTCACTTGTAATCATCCAAAAAACAGGTTAGGTGTGAATTGGAAAATTCATGTTAAAGAACTTAATTGTTATTCCAATCAACTCTACTAAGAGAGTGTATTGTGGAAAGTGTAAGTGACACTCTAAACACTTCGAAAAGTCTTGCGAAGAAAAATTTATAAGTGGTTTAATACTTATTTCTTCAACAAGTATTGGTGAAATGTTTTATGGTCTTTAGCCCATAAAAAGATTAGGGATAATAGCTTGATCCTAAGCCCGCAAAAAAATTAGCTTTGATCTTGCACTTGCAAAAAGATCGTGTAACGGTTTGGTCTCACTCACTAAGAAGACTAGTGTGTGATAATGAAACTCTTAAACAAAAGTTTCTGGAGAGGAGTAGTTTGTTTACCGAACCTCTATAAATCTTGATGCAATCTCTCTAAACTCTCACTCTTTAATTGTCATATTTCTATTGTTTATTGCTTTCGTATTTGATTTAGTGTTTAGAATTGCAAGTTATTAGGTAAAACATTTTTAATTTATAGTTTTTCCTTGCATACCTAATTCACTCCCTCTTAGATGTTTGTGTTGCCTTAATTCTATAACAACAATCACTTGGAAGGATTTACTTAGAGACATGCCTTCAGCATGAATATCATATAAGATTAATTGAAGCTCTTAAACTTAGCATATCACAGTTCTTAAGTCGACTATCTTGAAATCCAAAAACTTGTATTCTATGAACTGTTTCATATCAAATTTTTAGCTTTGTGCCTTTTTTTTCCTCAAAGCTTCCTACAGTGTCTTTGCATTTTTTTTTATTTGAACTATACACATCATATAGTGTATTTTCTAATACATCCAAGATTAGTTCTTGCAAATAAAATCAATAAAATTCAAAGCATCCATAATTGCCATAATAGTGGGATTAGATTCATTATTGGACAACTTTGATGTTTCTCCAATCAAGAACTTCACTAAGTTCAAATTTGTTATGTAGAATAGAATATTTTGCTATCACAACTTAAAAATTAATACAATAACCCTTTCAGGTTTCTCACCATTCACCAAAGTAGGTGATGGTAAAAACCTCACAACCGATGTAATACTTGTTGAAGCAACATTAGTTGTAACAATTGTTTCTTGTTTTGAAGTTATGATAAGTTATATAAAACAATAACAAAAAATTTATAAATAAAACATTTGGCTCCTCAAAAAATAAGTATGAAAGTGTTAGCTTCATGACTATAATAATAATTTAATTATATGTTTTGATGATAAAATAAACACTTGGTATAATAAAACATTGTGTTTGAAATATGCATATCACATTATTAATATCTTAAAAAAGGATATGTTAGCATGCCACACACACACATATACTTGTTTAGGATACCTTATAATACTCACACAACTTAAACAAACCAAAAAAACCAAAGAAAACCAAGAAAATACCAAAATGTAAAAATGAGAAAAAATCTGGACAAACGAGAAGGTAGCCAAAACAGTCTAATCATTTTGAGAAATGGTCTAACAGCTTCTCAAACTGGTCTAGCTATTTCTCAAAATAGCTAGTCTGTTTCTAGAAAATTTCTAAAAACTATTAGGGTTCTTCAAAAACAGCCTGACCAACTTTAAAAGGGTCTTACCAATTCTCAAAATGGTTTAACTAATTATGCCAACAGGCAAAAAAGTATATCTAACAACTAGTTTCTTTTCTAAGCCTATAAATTGCCTTTTACTTGTCCAAAATAAGAGTGGAACTTCTAAGATAAAAATCTAAGCATACTCCCTCTAAAAAACAATCAATAACACCCTTGTTTCATTTGTAATCATCCAAAAGCAAGGTTAGGTGTTAATTGGTAAAATCCTTCTAAAAACCTTAATTGTTATTCCAATCAACTATAGTAAGAGAGTATATTATGGAAAGTGTAAGTGACACTCTAAACACTTATAAAAGAATCCCAAAGATAAAGTTGTGAGTGGTTTAATACTTTTCCTTTAACAAGTATTTGTGAAAGGTTTTGTAGTCTTTAGCCCATAAAGAGATTAGGGATAACGGTTTGATTCTAAGTCTATAAAATGATTGGGTTTGATCTTGCACCTGTAAAAATATCGTGTAATGGTTTGGTCTCACTTGCTAAAAAGACTAGTGTGTGATAGTGAAACTCCTGAATAGAAGTTCAAGAAGGAGTAGACGGTTCACCGAACCTCTATAAATGTTGTTTATTACTTCCGTATTTGGTTGAGTGTTTAGAATTGCATATTATTAAGTAACAAAATTTTAATTTAAAGTTTTACCTTGGATACTTAATTCACCTCTCTTTTAGGTGTTTGTGTTGCCTTGATCCTGTAACAGCATAAAGTGCTAATATAAAGAAGAAACACAAAAGTTTAATAAATCAAAGTTTGATGAAATCTTATTACAACTACAAAAGGCTAAAATAATAAATTTATCCAACTAAGAAATATTGAAAAGAAATAATTTATATTCTTTCTGTACTTTTTGACATACATCATATCATTATAATTTTGTATAAAAAAATCAATAAAATGCATGAACATACAAATAAGTTTGAAAAAAACAATTATAAACTAAACAAACAAATTTTTTAAAAGTTTAGTTCAAAAAGATATATGAATATGCATAAATTCATACAAATTGTATGAATATAAACTATTAGCTTTAAAATAAAGGTATCCAACAACCATCTAAAATTAAATGAGAAGACATAAAACAAGATATATAAACTAAACAATACTAATAAAGAATAAAGTCTTAAGAGTATTGTCTAAAAACTAAATGATTGGATAAGAAAGATTATTTTATCATTAAAAGAGCATACTTATTGAATTAGTTTAATCTATAAACATACAATATAAAATATCAATGCCATCTTGTAATCATAGCTAAAATCATATAAGGTTTCAAGTATGCATACTAAGCATATATCTAAACTTGCATAAGAGATTAAAACACTATCACAATATGCATACTAAATATATATAGAATTTATACATGAACAAAACTAGTTTAGGATACTCACTTATTGAAACACTTAAAGATTTATCAAGATGAAAAGTATTGTTAATAAGGATTAATAATTTATCTTCGAGGATTTATTGTTTCTCACTTGGTTCAAATATAATTTTTGCAATAAACCTTCTAAGATTCCAATAACATCATCTTATTTAAATGTACTTTTAAACAAGATCCACGAATACAAAGAAATGAACTCAAGTATCTCTCTACAAAGATTGAACCATTCCAGATAGGAAGGAGGTAAATAACTTAAAATAAAGCTAAAACCATAAGAAAATATGCTAGAAACTTAAGTAAGGAAGAGTTGTAAAATCTGTGTAAATATTTGTAGAAAACTCTTCATTTTGTCTCATTTTTATAGTGGAATTTGAAACCAAAATTGATATAGAATTAATTTTAATAATTAGCACAATTAATTCCCTTCATTATTAACTTTGATTACTCGATATAAAACTAAAATTAAATTTGATATTTTTTGCTTTAAATTTGATATTTTTGAGTTAAAAAAAATATCCAAAAAGTATTAAGGTTATTTAAGAAACTAATCAGCTTTTTTCATGAGCTTGGATATACTAATGTGATAAAAAAAATAATTCTTCATGGGCAAATGAATTATAAAACCAAATCCAAGCCTAAAAAAATTTGTTGGCAACACAAAAATAATTGATGGATTGTTCTCGGTAAGCCATGCCAATTAGGAATTGGTGGAGTTTTGAGGAATCACCTGGGGCATTTCATGCTTTTTTTTCCATCTCCTACAAACATTGAAAGAACCGGAGGTTCTAGTTATTGCAATAACTTTAGAGCTGGATTAACAGCTCTAATGAGTTCTCCTAGCTACAAGTATATTTTGTATTGTAATAGTTGTTGTGGTTGTGGTTTGAAAAAAAATTATTTTATAAAAAATATTTTTAGTTGAGGTTGGTTTAGAAAAATATATGTTTAGTTAAAACTGTGATTGAAATTGAGGTTAAACAAAAAATAGTTTAAAATGCTTGGTTAAAAGAATGTTTTTTTAAATTAAGGTTATATATATATTGATGGTTTTTAAATTAAATATTATAGATTTAACTACTGCTATTACATCATGAAATAAATAATATTGATATCAAATATTTTTTTTATTGTTTTATTAAACTATGTGCAATTTCATCACGTATGAAATTTATCCAACAAGGACTATATTTTCCATGGTTTCTTAAGCGATCAAATTCTGCAAATGCTATGTCATTAAGCGATCTCTTTCTAATTTTTTTTTGAATAAAACACAATTAAAAATAAAAATAAAAATTGAATTTTTTTAACTGGGTTGGACCCGGCAAGAACAAAATTGGGATTGTCATCAAGCAATCTCCTTATAATTTTTTCAAATAAAACACAATTTAAAAAAATAATTTTTTTTTACTAGGTCGAACTCGGTTTAATACATTTAGCTTTGGATCGGACCCGATCCAACCGAAAACACTCCACTATTCACGTGAAGAGTGGAGAGTCACACCCCACTGTTCACATGAACAATGGAGCTGCACTCTCCACTGTTATGTGAACAGTGAAGAGTGCAATTCTTCATTTAACAAAAATACAGTAAGAAGCATGAAAAAATTGCTTGCGCAGAACCTGTGGTTAAATATTAAAAATTTGTGGGTCCATAAACCAAAACGCAGATGTTAAAAATAACCAAATATTATATTATTGAGTTTGGCAAAAAAAACACAATAGCTAACACAGCCATACACTCTCTTGGCTGGTAGATTAAGAGCTCTGATGAGTTCTCCTGGCTAGTAGATTGGGCTGTGGAGTCTTATTCGTCTGCTGTCATAAAAATGATGCAATTCGTGCTTTAAGATGTTCTTAATCCGCTCCTCTTCTCTAGTTAACACTTTAAATGAATTACTTTTTGTCATGTGTAGAGGGAAAGTAACACTTTTCTAGGCATAGCATCCAAAAGCGGGTAGAATTTTTGTACCTTTTCTCTCTCAAATATTGTAATTTCTAGGCACTATCTTGTTGCTTGTCGTTTTAGTTTAGTTCTCTTGACTTTCATGTAATTCAATCATTACAATATGTGTTCTCATTGACCAACGAAAAAAACATGAAGGACTAGTCATGCGTCTTTATTATGTAAGTTCTTAATTAGAGGCTCAGGCGCGGAAATAACCTGAACTTTTTGACGTTTTAAATTGATTGGTCGATATTTTCTTTTTCTAATGATGATGAAGATAAGTATTCTTATAGGATATGTTAGGAAAATGGTTGATTAAGAAGCTTGGAATATGAGCTTGAAGAAAGAAGGGTTTATATTACATTAATCTATGTATTCACCTGCTAAAGAAGAGATCTAATTTTGAATAAATGGTTGATTAGTGATATAAACCGAACAATTAGCGAGTTTTGCACATACATTAAGAGTGTATTTGTTTTTTAGATGTTTTTGTGGTTGTGATTTTAAAAAAATAAATTTTAAAAAAGTATGATTATGTACGGTTAGTTGAATTTAGATATGTTTTTGATAAAAACTATAATTAAGGTCTATATGCAGCAAAAGACATGTATAAAATGTTTGGTTGTGGTTATTTTTTAAAAGTGTTTTTTACTTGAAAATATATCAAAATAATTTTTTTATTTAAAAAATTTATTTTCACATTAACACATCAAAATGATTTGAAAATACAAAAAAAAAATTAAAATAAAGAAAAAAATTAAAAAATTTTAAATTTTGAAAAAAATATTTTTGAAACGAAAAAACAAATAAAGTTTTACAAAACTCAGTTAAAAAAGCATGTAAAAACTGCTTTACAAAAATTACATTTCAAACTTAATTTTTTGATGGATGTCATACTATAAAATATAGTTTGATATATTACTAGATATCTAATTATGTTTTTTACAATATAAATACAAAATCTAAGACTAAACAAACGCACAGTAGGAAATCTCGTGGCCATCATTCTCAAGGAAACTACAGACATTTTGATTATGAAAATTAGCGAGTTTTGCTAGCAAGGCTCACGAAAAGGGTGTTTGATTTGACCTCCTTAAAAGAACAAAGGTGTAAAAGCGATAACCCTAATGAACTTTAATATTCTTTTATTCTGAAGGGCTGGATTGATGCCACGTGCTTGTAGTGCACGTGATTGGACTCTTTAAAACCATCAAGAAATGTTAAGGTGGCATGGAGGCAACCATAACGAGCCTTTCTCCAAGCCTATCAAATCAAGATTTCCTAAATATTGCCAAAGGTCCCATATCAAATCGATTGTAGATCCTATCACATATCCTTGATTTAGCTTTATAAGCAAAAGCCCCAATGAAGGTGTTTCGCTCGACACCGATCCATGTAGATGTCATTTAGAACACGGATATGTTAGAAACACGGAAATTAGAGTGTAGAAAAATAATGAACGAGGAGAGAGGATGCATGGAAAGGACTTAGTCTTTGTTAGTTTTTATTTATTTATTTATTTACATGGATGTTCGGGCCAGCTTGCGCGCACCACGACTAATCCCACGGCCCACTGAACATCTTGCAAACTCAGTGAGCATGTAAGGCACCGCGGGGGTGATAGGTGTGCACAGTAAGGTTTGAACCCTAATGCAGAGGAAGAGAACCCTAGTGCAGAGGAAGAGAACAAGCCCCTTCCACCACTAGGCCAAGACCTCAAATGCATGTTAGTTTAATATTATTGGTAATTGATTGGTTGATTACATATAATATTATTATATTTGTATTAATACATAGTTATTATTAATAAAAACTTAATTTATTTTCAGTATTCATATAATGTTAAATACTAGATATTTATTAGAGTCATAGAGACTGATACATATTATATTCTTTTCTTTATGAAAGGAATTAATTGTTCTCATAAGCTGAGGTATAAAGGGATACCTAAAACTAATATGTAGGTGTTTTTCATAAAATATGTACACTGAACTAAACCGTATGAGAATTTTATACGGAATATTATTAAGTAGAGAATAAACATGATTTAACATGGTACACATACTTTATGCTTTAATGTTAAATTAGAATATTATTGATGAAATGATAGTAATTACATTGAGAAATCAGTCACTAAAAGGTTAAGTTAAACCACTAATGACTTTTCTAATGTTTGAGATATTATGACACGTTGCTAGACAATGCATATGATCTTTAAATATAAATTAATCAATTATTGAATTGATAATAAATTAAATTATTTAAATTATTGAATTCTATTTAATTATAATTATGATTTATATTTAGGCTAACATATTATGAACTTAATAAGTCACACACATTAAGAACCATTAGTCAGAAATTAAATTATGATGTTTTAATAAGTATAACTTGATTAAAATATATTTTAGAGATTAAGGACAAGAATATAATTAATATAAAGATTATATTTCTAAACCTAGAAAAATCAAGTAAGGACTTGATTGAGTTCATTTATAAAATTATCCTGAATTAATATTTGGATATTATTCAAATGGTAAGTTGATATTTTATTAATTTATAAGGTTTTTCAGATTTTTCTATAAATAGTAAGTTATGCCTCTTATTTTTAATAAGTTGTTGTCTGTTAGATAAAAAAAAAAAAAAAAACTACATAAATCACAGAATAAATAACTAGCACTCTAGGCATAACAATTCCTCTCTTCTAAATAGGGATTTTAGAGATTTATTACTAGTGGTTCATGTGGATTATCGTTGGAGGCTGGATAATTGAACGACTTATGATTTATGACAACTCAGCCTTTAAAGAATTATTTGAAACTGATGAATATCAGATATTCAGGTAATAAATCCCTAAATAACTTTAGATCTGTCTAATGGGATCCTAGGGACTCCCGAATAATTTTGTTGTATCATTGTCATCGCGTGTATTATATTTGGAAAACCAACAGTTTGTGACCATGAACAAATTCCATATGTTTACAAGTACAAATAGCAAACTCGATCTCCAACTAATCAAGGTGTGAACTATTTAAAACAACCAACACTTTTCACATATATTTATCACTTGATGGCCGAACCTTGGGTCATTCTGGTGCACCTCACTCCCTTTGGTTCTTGCAAGTTAGGTTTGCTGCAATTCAGTACATCATAGGTTTTGCAGGTCTAGGCTCTTTCATTTAAGCTTCTTATGCTTGCATAAACACAATATTTGACATGAAAACTTATGGTACTTGATAATTGCATAGGAATTGTGTATATATAATGATGATGTTGTATGATGTTTTGATTTTTTTTTTTTTTTTGTTAGTGTATATGCTTAATTTATAGCCAATTAGTTGGTTACACATGATATTGATATTGTTCATGTAAATATATTTAATTAATTAATTAAAGGATAATTATATTTAATATTTATCCAATATTTTATTAATGAATCTAAGGTAAAGATAAAGTTCTTACAAAAATGCTTTGCAAGGAAAACTATAAAGTTGTTATAATTATGAAATTCTTATTGCATCAAAGTATTATTCATAAATGTTTCTAGTCAATGCTCCATTAAGACTGGATATTAGTTAGAGTTGTTGATACGGATACATATTATGTTATTTCCTTTATAAAAGGAAGTGGTTGTTCTTATAAGTTGAGGTATGAAGGATACCTAGAACTAATATAGAGGTGTTTATTAGATGACATGTACAGTGAACTAACTCGCAAGAAAATTTCATATGGAGAGATTGTTTGTGTCTACGATAAAAGGCTCACATAATGATTATATAAATAACCCTTAGACTTGAAATTACTAAGTTATCTTATATAAAAAAAAAAAAAAAAGTGTTATGTTTTGATCTTGCTACACGTTGTTCTAATCAAAGGTAACAAATAGACAAATATTGGGTATAACTTTAACTATATGAAAGTATTTAAGTAATCAAGATATGATTTATCACTCTAGGTGAATTAGAAAAAAAAAATATTTCATCTATTTTCAAATAGTATTTATTCTAAATTCTTGTGTAAGGTGAAATGAGATATGAAAAGAGTTTCAAATCTTACTCAAAGAATCAATAACTATAGTGTTGAGAATAAACATGATTTGACATAGTAGACTCACTCTATGCTATAATATCTAAATCAAAACATTGTTAATAAAGGGATAATAATTATATTGATAAATTGGTCACTGAAAGGTCCAATCAAACCACTTATGACTTTCATAATATATAAGAGATCATAATAAATTTCTAGACATTGTACTTGATTTTCAAATATAAAGTAATTAATTATTGAATCGATAATAAATTACTTTGTTTAATTTATGTAATCGTATTATATTTAAGTTTATAATTTATATTTGAGTCAACTTATTAGGAAACCTAATAGATTAAATACATAAGAACCATTTGTCAGAAATTAAATGGGATGATTAATCAAGTGACTTGATTATAAATATATTTTAGAAATCAATTACTAGAATGTAATTATTACATGGAATTACAATTCTAGATCTAGAAACAATCATGTAAGAATTTTATTGGATAAATTTCTAAAATTAACCTAAAATAATATATGTGATATTATTTAAGAGGCAAATTATTAATTTATCATTTATTGGGTTTTTAGGTTTCTCTATTAATAAAAAGTTATGCTTTTTATTTTTTGTGATGTAAATAAAGTACAGTACAAAAATATTTAAAACATAAGATAAAAGAGTTAGCACTCAAAGGTATAACAATTTTTTTTTTCTAAAAGTTGAAGAGATTTTTCTTTAATAGTTCGTATAAATTACTATTAAAAATAAAATATTTAGATGATTTGTAATTTCTAATAACCCAATACAATTATTCAGCCGACAAAAATATACAAGTCCCTTTCCTAATCTTTAGCCGATTTCATTTACTATCATTATCATATGTATGTCTGTTTCGGCGTTTCACAAGCCATGATCCGTTTTGAACATGTGATTTCACATCTCAGCAAAATTGCACCACCACCCTACGAACTTCCGTCTCTGATCATATAATACCTTGTATATATGTTTTTCGCAGATGAAGAGGTTATATATTTGTTGATCATTATCCTTTCAGAGCACTATAGTGAAAGATTAACCAAAATAACCTGCAGACGCGCACACACCCATATATATGGGCTTGGCAAGCAGACAATAGTGACCCAATCTAGATCTAACCTTAATTCATTAATTAAAAGTCAAAATATGCAAGGATTCCAAGAACCGTCCACTGATCTCTCCCCTTATTTATTTATTTTTTTCGTAAGAGGGGATTAATAATACCTTGCTATACGTTGTTTTGATAGAACGATGGCAATGATTTGTTTTAATCAAAAGTGCCATGCATGCTGTTGTGCAGAAATTGATAAGCTCATTTGCCAGCAAATATTATTATTATTATTATTATATTCCTTGACAAAGCTTTGCCAAAGGATTTTTTAATCTCTAAAAAGCATTATTACGGATTGATTCTAGTGCTAAAATCTAGATATTAAAAGATAGATAAAAACAAGGGAAGAGAGGGAAACAAACACACACGATCCTACTGCATGGGCTAATTAACAAGTACTAATCCTTAACTAGCCCTATTGCTTAAGCAAATTCCTAATTATCGCAGCTTGAGTAGTGTCTGCTGTTTCTAATAGCTCAGAAAGCCGCGCGCTAAGATCATCAACCTCTCTGTGCAAGCTTTTAATATAGTTGCATGTCTCCTGCAAGGCCTTGGCAGCTGAGACCTACGAAGAATAAAAAAATAAAAAATAAATCCAATTTTAAGTTGAAAGCTAGGAAATTAAGCACAAGCATATACAGAACAGAAGGTCTTAACATTAGCTAGAAAGTAGAGTGAACGTCATAGCTAGCATATACAGAAGATCTGTAAACAGCTCAGTACTCCAAGAAATTGCACAGTACTTGAATATCAGAAGTGATACATGGAAGTTTATTCTTAAAGTTCATGTGTCTTTGTAGGTATTCCATGGATAAGTAGAGGAAGAAGTTACAGCAAAAGCACATGCGCTAGAAATATATATATATATATATATATATATATATATATATATGATGGAATCGATCAATCTTCAATAATTGTACCAATTATTAGAATTGTTTTTCGCTCGTAAACCATGCACATCCGATCCCTTTATTTTTTTCTTGGATTAATTTTTGTTTGAGACCAGACAAATTAATAGGAAAGTGGTAAATATAGTATATGACGACTAGTTACAAAATAGACTTGATACATAGCTAGAGATAAGTAGAAAAGTGTTTTTTGATAATATTATGACTCCTACTATAGTACCTTTTCAGAACGCCGATTGCGAGTCTCGGGAAGAAGTTGTTGCAACTTTGTAACAAGGTCAAGGATCTGATCATCATTGATTCTTGAACTACCTGATTGCCTTGATCGCGACTTCCGGCTAGACATATCTTAATATTAACTTGTAATTAAAACAAAGGTTAGCTGATTAATGATGTATAATTAAGAAACAAAGTAAGGATATATAATTAAAGAAGAAATAATAGTAGTCTATAAATATATATTGAAGGTTAACATGACTAGGCACCAAGTAAAAAGTATATCTAGCTAGGTAGCAAGAAAGAAAGCCACAGGGAAAGAAAAGGAGTGAAGAGACTACTACTACAACTACAAGTTATGGAAACAAGTGAGGCACTGGAAGGAGAAAATTAAGAAAGAGAGAGGTAGCAAGAACAAGATCACAAGCAGTGGCGGTGGAGCTGGTGGAGAAAACAGATTAATACATGGGAGAGAGCACTGGGATAAGCTTGCATTTAAATAGGGGTTTCAGAGAGAGAGAGAGAGAGAGAGAGAGAGAATCAAGTCTGTAGAGATACGCCAAACTGTATTTCCTTAGGGTTTGTTTTCAGGTCGGAGTTTGATCTCTACTCGAATCTCACACTCGGAGCCAGCGAGCACGTCAGTCCCTCCACCCAATACCATCTTATTTTATTATCTCCATAATTAACATGGTTTTTCTTCCGACCTGACTAGATTTATTATATATTATCATATAATGTATTAGATTCTTTTACTATAGCAAAACAGATACGAGAGGTGAACGTTTGAAAAAAAAAAAACAAAACAAAAAGTCTCCATTAATATATAAATTAGTCTGAAAATATTTTTATCATCAAATCAAAAAAAAATGTTATGCACTCTATATTTATTAATTGTTTTAAATCAATAATTCATAATTATAGATCATCTTTAAAATTTAAGCTATGAAAGTATTTTTTTTTACTTTTTTCTTAAATAATAGGGAGTGAGGGCAGGGATATATCTTTCAACAAATTCTTATTAAATACTATAAGTTTAAGTTAATATTTGCAGACAATTTGTATAAATTATAAGTTCAAGTTAATCAATAGTTTAGAGAATATTTGAAGCTAGTTAGTTTTTTTAAAAAAATCAATTCATTTAAGTTGTTCTGAATTTGTGATATCTCGATAGAGGCGCAATAGTTCACATATTTTTTTTTATTTTCTTAATATATTTTATTATTAAATATCAAATGTAGCCAACTCGTTCCCCTAATATCACTTATTATAAGAGAAAAATATAAACTATATCTTGAGACTTTACATAACAGTTTAAGTTATTAAGTCGAAATAATTCTTTGACATGGTATCATAGCCTTGATGACCAAGCGGACACGAATTCAAATCTCACCATTCATATTTATTTGATAAAAATTAAGCACAAGGTAATGTAAGTTTATGCAAGTTTCAAGCTCAATAAACTTTTACTTGAAGGGGTGTGTTAAAAAAAAATATAAATTATATTTTGAACTTTACCTAACAACTTAAATTATTGAGTTGAGATGATTTTTTGATACTTATAAACAACTTCTAATCAAAAGTGGAACCATGGAGTAGTAATTTAAGATGACTGTTAATTAAAATATCTCAACAGAAATTAAAGCTATGTCAACTATATATTATTTTTCTTTGCTTTTTTTTGTTTTTTTTATTGGAATACTTTCTTTCTTTCTTATCTAAACATGATTATATGGTTGTTATCATAATCAATTACATACGATTCTTGGAGACATAGGGTAGCTGATTAGGGGACATGCACATCAACCATGTTTGAATTATTTGTGATGAGTCAAATAATTTTTAGAATAAATGTTTTTTTTTGTTTTATCTGATAAGAAATAACCACATTTAAAAAATAAATTTCAAGCCGAGATAAATAATAGCTTCATAAACAAATGAAATGTAAGGAATCCTACTTGATTTTAACAAGCTAGAAAGATAATGCAGCAAAACTAAACTATAACAAAAAATATAAGATAAAAAAATGATAGAAGAAAGGAAAATTGCATAAATAAAATGTGTATATGGAGCTAATCATCATTTATAGTAATTGGATGGCCTTAATATATTGTTACAAAGATGAAATCCTATGAAAACCACATTTCCTAACTCTATATAAACTGCCCATAGCAGATCAAAAGCTCACAACATAAATCATAATACAATTCATATCCTTATTAGCATGTCTCTTTCCTAGTAAACGTATGATTCCAACCTAACTTGTAATTTATGTCTGTGTAATCTATTACAGACTCTTATTCATGGTAGAGTTTGGTTTGTCTCGTCAATAACGTGAAACCTTATCTCTATAGTCAATTATCGTATTCTCATCAATCATGTCTTTTAGCACTTTTAGATGATTATGACATTTGATTTTTCATGTCAGTTGTTTCCTATCTTCCCCGAATCAATTTGGATTCAACTTGGATCTAATCTATTTTAGTATTTGCAATCAATGTTATCCTTGTTTTTCTTATTTAGTAGTGAATAATTACTATTTTTATATAGCCAACACATAGATGTTTGTATTTAGCTTAAATAATCTCTTATATTCTTTGATTTAGGATAAATAAAAAATTATATTGACTTGCCTTGTGTACTAAAATCACTCAATAACACAACCATTATATAATGTGGTTAGCTTGTTCTTGTGCTTGATTATGCTTAATCATATCTTATAGTGATCTTATTTATAGTTAATCATCAACACCACGTGTTAGTATTGTCATAGGTTTTTGTTGTTGATTATGAATAAAACAACATGTCTTTTCTGATCTCAAAACATGTTCTCTTAGTGAGGTGTGTAACATCATACTTTCTCACTAATATATTTAGATATTGCTTCCTTCTAAATTAAGTATTGGTTAGGCAACCTTGTTACAACCTTCTCTCAAGGTCTACGAGATTTTGGCCATCACTAACCGTTATCCTCATCATTTAGTTTAAGATGATGTATGTTGTTTCTTATGTTTTTTCAATTTAGTATCAGTAGATATTTTAAGCTTAAGGTCTTGATCAATTGTTGAGTTATGACTTGTTTAGCTTTGCCTCCTAAGTGTTCTTATTTAGAAAGAATGACATGATAGTTAAGGAATATGTAAAACACACAAGAAAGCATTTTTTAAAATTCTTATGCCAATTCTTTGGTCTTGCCATGATCGAGGCAACTTTTTTCAACTATAGTTTATATAATTACTTCAAGCTTCTATCTCATAACTGATCAGACTAGTTTTTATAATTCTCCTTTATCAAAGAGTCCTTTTAACTTAGAGGTACTTAATGTTATTTTTAACTTAGATAATAAGTCATTATTCATCTTCTTTTCTTAAAAGGTTTATAGGATCAACTTCCAGTGCCTTATGAATCTAATTCTTAAATATAAAACAACTATTGGTGTCATGTTTTCATGAGTAATGCCATTTGTAGTGTTTTCCCCCCTAATTTGTTTAGTTAAGGGAATTGTGTGACTACTAAAAACCTTGATTCCCCCCTTACTCATTAGTTGGTTAAATATTTTTTGAATTTTTTTATGTCAAAATTATAAATTTACTTTCATTGACAACTTTGGTAATTTTTTTTCTTTTTTCTTTGCTACTAGGCTTGTGGGACTATTTAGGCTTTCTTCAAGCTTGAGTTTTATTATTGAAATTAGTTATTGTTGATCTTCCTTAAACTACTTGTTTTAATTTGATTCATTTATTAAACGAGGATTTTGACCTCATTCAAATAGCATAGCTAATTAGGTATGTTCTTTTAATGAGATTATTTTGACCTCTAATTTTTTTGGTTGATTATTTTTTATCTTTCTTGTTGATATGAACTTTTTTAAAATCATATTGATTTTACCGTTTGAAATCAACTTTAGCCTTTTTTTTTTTCCTGTTTCGTTGTAAGTAATTACTGTTTTTTTTTTATGTGGGTGTCCGGGCCAGCTTGCGTGCACCACGACTAATTCCACGGCTCACTGAATATCCTGCAAACCCAGTGAACATGTAAGATACCGCGGGGGTAACAAGCGTGCACGATGAAGATTGAACCCAGGATGCAGAGGATGTGTGTGTGTCTTTTTTTTAGTGTAAGCATGTAAAAAGAACCAAAAAGCATTTCGTGTTGCACGAACTAGTCACTTAATATTATCAAAACGTAATAATTAAAATCATGAAATAGAGCTCAAATCACAAGCCACCAATGAATTAGTAAAATAAATAGACGAATTAATAGCTATAGCTTTTCAACAGTAATTTCTAGTGCTATGATTAACGAGCCCTCACTGTTTGAGAAACAGCCAAATTAATGAGGGGGCAGGAGTAATTAAAGGTTGACTGGTCAAAAGTGCAAAGCAAGCTAAGCTAGCACACCATGTTCTTGGCCCAAATCACAGGCACACCGCCACACGTGGTGGTGTCTCGTATCCCAAGCCCTACGCGGTACAGATATATTTATTTTTTAACTGTAACCACAATATTCTATACATGTATTTTTCGTACTTTAATATTTTATTGTATTTAAAGTTTGTGGTATTATATGGTTTGCCTCAAAAACGGTCTCCAGTGATATCACAGCTCTTTATAATATTTAACAATACGGTTAAAATTTATGTTTTTTTAAAATTATTTTAATATGTTGATATTAAAAATATTTTTTAATATATATATATATTTTTTTTTTGATTGTATTTTTAAATAAAAAAAACTTTAAAAAATAACTATTAATATACTAAAATTACCTAATTATTTTATAATCTGTAGCGACGTTATTCAAATTAAATTACAGTTAAAGATATACCTTAGAAAATAGAAATAATATACAATTTAATGACTCTACTTTGACACTTATCCACCTATAATAACGGTAATTGCAGCATAAAAAATAATACGTTTCATTTTGAATTTTTTTTAAATCTTATTCTTCTATAGATCAGGTTTTATTTTTCTACTTTTAGAGGATCACTTTGTTTTACTTTCTCATGTTGTAACTATATCGCTGCAACTTTCTGTACTTTTTTTTTTTTTTCATTTTCATTAGTCAATTTGGTGCTTTTAAGTTTTAATGAAATCTATGTCTGTGAAAAGACAAAGAGTTAATACGTGATACTATTTTTCATTTTTTAAAAAGAAATATATTGTATAATTTGTTAAAGACTCATAAATGCAGTATATATTTTTTTTTTTTAAAAAAAAAAAGATTATTTTATCTTTTAAATGAAATAATGAAATACTTAGCTTTTCATCTAAAAAAATAATAATTAAATCTAATAAATCTTTAAAAGAATTACCTTCCAGTTTCAAAAGTTAAGGGTCGTTTGATACCATTTCCTCTTCTTCTTTTTTTCTAATTTAAAAATATTTCTTGTTTATTTTTTATTGGTTTCTGAAAAAAAAATTTATAGATTTTATTAACTTATGAAAAAAAATTATATTAATATTATTTAAAATATAAAAAATTATAATATTATATATTTAATTAATAAGATAAAATGGATGGATTGAAATGACAACACGACAATAATGATGGCAATAGTAATATTAGTTATTATAATCCAGTTTTTATCTCTTTAAAAACAAAAGGATTTACATTACTATATTTTATAGGCAAAATTTGATAGATTTTTGAGGAAAAATTGCATAAATTAGGTTGCTAAGACCAAAATAAAAGAAGCAGTTAAAGTTATTGTTAAAAGAAGCTAACCACCATGAATTGCGCACCATTACATTGTAAAAATAGCCACCAATCATATATCAACACCTCCTATCAAACAATTCCTGATGACATTACATACATGTTATAAAAAAGAATAAGTCAGGTTTAGGCCTCAGGCCCAACCAGCCCAAGTTACTTTTGGCTAAGGGTGTATATAGCAATATCAACACCTTTTATCAAAAGTATCTTTATGTCTTTTCCATGTATTTTATTCCTTTTTTATTTTGATATTTAGCTGAACGAACTCCTTTTGAATGTAAAAAAATCAACAATATTTGAAGATCTTCATTGATTTATTTATAGTCCCCTCACGTGTTGTTTTTTTTTTTTTTCTTAACATATTGTTTTTCTATGTTGCATGTTCAATCTACAGACCATTACTATTAAATGTGAATCTTTTATGCAATGTATTTTTTCCTTCTTATCTAAAAAAAAAAAGTAAATAAAACAGGTAAACAAAAAGAGAAAGGCATAAAAAAAATTGTTTCTTCTTCAATTAAAAATCCAAATTTTGCGAACTTATTAACTGGTGCTAGAGTCAGGAATATTGCACTTTTTAGGTTTGTTCAATATTTATCAACACCAAAGTTGAAAATATTTGTTGGTAAATGTTCATTAACGCCAGAGTCAAGAACATTGTAGGAAGAACAAAAGGCGAAAAAAAAAAAAACAAAATTTTAGCAATTTAAGACAAGACCAACAATAGTCTGCCTCAGGTTGAACATTTAAGGGGTAATAACACCTTTCATTTCGCATAACTAGTTCCGTACCATAGAATCTATATTGACCAATTAGGGTTTCTAGTGACTATAATACTAGGTGGCGACTCTTTTGAACATAGACCTTTTTCCCCAAAAAACAAGATGCCAGATATTTGTTTTTTGTCCGATAATTTACAAGATTATTTTTAATCAATCATCGTGATGTCCGGGTGTAATAGAATAGCGACTCCACCATGAACTTTTAGGACTAAGCTTTGTTGTTTGTCTTTTTATTACTATCTCATTTTTTGTGCTTGTTTGATTTATTTGATTGCCTTTATTGCTTTAGCATGTATCCCTATTTATATTTTCATGCATCACTTCAAGAGCACACACCTTAAAATTTAGGATATGTGGAGCAGTAACAATATCCCAATGATTTTAGTCTTGGTAAGATTCATGAAACTATTCAACTCTTGTTTAATTGTTTACTCGATGGTGATTAATATGTCAATCTGATATTATTCTTGGCCTTTATCTTCACACTACTTGTAAGCCTCATATCGACCTTTCGAGGACGATTGCTGAGCATTCGATGGACCTTTTAAGCCTAGATAGTAACCTACCCCCATGATGCACTTAACGACTAGAACCAATCTTAATCACTTCAAGAGCACACACCTTAAAATTTAGGATATGTGGAGCAGTAACAATATCCCAATGATTTTAGTCTTGGTAAGATTCATGAAACTATTCAACTCTTGTTTAATTGTTTACTCGATGGTGATTAATATGTCAATCTGATATTATTCTTGGCCTTTATCTTCACACTACTTGTAAGCCTCATATCGACCTTTTGAGGACGATTGCTGAGCATTCGATGGACCTTTTAAGCCTAGATAGTAACCTACCCCCATGATGCACTTAACGACTAGAACCAATCTATTAGGTTATACCTTGTGTAATCTCATTATGGCTAGCCCAACATGCAACATCTTGAATTCCAAGACCATTGGGTGTAAAATGGTCATCACATAGGATACAAGAGCCTGAGTTGTTACAATTGACAAAAAACAAACAGACTTGAATTAAAAGTTGAAAGGTTTATCAATAGCTCAAACTTAAGCAAGACTAGACAGGGGTCCCCTCGTTGGCATGATGATGGCTCAGGTCCTTAAAATCCATGAATAAACTACCATTGCCACCTCGTGAAGGGCGAGTCCATATTGAATCCGCATTTTCCTTTTTGATTGCATAATTTTCATTTACCAGACTGAAATATAGGTTCCCCATTGAAACACCCTGATAACACTCAACTATAAAAATGACAAATGGATAACGAAGAAAGAGCTCAGTTGGAAGCTCAACACTGAAAGGAGTCGGAAAGTCTTAGAGAACTAGTCGCAAGGCTTACTAATCTACTCGAGCAAGCCTTGAGATCTAAATCTGGAGAAGCAAAAATTATAGCTTGGCCTGAAACTTTGCTCTTAAACCCACAGAATCTAGGGGCAAATAAGGGGTCATTTAAATCTCAATCAGCTACAAATTCCCAAATTGCTCAACTAGCATATCCTATAAAAATATTGTCTATTATTTACCTTAGAATGAAGGAATCTCAAAAGAACAAGATGGTAAGAGAAGATGACCTTGATAAATTGGCTACCCTAGAGCAAAAGATGAGGGCATTCAAGGGAATTGGCCAACATGCCACAAAATGTGTTTGGTGGCCAATGTGATCATTCCCAAAACTTTTAGAGTGTCTAAATTCATAAAATATATAGGAACTAAATGCTCTGTAACTCATGTCAAAGCATACTATACTAAAATGGCTAAGGTGGTCAATGATGAGAAATTGTTGATTCACTTATTTTAAGACATCTTGAGTGACATTGTCCTTACTTTGTATATGCGATTAGAAAATACCAAGGTAAAAAAAAAATGAAAGGACTTGGTTGATGCCTTCATTAGGCAATATAAGTTTAATATGGATATGGGCCTTAATAGATCAAACTTACAAATAATGAAAAAGGACAACAAGGAGTCCATAAGATAATACACCCAAAGATAGCGTGAGATAATCGCACAGGTTAATCCTCCTTTGTTGGAAAAAGAGATGATCAATTTGTTTGCCAACACTGTCAAGGCCCCATACTTTGAATACCTAGTTGGAAGTTTTGCACAATATTTTTCCAACCTAGTTGTTATAGCTGAGAGGATTGAACAAGCCATTCAGTTGGGAAAGATTGTCAACTTGACTGAGAAGAAATATTTCACTAGAAAAAGAAAAGAAACTGAGGTTTATAATATCAAAATTAGTTACAAAGGCGGGAGAAAGAACTACAAAAATAAAAACACTTAGAGATCAATCGTCCAGAAGATGAAGCCACAATGTCATTAGGCCAAGACTGGTCGAAGCATAACTCAATTGACTATTGGAAAGGTGTCCTTATCAAGGTGTTCGTAGGAGAGGGATGATTGGAAGATTTTAATCAATGGTTGCTAAGTGTTTGACCCTTTTATGTATTATAGCTCAAGATGTTAGCATACGATATTTGTTATTAAACCTCTTTCTATGAAATAATGAGTTTGTCCTTTAATTGTGTACTTTCCTTTGATTTATAGTCAAATATCCTGAAAGGTGTTCCCTCTAAGACTTGCAAACACGCTTTTGAAGCTTCACATGATCTCATAAACCCGATTCATTTCTTTTACCAAAATCTTTTCCCCTTGAGGAAATTCTGAAAAATTAAACTTGCATTTTGATTTTGAAAATGATTTGATGTTTATTTAAAATGATATTTTTGACATTCTACTTGAAGAATGACTCATGAATCAAGCAACTTCTTCATTGACGTGAGTAAACTCTAAACATAAATAGAAAAATAAATCATCACCCACACTTCGTGACTCTTGAACCAGGTATTTTAAATGTATGAATAATGGTATGTAGTGAACTCGTTGCTCATAAACTCATGAAATGCATTTCTTTGCAAAAGTCTAAACCATCATATTGGACGAGTCAAAGTTTATTGATCTTAACTATTTGTGGTTGAAATGAGGAAAAGTCATCTTTGTTATTCCTTTCACATTATAAAATAAGTATATTCCTTGCGCTCCCCTTTTGAGCCTGAATAATTATTCTTTCATGAAAAATCTTTAGGATCACACCTCACAATAAGAGGTAAGTGAAAATTTTAATGAAAAAAAAAGAAGATAAAAAGCCATGAGAAAGCCAAAAAGGAAAGGAGCCCAAGAAATTCAAATGTTATGGGGCATGCCCAAATCACAAGAAAAAGTGATAGCCAAAATAAATTGAGTAAGCCCCAGCTAAAATAATGAAAAAAGGCAAACCAAAGAAGAGTGGCAAAAGAAAAGATGAAAAGCACAAAAAGTCAAACTACTGATAATGATCTTTAGTCTTTAAAACCTTGAAACATTTTTTAAGCCTTATAAATCCTTTTCTTTCATAGCTAAAGACCACAGCCTACATTACATACTTGTAGAAGAGTATTTTTTTTTTATAAAAGTCATGACATTAAGAACAAGCTACTCATTATTATTCATATTGATAAAATAAGTGTTTAAAAAGAGACAAATTCTTCTCAAACAAAACCTTGAGCGTTTTCTCAAGCCCTTCACTTTGAAACCCTATAAAAATAGAAGGTCGCCTCATTATGTACTTTGACTAATGACAATATCACCAAACACAAGAGCAAACAATCTCTTTTCCAAGAAAAAAAATAAACAGGGAGTTACAATATTTCAAAAGTAAATTATTTTTAACTCATATCGAAACAATTTTTGTTTTCAAAATGCAAAATCAAGATTTCAAGATTCATTATAGACACATATTCCTTCACCAAATAGAAAATGAGAGAATGGTTACTCCAAACCATTTTTTTTCTGAGTCACTGACAAAGCACACTTAGAGGCATTGACTAGTACAGGGGGCAACATTATGTTTAGAAAGAGAATTGATCCCTTCTAGATAACCATAAAAATGGAACATTTCCTATAATGAGATAAGGGAGCGTTTTGGTTTACAAAAGGTAGCTTGGTCCTTTCAACAAGTGAAATCGAATGTTTTTAGCAGTGAGACAAGGGAGTAATGAATGATCCTCTTAAACTATTCGATGAGACAGAAAATCTCTAACAAGCAAATAGGTCACAATGCATACCATGAAGGCTGAGTTGTGTAAACAAATCTGGAAAAATACTTACATGAGCCAACTTGAGTGGGCTAGAAGTCAAACAATAAAGATGACTCAAATCAAAGATAGTAAGTCATCATTAATCGAGCAACAAGAAGATTGAGAATAAATGGGGGCCTATATTTCAAATCAAGTAAAAATGCATGTATATCATCTAAACTTTGAGACATTGAATAATGAGTTTTGTAAATTTCACAAGAGAAATCCCTAATGGAATCCATCAAAAGAAAGCCACCTCGAAATGGCCAAAAATTAAAAATGCTTTTGAAAATTTCTCACTTTTGAGAAATTCGTGACTGGGCAGGCCGCCCATGAGAATTAAGCCACCCAAAAAAAATCCTTGTATTTTTTTCACATGAGTAGGTCACTCATTACAATAAGACCTTTTTTCTGAAAAATATCTATATTTTTTCCACTTAATAATACCTTTTCTAAAAAAATATTTGTATTTTTTTCCCTTACACGGGTCACCCATTACAATGAAACCTCTTCTAAAAAATCTCTGTATTTTCTCCCCTAGGTAGGTCACCCATTATAATAAGATCCCTTCTGAAAAATCTCTGTATTTTTTACTTAGATAGATCACCCATTACAATGAGACTTTTTCTTTGTATTTTTTTTCCTCTTGAGCAGGTCACCTATTACAATGAGATCTTTTTTTCTAAAAACACTCTGTATTCTCCCCCTAGATAGGCCACCTATTACAATAAGACTCCTCCTGAAAAATCTTTGTATTTTTCCACTTGAGTAAGTCACCCATTACAATGAGACCCTTTCTTTGTAGTTTTCCTCATTGGACAGGTCACATTTTACAATGAAACCCCTTCTGAAAAATCGCTTGGAACAATTTGACCATTTTTTTTTTCAAAAAACAAAATCAAAAGAAAAGAAGAGGAAGGACTTTTACACTTATTTTCCTTACACACTTACTATGCAAAGCCAAAAAAAATAAATAAATTTTTCAATGTCTTTACATCGTAAATATTGTAAAGAAAGGACAACTGTTATAACCCAATTTTAACCCACTTGTTTTTAATTTAATTTTAAGGGGGTTAAGTCTTGAAATTAAAAGATCAGGGGCTTGAATTCAAAGTTTCAAAACTTAAAGGACCAAATTGAAAATAGACATTTCAATGACCAAAACGACGTCATTTTCACAATGCACTGTTTCTTCTTCTTCTTCTTCCTCTAAAGCTAGAAGCACCATTTGTAACAAAAAAAAAAAAAGGAAAAAGGGAGAAATGAGGGAGTCCTCATCTTACCCAACAACACAATCAAGCTACTTTCACGTTTTTGGTTTTCTTTTGCCCCTAAAACTCCATTAAAGCCTTAAGGAAACCACCACTAACAGTCTTACATGGACAAAATTGTTGGTGTCCCAATCCAACATGAACTTCCTTATCTCCACACAAGGATTAGTATCCTAGGGAGATAATGATAAAATTCACAGCAGAAACACCTATAAAAAGCTAAAAAGGATAAAAAAAGGGGGGGACGAAAAACAAAAAACAAAAGAGAAGAAAAGAAAAGGAGGAAAACAGAGGAAAACCCAAAGAGGGTGACAAAGACAGAGAGAAATAAAAGAACAACAACAGACAGAGAAGCAAGATAGAAGGAGAGGAAGGTCATCCTAGGGGCGCCACCCACCAACCTTCATCGCAATTGGCTTTGTTCCCAGCAGTAGCTCGCCAGGTAAGTTTGTTTTCCCCCTCCCTACATTTTAATTACCATGTTCTTGTAGCAGGCATGCGTGAACAATTCACACACGCCTGCATGTAAAAAAAAAAAAAAAAAAAGAAAAGGAGGGAAATCGAGTTACTGGCTTAGGCGAGTAACTGTGTTTGAGCCTGTGGAGTCCAACCACCTTGTACAACTGGGCTGGACCGAGACCAATAAACAGAAAAATAGTGGCCCAGGTTTGGGCCTTAAGCCCAACCAGCCCAAGCTACTTTTGGCTAAGGGTGTGTTTGGCAGAACACATCCTTATGTCTTTCTCATGTATTTTATTCTCTTTTTGTTTTGATATCTAGTAAAACGGGCTCTTTTTGGATATCAAAAAAATCAAAAAATATTTAGAGATCTTCGTTGATTTATTCATGGTCTCCTCGCATGTTGTTTTATTTTTATTTTATTTTTTGCATATTGTTTTTATGTGTTGCATGATCATTCTACAAACCATTACTATTAAATGTAAATTTTTTATGCAATGTATTTTATCCTTCTTGTCTAAAAAGAGTAGATAAAAAAAGGTAAACAAAAAGAGAAAGGCAAAACAAAATTGTTTGTTCTTCAATTAAAAATCCAAATCTTGCAAACTTATTCACAAGCACCGGAGTCAGGAATATCGCACTTTTTGGGTTTGTGAAATATTTATCAATGCCAAAATTGAAAATAGTCATAAGTAAATGTTCACTAATGCTAGAGTCAGAAACATTATAGGAATAACAAAAAAATAAAAAAAGAAAAATAAATTTTTAGCAATTTAAGACAAGACCAGCAATGAAATTTATCTTGGGTAGAACACTTAAGGGATGATATCACATTTCCTTTCGCATAATCAATCTCATATCACAGAATCTTCGTTGACTACTTAGGGTTCTTAGTGACTATAATACTAGGTAGCTACTTCTTGAACATAAACCTTTTTTTTTCTTCAAAAAACAAGATGTCAGATATTTATTCTTTGTCCAATAATTTAAAAGATTATTTTTAATTGGTTGTCATGATGTTCGCAGGTGACATGCCTTTACATTTTTAATTGTATCTATGATGTCATTGTATAGTATTTAATTCTCAAATTACCCTTTAAAAAAATTATTTCAGGTTAACAAGCCATCCTTGGATATAATTGACATTTTGTTAATTTTTTCATTCAAATTACAATAATACATTATATAATATTATATAAAATAATACATTACTTAACACACACACACACCACACAATGCAATATTGTTGGGAATTCTTTAAACCTCCATTTCTTATCTCTTCACCACAGACAGAGATATGATCAATGGCAGCTGGTTAAGTTTTGAAACGTCTCTGTTGGCCATTTTTTTGGATTCATGTTGGATACCTTGAAAACACAATGAGATCCACCTAGTTGGCCATGTATATACTGACAAGATTGCAAAGAATAAGCTGGCTGATACGTGTTGATGATCCAAAAGTGGGGGGGAAGAGAGATTCATGACGATCTTTCAGGTAATTAATTAACAAAAGAAATGACAGTTAGAGGTTTTATATGGATATTTGGGCATGAGGATTCAAATAAAGAACACAAGGAGTGCTCGGCGTGCATCTCGCAGCACATGAGCTTGATCGAACAGACAGCCAGGACTGTGTTCGAAGTCACGAGGTTCCCCTATTTCTTTAAATTCTTTCACATCCAGAGGGCTGCTTTCTTCCTCTTTCTTAAAGACGAGTCCAAGTTGACAGTGTCCATTAAAGATATATATCTTGAGATGTAATTGTATCAGATATATTTCCCTTTCAAGCTGCAAGTTGAGAGGTTCTTGGCTTAATCGCTTGTGATGTTATTGAGGTATTTTAACCACTTGTGATTAAATTTGACACCGACCATGTTTGATCTTATGCTTTGTTAAATCAAAGTTACATGCGAAGTAGTAATGCAGACAGACTCGCTCAACTTTATGTATGATTTTGGTCAATGGACAACACCAACTCTCTGCTATATGTCGTCACTTGAGAATTTTGAACGCAGGAATATGCCTCGGCGAAGCTCTGACTTTCTGTCCAGGAGCCGAAAGAAATTTTTAACTAGTTTATATGACTTTTGGTATCAAAATTGTTTTTAACTAGTTTATTGGTATTATTATTTTCATGCTAGATACATAATAATTGAAAAAAAAATTAATAAAATTTAAATAAGAATTTATAATATTATTTAAAAACCAAGTCAAAACTAAAAAGTAAGTGAATAAGTATGGTAATTTTATTTTTTTTTAAGTGTCCAAAAAAACATAAAGAAAAAGAAATAGAAGGTCAAGCCCATCTCCTAGTCCTCTAGTAGCAGGCTAAGTGCATGCAGGGCTGGAAGCTAGGCCCACACATTTGGCTTTACTTTTTATTTTTGTAATTAAAAGAGTGGATGACATGTCATCCATCTATTATTCTAAAAAGAAAAATAAATAAACTCAATGATGTGTTGTCCTCTTGCCTAGTCTCTACCTGCCTAACTAAATAGAAATTGGGTAGAAATTGTTGTTTCATTTTTAGTACCTAGTAACTTACTTTTGCACCAGTTTTTTACATGAAAAACAACATACACAATTCAATAAACCTAATTGTTCATATAAAGTTTTTAAAAATTGATCAAAAAATGAAAATTAACTTGAGATTCAAAGTCTTCTTTTGGCCAATCTGAATGCCATTAACCACCATGCATCATCCAACTCCCCTCTTTGAATGAAATATTTGGACACCAAACTTAATCACTTTTATGGTTAGCATCCCAACAACCAATAATTTTATCTCTCTAACATTGTTTTCTGATGAGTCTCTCTTCCATCCAAGGATCCAAAAACAAATAAAATGAATTTTTGGACCAAAATAATTGGCAAAAATTTCAAGTCAAACTTATTATTCTTCATGTTTTACAGTTTAGTCCCTTTTCTTTTGATTTAGTACTTTTACAATAATTGCAACACTAATTTTATATAGTTAGGCAATTGAAGGATGTATGTAACATCCCCAATATTTGGGTACAAATTCATTATGGATAAATCTGAAGACAATATAAATTCTTTTTTTTTTAGCCGGTCATTAAAACGGTCGACTTGTTTATCAAGTAGTTCATTCAGTTGACTAGATTAATCGAAGGGTATATATATTTATTAAGAATCTATTGAAATTTCAGCAGAGTTTCTTTTATATTTGAGTCATTTCAAGTGTCGACATTAAAATCATATCACAAACACCACAAACTCTTCACCCCAACTTCTGATTCAATCATCCTAAATCTTATCCCAGTATATTCATCATTCCTTAATTCATTTTCATCCATTCATACCACTACCACATTAATTGATTTCACATACATCATTACAATTAAAACATTAAAGCATTTACATGAATTCCATGACAACTAACACTTAAATAAAAATACATATATACATACATATATATATATATATATATATTACTCGATTTACAATGTCAAATATATTAATCATGCTAGACATTAGTGTTATTATATTTTAAAACAACAATCACATCATATCACCTAAATTAGTCTATGAAAATTGTTAATTTAATCCAAGGATATTTAAATTACATTTCAAAATAGAGTGTCCAAAATTATAATCCATAAGTTTGATATTACAACTTAATAATCCATAATTTCCTAAATCTCCGTCTTAGTCTTTGTCGAAAGCTAGTCCTCATCCTCCTATCAGCCTTCTCCCATCTGGAAAGACTAACTAAGAGAAGTTGGAATGAGAGTACAGTCAATAGAATGTTTCTTGAAACTAGTGATGCTCCTCTTTGCCGAAGTCCAACTGAACTTCAATATGGAAGGGCAGTTTGTTCTTCCTTCGGCTCCTCTACTTCTGCCAATGATCCTTCTCGGGACTATCTCATCCCAGTCAGCTTCTATTTAGTCAACATAAAAATAACAACTACTATACTGGTGAACCTGTGAGTTACCTGCAACAAAATCAATAATATTTACTAAGTCATGAGTTAATATTTCATTTAACACTTAAAGGAAATTATCAAATTTTCATCTAGACAATATTTAATTCATTCTTTATAACCATTCAATTTCTCTTTACATAATTTCGTTCAAACCTAAACAAATCTCCTGATATTTATAACTTGAATAATTGTTCCAACATTTCTATAACGAAGCCAACATTCCAGTACTCTCTCTTAAGTACTTATTATCTCGGCATACCCAACTTATTTGCCAATCGATCTAGCATTCACATTCGAAAACCAATAATCTGGCATTCCTTCATGAATACCAATTAACCTGGCCAACTATCTTAATTGTCAATCAATCTAACATTTCTATTCAGAAGCTAATATTATAGTATTCCTTAACGAATATCAATCAATCTGGCCAACCTATCTCGATTGTCAATCAATGTGGCATTCTTATTTGGAAGTTCTTAAAAAAATACCCATCATCAATCTGGTCAACCGTTGCCTATCAATCTGGCATTCCTTATTCAGAAGCCAATATTCTAGTATTTCTTATTAAATATTCATCAATCTAATCAACCCATAGTAGTTGTCAATAAATCTTCTTAACTTACATATTTTCTTTCCATATAAACTATTAATATCACTATTCGTATTTTCATGGATTAACTAATTCACAAGTGAAATTTGTGGAAAATTATGTATGTGTGTATCATACCTACCTACTGTTTGACTATGAGCGGCTCCACTAGCTCGCTAAATCACCTCATTGGTCTCCCTTACATCGATAGGTTTTTAAATCAATTATTATTGTATCCAAAAATATTCCTTATTCATCATACAATTTATTATAACTCCACTCAGTTACTCCTCCACAACTAAATTTTTTTTTTCAACTTATTTGATACAATTCTAATTTTCATATAACTATTCAATGTCTAACTCTTTCTTACAAAGTTAATCGTATCATTCTTTGAAAAAGGGGATTTTCCCTTTTCTAATCATCATCAATATATCCTAAATCATTAATTAAATGAAAATCAATTTAGTTACAAGCTAATTCACATTTTCTTCAATTCTTCATTCATCAAAATTGTTAATTATCAAGATTACAATAAAACTTATAAGAATAACACCATTGCATTTAATCCCCCTTTTACCTCTTAATGGTAGACCCCTAGAGCTTCCTTATCAATACAAATTTGTTTGTTATTTCAACATGAATTCACTCCTACAATAACCTGTAAAGGTCCTAGAAACTCAATTTCTATAAAATTTACTTTTCCCTCAATTTCATCTCAAGAACCCTAATTTAATTTAGGTAAATTTTGCTCAAAATCAACCAGCTATTATTCAAATTGATGTAGAAGGGTTCAAAACATCTTACCTAGTTATAAAATATATTTTGAAAATCAACCAGTTGAAATTTTTCAGGGCTTCCCCTTTTTTTCCTCTTATTTCTTCACTCTCTCTCTAACTCAATTGTTTTCCCTCACTTTGATCTTTCTTGATTTTTAGTGTAATTGTGTTTTTCTCTCAAAATCCTCTATTTTCACTCATAACCCTTACTTTCTAGCCCTTTAATATGAAAGGAAGGAATAAGAATGAAAATTACCTTTTTTTTTCTTGTTGTATGATTAGGTTATAATAAGGACAGTAGCCAAAACGATATGACCGTTTAGAGAAATGGTTCATCTGTTTTATTAAATCAGTCTAGTGATTTCTTAAAATAACTAGATTGTTTTTTATTCAGAAAAAATGGATATTTTCAGCCATAAACCTTTCTTCTTTTACCTTTTTAAGTCCTTTTTCTTTTCTTTTTCTTATTTCATTTCGTTACACCTTAATTTTTATTATAGTATTATTTTTAATTTATCTTGGAGTTTACGTTCTTCTATTCTAAAAAAACTTCTTCCTCAAAATTTAATTCATATTTGTATATAAGAGTAACTCTGGATACTTTTTCTTCATTTTCGACTCTCGTTCCCTTGTTATCTCTTTGATTTAAGAACTTTTCCAAAGTATCTTTTCCATAGGGATTCTTCTATTTTTGAGCTCATTCTCACCTCTATCTAATATATGGATTGAGTGTACTTCTACAGTCAAATCCTCCTTTATTTCCTGTGGAACTTATGGCAACACTTGAATGGGATTCATCTCAGCCTTTTGAAGTAACATACATGAAATACATTATGTATCTTTGACAAGTGCAGTGGTGAGGCCAATCTATATGCAATTAGGTTTATCCTTTGGACTATCTCGAAAGGGCTAGTATATCTCAAGGCCAATTTTTCTTTCATCCTAAACCGCATAATATGCAAATGGTACAACTTTTCGAAACACTTGATCTCCTACCTGAAATTTAAGGGACCTTCTTCTTTTATCTGCATAGTTTTTTTATTTATCCCAAGTTGCTTTCATTTTATCTTTTATGATTTTCACCTTCTTCATGGTAATCTATACCAACTCCAAGACAATTAACTTTTTATCATTTACTTTTTCCTAACAAACTGGAGTTTGACACCTTTTTCCATATAAAGCTTCATAAAAGTCATTCATATGGCAATTTGATAACTGTTATTATAAGTGAACTCTACCAATGATAAGTGATCCTTCCAGTTCCCTCCAAACTCCCAATACACATGATCTTAACAAATCTTCTAAGTTATGAATGGTTCTTTCTTATTCTTCATCCGTTGGGGATGAAATGTAGTACTCAGATTCATTTTTGTCCTCAAATTTATACACCCCTTTATCCCTAATTTATCTAGTATTCAAAAATATATTATACACCTTTTTCTTTACATGTCAAACACCAAAACACACTCTAATTATCACATTTACATATCATTTCAACACTTCTCATTATGTCTATAACATGCAAATCATTTTCCTTAACATACTTATAACATAGATTATAACATTAAGACTAATACTTAATTCACAATATATTTTTCACATATTTATTTAAAATTAACACATAATTTCACCAACTTTCCATTAAATTTTCATTTTCCCCTACACATTCAACATGGTTGGCCTTAAGATTTATTTTCATCCCTTTATTTTTCTTTAATTTTAACTATTTTTTATTCTAGCTATGTATTCCATGTCACTATAACAATTTTACAGTCAAACACACTTTTCTCCAAATTTTGTTCATTAACCCTAACTTGAAAAGTTAAGGTTTTCTCACAAAATTACCCCAAATTCAAAACAACAAGAAATAATTGGTTAAGAAAAAATTACCAAGTTGTTTTGCACTTAATTTATGGTTTCCCTTGCAAGTTTATCCTTCTCTACTTATTCTCTCTTCCAATTCCTTGCTTTTCTCTCAAGCTTCCAACTTTTTCTCTCTCAAACTCTTCCCTAAATTCTTATATTATTGGTGTTTCTTCTTTAGAATCCACCCTTCACACCCAAACATACTAATTTTAGAGAAAACAAAATCACTCAAAGTTGGAAAGAAGATAAAATCTCAAGCTCTCTTAAAGGGCAAAGTTGTATATTGGCACATGATAGAAGGTCAGGTCTTTTAAGCCTAAAAAGCCTTCTAATAAGGAATGACATAAACATCAACCATAACAAAAATCATCCAAACTCATCAATGAGAATGGAAAATTGGTTAACATCACCAATATCTCTTAAATCTGAAAAAGTACAAGTATTGGCTAAAACACCTAAGTAATCCAAATATCAACAATATAATGACCACAAACCAAATAGATGAGTAAGGGAGTGTAACATCTATGATTGACAACGCACAAAAAAAAAATTGTTATTGAGATCCTTTGCTCAAGCAGAGGATATCAATAAAACAAGTGTTCTTGATTCAAAGAAACATTGGAGAGAAGAGATCAAAGCGTATTTGTAGAACTCTTCACATATAGTTTTAAGATGTTTCAAGTCATTCTCTAGTTTTTTAAAGAAACTAAAGGATTAACTTGGAGATATAAGTGTAAAACTACTCTAGAATTGTATTATTTGTATTTAAGGTATGATATTTAGGCTATTATTGATTTATGACTTAAGTTTGTTGTTGTTGATTCTCAATGATAGTAAAAAAAAAAAAAAAATTGATTTGTTTATTAAGCACAAATAGTTAAGAAAGTTGTTAGAGAAAAAAAAAAAAAGCACATTTTGATTGAAATTAAATAATTGATTGATATGTTAGATACATTTCAAAGTATGATAGGCATTTTTTAGATGAATAATGTTATTTTTCATATCATATTTAGACAATTCATTTTAGTGAAAATATGGTGCCTTCATTTGAGAAATAAAAAAAAAATATGGAGACATTGTTTACATAAAAAAATAAGTATTCATTATCAAGCAAATAAAAACAATAATTATTCACTATTGTTCTTGAAAACATAAGCTTAAATGACCAAGAAATCATTAATGATCAAAATGAAAAGATCAATCATAAAAAAAGGTTCACACGTGAACAACTAAAGTTCACATGATCAATCTATATTTTTCAACTCATTATTCAGTTTCTAGTTATAATCTCTCCTCATTGGAAGGGAAGGAAGAAACAAAAAAACCATGTAATTAACCCAAAATTATTTGACAAGGTCAACAAATACTACCCTCACCTTCCTAATCAGCAAAGTCTCCAATCAATCATTTTGCCTTCACAAAGACTTTAATGAATAGTTATCTTAATCAAAGCATAGGAGCGATTCTTTGGTTGATTGATTCAGTGAATGCATGAAACCGACATTGCAAGTCATTGCATAATAATTAAATTAATATAATCAAGCATAATTTAATAAATATGTTTCCTTCCTTTAGAGAAAGATTTCTCAAGATTATATAGCTTAAGGTTCATTGGATAACCCAATGGACCAAAAACAAGACACTCAAGATTGAAATGGAGACATAATTAATATAATATGTGCTCAAAATCTTCTATAACCGCTATAGCACAAGTATAGTACTCTAGTGATTGTGTATTTAATAATTTCCTCCACTAAAGCAAGGTTTGAGTCTCCATGATTACAATTTCTCGAAGAAAACTTCCCACTTAAACACTCAAAAATATTAAAATATATTTAATTTCAAGACTTGTAAAAATTAAATGAGTATAAGCACATATATATATATATATATATTATATACATTCATATAATTAAAAAGGAAACAAAATATATATATGTATGCTCAAAAGCTTATGTCATATCTACTCACAAATACAGTAGGGCATTACATCTAAAAATAAATCAAATATATGGAAGTAGCATAAAAAAAATTTAAACAATCAACATGACCATCTAATCATGTAAGCGTGTGGAAATGCTGGGCTGAGTTTGCGACCTTGATGAAGACATCTTCTAAGGTGGTGTCCGAAAGACCCCAGGCATAAACCGGGAACCTGCTCTTGGCGACCTCGACTGCTTGGAACACATCTGCAATGCTGACCTCCTCTTTTGGCATCTCAAACTTCTGGGTTCCGGCCATCTGGTATGTTCTTTCAGCGCTGGGGGAGAGGCGCAGAACCATTTGCTCCACCTCGTGCTCATCGTTTACGGATGTGGTCATTGTGAACACGTAAGATCCCCCGTACCTTCCCCTCAGCTGTTAAAGCCAGTTTTTAGAAATTTATCAAAAGAAATAAATAGGAAAACCAGAAATAAGCACAGCTGATCTATCGAAGAAAAAAAAGATGGAAAGATGACATGTTCTACAATGAACCTAATGAATATCTGGGTCTCTGTTCTGTACTGCATCTCTGTGCAGAAGAATCATGCGAGATCTCTAAGAAAATACAAATGATTGTCTCGGAGTTACCTCTTTTGGGTTTCCCACGCACTGCAAGCCTCCATCAACAAAAATTCCTAATCTATCACACAGGTACTCTGCCTCTTCCATTGAATGAGCTGAAAACAAGAAGTCAAGCATTGTGAGATAAACTGCAAGGTGTAAAATCTCCTTTTTTCTAATATTATTAGAGAGAGAGTAGCACTGGTCAGGATAATTGCTCGGTCTTGCTTCGCACGCTTCACAACATTCCATAAATTGCTTCTTGAAGCTGGATCTAATCCAGTACTGGGTTCATCCATGTAAACAACCTGCAAAATTTCCAAGAATTATGATAAGCGAGAGCATTGAAGGAACACAACCAATCCAAAAACTTCATGCATAAAGGTTTTTGAGAGAGACGGTGACGTACTTTGGGATCTCCAATCAATGATATGGCAACACTAAGCCTTCTCTTCATACCTCCACTGTATTTACCAGCTTGTTTGTCAGCAACCCCTCCGTTAAAAAGGTTGACGCTCTTAAGAGAGTCCTCCACTGCCTAGAGAAACAGAATAGTAAAAAAAAAACAGAGACTTAAAACTTTTCCAAATAAGAAGAGCCAGTAAACTAAACCATTGATTCCAGTATCCACTGAAAATTCCCCAGCAATAAGATTATAAATTCCACTTCTTAAATTAAAGTAGTTAAATTTGTTTCCATTCGAATTTCCCGAGGCAATTTTATGCATTGTAAAGATCAAGGAATAGGGGTACAACAATTTCCATCTGAAAATTCCTCAGCAATTGCCTACTTCTTGAAGAAAGCAAATGATCTTTGACAAGCTAAAAGATGAGGTGATAATGGCTTACTCTTTTCAAAGCAGCGCCTCTTAGATTCTTAAGTCTTCCATAAAATAGTAAGTGCTCTCTTCCCGTCAGAGTTTCCCAGAGGAGGCTAAGAGTTGTCCAGGAAAGAATAACAGAGCAAAAGGTCAGGTTTCCAGCCAAAGATGAAAATGTATTTCTTGAAGAAAACAGAGCCAAGAATTAGCTTACTCATGCTGCGGGCACACGCCCATGCTGGTATAAACCCAATCCATTTGAGTCCGAATGTCTAAGCCCTCAACATATGCTGTCCCCGTGGTTGGCGTCGTGAGCCCAATCATCTAATCGACAAAATAAAGTCAGAGATATAAGTATTTATTTGATTATACTTTCTCAGGAAGACTAGTTAAACCAAAGTTTTTTCCCCGTAAGAACTCTCAAGAAACTCAACAAATGGCAAAGGAATAACAATGGCCACATAAACTCAATAAAGTCAGAGATATAAGTGCATGAAAGCTAGTTCTAATCTTTCTTCCTTCTTCGTTTTTAGTGTCAATGACAGAGCTATGGCAAACCACGCGTAACAAAAATGTCGGGTCTCTACAATGGAATTACAGTAGCGAGAGCTGTACACTGACCATGCTAATGAAAGAGGTTTTCCCTGCACCATTTGGACCAAGCATGCCGAAGCACTCCCCTCGAGGTATTGCAAGAGATAATCCTCTCACTGCCAATTTTTCTGGATTTCCATCCCTTCCCGGATACACCTTTCTCAGGTTGTCACAGACGATTGAATGACTGGTGGTTGGTTCCAGCAGTAACTGCTCGACCTTCTCCCTCTGCATTCAAAAGCGCACAAAATTAACATTGACTAACTATGAGCTATTGGCAGAAGTATTTGTAGATCAGACGATAGAGTTCAGTATTTGACGAACACGAGAATTTGTTCATAAAACACCATCAAGTATGAACACTAGGTCTGCAATGGTTAGAGACAGAAGCCTTTCCATCTAAAAACTTGTGGTTTGATAAAAACTCTGATTCTTCTGCAAGAAGAGAAAATCTACTATGGGGAAAGAACTGCAATTGAAACTGAGACTGGAATTTCTTATAGCAAAAACAAAAGTGTGACGTTTTTTTACATTTCATCCTACAGAATCCACAGAGAGACTTGGGCTCTAGCGTGAAATGATTACTCGTGATTAAAACAAGATAAAAGGAAATGTTACCTCCTGGATGACATCAGGTTTATCCATATCAACAAAAACTTTAGATCCCTGCCTGCCCATACTAGGCTTCCGGAAAGATGATGGACGCTTCTTCCGAAACTTTTGCAATAAATACTTGGGATTTTTTCCACTTCCAGATGCAAAAACTTGATCCACATAATATGCTATAAAAAGTAGCGCAATCCACTCAAGAAGCATGATAATCATCACATCTTTCATCCCATTTTCACTTGCACTCAAATTTCCCCACTTCATGCCATCAGTCCCCATAGCGACGCCACTGGAAGAATACTCCGCAAACTCGTACAAACCACGGTATAGAGCAAAACCAGGATATAACTCCATAAAAATGACCCATCCCTCTGTAAAAAGAGAAACAATATCCATAAGAGAAAAGCTGGCGAAGAGTAGAAGCAGACAAAATGTAAAACCTAGACTAACTATTGCGCATTGACAGCCAGCAGCAGCAACTGGTGGACAATAAGACGTATAGACCTACATAATAGGTTGCACAGCAACCAATTGATCTACTACCCGTATCTTAAATTCACAAACAGATCACAAATTAAATTATAAACAATCATTCGCCTCCTCACATCTGTTAAATCTCAGATAATGGAACAACTGCATCAGCACATGCAGTAGCATAAAATCTGAACATTGGGTTTCTTTCCCATCAACACCATTAGTAAACTTAAAAAGCCAGTGGTTTCACAGATTCTTCTACTTACTTGGGAATGAAGTGTCTTCAATGAAGGACTGGAAAAGAAAGCCACCTAAAAGCCCAGTTCCAAAGACACATATATAACCTACAACTGTAATCATGAAGTTCAACTGTCAGGAACAAGAAAACCAGGTGATATTAAAAGTAAATGTCGTTTGACAAACAAATCAAACCTGTAGCAGTCTTGATGTTCGAAAAGAATGCGGAGGCTAGAAACGCCAAGGAAATTTGCAGGTTTATATAGAGAAAAAAGAACACAAATTGGATGGAGTAGTCGTTCAGTGTGAAGAATTTCAAACCTGCAAATTTAGCCATGTTAGTAACTTGAAGCAAAGGCAAAAATTAGAAAGCATTGAGGACTGGAGTAATGCCTACCTACTAGTGAGCCGAATGCCACAAAAACGACCATGTATAGTGCAGATATAACAAGAAAATACATGTAAGAAATCATCCAATAAGGCCCGTCTCCAAGCCCGTGCATTTTCATCATGATTCGTAGTTTTTCTTGTTTCTCGTAAACCAGCGCTGTCAGAACCACCTATAGCAAAATAAATTAAGATCAGATAACTTCAGGAAAATGTACATACAAGTAAACGCTTTTTTCATAATGCATCCATGATATTAGGTAACAAATGCATGTCCATATTTGATCATTCTATCCATGATATTGTATTTGCAAAGATCCACGATTTAAAATGTATTATAGACAACAGAATCACGAATCTCGGATATATTTCCAAGCCATTAACCTCTAAATGAAACTTTCAAAAAGAAATTCTAAGTTAAAGCTCACATTAAGGATGTGGCCTTTGTTGGAAGAAAAGCCATGCAAACAAAAGAATCCATGTATCATTTCATCACTACGAGTTCATGGCTACTAAATGTCCCACCATGGGACAATTTTAACCTGATAGATCAAATGTTTTTGCTCATATGAAGTCTTTCAACTTTACATGGTTTAAAATGCTTCCTGTCAGAAACTGTTTATCATTTTCAAAGGAGGAAACTGAACTGGACAAAGTTATGTTAATTCAAATATCAGACTTGTCTTGATCAAATACAATAATCCTCAGCTATTTCTAACCCATTTTGCCAACAAAGTTAGTTGTGTCGGACTGGTATGGTTTGAGCAAAAATTGCAAGAAAAATGTAGCCCTCAAAATAAATAAATGCTGACATGCAATGCATCATATGCTTACAGGAAATAGCTGTATGACAACCCATGTAAAGAAGAGAGTGCCCAGAAGAGATGCGATATCCAGCTTCAGCTTCGTTCCAGGTTTCGGCATTTCTTTGATAAACTCTAATTCCATTCTTCCTTGAAACAACTGAAGGAAGGCATTTGATACCTGTGAAGGTAGAAACATCAGCTTCTATCATTGTTTGATGAGAATGATATAAAATGGAAAATAAATATAAAAACCAGGACATGGAGAAAATGAAATCCCATAACAGTTGCAGTGAATGGTTCCAAGTCCAGAAAGAAGATGCATAATTTAGATTAAACAAAAATCCTATTAAGAGTGCAAACTCTTGGACACATTATAAACACAAATAAAGCCTTGTTCTTTTGAGGGAAAACAGATTTAATAGAGTAAGCACTACAGGTACTCTGCATACCAGATTTACTGCACGTGGTAGCCGCACCAAGTAGTATCGTCCATCAACAGTATCCTTATTTGTGGCATTGTACCACACGCTCACATTAAAAGTATTGGCGTTGGAGTTCAAGAAATCATAGGCTGCAGAGAGAACAAAGTAGTTAGATTTCTCCAAGCATGGGACTGCTGTAATGACACGCTAGGTGTGTGTGTGTGTGTGTGTGTGTGTGTGTGTGTGTAGATCTCAGGAAGACCAACCTCCAAGTATCTCGTTGTACTGCCTCTCTGCATTTCCTTTTTTATAGCCCCTGAATATCTGGTCGTTTATCTCTGAAGTACTATTTCGCCACAAGGTTAGACTTGGAACACATACTGTCTCTGTATTTTAAGACAATAAGGGAATAAACAAGAATCAGAATCTCACATGAAAATAATCTTTTGTACTTGTTAGAGAACGAGGCATTGCTCCATAATCTTGTGTTTTTTCGTGCATTCCTACAAAATAATTTGTTGTTTCGTTGTGCTGGATTGCTAAAACTCATTCCCAACAAACAAATAAAAAAAAAAAGTTGATTGGGTGAACCTAGAAGTTATAGTTAATGATCTTATCATGCATCTCCTTCAGTGACAATTAGAATCTCCATGTTCCAGCAATACTCTCAAAATAACATGCAGGATTTTCAGCTAAGCGATGGTAAATTTATAGTACCGTTTACGAAGTTGAATGGTGACGACTGAGAAACAGTAAGAGAAACAGAAACATTGACTGTAGAATTCGATGTGCACTGGTTTTGAACGTTATAGAGAGAACCCTCGAAGAAAGCAGGATCAAGAAAACTATCCTGTTTAGTTTCCGAATCTGAACCCTGAAACATTTTGGAGAAAGTCAGGAGAATTTATTGAAATAGTCAAAGGGAGCAAGATGAAGAATTTATAACAAAATGAAGCAGCATGAATTAAAAACAACTAACCAGCACACTGTTAGTGGAATTGAGAGGGGAAGGAGGTGAGAACATGCTCGTAGCCAAACCTATAAAAATAAAAATTACAATACAAAAATAAGATTAAGATGAAATATTATTCATTTCCATGGCAGGAAAAACAATAAAGAAGAAAACAAACTTTGTCCAAGTGTCTGATTAGCTCCGGTGATGAAAATAATAACAGGGCAGTTCCCAGTTTGTCTGCAAGACTCGTCGGGAAAATCTGTAAAAGGATCGGAGGCACTTTTGACGGCACGATATTGCGGCGCTGGAACCTGTAACAAGGGAGGCCACTTGATGGGACTAGGAACAGGACAGTTAGGCGATTGATCCAAATCTGAGAATTGTAAACCACAGACTGTCTCGCATGTCCCATCTCCATTTGTATCAATACACTGACAACCACACTTATTACTTTTTTTGTTTAGTTGATTGTCAACCAGTGATTGAGTGATAATAAGGAGTATACACAGCACAAATGGAAAGGAAATTAGCCTGCAATTCGCATTAATGTTTCGTTTCTGCAAAAAAAAAAAACAAGCAAGCACTGCGTAAAAACCATTGCCTTCTGGTTTTGAAAGGAAAGGAGAGGAAGGAGATATGATATGAACAAATTGATGTAGATTTGTATATATACCAACTCACCTGATAAGTTAAGTTCTTTCTAAGCAAAGCATCAGCTTGAGTCCAGAATGCTGCTGTCTGAGGTGATGAATCCGAATCCGCCATTAGAAATAACCAAAACCAAGCTTTTATCTTATTTCCCGCCAAGAAAGAAACCCTCCCTTGTTTTCTTTTACCTTGTTTGGCTCGGCTATGAACCGATCACCAGAAGATAACAGCAGAATGAAAATGGCAACGGTTATGTCACAGCTAAGCTTTAAATAAAAATGGAGCTGCTGAGCTCCTCCATTTAACAGTGTTGCCTTCTTGGCAATATAATATTCCGGATTACGGGAATGTTAAGGTGGTTGTTTTTTAAATATTTTTTTTGTTTAAAAATATTAACTTTTTATTTTATTTTATTTTATATTAACGTGTTAAAACAATGAATCAAAATTAATTTAACGTGGGCTCTTTTGACTTTCGCTACCACTAATAATTAAAAACTTTGGATTTAGATTTGGGTTTGAGGGCGGCCCACCATCTTTGCTTGCCACCGAAACTGCCCTTCGTATGAATTGTCCGTAATGCCCCTCACGCGGTTAACCATTCAGGCTGTTTACGTGAAATGTCGAAAGTGCCCCCGTAGCTTATTCCGAGGAGCACTGAACTAAATAATCAAAGGTGGCAAGAAGATGCTTGATGACATTGGACGTCGGGTCAAATGCGTTGTGTCGGGATTTTAATATAATAATTGAGAAGGTTATCCATGGGGAATGGGTCCATCTTTTCTTCGCAGGGGTGACCGATGGGCATTCCCGATAATTATTTTTAATTATTTCTAATTTATATATTAATTAAAACTCAATTATCTGTTACATGATTCAAAGATCCACCCCTGCATTAGAGTAGTCAATTTAAAAAGAATATATTTCTCTAAAATTCAAGAAATCAGACATATATATATATATATATATATATAAACACCTTCTTCACCATCAACTTAAATCCTCAAAGATATTTAAATTTGACGTATTTTTTAATTTCACAGTTCTTGAATTCTTAAGGAGGTGTGAATTCTAGAAGCTGCATGCCCATCTGATTCGGAAAACATATTTACATAGAGACTAAGTAATTGTGTGTTCCAAACGTGTTTTATAAAAAATTTAAAAAGAAATTATTTAAAATTAATTTTTTATATATTTTTTTTATTGTTTTGATGTGCTAATATAAAAAAATTAAAAATTATTATTTTAATATACTTTTAAATAAATTTAAAAAAAAACAATCATTATCAATTCTTTTAATTACCGGATAAATAATGCATAACAAAAAAAAAATACTATGGAAGTAAACGCATGGGAAGAATATTTTTAATGCAGACAATGAAGTATATTTGAAAAAGTCAATCTATTCTCTCCAAGAAAGCCATTGGAGTCATGGAAAATGTCTAAACCCGTTGGAAAAATATTAAAGTAGAGACAAGGCCAAGATAACCGCAATTTGTTTTAGTTTCACGTTAGTATCACCGCTGTTGTCTCATAAATTTAATATATATATATATATATATATATATATATATATATATATATATATAAAGATATTTTCCAAGTCAAGGATCAAAGCTAGAGAAGGATATTTATAATACTATGTATTATGTCGTGATGGCATTTTAATTTCTGGGAAAGCCTTATATTAATTATTAAATCTTCAAGTACTTGTTTGCCAACGTGAATGAAATGTTCCTGAAATGTTCCTGAAACGAAGCGGCAATTCACAAATCATTGACCATTCAAAAGATTAAGCACAAATTAATTATTACATGGTTTGAATTTGAAATATTCTTTTTATTATTATTATTAACGTGGGTGTCCGGGCCAGTTTACGCGCACCTCGACTAATCTCATGGGCCTTGAAGTTAACGACCATGTAAGCCTCCAGTGGTTATCATATGAGCAACCTAGGGTTTGAACCTGAGACCACAGAGAGAGCAAACCTCTTGGTCCCAAGTTTTTACTACTGGGCCACCACCTAGATGGTTGAATTTGAAATATTCTTACTCAATAACTCGGTTGCTTCATTAATTCCTCCATATTTTTTTAATCGTTACTTATTCAAGGAGACAACGAATGATCAGTTTGAATATATATATATATATATATATATATATAAAGATTGAAAGACTGAATCTATATGGTTCAAACAACATTTTATAATAACATTAATATTATAATATATTATGTATTAATGACTTGCATATATTTAGAAAAGATTTATTATTCTTGTGTTACACTTTCTACATTAACTATTCTGCATTGCCCTACATACACACATAGAAAATTTTGGTTAGCTAATAGGTTAAACCTTTTATTATTCTCAACTTGATATCAGAGCCATTAGACTTTAAAAACTCTATTTATTTCTCTCTAATGGACCCTTCATACCATCCTACGATGCAAACTTTTTCTTCTCCCTCTACTATAAAAACTTTCTCGGTTGCTGTCGTGAATCTAGGTGATAATTTGGTAACTGTACTTGTGCAAAAATCAAAGACATTGTTTGATAAATCTAGGATTTCAATTTGTATTTGTTTTGTGGTCTTCAGGGTGAGTTCAAGAACTTGGTAAGAAGTCTAGTGACCAAGGCGGAACCTCTTTTGTATACCGAGCTTTATAGTCATATTTTTACTCATGAGTTAACATGACCTCTCTTCACTTTATAGGTGTTGTTATCACTACTCCTTTACTGTCTATGTCAGCTCAGCCACCATCAGCTCATGATGCTCAACATCAACTCTCTGGCTCATATAACAGCAATTATAATTTTATTTGTGGTAGGGGACAATCTCGTGGAGGCTGGCGTAACAATTATAACAGCAACTATAACAACACTAATGGCAGGTCTGATTTTCAGGGTCAAACAACAACTGGAGGCAAGGTAATTGGCAACAAAACCAACAAAATAATGGCTCTTCATAACGGTCAATAATGTTGCCTCAACAAATTATATGGATTGGTTTCCTGATACTAGTGCAAATCAACACTTCATATCTGATCTTGTAAATCTAACAAAGTTCAAACCGTATCTCGATAATGATCATTTTCATGTTAGTGATGACAAGGGCCTTTTCATATTTAATATTGGACATAATAAGTTACATATACCAAAACAGACCTTCACTTTACCTAACGTTCTCCATATACCACATATTTAAAAGTCATTGCTTTCTATGCAGAAAATTTTCCTTGATAATAATATTTAATTTGAATTTCACTCATTTGTATTTTATATTAAGGATATCAACACCAAGGCAATAATCCTTTCTGATCAGAGTAAAGATGGTCTCTATGTTTTGTTTGAGTCTTCTGCCATGTCAATTTCTCAAGTTTATTGGTCTCTTTGCATCTCTGCTTCTGCTGACCTATAACATCATTAATTGGGTCATCCTACTTCCTGTATTTTTAACTTTTTAGAATAAAAAAATAAAACTTCTTGTACCTTTAGACATTTTCAATTTCAATTTGAAGCTTGTCTGTTAGAAAAGCCATTGAGTCTATTGTTGGGACCTTTGGGCCATAAAATTTATGCTCCACTTGACTTAATATTTAATGATGTTTGGGGTCCTCCTCCTCTTTTTTTCTTCTAATGTTTTTATTATTTTGTTATTTTTGTTGATACGCATACAAAATGTATATGGTGTTATTTTCTTGCTATGAAGTCTCATGTCTTCTCTATTTTTCATGAATTTTAAACTTTGGTTGAGCCCTACTTTTCACTAAAAATTAAATATGTTCAGACTTATTAAGGTGGTGAATACCACAAGTTACATATTTTCTTTCATACAATAGATATTCATCATTATTTAATTTGTCCTTATACTCATAAACAAAAGGACACGGTTGAACGTCATCATAAGTATATTGTAGAAATTGGTCTTGATCTTATCGACCAGTGTAAAACACCTTACGATTTTAGAATTATGCTTTTGAAACCTTAGTTTATCTTATCACTCGCATGCCTACTCTTGTTCTCGATAATAAGTCCTTTTTTACTATCTTTTTCAACGTTCTAATCATGATTTTTTGCGTATGTTTGGGTGTTTTTATTTTCTATTTTTGCATCTATATCATTATCAAAAATTAAATTTACTTTCCTCTCTATATGTGTTTTAGGCTATAGCTCCTCTTATTTTGGTTATTGTTGTCTTGACCTCGAATCTCAATGAATTTCTATTTCTCATCATGTCTGTTTTCATGAACATCCAATTTCTTTTGATAAATATGAAAAGATTGCACAACCAGGCCCAACTCCCTCTCTTAAAAATTCTACCAATTTGCCTAATTTCCTCACCTCTTAAATTTTTCACAATCCTACACTTGCAACCTTTCAGCCTCTCATTTCTGCCACCTCATAAAAGCCCACCATCATGCTTTAACATCACCACATGCATGTTTTTTTTAATAATCATACTACATATACAAGTTCACCCCCTCCTAAATTACAACGTGATAGGTTTGTTGTTGTTGGTTCTCTCAAGTATCCCACACCTAGTTCTCTAGTGTCTGACAGTGATGCCTCTATTGCAAGCTCTACCTCTTAGCTTGTCTTTGCTACTGGATTAAATTTGATTATTGACCTCTCTTCTTATACGTTACAGCATCATCAGAGTTCGGCTCTCCCTACCTCGTTGTTATCATATGGTTCTTTGTTCATAGTTGCAAAAGATAGCCAATTTGACAACATCTTTAGCCTCCTTTAGCCATTATAAATTTCAAGAAGTCTCTAGTCTTATCTATAAACCACTTACTTTTTTCTAATATTGATAGGTATGAAGCTTGGCAAGATGCTATGAAGGGTGAAATTCAAGCGCTACATTCCAACAGCACTTCATTTTTTGTTCCTTTTCATCATTCGATAAATGTTATTGGTTGTCATTAGGTATATAAGATCAAACATTATATCGACAACAACATTGAATGTTATAAGGCTCGGTTGGTTACTGTAGGTTTTAGTCAGTAAGAAGATATTGATTACTTTGAGACCCTTAGTCTTATTATTAAGCAAGTCATTGTTCGATTAATTTTCACCGTTGCAATGTCATATGGTTGGAAAATTAATCAACTTCATATTCATAATGTTTTTCTCAATAGGACACTTGATGAAAAGGTCTATATACAGCAACCTCCAAGTTTTGTTGATTCTAATCTCTCTTCTCATGTGTGTCGGTTGTATAAATCTTTATATGGCTTGAAACAAGTTCCTTGGACATGGCACACTTGGCATAATGATTATATTTTCTCTATTGGCTTTCATACTTCTAAAGTTAACACATCATTATTCATTTTATTTGTGGGTGATGATATTTTTTATCTTCTAGTTTACGTTAATGATATTTTATTAAATGGTAGCAATTCAGTCTTAGTTCACCGATTGATTTAATTGCTGAGCTTGGAGTTTAAGCTTTGACATTTAGGAGTTGTTCATTATTTTTTAGGCATTAAGGTTCATCCTACTACTACGAGTATCATGCTATAGCGAGATAAGTATATTCTTGACATTCTTCAACAGGCAAATATGTCTTCTTGCAGGCTTATTGATACTTTTATTTCTACATCAAAGGTTGATGAAGTGTCTGATTGTTTGTTTTCTGACCCTATATGTTTTCAACAAATTGTTAGTTCTCTTCAATATCTCACTTTTACAAGACCATGCATTTATTTTGCTATTAACAAAGTATGTTAGTATATGCATGCTTCTGCAGATAAACATTGGGTTGTCATTAAATATATTCTGCGTTATCTTAAGGGTACAGTTTTCCTTGGTCTTCATATTACTCGTAGCTCTTCCTTTTCCTTACATGGTTTTACAGATGTTGATTGAGCTGGTAGTGCTGATGATCATAAATTTACGAGTGGCTATTTTGTTTTTCTTGGACATACATCGATATCTTAGAAGGCAGGGAAACAACGCACCATGGCTCGTTATTCTACCAAGGCTGAGTATAAAGCCTTACTCCTTTTGTTCCTATGATTTGGTGTAATAATCTAAGTGCTACTTATTTGTCTGTCAAACCTATCTTCTATATTTGTACTAAGCATGATGAGGTTGATTATCATTTTATATATGACAAAGTTGCTAAAAAAATCATTCAAGTTCTCTTTATTTCTTCCAAGGATTAGCTTACATATATTCTTAATAACAAAACCCCTCTAAACTGCTTCTTTTACTATTCTTAGGTTCAAGTTTTGGGTTAAATCTCCACCATCGGCTTAAGAGGGTGTATTATAGTATATTATGTATTAAAAGCTTGTATATATTTAGAAAATATTTATTATTCTTGTATTGTAATCCTTACATTAACTATTTTACATTGTCTTTTATATGTAGTTGTGAAAAATATTGATTAACTAATAGATTAGGCCTTGAATTATTCTCAACAATCAAGCATCAGAATGTTGCTGCCTAGAAACTCCCTTTTCATACGTATGACAAACTTCTTGATTAAGTAAACTGTACAAGATCTAGAAATGAATTAACAAAGTAAATTATTATTTCTTTTGATTTTGAGCTGCACTTGGAAGGGAAATTTCGTTGATTCATGAGTTTGAATTTTTAATCTTAAAGGCAAACAAAAAGGAGGAAAATAAAGTTGTTGGTGTGTCTACCTGAGGAACTTGTGGATTATTCAACAGCTTGATATACATTGACCGTGAGAGAAACTTCATGGATAAACCTGGTTTTTAACGCTGCTCACAGTTTGTTCTGGTGGAGGACTCAAGATTTTATTTATTTATTTATTTATTCTTAATTAAATTTAATTGTCACCATCAACGAAACACCGTTTTCTGCTAAACTAGTAGAAAAAATAAATCTGAATAAAGTTCTGTGGTCTTGATTTCCAGCTGACGACATCCTTTCATGGCATCTCATCAAGAACTTGGATGAGCTTTAATTATTTTTCAACACTGTGTTTGGAAGTGTGTAACTAGCGGTTGCTTTTCAAATAGTTTTTCGTGCCGAAAGGCATGCCAATAATATTTTTTCATTTTTTAAAAATTATTTTTGATATTAACACATTAAAACATGATCTAAAAGTATACAAATCGCACTTCATTTTAGTAAAAAAAAAAATTAAATTTTTCAAAAAAAACAGGTTTGACCACAATAACAAATGGACAATTAGAATACAATGTCCGTAGTGGTTAGTACGTCCGCAGAGATCACAAACGTCTGAGGCCACCTCTGGACTTTCCGCGTAACGGCCATCCGCTGCCCACCTTCGGAATTCATTTTTTTTTTTTTAAATGTATATAAAAATAGTATTTTATTTTAGTTTTTTAAAATTTATTTTTAATATTAATAAATTAAATCAATCTAAAAACATTAAAAAAAATATCTAAACAATAAAAATATATGATTCTGGTCTAACTGATCCACTAACTTAGTTAATCAATTAATCTAGTGAACCGCTTAATAAAATAAATAGTTAAAATAATTATTATCTCAATTGATCAATAAAACTTGTTGATTGATTAACACGAGTTTTTAGATTTTTTTTTTTTTTCAAGGCAGGGATCTCTTCATCACTTTTTACACAAACATGTATTATTTAACAATAATTAAATATAATTAACCACGAGAAATTATTAAGCTATAATATTAACTACCATAGACACAGAAGCAAAAATAATTCTTAATTAAATCAAAGACAAGTACTATCTAAAGTCTTATTCTTGTCCAGCTTTTTTTTGTCATTAAAAAGACAATTATATATCTACAATAATGGATAGTAGCCAATAATAATATAATTTGTTACAAATCAAAACATTTAAACATTAAAAGTATTATATAACTAATAAAAAACGTCTAAAATATTTAATTTTTATTTATTTATATTTTACTCGCCAAAACTATTACAACCATGCTATATATTATAAAAAAAATACTAGAAACCCTATTAATATTTAATAAAAAATAAAAATAAAAAACTACTCATTCCAAATACAAAAACGAGAAAGATTATATGATAAAAAATCAATTATATATCCACAATAATGGTTTCATCCCCACAAATGTCGCCATACAGACCTATGAATAAGATTTAAAATTTAAAAGATTATAAAATAGCAAACTAAAACGACAACGTATATTTTTCTTTTTAGTTATCTATTTTGACTGGCAGGGGTGACTTTGAAAATCCCTACTTTAGAGGCTAAAATACAATTAACTATTATTTTTTTTAGTTTAACGTGGGTGTCGGCCAGCTTTGCTCACCTCGACTAATCCTACGGGCCCTGAAGTTAACGATCATGTAAACCTTTAATGGCCATCATATGAGAAACCTAAAGCTCGAACTATTATTTTAATCTTGCTGTGTGCGAGTGGTTATAATTGAAAGCAATGTAGATAAGCTCTCTTAAACTATCAATTAATTAATGGAAACACGTCTTCCATACAGCACTTGCTAACTCGGTTGCTTCATTAACTCTATCACTTCCTCGTGAACGAGTCAACAAACGATCCTAAAATGTTGAAATACATATATATAAAAGATTGAAAGAATGTTACTGCCCAGATACTCCCTTTTTAATATCTATGACTTACATCTTGATTAAATAAATTGGGGATATTGATTCTGGAATGTCTAGAATTATAATAATATTTTTTTTTTAAAATGATTTTTGTTCTAAAATATATTAAAATAATATTTTTTTTATTTTAAAAAAATTATTTTATATTATCGATATATTAAAATCATCTAAAAATATATAAAAAATATTTAATTTTCCTGAAATTAATACATTTAGAGTTATCGCTACTTGAGTTGGAAGGGAAACTTAATTTGTTGATTAATGAGTTATAGATTTTAAATTAAATAAACGATTGCTTGGGATTGAAGGTAACCAATTATCAAACATTTATGCATCATTCAATTCTGCCTCAGATCCGTTGACCGTGAGAGAAACTTCATATAAACCTAGTTTTAATGTACCTCACGGTTTGTTCTGCTGAAGGACCAAAGATTTGTCAACACCAACAAAGCGCCGCTTTTCTACCAAACCAATAGTAGAAAAAAAAAAAATTAAAACCTTGATACTTACTGTTTATCAATTGGAATCAAGTTCTGCGGTCTTGATTTTATTTTTATTATTTTGAAAAATAATCAAATGAAGGGGTGTTCTTGCTTATTAGCACAAAAAAGTTAAAATCTTGACAAATTAATACACATACAAAACATTTTAGTAAAATAACATAATTTATACTTGGTTCGTGATTTCCTAACATAACATGTAAAGAAGTCATGGTTAGAAAACACGCAATGTCTATATATCACATTTTAGAATAATAATATTTGTCAAATCACAAATAACCTTTAAATTTACATCTAAACTCTAAACCTTAAGCAATACCTTAAATTATCCATCAAAACTTGTATTTTTTGTAAAAAAAATATAATTTATATGGTTTTCAAGTAGCTTGCAAAATTAAACATTGCAAAAAACCTATACTTAGAATGTGGTTTTCAAGTAGTTTGTAATTAAAATTTCTTTTAGATTTAGAATGAGTTGTGTAATAATTATAATTTTTTGATATATCACTTGTTTAATGTTTATTCGGTTTAAACTAAACTCAACAAACAATTTTATTCTCTCTGTTCACAAGACAAGTAAGATTTTGATTTTTGATTCTAGTAATCCAAATTAATTTTGATAAAAAAAAAAAAAAAGAGTCTTAACATAGCCAAACCCAAGATAATTACAAAAAACAATATTACAAATATTCTAAAACACATTAAAACTAATTATAAACTTATAATTAACAAAATAACACAATATAAAACTCATAATTAACAAAATAAAATCTAATTTCAAACTAAATCCTAAACAATAATCTAATCACAGCTAAATTAATTTCAAATTAATTATAAGATGCATAAAATTAATAAGTAACGTAGAATGTTTACCCGATTTTTTTATATATATATAATTATAAGTGTCTAGACCAGTTTACACACACCTTAACTAATTCTCTGGGACTTTAAAATTAACAATTAAATAAAATTTTAATAATTTATAATATTTAAATTAATAATTTTCAGAAAACAAACAAAAAAAAATTGCATGATTTTTCAACGGGTAAGTGATAGCAACGTGGTGGCTGTGATAGATGAGTGGTGGCAGTGTTGGGGGCAGCACAGCAATTTTTGATGGGAAAAAAAAAAAACTGATTGGAGGTTTGGAGACAAACCTTGTTCAATACCCACTACACGGTTGATTTTGACAATCCCCACTACACCTACTAGTCTTCCAATTGATTTCAACAATACCCAATATTTATTTACTTGTACCAGTTTGATTCCTCGTGCTAATCTCCAATATGGTGTTTTTTTTTTTTTTTTCATTGAAAAAAATGATGCAGGTGTTGTTAACCATTGTTTTTACCATAAAAAAAAAATAGCCTGCAAATTAAAAAAATTATATATATATATATTTAATAAAATAAATTAAAAATTATATACATTAATAAATAATAATGAATTTATTAATTCTAATAGAAGATTGAGTTGAGAAGCTAAGATGAATATATTATTTTTTAAAAAAAAAAAATTGTTTCAATTCAAAATTTAATCCTTGAAGTTTTTATTTATTTGAATCATTAAAATTAAATTTTATTTTGTTAAATCAAGCATTAACTCAATATTAAAATTTATTTTTAATATCACAAAAACTTTATATAAAACCAACTGAAATAAAACATCATATTTTATCCCAAATAAAATTAATGTGAAAGTATTAAATTGAAAAAAAAAAAAACATTGTAAGTAATTATTATAATCTACATTGATTTTGTACTCTTTTTTTTTCTATTTTGTACTTCCATCATATTATTTTTAAATATCTTTTTTATTTTATATTGTTTTGTATGTTCATTATTCCAAACATTATTTTATGATTTAACTAATATTAATTTTTATAAACTTAAATGAAAAACAAAATGATCCAATAAAAAATATATACGAATAAAATAAACATTGAGTTAATTTTACAAAATCAAACTAGAATTATTAAATGAATAATAAAAGAATCAACATAAAAATCATTATAAAAAAATTAAAAAAAAATCTTGAGGGGATTCACGGTTTCACCTCCAAGATTTTTAATTGTATTGGAGGCCTCTCTCCAATATCTAACAGCCAGTATAAGTGGCTATTACGCTATTGGCCGAAAAAGTCAACTCTATTTAGATTTGTGGTCTTATCAAGTGAGATTCTCATGTTGGTTCCTTTCTTCTAGAAGTTGAAAGATATTTTTTTGGATCCATCCTCCACAAAAGTCATAGTCAATAAATACTCTACGCTACTTGAAATAAATAACAACACATTCTTCGAAATTGTTGTCCATTTTTGGCAAATATGTCGAGCCTTTTACACAACACTCATTCATTTATTAGTAATTAACTAGATTTTTTTTACTTTGGGGTTAGATATTATTTTTTAAATAAAAAAATTATATATACAGCTTTTTTAAATATATTTTATATCTAACAAAATTTTAAGTAAATATTAAAAAATTTATACATACATATAATCAAATAATCAAAAAATTGTGTATTAATAAATAAAAAATAAATGATAACTAAAAATAAATAAATAAAAATTAAAAGATAAATGTAGATTAAAATATTTAATCTCGCAAGACGAGATATTTACTTATTTGTGTTTGTTAAACTTGTTTATTAAAATTATTTTTTTTATTCAAGCAAATAATAATAGAATGAGATACAAATTAAATTGATTGAATAAAATAAAAGAAAAAAATATTATATAAGGCTACACATATTATAAATATTATCTTAAAATATTTTTTTTATTTTCAAAAATAAAATTCATCTATACAAAAGATAAAATATATATATATATATATATATGAATAAGAAAAACTCTTTAAAATTTAAATGCATAATAAAAAAAATTATCATTGGCTCTCTAAACAAAGTAAAAGAGAGAAGGGATATTAATCTAAAATATTAAAAAAAAAATAGAAAGAAAACCATATAAAAAATCATTAATTAAAAAAAATTAGAAAAAGAGAAGCAAATGTCAGCCACTCTTAGGCCTAGTCCATTTCATTAGAGGTTATGCGATTGAGCTAATTTTTTGTTACAACTAGAACGGACAATTTGAAAAACAAAATTCAAATAATGTATCATCTATTGAGATAGACGATGTGTCATCTGATTTGTCAAGAATATGACCATTGTAGCAACCAGAAAATTGGAATTTAAGTTTTTTTAACAAAAAAAACTCGTTTTTCAACCAATTTGTTTACTCAAAACATCTTAGAAACCATAATAAACCTATCAATGCCTTAAAAAACCCAAAAAACAATCTTAAATACCGAAATCAACCCAAAATCAAAAATCAACCCAAGTTCAGATCTATCTTTTCATGATCTTTAAAGGTAAAAAATATATATATACTTAATATGAACTCTCCTGTCAAATAGAACTATTTGACACAAATATTGACCATTTTAATGGTCTAAATCATTATCAATGATATTTTTTTAGTCCATATTCTTCTATTTCCACCATCGACTAAGAGATCAGAAACAATTAGCCTTAAATTAGGATTAATTCGCCTAAAATAAAACTTTATGAACCAAAATAAATTATTAAAAAATAAAGTGTTATTGTTGTTATTATAAAAATAAATGGCATGGTACTATTTTAAAAGTATTTTTTACTTAAAAATATATTAAAATAATTTTTTTTATTTTTTAAAATTTATTTTTTATATCAATACATCAAAATAATTTTTAAAAATAATTAAAAAATAAAAATACTTAAAAGCACATTGTGGGAACGCATTGTCGAACAACCCAGTTGCAGTTACCTTTTTCATTTTCCCACCTTACCCTCAACCTGTTTTTGTAAAGTCCGGTCAGAGTGGCCCATTCTGTAATTCCAGGAAAATGCAAGCCTGATTATTATCAAGCACTGGACAGAAATAGCCCTGGACACCACCTTCGAACCGCGCTTTTTTAAGCCCCGGCTCTGTCTCACTTGAGAAAATTAAAGAGAAGAGAAGAGAAGAAAAACATGGAACTGGTACAAGGATTTCCATTACTGTTCCAGCAATTTAAGGCTTTGTTCAAGAAAAACCTGTTGCTTTCATGGAGAAACAAGAGTGCAACGTTCCTGCAGCTCTTCTCTTCTTTCTTCTTCATGTTCTTGTTGTTCGGTATCGAGAAGGCGTCAGATTCTCGCTCAAAAGCAACGACAGGGTACAAAACCGTGACGAATCCACAGCCTACGTGGGAATCTCCCATCCCTCCTTGTGAGGAAAAGTTCTACGTTAAACTGCCTTGTTATGATTTCGTTTGGAGTGGAAATGATAGTTCTAGAATCGGCAATATCGTGACAGCCATCATGAATAATAATCCTAATAGGCAAATTCCCTCTGGAAAGGTATCGAGTTCTAGCTCATTACAAAAACCAAATCTCTCTCTCTCTCTTACTTACTTGTGATTGTCACAATAAACAAATACTATGGTAATCTGAACTGGGTTTCTGGAAAAATGAAAGAAGAGGATGTTGTTATATAATGGGAATTTCTTTTGTTATAATTGTTTTTACTCTTGGATTATGATGGTTCGATTTTCTGTGTTATAGGACTATCAGTTACTAGACATAATCGGGAATGCTATGAAGGAAAAAGAATTCAAAGTAATCCAATCTGTTTTTTTTTTTTTTTTGTTCGTATGCAGGTTAAATCATTCAAGACACCAGAGGAAGTAGATGATTGGCTTTTTAGAAATCCTATGCAAGTCCCAGGAGCTTTGCATTTTGTGGATGTAAGCCCCAGTTTAATCACCTATGGTCTACAGACTAACTCTACTCCAATTGTTCGGCGAGGCCATTATGAAGATCCCACCTTCAAATTTCAAATTCCACTTCAGATCGCAGCAGAGCGTGAGATTGCTCGGTCTATTATTGGAGGTCTGAAATCTTTAATCTGCCAGATTGTTTTAGATACACAAATTTCCTTCTTTTCTTTAATAAAATCATGTGAAACAAACAGTTTTTTTTTTTTTTTTTTGACTGAAACTGTGGATATTGTCCAGTTCCAACCTTTACATGGAGTGTCGGCCTTACGGAATTTGCACACCCTGCAAAACCTACCTTTTCTGCGGTGGCTACAGTAGGACCTGCCTTTTTCCTGGCATTCACCATGTTCGGATTTGTGTTGCAAATCAGTAATTTGGTGGCCGAGAAAGAGCTCAAGCTTCGCCAGGTATTTGCGATCTGCTGTCTAGAGTTAAACAAGCTTATAGATTGTTGATGTATTCTTTATATTCTAATTATAGTCTATTTATTGCTTCATTTTCATCTTCTTCACAGGCAATGAATATGACTGGTCTCTATGAATCTGCGTATTGGACCTCATGGATCATATGGGAGGGGATTATCACGTTTATTTCATCACTCTTACTGGTTCTTTTTGGAATGATGTTTCAGTTTGATTTTTTCAAGAAAAACAGTTTCGGAGTTCTGTTCTTTGTGTTCTTCCTTTTCCAGGTCAACATGGTAAGATAACTTCTTCTTCATCTGTAGGCTGGTGTTAGTATTTTTAGTATTCAAGCTTATTCATATTAACCCTTTTACTGTCTTTTCTCACTTGTGATGCTAGATTGGTTTTGCCTTCATGCTGTCGACCTTCATCAGCAAGGCCTCTTCAGGCACAACAATGGGTTTCTCCATATTTATAGTTGGTTTTATGACGCAGGCAGGTTTCCCAACTAAAAATCAAGGAATAGGAAATGTTTTATAAATGAGATTTACTCCTAACCTAAGACCGTCTCTAAGACAAACCCCTTTGAGATTTTGATGCAGGAATACTGTGAGTTTTGTTGTGGTAATTGATCTCATTTGTCACTGCAGATTGTTACAATAGCTGGATTTCCATACAAAAAAAGCATTAGTGCTTTCTTGCGCATCATCTGGTCATTCTTCCCACCAAATCTTCTTGCAAAAGCAGTAAATGTGCTATCTGATGCAAGTAGCACTCCTGAAGCTCTCGGAATTAGCTGGAAAGGACGATCAAAGTGTCCACCTGACGTTAATGATTGTGTGATGACAATTGTATGTAATCGCTTTGCTCACCCTGAGTAGAACACGAACGACGCACACACAAACACCAATTATTAATGTGGACTAAGAGGCCACAATATCATGCATTCTACTGAGAACTCGTGCCTTTGCATCAGTTCTCTCGTAATTAATCTTCATCTCCTTTTGTTTGTATATTCTTACTCTTAATTTCTTCCATTGTCTATTGCTATTTGTAACTCATGTTTCCTTGACAGAATGATGTTTACACATGGCTCATATGCCTGTTCGTTCTCTGGTTTGCTTTGGCAATCTACTTGGATAATATATTCCCAAATGTATCTGGTGTGAGAAAATCTGTCTTTTACTTCTTCAAGCCCGGGTATTGGACAGGGAAAGGTGGAGACAAGGTCGAAGGTAATGGTCTCTTTCCTTAATAATATATATATTGATAGCAAGGATACGTAATTAAGGAAAAGAGAACTCTACTTCAGTCCATGTCTCATAGCTCTAGCTAGGTCTTATTCTGACTGTGTTCTTCCTCTATTGTCCCAGAGGGTGGCATGTGTAGTTGCATAACTGATATCCCGCAGCAAGAGCATATTGTTCCAGATGATGAAGATGTGCTTGAAGAGGAGAACGTCGTCAAAAATGATGCAAGAGACGGTACAGTCAACCCAGATATTGCAGTTCAGATACGTGGACTTGGAAAGACGTATCCTGGGGCCACACATATTGGTTGTTTCAAATGCAAGAAGACTTCACCTTACCATGCTGTTAGGGTAAGCAATTCCTTGCCAGCTTAGTTTGAGAGGGCAGAAGAAATCTCCCTCGTTTTCTTCTTTCCTGTTCCGATCCTAGCTAATTTTACCTGCAGGACTTGTGGGTCAACTTCACGAAGGATCAGTTGTTCTGTCTTCTTGGACCCAATGGTGCTGGAAAAACTACAACAATCAATTGCCTGACCGGCATAACACCTGTGACCGGCGGAGATGGTAATATACTCTCATTTCACAATCACAATTACATTGAAACTGCCTTGGAAGTTCACTTAAATAGCTACTTTGCTTAAACAGCCTTGGTTTATGGACATTCCGTTCGAAGCACGGTTGGCATGTCAGGCATTCGGAAAATCATAGGAGTCTGTCCACAGGTGAGCTCTCTGCATATTCTCAACAGTTTGTAAGCATGCCCCCATGAGCTATTTGCTAATTGGTCTATCGAGACTAAAATCCTAGCATCTTTTTATAGTTCGACATTCTCTGGGATGCGTTGTCTGGTGAAGAACACCTTGAACTCTTTGCGAGCATTAAAGGTCTCCCCCCGGCTTCAATCAAATCGGTATGTGATATATGAACCTGAAACCTCAACCAGTCATCCTGATCTTCCGGTTGGTTCTTCTCACTTAAACGTTCTAAATAACCATCGTCTGTCCTTTTCATGGACTGCAGGTTGCTCGAGAATCGTTGGCGCAGGTGAAACTAACCGAATCAGCCAAAGTAAGAGCCAGGAGTTACAGTGGAGGAATGAGGCGCCGTCTGAGTGTTGCAATATCCCTTCTTGGTGACCCGAAGTTGATCATTTTGGATGAACCGGTATGGAGATTCAGATACTTCGAGTCATAAATACATTCATTTGATCTCTTCGTAGAAGTATCAATTTATTTGACTTCTTTTTGATCTGCAGACTACTGGTATGGACCCAATATCAAGAAGGCATGTCTGGGATATCATACAGAACACAAAGAAAGGTCGCGCCATTGTTCTTACAACTCATTCGATGGAAGAGGCTGACATTCTAAGTGACCGTATAGGAATTATGGCCAAGGGGAGGCTCCGATGCATCGGAAACTCCATCAGGTTGAAGTCTAAGTTCGGCACTGGTTTTATTGCTAATGTGAGATTTGGCGATACCAATGGTGGACATACTCCTGCCCGCACGCCAGTAGATACTTCGTCAGTTCATCACGAGGCTGTGAAGAAGTTCTTCAAATCTGTATGTTGAACGCTTGACCTAATTCAACAGGTTCATTTAAATTCCAGAATCATTTTTTATTTTTTTTTTCTGATTTTGTTTTTCACAGCATTTGGATGTAACACCAACAGAGGAGACCAGATCCTTCTTGACTTTTGTCATTCCTCATGATAAAGAGAGCATTTTAAAGGCAAGCAATTCTGAGAATCCTAATTTGTTTCCTCATTCCCACCATTGTTTTTCCTTCAGCATTTCAGATTTCTCAATTTACTAACCATTTTCATCAGCACAAGTGTACATCTCTATGAAGATACTCTGAAGCTTATGCAACTTCTTTTTACCTTCTCCATCGCTAAGGCATTCTCCAACTCTTACTATATTTTTTTCATTTCCTCTTTGCATTCAAATTCCTCAACAGAATTTCTTCGCGGAGCTTCAAGCTAGACAGAGAGAATTCAACGTATCAGACATCCAGCTTGGCCTTGCAACTCTTGAAGAGGTCTTCTTGAACATTGCCAAGAAAGCAGAATTAGAAAGTGCTGCAGCTGAGGGGAAGATGGTTACTCTGGACTTGACTTCTGGAAAGTCGGTTCAGGTAGGCACAGCTCGTGTCATTTTTTCATTTATGGAGCGAGCAAAAATCAATTGTAATTTTTGAGCTTGAATGAAAATGCAGATACCCGTGGGAGCTAGATTTGTAGGGGTCCCAGAAACAAGCTCGCCGGAGAGTCCTGGTGGCACTATGGTTGAAGTATACTGGGAGCAGGATGATTCAGGGTCACTCTGCATCTCTCGCCACTCTGCTGAGATGCCTGTGCCGTATAATGTTCAGCCGCTGCCTTCAGAACCGCAACTGCTGGCCAGAACAAACATACTAGGAGGCCAGAGGAGAGGGCTAGTTTATGGATTGGTCTATGATTCCGATCAGATTATTGCTGCTCAATCTTGATAATGCAAATCCTTTGCGGACGGCTCCTATATTTATATATATATTTGAATCCTGCGTTATTTATTTGTAACACACTGGTGGGTAGGCAGTATATTCGTTTTTTGTTTATCTTATTTGTATTTAATCCTTCGCGAATATTTTGGATTTATTCCACGGGCATTGATTTTATTTTTGAGCAACATGAGATTGTTTTCATCTTCACTATCATTTCACAAGAAGATAGAGGCATCGACTGGAGATTTTCTAACAGAGGCCTTTAGCAGAAAAAAAATCAACAGAAAAATTACACTATGAACCACCCAAAATCATGTCCAAAGCAAAGCTCAAATTAGAAAATAATGCAAGATTCTTTGCAGAGTGAAAATTAAAAAACCTATGATGTACATTCATTCACTCACAAACAGCCACGGCAGAAGACTAGAGAATTCAGAGCCAACACACTGTTACAACATGATCTTGCACCAAAGATGTAATAAGATAAACCACAGATGAAACAAGAGACCTTATGCTATCTCCTTGAAAGGTGGAGATGTTCCGCAATCACCTCCTCCACTCTGGTTGGGTACCCTTCACTGCATAACCGGAAAAAAAAAAAAAAAAAAAAAAAAAAAAAAAAAGGAAGAACAGCTTAGTCAAGTTCATATTGTACAACAAAATTCAGCTCTTAAAGTTTACAAGAAGGTGAATTGCTCATGTCAAATAGAAAACAGTTCTAATTAGTGATTCTGATAACAAATTGAACATTTACTCAATTGAAATATCGTCTAAAAGTGACAAGATAAACTTTCACACGATATTAGATTTTAAGGAGACTTGGAGCATTGAAACATGACAGATACAAGCTGATTGATCCTTATAAGTAACTACAATGCTTGGCAGCTAAAACTTGCACAACAATTGCTCAATTATTTTCACTACTAAATCAAGTATGCATCCATTCAAAAACAAGACTAGTTGATTTTAGGGGCAAGCAAACATTTTACCATTTCCATCTCTCGATGATAATAAAGACCTATCGCTCTTGTTCCCTCCTTTGCCACTACCATGAACTGCTCTTTGTGTCCTCGGGGACTCAGAGCTGATTTTGCTATTAGTTGAAGATGGCAGAGAATGTCGCCGGGTGACATTATTTTTCTCAACCCCATCTTGGCTAAATCTTGGGGAACCTTGTGCTCTCAGTTTTGCCTTTGCAGATTCAGTTGCTGCCATATAGCTAGGGAGGGTAGGACTGCTCTGTATCCCATTCTCAGCTCGTTCTGGCTTCACTGCAACTGAAGCTTTCTTTGCAGTTTTGTGATTTTCATTGATTGTTGGATCATCCTTGTGTTTGGACTGCCCATTTAGCTGAGGAGTATTCTCACCTTTACCACCAGTATCGACTGAAGCTTTAGATTCTACTACAGCTTGATCTTCATGTGATGATTCCAATGCCTTGATCATTTCTAAAGGCTCTTCAGCAGTCTCTGCATCAGGCAACGTGTCCATCAAGTTTGGTTCATTCTTCACCACATCAAGCACAGTGGATGTTGTGATGGTAGTTTCTTTCTTCATCTTCTCAGCAGAATTACTCGAACTCCATCCCAAAACATTTTCACCTGAAGTGCCAGATACCTTTTCCAGAGTTTGATTTGGCTTTTCAATTTCAACCTCTGAATGAGCAGAGTTTTCTACCACAAGGTTATTAACCTTTCGTAAGTTGCGTTTTACCTTTTCAAGCTCAATTTGTGGACTTTCCTGCACTGAATCAGCTGGATGGCTTGAAACTTTCCTCTGATTGCGCTTGGGTTTCTCAAATTCAGAGGTTGCTTGTACCGAGGTACTATCAAGATTTGCTGCGGGGACCCTCCGAACACTGCGCTTCGGCCTACCAGTTTCAGCTTCCACTATTTGACCATTACTATGCTTTCTCAGAGTTTTTGAATAAGGAATTTTCTTTGCTTGGGGAACTGGTTTCCAGAAACGGGATGCTGTCCAGCATTCTAACCAGTTTGCAACCGAGTTTGGCTCCACAGAATCATAGGGGAGTCGCAAAGGCATCACGGTAGGTGATGAAGCAAGAAGCTGGAGAAACAGTCCCATCAGATATCAAATGGAAAGGGTTGTTATTAAAAATCATGCATGTTTTCTAATTGATAACTACTAAATATCCTTGATCCCAGTGCAGGCACCACAAATGGAAAGGGTTGTTTAAATCCATGCATATTTTCTAACTGATAACAGCTAAATTCCCCAATCCCTGTGCAAGCACCACAAATACTCTTGCAGAACCTTTCATGTTTATTTCATTTTTACATGCAGAAAGCTCTGCACGCACATAGAACCAAGTTACATGGAAGATGCAACACCTGTCCCTTTATCATATACAAAAGACTGGAGTGAACTGTTCCTTCGGGGTCTCATAAAACAGGCCAAAATGATGATATTCATGGCATTTCTTATCACTAAAGAATATGTCTGAATTACCAAATTTTGCAAACATCAAACAATTGAATTTTTAGGATAGGTATCCCTCTTATTAAGATTTCTTCCCTAAAAACTTCCTTTATGAGAGAACACAGATTAACAGAAATACATATGAAATCTAATTGTGTGATTGTCAATCATGACTACGAGTAACTCATGAAAATATTGAAAACCATTTCTTCAATATCTTTATAAGATCACAAAAAGATGTGGTTCAGCAAATCAAGATCATAATGCTAGGCCAAGAAGAGATTGTGGCTTTTTTTATTACAGGAAAATAAGAAATAAGGGATTTTATATCTATAGTAATATTTTGGATTTTGTGGAGAGCAAAAGGAAAGATGAGTTGAAGGGGGAGAATAAACTCCCAGCCCTCTAAAGGATTTTTTATTTAGAAGTTAGAACTATAAACCAAGGCCTACTGGATGGTTTTTCACTATTGATGAGTTCTTAGTTTTATGCATTAATTAAATGTAGTTCATATGATATATAGGAAAAAGAATTTGGAATTTTCTGTTGCATTTGATCAATGGCTGGTACCCCCTTGGTGCTTATGTACGCAGATTTTTATGCTTTACATATCAGAAGTAAAACAATAAATATAATCAAATCACAGTTCCTTGCGTTAAACTTTCCATGGTGGTTGTTCTTTTTTCTCCTAGAGAATAGTCTGGGTTGTTTCATGAAGCCAAATAAGCACTCACATTAGTCCTAACAATATCTCGTTTCATTAAGGTTTTTGTTGATTCTATTTATAATCAAAAGGAGCTTTTTTATCAGTGGAATGATAAACAAATAAATAAAATCATAAACACATAGAATGCACATCCTGGGGCTTTTCTTAATTTTTCCTTCTAGAGAGGCTTCTTCTGTACAAAATTAAGCCACTATGTAATGTAATACAACCAAATCATTGTTCTATCCATACCTTGCGAACAAAAGCATTCGATGACAGCTTGGCTGTTTGGATAACAGCTCCATTAGAATCTGCAAGGGTGCCCTTCTGATACACGAGTGAAAGCAGAATTAATGATGAAAATCGAACAAGCAAAACAATCAACAATATAACCTGACTAGTTACAAGACACATAAGTAAATAAAAAGAATTGGAGACTCAAAGACAATTGTTATTCAGAACTACAGTAAGCAATATGATTCAGAAAGACATTGAATGACAATATGTTTACTTAACCTTGTGTATTTTCTTTAAAACTAGTTAAATTTACTACTTTTGGAAGAACTGCAACAAAAAAGAATCATACTTGTATTCACTTTTCAGGGAATGCATGGGTCCAAAAATCTCATCTAAGACTTCCACAGTATAGCACTTGACAATAAACAAAACTGAAACCCTGAAATTTTGGTAGCCTTGATAATGGATGAAACCTGACAATAATAAATTGTTTGATGGTCTAAATTCTTAGACAATAAGGCTGATTATTTGTTATTGCTATTCGTAGACATTCTTTAAGAACGAAGTTTTAATTCTGAGTTTACACTACAGTCCCACGCCACTTGGAAGTGCCACAAGTCCACCAAAAGTGCAAAAAGAAGGAAAACTAAATTCATATACTTGACTCAAATATCAGATTATTCTAAAAGAGGCACTCGAATAAGCCAAGAGGAAAGACATTTTCCCAATGATTGCACAAGGAAAGATGAGTGATTGTTGGTTTGGTTTTTCAAGAATTTACCGGTGGCTTCACTAGGCTACATATTTTATGAACCTCATTGCCAATCTCTGAATTCCTAACCATTCTTCCTCGCACAAGTGCCTGTAACTTGACAACTCCCAGCACACAGCAGAGAGTAGCAACAGCTTGCCTTCTAACCAAGTGTCCACGGATAAGAGCTTGAAGCCTTACTATGCCTTTAAGAGCCCGATATGCCCGACGAGCCTTCACAAAATAAACTTATATCAGTGATTGTATAACCTCTACAAAACATGATTTGACATGCTGTGTCAGGAAATAGCAAAAGATATATTGCAACAGCTACAACAAGAAATGGATAGAAGATCAACTAAGATTCATTTCAGCAATTAGAGATTTAGTTAATGCCACCCTCATGCTAGCTACACCACATTAGGGGCATGAGAACAATGCATATAGACCCGAACTAACTCCCTGAAGGCCACAAATTAGCCATCAACCTTTGGGCTTGGACTAGGACAACCGCAGGCAGTTGAGTCAACCCTGCATACCTGGTACCTAGTCAGTCTGACCCTAAAGGTACATGAAGATGGCCACCATTCATGCACCTATGTGCCTGACCCTAAAGTCCATGAGGGTGGCCACAAGTTACGCGCCTATCTGCACACTGCAATGTAATGCTTCACCGCCAGGCTAACTTTACAAGATTCGATAACTTTTTTTTAAGCAAAATGAAGACCCATAAGAACAAAATGATAAGCCAAAGAAAATGATCCATATAAAACTGTATCTAATTTTAAGGCAATGGTGTTTGTGCAGTAGGTGAAACAAAAGCATAAAAACAGATGCCACACAACCATTACCAAAAGCAAGAGAAGTAATTTTAATAATGTTACGACAACTTAGTTAAATATCCACAACAGTAATAATAAAATAACAGAAAAATTACCAAGTAACCCTTAAATGCAGCTTGTGCCATTGTTGCAGCTTCATCAAGCCTTATTTTTTCAGCACTCGATGGTGCATCATCCAGAGTGTATACTTGAGAATAATTTGCATCTTGATTTCCAGTTGACAATATACCCCCATCATGTGATAATTCTGTAGTTTCCCTGCTCTCTGGTTCTAACATCCTTTCAATGATATTAGTGCTAGCAGGGGTTGTTGTCTGCATGACCACAGGAGGAACTGAGGTCACATCCGCTTCCACGGCCCTGACAGCAACCAATGTCTCTTTCTCATTTGCGGGTCTCTGCACATGGCGATCAAAGTTCAGAAGCAGAATTAGTAGGTACAATTTTGTCCGGATACAAGAGCTTGTCTTTTGGAGTACAATATTGTTACCAAGAATGTTCGCCTTAATGGGAACAACACAGCGAGCATCAAGAGTCAAGTTATAGCAATGATCAAGAGTTGAGACCAAAAAATAATAATACTAATAATAATTACACGAAACCATGTAAAGCTGAAGTTGTACCAACATTATCTTCTCTTTTTTTTTCTTCCAAACTAATTGCATGATAGATGATTGAATCAAAGGTTGCGAAACTTAAGGCAGGCAATATGATATTAACAAGGAGTAACTGGGTACTAATTATTACCTCCCTTCCTTTCACAGTGAAAGATTTGGAAGACTTCTTTCCAAACAAAACAGTCTTGATCCATTTTGCAGGTGACTTTCTTCCCATAGCAGCTGGATAAACAGGAGCAGAAACCCCTGCATCCGCCACGTGTCAAGCATTTATAAACTGCAAACTCGGAGAAAACATAATCCTTTCCTTTTCTTTTTAATTTATTTTTTTCTAACAAGAAAACACACTCGCAAAACACTCGAACCAGACTAGTTGTGTTCTAAGGAAAAATAAAAATTAGAAAAGCAAAAGGAGGTGGATATGAACCAGATCTGTAAGTTACCTGACAAATGTGCTTCTTTTAAGACCACAAATCTATCATTCCCTTTCCTTAATGCATCAAAACATTACCATTTACGAACAACAACAATCTCAGCTTCATTTACAAAATCAAAAACCAAAATAATAAACAAAAAAATGAGAGAGTAAGTACCGTCCGTCAGTGAGTATAGAGAGCTTGAGAATAATGGAAAGACAGATGCCTCTGTGATCTATCAAAAGCTGCTGCTGCTGCTGCTTATTCTTTTTTCTTTTGCTTTGTTTTCCTTTGCTTTGCTTTGCTCTCTCTCCCTCTCCCTCTCCCTCTCTCTCTCTCTCTCTCTCTCGTCTTTACTCTCTGTACTGTGACTCAGTACTGAACTATTTTTAAAAAAAATACAAAAACAGAAACCTAGGATTAAACTTCAATTTTGCCCTTATAGATTCTTCAACATTCTACTTTCACCCCTGTATTTCAAATATTATCAATATGAATCTTCTAGTTGCATCAGATTCCAATATTGCCCCTAACCATTAAATGGCTTAAGAAATTTTAAAGGCTTTTTTTAGATATTACAATATTTATAGGGTATTTTAAGAAATAGATGATATAAAAATAGAAAAAATAAAATAAAAACATTATTAAAATTAAAAATATGTTATTTCTAATCATTGACTACATGAATTAATGTTGTGATTATAGTTGTAACTAGATAATGAAATGTTTAGTATGCTTAATTTAAAATAAAATTATATTAAGATTAATTAAACATTGTGTTATATATATTTAGTGTGTGTGAATTATCTTTTAAACATTAATATTTTATAATTATATTATAATAAATGTACTAGAACTTCTCTAGTGTTGCAAGTACAATAGAGTATTGCAACCTTGTATCCCAGGGGTGAAATTACAGCTATTTAAGCCTAATAGGACTAATATTAGTAAGCTTCAAACTATGAGGGTAGAAGTTATTAATGAATCTATAATTACCAAAACTAGTTTACCAAAAACCAGGCGCACCAAATTTGTAAAATAAATATGGATAAAACAACAGTTTTTTATCCTCTGCAATAGCGCTCATCTTAATATTCCTAACATCCCCGTGACTACCGATTGATTGGAATCTCTGACAGTAAAAGTGAGGGCTTACCGTTGTCGCGCATACACTGAATAAATCCTTAAAATAAAAGCCAATGGCATCGTGCTTTTACTTCGGGAACAAGTGTTCACTGTGCAGGGTCACGGCTTCCTTATTTTTGAAGGATGGTATGGGATTACATCTCAACCCCTCCTTCAAATGACACAATAAGTTCACGCGCTGTTTAGAGGTGTGTGCAATAAGAGCCGTTGATGAGTAGCGATACAATTAGGGTGCTAGGTGATGGATGACTCGTGAGAGAGCAAAGGGTGCCGCGTTGATGAAAGAGGGAGGCTGGTGGTGCATGCGCGCCACGCTGTACTCGTCACATGTTAAAAAATGTGGTAAAAGTTTTTTAAAAATACAAATATATATATATATATACAATTTTATAAAATATATTTTTTATATAATTTTTTTTATTTTTAACGTAAAATATTTTAAAAAATATTAATTCAAAAATTTTATTAAAAAATTCAAAAATCAAAAATCAAATATTATTTTAAGTAACGTTTAGCAATTATTTTTCAAAATATTTTTTTTAAAATATTTTTTATTTTAAAATATATTAAAATAATTTTTATATATTTTAAAATTTATTTTTAACATCAACATATTAAAATAATTTTAAAAAAATAAAAATAGTTTCCAAACAAACATGCTTTTAAAAGCAATATGATTATATTATGTTGTGATACAGGTGACTCTGCTTAGTGTCAATTGCTCACTCTTTTTCTTTTGGATCATGGATAAGAATTTGATTTTAGTCATGATGGAATCATATATTTAAAATGGACATCCTTTCATTCGTGACGCCAACCATATAGACTTTTAAAGTGCTCTTAGAATGAATTTTTTTTTTTGTCTTTAACAATTGTTTGTTTTTGTTACTTTTCTTTCAATTTCATTGTCTTATGTTATGTTCAAATAATTTTAAGCCTATAATTTATTTAAATTTATATGCTACATCGTATTTGTGATGTTAGAAAATATCATTAAATTAAATTGATGCTTAATTTTATAAAATAGGATTTTGTCTTCAAATTCAGCATGGGAACAGGAAAAAAAAAATTTACTATTCATTGGATGGAAAAACTTCACTTTGATCCTTGAAATTTAAATTTTTTTCACTTTTAGTCATTGGTTTTTAGGATTTCAAATTGCAGTCCTAAACTTTATCTTTTTATATGTTAGCCGCTAGAATTTAGGAGGAAAGAGAAAGTGATCGATCTATCACTTTTTGACCACCAAAAAGTCAATTATAATGTCTATGAGTTTGTTTTTAAGATAGAGATTCAAGGTTTGTTTGGAAGAAAATTCAAAATTTCTCAAAAGTATGATTAGACCACAATGTCAAACGGAACCTCAATAGTAATGTGGTGTTTCCCCTTAAACATATTGTAAAAAATAGACTGGACCTGTGATGTTTTTTTACCTAGTTATTATGTTTCTTAGAGTGATATATAAGATTTATTTTTGTTTGGAATGGTTTGTTAAGATGTATTAGTGTTTTTAAGTGAACAAATTGAAAATTGGGATTTTTGCATTTTAAGACTCCGACCCAAACTTTTCTAGTGGTCAAAAAGTCAATTAGAAAGCAACACATCATCTATTATGTATATAAAAAAAATTAGGGGCATACCTTGGATTTGTCGTTGTATTTAAGAGTTAAGTTATCGTATCTCAATACTTTAGTTATGACATAATCTTTGTATTTAAGTGTGACATATAACGACTTGTTATGTCTGCCTTTTAGACCTAGTTCATCTTCAAAGAAATATAAATAGTTGGTAGCATGAATTCTTCCTATCAAATACTCTATGGAATCGAACGTGATATCCTAAGGAACAAATACTTTGTTATCTCCTATTATTTTCCCAACTTAGTCGTCAACCATTCACCTTCCTTAAAAACTAAGACCTTTCATCTCCTCCACACTGCTCATCAGCCTCATACAACCAGCACCATCACACCAAACTATCATTGCTTAAGCCTTTTTATTTAATTGTTCCTCCTTTATACTCAACAACTAGTGCCTCTCCTTAAAAAAGTCAAAACATACTTCATTATACCTCTATAATAGCTTTATCAGCCTCAACCTTCATCTCTCTCATCAACGCTAGCTAATAGCTCAGTCGAAGTAACCTCCCACAGCTCACGAACACCATGAATTTACCCATCACCATCTCTAATGATAACATCGACGATCGTAACATAGACTTTCATAACCAACTTAGGAGAAGAGGAAACAAAAACAAATAAGAGAGGAGAATAGAAACAGTAAAGAGAAAGAAAGATCAACATTTTAAGGGCCTTGATCTCTCTCCATCGATGATAGTGGGCAACACCACTAGTATAGATACGAAGAAAAGGATGTGGTGCATCTTGTAGGACCATGCATATGTCATTCATCCTCGTCGATACATGTAAGGTTATGCACAAAATTGATTTATCTCATACACCACCTCTACTCTACCACTTCCAACCTATTCTAGTTTTTTCCCATACTATTAAAGGTTGAATTTTTAAGCACCAAAAGTGTAGCATCCCTAAATTTTTAAAACATAAATCAACATATTTATCATTATAAATATATGGAAAAATTAAGGATTTTTTCTCTACCAAAAATCCAGTAGACATCATAACAATCATGCTTTTTAATTATCACATCAACAAGTCCAACTACCTTTGACTTAATCCACTTCACTAATCAAGATTTGAATACCTTTAACCCATTCAAACAATTCACTAATTATTCAACAATTCAATAACAAAGCTTTTATGATAAAGAATATACACAAGTTATATAATTTATTTGAAGTAAATTCATTTATTCATAATATAGTGAGTTTCTGATACTTTATAAAATTTATAAGAAAATACAAATCACAAAATTACATGCTTTATTTATTCTAATTTTTACTTACATGCTAATGTTAATCCTAAAATTATATTACAAAAATATAAGATAACACTTTATAATTACATCATTGACATTCCCTTAATAAAAGATATATTAAACTAATATTACTTCATATGAGGTTTATGATGAACCTGAAATTAGTTTAACATGTAACATAAATGAAACTATAAAATTTAACCATGCAATTCATACAAATAAATTGCTTTGATTCAATAATCCACTTTAAGTAATTGAACATATTTTTATATTTTTCCTTTCAAACCAATTTTTCCTTTTAGAACTATATATAAAGGTTTAACAATAGCTTATCAAATTAACTTCATTCATGCCACAAAGACCCCTTAAAGTAATTGATCAAATTAAATATCCCAGTCATTAGTTCCTTTGAAGTTATTAGCATTGTTTAGGGTAACTAGTTAATTAAAAACCCAATCAACAAAAAAACTGACACCATTAGCCCTACCCATTAACTAGTCAAATACATTCCTAGTTGTTACAAAAATTAATGCCACTAGCCCACTCATGGTAACTAGTCAAATACATTTCCTAGTTGTCGGACAAACTGACAACACTAACTCATTTAGGGTACATTGTGTGTAGAATTAAAACGTTATAGATATTGAACAAAAAAATTCATCATTTTTATATGGTTCTTATTAAAATTATTATTGTTAGTTTTTTAATATATTTGCATCAAAATTATCAATTAATTATTTTATAATTTTTGCTTAATTAAACTTGCTTTTAAGACTATGATATGTTTTTTTTTAAAAATAAAACTTTTGATAAAAAATATTTTGTTAAAAAATAACACATTAATAAGGGAAAAGGTATTGATTAAATAGATTTTTTTTTCTATCTTTATTTCAAATTGGTAGATTTCTTGGGATATTGATTATTTTTTTATTGTTCATACGCATTAACACAACATAGCTAATGAAAGTTATATATTTTGTTTAAAAATAAATTAATAAAAAACTTATACTAACACTTACTTTATTTTCAATAAATAGAAGAAAACTTCTAAGAACTCCCTGTATCATGATATAAAAAATCCTTACATGTATTTGTCTTTTAACTTTCTTTATTTAGCATTAATAAATGTTTTAATGTTTTTTTTTCAATACAATTTGAACTTCATATTTTATTAAATGCACACAATAAATTTTTAATTTTAAATTAAATTTTAGCTTTATATAAAAAAAAATACCTTTGGAACACATAGGTATTTTTCTCTTAGGACACAAAATTAACTTGAAATCCAAATTTCTTTGCCAGTTATGTTCTATTATTGAGCAATTTATCATTTAGGATGCGCAGTGTATTTATTTTTGTTAATGTGACAATCTCGCAGAGAAAAAGCCTTAATTAAAAAGATAAAATTTGGATTTCTTTTTTCAAAAACAAAACGAAAAGAAAATTTAAAGATAACATTGTCCTTGAAGGACTTGTCACAGAGATTTACTAATTAGGTGGCCCGCGCTACGAGACAGGCCAACCTTTTTTTTTATATCAAAAATATTTTAAAAATTCTAAAACTTAAGAGCATTATACCTATATACAAAGGGAGATTTAAGAGCTTGGGGCCTGGTGTTGCAGTCAAACAAAAGGCTGATAGACACAAACATGCAACCAAACCCAATGCTCTTGGATCTGGCGTTGCAAATAGACCTAAGCTTGGGTCTAGACGCCTAATCCAAGTGTCTTGGGCCAGAATGGACTGTAAAGAGACTTGGGTCTATACTCCTGCCACTCCCAAGTAACTTGGGTCAGGTATCCCTTTCCCACCCCAAGTTTCTTGAACCTAGAAGAGTATGTGAGGCCCAAGTTAATAGTAGTAGTAGTAGTAGTAATTGATTTTACCATTCAAATTAAATTTATGTTTTTTCGATGGTAATAAAATTTATTTCAAATTTAATAATATTAATGAAATTAATAATATCTATAATATTAAATTTGTATGGTACAAGTTTCTTATAGTTTTTAATCCCTTCAAATAAATTTATTGTTTTTCCTTGATAGTAATAATATTTTTTTCAAATTTAATAATAATAATAATAATAATAATATTTTCTCTTTACTGTGTGAAAAAAAAATAAAAGAAAACAAATTATAGTATTGGGTTCTGCTAGGGGCAGGACCGAACGTTATTTGATGGGTCATGTTTACCGCAAGACCAAATTCTGATAGTCCAGTAGAACTCAACTCCATTAGGTCTCAGTGGCAACAGGACCCAATGACCCAGCCACAATTTTTTACTTACAAACAACAAAGACAATGCCTTCCCAGGCGCTAACATATTTATAATACAAATAATACTATTTTTAATATTGATAATAATATTAAATTTACTCATATTTAAGTGAGTCTGGTTGAAATACCAAACTCAAGAGCTTTGAGCCCATCTTAAATATTAGACTCAAGAGCCTTAGGCCTGGCTGCAACACCGGACCTATTAGACTTCATTCAAGACGATAGACCCAATTGTCTTAGATTGAATGCATGACCCAAGAGTCTTGAGTTAGGCGATGCTGCAAGACCCAAGGAACTTGGGTCAGGTGCACCTTTCCAGCCCTAAATTTCTTGGATCTGGAAAGGGATGCCAAACCCAAGTTGTTAATAATAACAATAACAACAATAATCGATTTTACCCTTAAAATCAAATTTATATTTTTTTTATAGTAATAATATTTATTGTAAATTTAATAATATTTAACTTGTATGTCCAAGTTGTTATATTTTTAATTTTTTTAAAAAAATATATGATTTTTCTTTGATGGAAATAATAATTTTTTTTTCAATTTACTAATGATAATAATAAATAATAATAATAATACTAATAATAATAATTCTTAATTTTACCCTTCAAATCAAATCTATTATTGTTTTTCAATATTAATAATATTTTTTTTCAAATTTATTAATTATAATATAATAATAATATTTATAATACAAATAATAGTATTTTTAATATCAATAACATTAATTATAATAAAAAATATATATAATACAAATAATAATATTTATAATATTAATAATAATATTCAATTTATTCATGTGTTAAGTAGGTTTGATTGCAATACCAGGTCCATGAGCTTTGAGCTCATCTTAAATGTCAGATCCAAAAGCCATGGGTCTGGCTGCAATGCCGAACCCATTATACATGCGTCAAGATGTCATACCCATTTGCTTTGGATTTGGATGCCGGACCCACGTGTCTAGGGCCAGACGATGCCTGCAATACCTAAGGGACTTGGATTTGCGCTCCTGCCACTCCCAAACAACTAGGGCCAGGTGCATTTTTCTAGCCTCAAGTTTCTTGGTTTTGGAAGGGGATGTTAGACCTCAGTTAATAATAATAATTGATTTTACCCTTAAAATCAAAATCTATGGTTTTTTTATAGTAATAATATTCACTATAAATTTAATAACATTAATGATTTTAATAATATTTAACTTGTCTGCTCAAGTTTTTATATTTTTTAATCTTTTTTTAAAAAACTGTATGGTTTTTCTTCAAAGGTAATAATATATTTTTTTCAATTTACTACTACTACTACTACTACTACTACTAATAATAATAATAATAATAATAATAATAATAATTAATTTTACCCTTCAAATCAAATCTATTGTTTTTTTCAATATTAATAATATATTTTTAAATTTATTAATTGTTATATTAGTAATATTGATTATAGTCAAAATAATAATATTCTTAATATTAATAATATTAATTATAATAAAAATAATAATATTTATAAGACAAATAATAAATTTTTTAATATTAATAATAATATTAAACTTACCCACATTTAAGTGGGTCTGGCCACAACATCAGGCCCAAGAACTTTGAGCCCCTCAAGCCCTGGTTGTGGCTACAACGCTAGAGCCATTTGCCTTAGGTCCAAATGCCCGACCCAAGTGTCTTAGGTGGTGCTGCAAGACCCAAGAATCTTGGGTATGGAAGGGGATGTCAGACCAAGTTAATAATAATAATAATAATTGATTTTACTGTTAAAATCAAATTTATATTTTTTTCAATAGTAATAATAGTTATTGTAAATTTAATAATATTAATAATAATATTTAACTTGCCTGTTCATGTTCTTATATTTTTTAAATTTTAAAAAATATATATATGTGTTTTCTTCTATGGTAATAATATTTTTTTCAATTTACTAATGATAATAAACAACAACAACAACAATTCTCCTGTGGCTGCTGGCTAACTCCGAGAGAGTCCTGGACTAGGTAGGCACTTGGTAGGTGACCAAGTCTGGTGTATTCGGACTTGCTGCAGAACCACGTCATAGGATAGAAGAGACCCGACTAGTGAGTGTGCACCCAGCGCGCATGTCTACGAACCTCAAGCATGCAATTCTCCAGCACGCTCTGGTCCGCACCCTTCGCCAAGGTATGTAACCCTTGCGTGCGGGTTTGCAGACTTGCTCACTTGGGTATGCAGCCAAGTGTTCGAGCTAGTCCTTATCACCAAGGCTGGGCAAACCAAGTGTCAGGTCTTTGTATCTATGTTCTTATATTTTTCAATCTTTTAAAAACATTTATTGTTTCTGGCAATAATAATTTTAATTTTTTTTACTAATGATAACGACAACAATTATAGCAATATTAATTCTTAATTTTACCTTACAAATCAAATCTATGTTTTTTAATATTTATAATATTTTCTACAAATTTATTAATTATTATATGAATAATATTAATTATAATCTAAATTATATATTTATAATAAAAATAATGGTATTTTTAATATTAATAATATTAATTCTAATAAAAATCATAATATTTATTTTACAATAATAATTTTCTTAATATTAATACTTTTAATTATAATAAAAATAATAATATTTATCATATCAATAATAACATTAACTTGTCTTGCCAAAGTTTTTATAGTAATGATTATAACAACAACAATAGTAATTGTTATTTTTTTTATTTCTATTTTCTTCTTTGTAGGGGCTACAAGCCTAGGAGCAAATGTCTCCAACCCCTAGGGATGTGCAGAACCCATGTGCAAGTGAGAAGAGACCTTGGTGGGCAAGTCTGTAGATCCAGTCGAACAGTTTTGTAGACTCAGGCACATGGGTCTGCAAGCAGCGCGTGAGCGCTGCAGCTTTACAATGCCGAATTAAATAAATTTGTTATTCTTTGCCATGGGGTTTGCAAACCCAGAAGAGCGGGTCTGTAGCCAAACGCTTAAGGTCTACAGCTTCATTATACCCTATTAAGCAGTGCAATCTATAGTGAAATCACTAGCAATCTATAATAATTTACGCTACAATACCAAACAGTGCAATTCACAGTAAAAAGCACTTACAGTCTATAATAATTCACTTTATAGTAAAATATTGATCTCTTTTAGTTATAGTTAATACTAAAGCTCTGTTTGTTTGCTTGTTGAAAGTAATTTATTTTGGCAAGTGATTTTTATGGAATTTGTATTTGTGTAAAGTAAATTATTTTTTTATGTTTGATAATGTAAAAAATAAATTTAAAAATAAGTTTTAGATTATGTTATGGAAAATAAATTAAAAAATATTAGAATTTTTTTTATAATATATATATATATATATATATATATATATATATATATATATATATATATATATCGAGTCTCAATATATATATTAAAGAACTCTAAAACCCGTGGGGAAATCAGTTTTAGATTATGTAGCAGCTGTGATTTTTTTTTTTTTTTTTACAGAAGCAGTTTTTTTTTTTATATTTTTTTTTCCTGTAGTAGTTTTTTTAACTGTAGCTTTTTTTTTTTTGCTTTTGTTTCTTTTTTTTTTGGTTACATGTTTTTTTTTCTTCTTTTTTTTTTACCCAAAATTGACTTCTTTGTCTTTGTTTTTTTTTCTTTTTTTAATTGTTTTTTGAAAATTATCTTTACTAATTTTTTTTTAAATATTAAGCTGGTTAAAAATTTAACTATATAGTTTTTTTCTTTAAAATATTGTGGATTGCTATAATATTCTCATACATTGTTTTTTTTCTTTTTATGATTTTTTTTTTCAACATGATCCTTGTAGATTTTTTTTTTTATATTAAGTTGGTTGAGAATTTAGCTTTGTAGTTTTTTTTTAAATAATATGGATTGCTACAGTGTTTCCCCTATATAGTTTTTGTTTTGCTGTAGTGTTTCCCTATATATTTTTTTAAAAAATTATATTTATCGAATTTATTTTTTCAATATTGAGCTGAATGATAATCTAGCTTTAGCTTTTCCCAAATGTTTTTTTTATTTTTTTTTCTTTCTTTTTCAAATTGTCAATTTTTTGCATTTTTTTTTCAGAATTTTTTTTTGTTGATTTTATTTTTTTACTATTGAACTGGTTGAAATTGTAGTTTTTTTGTTTATTTCTTTAAAACACTGTAGCTTTCCCAACGTGTTTTTTTTTTCCGCTTTTGTTTTCTTTTTTTTTACATGTTTTTTTTTTCATTTATTTTACCCAAAATTGATTTTAAAAAAAAAAATAGTCTTTTGTCGTTTTTTTTTATATTGATCTGGTTGAAAAACTTAGCTTTGTAGCTTTTTTTTTTTTTAAAAAAAAAACACTATGGATTACTGCAATATTAGCTTTGTTTTTTTCTTCTTAATTTTTTTTTTATGAATTTTTTTTTGATTTGGTTTGTTAATGTTAAAATTGTTTTATTTAGTTATCAAATTTTCATGATACGGATCTCGGGTTTGATGGGTTGACTTGATTTGACGAGTTATTTTTTTTCATTTAGTTGAGTTTGTTAAAGTTAATTTTCTTTCTATTTAATTATCAGACTTTTATACTTTCATGATACATATCCTAGGCTTGACAATCCAAGGTTTTACGGCATAACCTGGTTTAAAAGGTTAACCCAATTAATTCATTTTTTTTTCTTCATTAGTTTTTTCCTTCTTGTTAATTTTTTTCTTTGTTTTTTTTATTAATCTATTTAATTATCACACTTTTATGACACGACCTTATAGCCAGATCCACATTCAATATTCTTGAGTTCAGTGTTGCAATCAGGCTCACTTAAACTTGGGTCATGCAAGTTTAATTTTATTATTAATATTATAAATATTACTTCTAAGTCAGACGTTGCAGCCAAATACAAAAATTCTTTGTGTATGGCCTTGTAAAAAAACCCAAGATTTTTTTAATTTTTTTTTTTTAATATTTTTATAAAAAAAAATGACACGCGGCATCGTGCTGGTACCGAGACTAGTGTGTGTGTATATATATATATATATATATATATATATATCGAGTCTCAAATTTCAGCTGCAGTTTGAGCGGACGGCAGGCACAGCTTTTGAAATTTGAAATTTGAAAATTCGAAAAACTAACTGATGAGCGTTTGATGTGGGCAGATGGGCTCCACGAACACGAAGCGCCTCGCCGTTCTTAGCCTTTGGTAGGTCCCACCCACCCACCCACCCACCCAATTTAAGACCGTTATTTTCTCTCTCCCCCCCTTTATTCCCTCCAATTCGAAACCAAAGTCATCTTTTGTTTTTCCTTTTCTTTTAAATCTTATTTTATAATACTTTTATTAACTAATAACTCAATTTGCCTTGCCGCTAACAGATAAATCGTCTCTTTATCCGCCACGTGTCTAAAATAGCATCAGTTGAAAGAAATCAGTGAATAGAAAGAGTTAGAGGGCCAGATGTTTATCTGATTTTGTTTTTATTTTAAATAATTAAAAACCCATTACCATCAGCAATAATAATTTTTGTTATTAGAGTGATTAAAAATAGTACTTTCCTAGTTTAAATTGACGAAGCCCATTCTTTGCGGACTGCCATATTTAGTTTGGAAGAAGGAAAGAGGGAAAACCCATCAAGATTCATTTCACAAGGAAGATCATTTCAACAACATCAAGGAAATGGAGATTTTAGAGCAGTCTGCTGTTGTTCTTGCAGGTAGCATACCTATAATCTCTGTGTTGTTCTCTCGTACGCATGTTTTTTTTTTTTTTTTTTTTGATGTGGGTTGTAATGGAAATCAGGAAAATCCAAGTTAAGGTATCCATTGAGATCTGCCTCCAAATCAATATCCAAGGAGGATGACAAGCCACAACTCTCCTCTGCTTCCAAGAGGTGCGTGCTTCTTGTAGTTTTCTCTCTCGCATTTCTGTAATGCTAATTGACTCTTACTCTTGGCCTGGATTGTGTTTATTTCCTTCCAGGGACAGGGCTCCATCAACTTTAAGTAAAAGTGTGGGTGTTCTTCAGCTGTCTGGCGAGGACAAATCTGCAAGGCCACCTAGAAGAAGGCTATCCGTTCCTGCCAAGTCAGTTGCCACTACTGCTCTGAAACCACCACCAGGGATCATTACCCCAATATCTGAGACTAGAGTCAAGAGATCTGCTACAAAAAATGACACCCCCCTTTCTAATGCTTCCATGGCTTCAACTCGAAAAAAATTCAACGCGATCGCTTTAGCTTCCTATTGGCTCTCACAAATTAAGATATCTGAGTCTGTTGCTAAGCATTCAATCTCTCTTGCTTTCTTCAAACTTGCCTTAGAAGCTGGATGTGAGGTATGGCTCTCTTTTTTAAAAACAAACTTTTTTGGTTTAGGTCTTGTATTCTCTGCCTTTTTTTATTTTTATTTTTATCGTGCAATGAGTTAACATCGGATGCTCTTATATACGCAGCCGGTTCAAATTCAAAGGTTGAGGAATGAGCTGAAGTCGTATGTAGGTCGTCATGATCTCAGTGATTTTGGGGAATCGGTGAAAGAATTATTTGAGAGCTATAGTATCTCGGACCATCAAGAACAGGTGCAGGTCTCGGAAACATGTTCTCATGTTCTGCCTGATGACGCAACTCGATCATCTGATGATGAAGTTCACAGCTCTCTTTCTATAACGGGGACAAGGAAACTGAGGCCCAGGTCCTTGAATGCTGATGCTTCTCAAGTTTCCACAGTGACGCAATCAGCCAACAAGGAGACTTCTCAGAGGAAGAACACTACAGCAACCAATACCAGGGTGGGGTCTTCGAACAAGAACAGTGAAAATTCAAGGACTGTTTCAGAAACCGGGAGTCGTAGGGTACAGAAGAAACCCCAGAAGAGTAGTAAGGAAGAAACAACAAAGCGCAAGATCAAGAAGCAGGAAAAGAAATCTGCGGCCAAAGAAGGTAAGGAAGCCTACACAATGATTTCCTTTCGCAATTCCTGGTGTTTTCAACTTACAATGTTTCAATGCATTTACAGGTGGCGGTCCAAGTAGCCCTACAACTGCTGCGATAACACCTGAAGAGAACAAAGAAAACATGGTAAAGTGTTCATTGTACACAAACTTTGTTTTGCAGTGAATGCTTGAAGTTGTCCTATGAGCACAACAGTTATTTCTTCTTTCCTAGTAGATGATTTCTATCTCTATTGACGGGTTTTTGTTTTCCTGTTACATTTTTAGGATGCTCCGCCACCGGAAGAGATCAGTCTGGTGACTTAGGCCAACTAGGCAGAGACATGCCACAACAAATTGCTGAACCATTTCGTTCTCATACTCTTTCTGGTGTTATCTTCATTGTCTTTTAGTGGGTCTTTTCCTTCAAATGTAAGAGCCCAAGAGGGGTTTAAGGTGAAGGTGTTTGTTTCAGTCTGGTGTGCTGTTTGTTTCACTAGTCACCAAGTGTTGGTTCAAAATTTGGATTTGTTCATGTCTACTAGTATTGTAAAATTACCAGTGATACATATTTCATTTGATGAATTATTCAAATTTATTTCTTTAGAGTTAGTAAATGTCACAAGTTTTTGAGGGAGATTGATGGATGCTGCTAATTCTCGACTACGACTGTTGAAATTTGAACATTTTAGACGGCGGAAGGAAACGAACTGGACCATGGATTTTCTTCACCAATAACTCTTTATTTCTGGGTTTAGAGGGTTAATCGATTTGGAAATGTACATGCTCGAGGTTGTAAATTAAAGAAGAAGAGTTGATTGAAAGTGGACACTGTTTTCACTGCCATCTTTGAGTGCTCGTAGCAGCGCTCCACGCATATCCCAGATAATGTGGCGCAATTTCTAAGGGGAATAATATATATACATCTGCCAGCAACACGCGAAATGCTTAAACAAAATTTTATTTTTCTACTCCTGCAACTGTTTATTAACATTCCTTCTACAGAAATCAGCCATCTTATCCGCGCGACCAAATTAAAACATTCCCCTCTCTCTCCATGCAAAAGGCATCTCTTTCCCTTAAAACAGACACAAGCTAACACCTTCCAATCTACCATAAGCTATCAAGCAAATACCATGGCAACAAGCTAATCAAGAAAAGGAAGAAGAAGCAAAAAACAATAAGAGATAAGATTCGGTTACGAGTAGAGAGAGAAAGGTCAAACACATCAACCCGCGCGATTTCTTATATTCGAGGATGGTGCACTACACCTTCAATACCAGTAGAAAAAAGAAAGGATGGTGTATCACGTGGAGGTCCTCACAAATCTCCAGACCTCACCATCACGTGGAAAAACACACTAATAGTCGCGATGGTTCTTTTGCATGTGAAGTTGACGCATCACCATTGTCACCGTTGGCTTCCAGCTACTCCGATGACCTCTTACTCCATCATTAAATGTTGATTCTTAAGATCCTTAATACTAACATGTTAACCCTATTTTTGTGTTGGGTTTGTAGTTTAATTGGATATTGTGTTTAGATATTGTGAGTTAAATACTTGTTTTGTTGATTTAATTATTCTAATATGATTTATGAGTGTGATTTGTGATGTTAAAATGCTTTGTGTTGATTAAATTGAGTGTTTGGGATGTTAGTTGAAGTTTTAGTTTTTGAATTAGATGAAAAGTTTCGATTTGAGTGTGTTTATGATTTTAATGAAACTTTTTTTGTTTTTAATGTTGAAGAAACAAACATGATATAATGAATGTGTTTCTGGTTGATACTTTTAGAATGTGTTTTTTTTTTTGTTTAAATTTTGACTTGATTAAAAAATAATAGATTAAAATTCATAAATTTAAAATTAAAGACTAAATGTAAATTAATAGATAAATTAAAATTGGCAAATACATGTTAGAAAGGGATGTTAATGTAAATTAAAGACTAAATTGAGAAATATGAGAGATACATGTAAATTAATATATATGATTTCATTTACAAGAAGTATATACATGCATACGTGTGTATTTCTAGCAAAAACTAGTCGTTTATAGTTATTACAGTCCCATTAACAACTGAAATAGTTGACCAGTTCATATTAGTCAGACCAATTAATCGATCAGTTCCTACAGAATTCCTGAATGTTCATCATGTATAAATAAGCGATTGACTAGTTCATTTTATCATACCAAACAGTTGACCGGTTCATGTTGAATTTTAGTTTTAACAAATTACCTTATATGAATTCTTAAAACTGCTTGTATCAAATTATTTATCAATCCTTTTAAATTGTATGCATAATGAAGTGTGTGATTTCATTTTACTTGTGTTATTAAGATAAGATATAAGAATTTACAATATAAAACTAAAATGAATTGTTGTGATGTCGCGGTCGCACAAATTAATTATCCTAACTTCAAACATAACACACAAGATAGTATAGAGCAAGCAAGGGATCGATCCCACGAGGAAGGTTCAAATTAGATTTTCATGCTAGATTATATGCAATTTGGGGGGGGGTTGGACGTTATCTAGGCTAAAGCAAAAGAAAACATAAAACTATATCAAACAAAATTTAAATAAAATCAAAAAAATTATCAAGAGAACAAATCTTGGTCGCAAGCACACATCCACCGATAGAAATCAGAACTGATCATGGAAACGAAACATTAATTTATATTTTGAATATTTATCTCTTCTTAAGGTTAGTTAACGGATCCGTCGTATAACTAACCCTAACCATCAAACAACCATAGTGTCCGCACTAGTAATTTAATTCAATGGCAGCCTTAAGAACGAGATAAGTTTATTAATCAAGAAAACATAACTGTCTGCAGTCTATGTTTGATTTGATTGAATGATCTCCCTAAGATTAATAACATAGATCCGCCACAATTATTAAACTCAGTTGCTTCACAAGTTCATATACCACAACTCCGGTTCTAATATCAAACTTAGCAAACAAATTTAGCCTTGCATGTTTGTTGAATAACTAATAAAAAAGATGGAAGAATGCATGATTTCAGGTTTATTAGAGTAGGGGCCGTTTTTCTCCTCTTGGGTGGTTGCCCCCCTACTCTAATCTCATTCTTTTTATATCCTATGAAACCCTAGTCTCTATTTTATAAAATAGTCCTCTCTTAAGTAGATTGTTTATATTTAAGTACTTCAATAACTATTTTTCTAAAAAAAAGAAATAGTTTTGCATGAAATCTTCAAGATTTGACTTAGAGGAGCTAAATTGCTGAAATAAAAACTTGGATGTCGGTTTAGATGCTTCGGAATGTAGTTTGGACTCATTTCTTCATGAAACCTGTTTGATGACAGAATTCAGTTGTCATCTTTGAAAAATCATAGCTCCCTCATTTTTGGCAGAAATTTGGAGCGTTTATAGTTCTTTTAGTCAGGAATCCAAACAAATTGAGTTTGCATAAATTGGACTTCTGTAGCTCCAGATATTCAAGTCGGAATAACCGAAGGTCAACATTGGCAGATTGCGATATTTGACTTTGAAAGCTGCAATTTCCATGCTCTTCCTTATTTTATTATCTTGCCTTAGATGTCTAGAAAGGTATGGATGTTAGCTTTTTAATGCCACTAGAATCACTTCATTTCGACATTTAGAGCTCACACTCTGCACAAAACATTGACTAAAGGTCAAATATATCAATTACCTCTAATTTACTCCTTTTTGCATCTTTTAATCAAAAGTGCCTTCAAAACATAAAACAAAGAATATCAAGCCATTTTATATATAAAATATATGCAAAACACTAGTTAAATGTGGGTAAAACTATCGAATAATATGGTTGCGTCATGAATATTCAAACTTAGTCTTTATTTGCGTTTTTTTTAGACTCCTTGATTGATTTCTTTATGAATTCCATTATACTTATTGATATGATATTTGCATAAAACTTGTTTAACATTTATTTTCAACCAAGCATATTATTAGTCCAATTTACATATTATTGTTATCATTATAATATATAAAAACATAAATGTATGACTTAAAGGTCAATAATATAGACATCAATAATTTGCTTATGAGCTTATGTTTATCATCAATGGAATATTATATCTTTTACCATGAAAGTATACATACAAAATGTATGATACAATTTGTCATCATAGAGGTTCTATATATGTCTAAAAAAATTATTGTTTGGACTATATTTCTTATTTTGACATCTTGTTCTTATGCAAGTAAGTATATGACATAAACTTACATGGCTTTAAAATACAGGATGACGGAGGGTATATAAAAGTTCAAGATGCCTCAATGTTAGAGGTAATGAGTATCAACGTATAAAAAAGAGAGAGAAAAAATTCATTTATATATTGATAAGGATACTGTTTGTTTATATAGAATGAAGAATGCAAGAATGCTATTCCAGCAAGCCTAATGATGGTAGGCTAGCTAGTACTAAATTTCCTTTTTCTTATGATGATGAAGTTGAAAAGAACAATAAGATAATGTTGTTAGTTGGGATAATATATTTGGATTTTGATAATGTTGAATTGGGTTATGACATGAGAGGTTCTAATGTTGGTGATGGTGCTAATCAGTGTTTTAAGACCCGGCCCGGTGGGTCGACCCGGGACCCGGCTGACCCGGGCCTGTGGCCGGGCCGGGTCTAAGGAAAAAACAGGCTGGGAATTGGCCCGGCCAGACCCGGTCGACTCGGGACCCGGCTAAACCCGGCTGAGACCCGGGTTTATTTTTTTTTTTTTTTTTATATTCTCCTTCTTGAAACGACGTCTTTTTGGCCTTTACAATTAAAATGCCAAAACGACAAGAGCAGAGAGACGAATCACGAGTGAATTGTAGAGTAGAGAACTGAGAAGAAGACCTAATTAATTTCAAGAATTTGTCGCGAAGAAGAGAAGATGAGCAGAAGAATCTTGAATCCTTGGTCGCCATTTCTATTCTGAGCATAAGGTTAGATGAGTTTTTAATTGTTTCTTTCTTCTTTCACCTTTCGCTGTCCTCTGTTTAATCTTCTTCCCTCTGTCGAAATTGCAGGAGAGTATAATAGTGGCATCGATTCTTCCCTCTGTTCAATCTGTTGACCCACCGGTTCTTCCCTTTGTTCCCTCTGTTGACCCATCGATTCTTCCCATCGGTTCTTCCCACAGGTATGTATCTCTGCTCTTTTATTTTTTTGTTCGATTGACCCATCGAGAATACATGCTCTTCCTACCGTATTATGATCCTTTGTTATTTGCTGGTTCTTTTAGTTCATTTTCGACAGTACTATCATGGATTAAGACTGGCTTTTCTAGATACAGAGACTTTTCATGTAATAGGGGATAAATTGTAACTGACAGTAGGGGGCTTCTATTTATGCTGGTAGACTGGAATTGATGTGTCAACTTCATTGATTGTTGATAGAACAGGTAGTGCAATGCTAGGGGGAAACTATGATTGTCGGTTTACAAGTATATTTAACATTTTCAAACCATAGAACCGTAATTTGGGTTTAAGCCATGAGAAAGAATTTAGCAATGCATTACGTACCTTGTCCTGTTGCCATGACAAGTAAGGTTTATAGAACTTCAGTTGATTTGAGAAGAAATTTTGCGAATTGTATGAACGTGTTGCTTTGATATTGTAATTTATCCCTAATAGAATACATGCATTCTAGAGCTTTTATGACTGACCAGCAAAAATGACATTTCTTAAAATTTGTTAAGTCTTTGCTTGTAGTTCAGTGTTGTTTGTTGCTTCATTCCATTGTTTTAAGAATTAAGTTGCCTGCCTTTTAGTCCTAGTGACACTTTAGCTTGTTCCATCCCCGTGCTTGCCAAATAATTATATGCATCTCTTGGAACAATAAATGGAATTATGATAGTTATGTTCTTTTGCAATAACTTCTGTTTTTAAGAGTGGATTAATTTTTTGATACCATCTTGCTACCATCATATTATCATGTTGTGGATATAGTAGATTTGTGATTATTATCTTGATTTGGTAGAGGTGACTTGCAGCTTCTGTTTTGAAAGTAAAGCTCTCATCCTTGGGCTCATCAGGAATTCTGGCAGACCATCAACTTCAAGCACAACTGCAGGAGCATCACCTCAAGGGGTAAGTGTGAACAATTTGTGTATGCTCTTAAAATGATTGACATTTCTGCCTTGTTTATTTTGGCAGTAGCATGAAATCATAATTTTGTTATAGAAATGAATTGAAACTTTAATTATGGTAGTAATTAGTAATCTGGTTGAAAGAATTTTCCAGTGATATCTTATAAATTATGCCAGGTCCTTAAAATGTCTTCACATGATGGTAGTACTCCAAGTAGTGATCCTTCAACAGCCCAATCATCCCAACCTTCAATTTGTATGTCAAGTGGTAGTAGAGGAAGAACAGATTTGGCATTGGGTCATTGTAGAGAAGCTCCTGAACTTAGTGTTGGATGTAAAATAACTAAATTAGTATGTTTATATTGTGCTAAAGTATTTGCGGGTGGTGGCATTAATCGATTTAAGCAACATTTAGCTGGAGCTAAAGGAGAAGTTGAACAATGTCATAAATGTCCTCCTGATGTTCGACATCAAATGCTTTTGAACCTTAAAGGAAATGTTGAAACAAAAAAAAGAGTTAGAGAAATGCAAGCAGATTTCAATCCATTTAATGCACAACAAAGGGAGCATGAAGAGATGATGATTAGGCAATTAGAAGATGATGGTGATGATGATGATGATGAGGAGGAGGAGGAGGAGGATGAGGATGTCAATACTAAAAAACATATGTTACCACCGAAGGTTGCAAAAAAAAAAAAGATTCAAAGCACCAACACTGTAAAACAATCAACTACAAGTTATGGAAAGCAGAAGAAATCTGCAACATTAGGGACATATTTCATGCCGAGAACAACTCCTGGTGCTCAAAAGTCTCTTTAGAATTGTTGGCAAAGGAAAGAAGCAGTTGAACGGTGATCTTGCTTTAACGAAGTGGATGTTTGATGCATATGTGCCATTTAATGTTGTTAACTCTGTGTATTATCAGCATGCAATAGATGTTGTAACAGCCATGGGTCCTGGTTATAAAGGACCAAACTTGCATGCTATCTGTGGCTATTACTTGGCAAAAGCGGTTGATGAAGTGAAGATTTATGTTGAGAGTTATCGAGAGATTCGGAAGAAGACTGGTTGCACATTAATGGCTGATGGATGGACAGATCAGAAGAGGAGGACTTTAATTAACTTCTTAGTATATTGTCCTAAAGGAACAGTTTTTTTGAAAACCGTGGATGTATCAGATGTCTCAAAGACTGCTAGATTGTTGTATCAGTTGTTTAGAGAGGTTGTTTTGTATGTTGGGGTAGAAAACATTGTGCATATGGTGACTGATAATGCTGCAAATTATGTTGCTGCTGGCAGGTTATTGATGAAAGAATTTCCTTCAATATTTTGGTCTCCTTGTGCTGCTCATTGCATCAACCTTATACTCCAGGACATTGGTAAATTGCAGTTAGTTTGTTGTGTTGTTGAGCATGCTTCTGGTATCACAAAGTACATTTATAATCATTGTTATCCATTATATTTGATGAGGAAGTTCACTGGAGGAAAAGAAATACTTCGTCCAGCTCCTCCTCGTTTTGCCACCAATTTCATTGCATTGCAAAGCATTTTAGCTCATAAAGATGAGTTGAGAGCTATGGTGACATCTAGGGAATGGGTCTCATCTGCTTATGCTAAAGATATCAAAGGAAAAAAGTTTGTTGAGAGTGTGCTAGACTCTTTGTTTTGGGAAGAATGTGCAATAATTGTGCGAATGAGTGAACCTTTAGTTCGAGTTCTACGATTGGTTGATGGTGATGATAGACCTTCGATGGGATATTTGTATGATGCTATTCATCATGCAAAAGAAGAAATGATGAGGAGATTTCAAAAGAGAAAGCCTAGAGTGAAACCTTTCATAGATATTATCAATAATCGGTGGGATGGACAATTTTACATAAATCTTTATGCAGCAGCATTTTGGTTGAATCCTCGATTTCAATATGATGCAAATATAATGGATAAACACATGAGCACCATTTCTGGACTTCTAGATGTTCTTGAGAAGTTTGTACATGGAAATCTACCATTGCAAAGTAAGATTACAAGTGAGATGAAGTTTTTTAGGAATGCTGAACATGACTTTGGCCGAGCGTCCGCAATAAATAATCGCACCCTTATGCCTCCAGGTATATAATTTTTATATTTACAAATATTATTTGACATAGTCTTACACTTTTACTTATTATTTTTTTGTATAGATGAATGGTGGATGACATATGGAACCAACACTCCAAATCTACAACAATTGGCTATACGAGTGTTAAGTCAAACTTGTAGTTCTTCGGGATGTGAGAGAAATTGGAGTATGTTTGAACATATTCATTCCAAGAAGAGAAATAGATTGGAGCACCAAAGGCTTAATGACCTTGTTTACGTCCACTGCAATCTAAGATTGAAACAAAAGTATTTTTCTTTTCTCTAATTCCTTAAATATTATTTTATCTTGTTTAATAGCATTATTAATACTTATATTATGTTTACCTTCCCTTTTAATATATATGAATTATTGGAAAGGATGAAATTATGATCCAATTAATGTTGAGACAATTTTCGACATGGAAAATTGGGTAGTCGAAGATGACCCATCAATGTTGACAACGGAAGAAGTAGAGAGTTTTCACCAAGCTCTATCAACTATGACCATACAAGATACTTTAGTTGATGGTAATTAATGATTTATTATTTAGTGATAAATATTATTTAAAATAAAGTTTTGTTTAACACATAATATTTATTTCTTAATTGTGTTTGAAATGTAGATGTCATAAATGTTAATGATATTGAAGATGATTGTGACGATGAAGTTTCAAAGGAGCATGCTGATGATTTATTAGGTGTTGACGAGATTGGCTCCATTCCATCGACATTTCATCCAAATATTTCTTCCATGGACACAGAAGAACCTAATGTGTTAATTCAACATAAGTGAATTGGTTGTTGATTTAGAATTTATGTTGTTGGATGTTTTGTTTTAAATATTTTATAACTTATGTTTATTGGAATTTATATTGTTGGATGTTTTTGTTTTAAATATTTTAGAATTTATGTGGTTGGATATTTTGTTTTAAATATTTTATAATTTATATTTGGTTTGTATTTTGGATATTGAATTAAATTTATGTTGTTGGTTTATAATTTAAATTTGGTTTAAGTGTTGTATTGTAATTAGTTATGTGTTTTTTTTTTTTTAGATTTTTTTGGGTTAACCCGGGTCAACCCATCTGACCCGTGACCCGGAGGGTCGACCGGGTCGATGACCGGGTCGAGTTTCAAAACTATGATGCTAATATTAATGTTGATATAAAAGGTTTTGTGGTTGGTGATGGTGCTAGTGTTGATGTTGATGTGATGGTTCTATTTTTGGTGATGATGATAATGTTGGTGTTAGTGTTGAGGGTTCTGTTATTGGTGATGATGTTAGTGTCGAAACATATATTGATTTTAATGCTGGTATGGGTGTTGTTGTGGGTAATGTTATTGTTAATATATGTAGTTATTGTAAGGATGATGAAGAGGAAAAAGATCAAGACTATATCCCTTCTAATAAGGAATGATTTGAGTTTGTAAATGAAGTTGATGATTATTCGGTTGACAACTTATTAGGTGATAATTATATTGAGAAAATTATATATGCTATTCCAGATTAAAAAATAAATGGAAATTAGTAGTGATGATGATGATGTTGATATTGCAATATGTTAAAGATTCGATAATGATAGTAGTGATGAAGAATCTTAAGTTCTCAGCAATATCAATGAATTCAGAGATGTGTTGAGAGAGTATGAAGTGAAATAAGATTATCATATAAAAAAGTATACTAATTAAGAACAAAAGGTTGCAAAAACATGTATAGGTAAGGGTTGTTCATATAAAATATATGCTTATTTCATTCCTGGTTCTAATAAATTTATGTTAAATGCCTAAGAGAGAAATATAGTTGCATTCAGTAGCACCTATAAAAGCTACTAATTCAACATTAATTATAAAAATGTTGTTGCCTTTAATAAGTGCTAATCTAAATATCTCAAATGATACCCTCGATACCATTCTAAAAGATAAATTTGAGATTAAACCACAACCGATACAATTATAAAGAGCTAGAACTAAGGCAAAATAGTTTATTAAATGAAGTCACGAAGAGTCTTTTAGGAGACTCTCTCGATATGTGCAGTTATTAAAGCAATATAATTTAAGATCATATATGTTCTTAAGGTTTGACCCTAATTACAACTCATAAGTGCATTCGTCGAGGAAGTTTTAGAGGGTTTATATTTGTTTGAAAGAAATGAAAGAGGGCTTTGTAAATTAATGGAGGTCATATATTAGTATAGATAAATGACATCTCAAGGGTTCATATTAAGGAGTTATGTTGTTTATGATGGTATTAGATTGCAATAATGGATTATTTCCTATCACGTATACTTTTGTTGAGTTTGAAAATAATGACACATGACAATGGTTTTTATATGCACTTTATAGATCCATTAAGCATGGCAGTTCACATAATGTTTGACAAACAAATGGTAACTTTTATTTTTAGTAAAATGTGTGAATGATGTTTACAATATTTTTTTTATCTAACTAAAATTTTTATATTGAAGAGTCTACCCGTAGCCATTATAAAGATATTCCATGACACAACACACAAACATTACAAGCATATTTATACCAATATAAAGAAAAAAATAATTTCATGGTTTTGAACTCAATATTTGATTTTAGGGTGTATCAAAAGCTTACACAACTTTTAATTTTGGCAATTATATAAAGGATATATGGGATGCAAATGTTGGTCCTTTGAATTTGTTGAATACCATCACTCTTAAGCATTGGTCTAGGCATATGTTTGATCATCAAATTAAGGTAAAAAAATATAACTATCAATATAACAGTCATATAAAGTTGGGTTAGGAAATATAAAAGCTTGTTATTTGTTATGTTATTATAGAATATTAGGAAGAAACTTATAGTGTTTTGTTGTAACAGATTTACTCATGCTTCAACTTTGAAATCAAAGACCACCCTTTATATCAGGAAGTTATTGGATAATTATGTTGAGAAGGCAAGAAACATTAAAATGATTCTAGCTAGTTCTTATAAATATCAAGTATATGAGGGCCAAGCTAGACTTTATATTGATTTAAATAAAGGACAATGCTTCTATAGTGAGTGGATGTTGACTGGAATTTCATGCACTATTGTGGTATCTAGTGTGCATCATAAAAGGATTAAATTTGAAGATGTTTGTCATGTATACTATAGTGTTGAAAAATTTAGGAAGACATACTTTAAGGTGGTGCATCCATTGCTAGAAGTTGATCTTGACACAAATAAATGAGATGTAATTGTTCTCCCTTTAACTTGAAAAGGAGTATGGGTAAACCAAAGAAGAATCGAATAAGGGAAGATGGAAAAGATCAACTTGATGCAATGAGAAAGAGGGCTTCCACACTTAGATGCAACAATTATAAGCAGTATGACCATACTTCTAGGACATGTTAAAGGGATATTGTTGAACAATTTTTATGTAACGACGGTGTTAGAGGTGGTATAAGTAAGAGGGGATCCAATAATAGTGCTATGAGAGACTCAAGAGGTGGAAAAGGTATCATAGGTGATGTTGATACATCTTCTTTGCAACCCTTAACCCAAAAACAAATGTTTCTGTAAATGTATCTTCATAGTCCTATTAGCTTAAAATGAATATTCGACTAATCTATGTCATCTTCAAAGGAAGATTGATACATTTGGAGCCTATCAACACTTTATCCAAAGTAGCTGCATTGATTGAAGGGTATAAAATAAGATTGGTGATTTCGAGAAAACTATATTGTCTATTATTATTGTTGTTGTTTTTATTGCAATATGATTGCAATATATATGAATCAATGCTAATAATAATGTTTGACTGATAATGTTGTTGTTAAGAATGTGTGATTGTTGAAGCTTGAATTGTTTTGCATTGTGAATTATATGTAGTTGTTGGTACAATTAGTTTATGATTATTCATGGCATATTAATGTTATTGTATTTTGATTTGTATAACATGAACAAGATAAATGTGAAAAACATTAATATTACACACTAAATCAACTACGACAACAATGTGATACCTGTAAAGCTAGCATCCATATTGTGATTTTTTATCCAAACTCCACATAGTTCTTTATTTTATTCAATTCATCTAGTATTTGCGTAACATCATGAGCACCTTCTTCACCTATTGTAGTTAATTTAATTTCATTTATAGGTTTGCACTAATTAATGAAAGTATTGTCGCATAACCTGTCATCACATTTGTAGAAAATTTTGTTCTTACTAGCTTTTATTTTTGATATCCTAACAACTGCTCTATTTTCATATTTCATACACCTTATACTTTAGAACTTTAATCCATTCAAGTTTTTATAACTTTATAAGCTAATAGCATTTGATGTGGGTGATGATATATTGATGATATTTTGAATGTTTTGCTATAATTTTTATTATGTTGGCAGTGCATTTTTTGTAATTTCTATTGTGTTGTAATTAGAAGTGTTATTAGGTGAAAATCTATTAAATTTAGTGGAGATTTAAGCAATGTATACTAGTGAAGTTTGTAAATTTTTTGTTATAATTTTTGTTATGACTAGAAATGTGTTTGCTAGAAATTTTTTGTGTGATTGGAAGTATTGTTGGGTGAAGACATTGCAAATATAATGGAGATGTAGGCAATGTATAGTGGCCTTTTTAAGTTATGTGTTAGGTGCAAATGTAGCAGATTTGTGCATCGAAACATTTATATTCCATTAGTGTGATTCTTTTTATGGAAATTTGTTTATCCAAATATTTATTTGTTGAAGTAAAAAATTATAATAATCGTAAAATCAAATTCAATTCATTACTATGTTGTGGATATATTAAAAACATATATGAATGATACTCATCATGTTCTTTCCTAATTTTCAAAAACTGGAATGATGTTCGGAAAATTGAGGTGGGTTTTTTTTATCCAAAAAATCCATCTTGTAACCTATTTTTATCTAAAAACATATATTAAACATCCTTATTATGTTAATAACTAATCTCTCAACTTAAAACACCTCTAAATTGTTTCAAAAATATAAAATCAAACCAGAAAAAACTCTCTTAACTTGGATATTTTTTTTAGGCAAGATGAAGGTCTAAAAACACCCCAATGCTTTATTAAATAAATTAAAAAAATATATATAAACTGATAAAAAAAATTGTTAACACTAGTTTAATATTAAAAAAGGAAATTAATCTTTATGGTTGAAATAAAAGATATATGCACATGCAAATATCTTACACCGATTGTTCTTTTTCATTCTGTATATTTCATTAATTTTATCTTAGAGGCTAATTATTATTTATGTCATTTTTCACATGAAAATACCTAAAAAAAACACAATATTAACCTTGAAAAACCATTTACCAACTCTAAAACACTCTAAAATTACTCTAAAAACAAAAATCAGTTGAGTAAAAAAAACAAATGGACCCTAATCAACTTTTTTGCATGTTTGGAGGAAGTCATCTTGAGAAGAGTCATTGATATAAAGATCATCCATTTTGGTGGATGAGAAGTGGCTAACTAACAACTTTTTCTCTTATTTCTCAAATTTAAAAACTAAAAAATGAATAAAATAAACTTTTAGGTCAAAAGTAAATTTTTTTAAAAATAAAGCAACCAATAAGGAGGAAAGAAAAAAATGGGTGGAATGAAAAACATTTTTGTCGCGTTAGTTTGAGATTGGCTATGTAATTTTTCATTTTTTTTTTTTATATTTTGGCCCTTTTTGTTGAATTTTATCTCTCTAACAAATTATAGAAAATGGGTCATTAAATTGGTCAATTGAAAAAAGTTTAAGGATTAAAATGAAAAAAAAATTACAAGTATTATGGATTATTATTTGCTAGAAAGTAGTTTTCTTTTGGAAAGTGAATTTCGGGGAAAGTGAATTCCGAGAAAGTATTTTCCGATGTTTGGTGATGTAACAGAAAATGAGTTGGAAAACACTTTCCAGTGTTTGGTTATATCATGGAAAATGAGCTCAAAAATAACTTATTAATATTTTATTTTTTTCAAGTTTATTAAAATAATGAGGAACAAATCCTACAAATTAAAAGGTTGAATGAGAATGAAATTGAAAAAAAAATATAATTTCATAAATTATCTCAAATAAAATAAATAATAATCAAAATAATAGAGATCAAATCTAAAAAATTAAAAAAAAAATGAAAGATGAAGAAATTAAAATAATAATAATCAACATTTCATAAATTATTTCAAATAAAATAAGTTATAATAAAAAGAATGAGGACTAAATTTGATAGATGAAAAAATTTCAATAAAAATATGATAAGAAAAAAGCAAATAGCAATTATAAAAATAAGAATCAAAGTTAATATAAAAATAAAATTTTAAAAGATGAAATTGAAAAATAAATATTCAAAACAAAATATATATAGCAATCAAAAGTTTGAGGATCAAATTTGATATAATCAGCAAATAATGACATTTTTAAATTTTTCACAACTTCCGGAAAGTGTTTTCCCCCTAAATTTTTCAGGAAAACACTTTCCTGAAAACCAAGCCAAATTTTTCTTTTACTGGAAAGTGTTTTTCATTGACCAACTTTCCTACTGGCAAACAAACACAAGAAAGTTTGGAAAGTGATTTCTCGGAAATCACTTTCCGGAAAACAAACACAGCTAAAAGGAAAACACTTTCCTGAAAACCAAGTCAAATTTTTCTTTGACTGAAATTGACTGGAAAGTGTTTTTCGTTGACCAACTTTTCTAATAACAAACAAACACAGAAAAATTTGGAAAATAGTTTTACGGAAACTATTTTCCGGAAAACGAACATGGCCTTAGAGTGATTACCTAGTTATTTTAATATATTTTATAATTTAATCCATTTCATTTATATTTTCATCTTTTTCAAGAAAACCTATAAAAGATTGGTTTTTGCATTTCAATACACATTATATTATAATTATAATCATAAAAGAAACTAAAATAGTTAGGTTTTGGAAGAGTGAAAATCATTGTTAACAATCTCAAATCCATTGTTCATTTCTATAAAGCTTTTTTATGTTGATTATCAAACTTTTTTTTTTTTTTAATTTCATCTTTGCAATTTATATTATCATGATTTTATGTGTTGAGATTTTTTTTTTTTAATTTGGATGCTTTCACATGTGCAAAGTGTCGAAGAACCTTTCAATGCTAAATTAAAGATTGATGTCATGATATAGAATTTTAGGTTATAATTTAAAAAATTAAAAGAACATAATGATCAAAATTTAACATAAAAAAAACATAATTTGTTTTTCATTTTTCGTTGTTTGAAAATCTTCAACTTGATGCTTGAAGTTCCAATTTATGTAGTATTTGGTCCACACATGTTGAGATAGGAGAGAAAGTTACCAAAAAAAAATATTATGGATATAAAAAGTGTTCAATCAATAATATTTCAACCACAAAAAAATAATCCTAGCATCAATTCGTTTTTGTTTTAAAGGAGATTGAAAAGAGAGGTTTTATTCATCATACACATGTTTTTTTTTATTTTGAGCCTGGGCTAGTTTTTCCAAGCACATAGGCTTTTTCTTCTAGATCCAAGTGTGCATGGTTTATTTGTTAGACAACCCTATCTATATTTTATTTTTATTTTAAATCTTAGAATAAAGTTATCTTTAAATAATTTTATTAAAATGATATTGAAATAATTTTTCAATTATGTTATAAATCTCAAGAAGATGAGAGCTTTTTACAGTAATATTAACAATTACTTTATGAATAATTATATATTAAATTAATATGTATATATTTTTTTAAAAATGATTATTAATATTCAATAGAATATCTATTTTATTATTACAATTTTTTATATAATTTTTATAAATTTATAATTCTTAACTTTATTTTTACAAGTGCAGAAAAAATGATTCATGAATTTATTGAAGCTTACTTATACAATCTTAATAAGCTTTTTATTCGAAAAACAATACTTTTAATAATAAAAAAAACATAAATAAAGAAAGTTTTTGATTAAAATGATGCACTTGTTCCTGCCATTAGATTTTATCTAATAGTGCTAATAAAAAGATATGTTATTATAAAAAAAATAAAGAAATTACATAAATGAGAATAATTTTGATGAAAAAAAATGAATATTTCTTTCAAAATTACATAATTAAATAAAAATAACTTTTAATGAATGCTCCACAACAATGAAGTAATTTTATGGTTTTCATGGAATAATTAATAATATCCTATTTGTTACTTTCTGTAACTCACTTTAAAAAAATAAAATAAAGAGATTAACTAGAAAAGAAAAATCCTAAATGAAATATTTTAATCATTTTTAATGGACTATGAATTTTATATTTTTTTAATGCCAATCTTTTTTTCTTTTTTTTTTAAATGGATCGGATCACAAGAAGGAACTATAGAGACCATCTAGTGAATGTACTTCCAATAGGAAACACCACCAACTTGCAATTAAGGCAGCAAACTTTTATATTGAAGCATGAAGGTTTCAATAACAATGCGATGCAAATTGATACACAAATTTCTTTTTTTTACCAAGGCATAAAGGCATGCAATGGAGAAAGCGACACCAAGGTTCAGTGCACTTGAAATAGGGACGAAAGCCAAGTGGGATACAGGATAAAAGTCCATAAGATAACACGATTCTTAACAGCGGCCATGTTACTTAAGACATGCCTTGAAACCTTCAGACTTGGACTGCCTTAACAGAGCAGCATCTGGTGTTTTAATCTGCCGTCCAGCTCTGCTCAACAATTTCCCTCACTCTCCGGTTGTACTCCCGCTTGGTTTCACTGAACATCCGAGCAGCTTCTGAATTTGCAGGAGAATTCGGGTTGGGGTCACAGAGCAACGACTGAAACAAGTTCATGTACATACTCAATCAACAGAAGTTATTCATGCAGTAAAATTACTCGAAGCAAATCATTATGGGATGCTATACTATTTTCAGTATCAGAGTATCATTATGGGATGCTATACTATTTTCAGTATCAGAGTAACAAATGACGAGTAAATTTATGATGTTTTTGGATCTGAATTCTACAGTCCTGAGCAATTTAATTACACAGTGTAAGTCATCATATGATGGAGAAGGGCAGGTAGATTGCATAGTTACTAATTATAAAGGGTAAAGCACATCCACAAAGAATAGCATGTCTCCTTCAAGTTCTCAGTCAAGAAATTGAAGCTTGTTCCTTCTTCTGCATGTTCAAATCTTTAAAATCCCTTTAAGAAATACAACTCAAAGGCAATCAAAGTCCAAACTAGTGTCAGATATAAAAAAAAAAGTCGTTATTGTCCAGGTTCATCAAATATTACTAACACCATGCATCCTGTGTTTATCTGATCAACCATCCCCTGGTCTTCTATTATTAAAACTTGCATATCAGCAGTTTTTTAAGGATTTCTAGGCACTCTTATACCAAAACTTAAATGGCAGATACAGCTTTATGTTTTACCATTTCTGGGAAAGGAAAGGGAGCACAATGCTGAAATCATACTAGATGTGATGCATGAGATAAAATAATAAGATCTATGTGATCTGTTTAGATTCTAGATTGCAGGAGTATTTTAATATTTTCAAGGTTTGCTGGAAAATCTTTTCCACACCCTTACATTCCAGCAGAAATCCAAATCAATCAAAAGCCTAAACAGCCTCTGAAAGTTGGATCCAGAACAACCCCCATGGTTGTCCTACATCAAGATGTATTCCATGTATGGTACATAATTTGTATGCACAAATGATACTCATCAAATACCATGGATGGGGTTGATTCGTACAAACTGCACAACAAACGCATGCTGGAAACAAAAATTTATTCACCACACCAAAGTTCTCTCGTATACAAGTCAATTTATAAGTTGGAATCCAATAAAAAGTTGTTTGGATCACTAGGAAATGCAAAAAAATTCATTTCAAAATTCAACTCAGTACTTTGATGCTGAATTAAATTTATTGCTATAGAAAGTTCTCTCCTTTCCTTTCTGTGTTGTCTCAAGTGAATTGACAATGGAGTTTTTGGAAAAATTAATAATTTCCTTAGTAATTTTAGTTTTCCCATATAGTTTTGAATAGTTCTGTGATTTAGATTCTTTAGTTGCCACATGATTAGCATGTGACTTTATTAGAGATTTCATTTCCAACAAGTATTAGGATTAGGCTTTAACTAGCATAAATAAGGTGTGCCTAGGCTATTTCACAGGTTGTCTTATTTTCTATCATTCAATTTATGCTTTTGATATTTTCTACAGATCCTAAACCCATTTTTTTCTAGTTCCAGCTTCAATATTCTTCAAATTTTAACCATGGTGCCATAACTTGATGCTTATCATTGTACTCTCTTCCCACCCTAAATCATGAATGCTTCAGTGCATGAACCTTGAGAAAGACAAATTCAAGAACACATGAAGCATATATGAGTGTATCACTGGTCACATAGAATAAACTAATCACTATATCATCCAATGATAACATAATTTCTGCCATACCTGTATAGATGTGAGTATAGCTGCCACATCATATATAGGACTCCACTGATTCTGTAAAATATCCAAACAGATACTTCCATCTGCATAAACTGATGAATTCATAGGGAAAATTAAGCAGTGATAGTCATATTAATGTGAATGCTACACTGATGATAATTCAAGCACTTACTGTTTGGATGAAACATTCGTGAAACAAATCGCACTGTGGGTGGTTTGTTTGGATAATCCTCGGAAAAATGAAGCGTCAATTTAAACGTGCCTGGAGAACTCAAAAAAAAATTGATTCATGTAGATTTAATTGTTACAAGAAATTGTAACAATGAGGTTATTGAAGCAATGAAAGCAAAATAAAACAAGACCAAAAAAATGTCTTTTCACTTGAAGTTATGCAGCAAGCACATATGGCTGCATAGCTGGCCTATGACTAGATAATTTTTCATGATTCAGCAGTAAACATGCAAGCTAACAAAAAGTAGACCGGTCAAATAGTTGCTCATCTTCAGCTTCACCTTGGGCTTGGACTTAAATAGCCTAACAACTTCAAATCACACATTGTGGCAAATTATTTGATTTCGGCATGACTGACTCAGACAAACTAGAGCTTATCCTCTTACATTTTTAAAATTATTTCATAAGAAAGAGAAGAATGTACAAGTAAAGCTTCAGAAATAAGTCATCTGGCTAAGTGAGGAACTAAACACAAAAATTCAAAGCAAGAGGCACTCCGGTCTCACTGAATGCAAAGTCAAGGTAATACTTATGAAAGAACTTGCAACAAACACCCTAAAGAAGCAATAAATGCTATCCCAACCCACAAAAATAACCTCAATGTGTAATAGTCCTTGACAATTCTAGAAATCCTCTCCACTACAGCACTCAAGTAAGAAAAAAAGAAAGAAAGTAAAATTAGCGTAACACCCCAAAATCCCACAACCACCCACTCCAAGAACCTATTAAAGGATGTTGAAACTTGACTTGAGCTCCATAAACTATTTGGCTTTGGTTTTTGTTTAACCTGATCTCATTAGTTCATGTAGTAAAAATGAATTATTCTGATAATTCTTAGAAGTCAAACTACTGAAAAAAATGCAAGATTTGCCTATGAAGCATATTATATTTGCATGTCAATGCATGGTTACACACTAATATGCCGTGTAATGCAATACTTCAACACAGTTAAGCAACACAATGATTAGACTAGACTGGACGAGAAAACGACCAAGTTAAACTTCAGTTTGCACTTGATTCAATAAGGTACAATTTCAAACCAGCACTCAACAATGAGGTAAAGCGGAGTGAGTTGTTGTTTTGAATATATAGAGTAATGTAATTGTCCAGCATTTGAACATTCATTAAGTCAAATGAAACAGATGCACATAATCCAAGAAATTTCTATGGGGGCATTGAAACATTGAAAAAAGAGAGCAGAAACACATAAATTGCATGGAAACATGAGCTCATCCATCTAGCACATCCTTTCCCAGAGTACAAGCTTTAGAACAAGGATTACTCACCTCCATCCCATGGAGTGTCATCAGGACTGCGATCAAAATCAGACAAAAATAGCTTAACAAATTGTTCTTGTATAAAAAAAATGAAAGAAAGGACGAAGAAGCAAGGGAAAAAAGTTGTTCCAGAATGGCTTCTTAACTTACCCAAAAATCACAGCATTCCAAAGCATTATGTTGTTATCTTGAGGTGCTCCACTGATGCCTGCAGGCGGGTCTTGCTGCAACCTCTTAAAATCTCTCATCAATCTCTTCCGTGCAGGAGTCGACATTGCGGGGGGCACCTGCAAAGCCAAATCATCAAACCTTTAGAAAAATCCCAATTCAGTTTCAACCATCACTAAACACAACATATCAATGATCGGAAAAATATAAAAAGGCAATCCTTCTAATAGTTATCACAGCATAGGATCACATAGCTCAATTAATTAAATCTTGGGCTTTCTCCCTACAATTCAATTCATGTGCTGTATATCTTAAGACAAAGCGAATCCCGATAAAACCAAAAACCCATCAATCAATCTACCAAGCGGCAAAACAGTTAGGGTTTACGATTTCTTCATATCTTCTGATTTTATTTATGCATATACATACAGATCTAAAAATAAACAAATAAGAAAGTAACAGCAGATACAAATGAATTAGTTACCTGTAAGAAGAAGAGATAGAGAGGTGGTTTCCTCTTCTTGTTTTTTTATTTGGGAGCTGAGGACGGATTGAAGAAGAAACAGAATCCAATATATATATTTTTCTTTAAAAAAGAGAGAATCAAGCTTCTTCTTCAATTCTCTGTAAAGAAATTGGAATGGATTGGATGGATGATGCTCGGCTTATTGAGTGCGTGAAGAAACCGACTCATCCGATTCCGTCCCTACCTATCTAATTCACTTTCACTGCCGGTAAAACGTAAAAACTTTACTATTTTTTATAATTAATTATAGCCTCCAACACCTGATCCTATTTTTTCTTTTCTTTTTTTGCCCTATATATTCACCATTGTTCTATTTCTAATCATATAGTTCGAGATTTTTTAATTTTATCCTTGTATTTCTATAATTGTTTTGCCATTTACTACTAAATAACTAAAAAAATATGAATTTTTCATAATTTGATTTTCTTCCTCATACATTCCTCTCATTTTTCATTTAAATCCTCGTATATGTCGTAATATTTTTCTCGAAAACTAAATTCAAAAGGTAAGTTGGGGATGATGTTGGGAACTTCTTGCAACTAGAAGGGTAACATGGAAAGACGTTAAACAATAGGGGTTGAAGTCGAACATAGATGAGGGACAAAAACTAAATCTATCCACAGACAAAAATGTGGTCTCCCTTTCTTATCTTGTTTAACATCGTTTTTTTAAATATTTTTTTATTTAAAAATATATTAAAATAATATATTTTTTATTTTTTAAAATTTATTTTTAATATAAACATATTAAATCATTTAATAATATAAAAAAATTATTTTTTACAAAAAAAAAATTACATGAGATGAAAATACACAGGACAGTACAGAGGAGCATTGTTGTGTTTTGTACACTCTCTCTTGAAGTGTGTGTATATACATAACTTCATTTTTTTTTTCCATATAAAATAAGAGTTTTTATACCTGGTCCACTAGCTAGTTCGGTTCAAGATCCAGATTTTAGGTTTTAACTAGGTCATCGAGTTGCTCAGATTAATTAAGTTTTAATAAAACAATAAAAGTCAATGGATTACAACCAAGTTTTTAACCAGATCTTGTTGGGTTAACCCCTTCAACCTATCAATTTTGTCGGGTCACTTTGGATTTTAACTTTCTTAATTTTTTTTTTAAATCCAGCTCGGTTTCAACCCTGAGTCTATCAGGTTCCAGATCCCGCCGGCCAGTTTCAAAACTATACATAAAAAGTATATAAGTGGTACCTATAAATAATTTTATGGTGGAAATATATATATACACCAGAGGGATATTAGAAGCTCTCTCTATATTTTATGGAGGACAACACTTGATGTACCTAATAATTTTGATTCAATGATATTAGAAGTTCCTGTGGTATTGATTTTTTTTAATAAAGACTTTTTTATAGTTTTTGTTTGGGTAATTCACTCCTTATGATTTAGTCAATTTTGTAGAAAATATCCTTTTGTCTATCAGCTTAATTTCCTATTATTTTTTACTTCTAAAGGGGAGAATGGACACGATTCAGCTTTTCATTGATATATATATATATAAACTTTGAAAAAAATTTATTAAAAAAAAAAAAAAAATTGTTAAAATTTGTAAGATTTTAATTATTTATAGATACAAATTATATTTTAAAAATTTTGATTATAGTGGAAGTTTTTTACTTACTTTTAAAAATACAAGAAGATAAGAAAATGATTATTATTTATTATTTTATTAATTTATGCTACATTATTTTTTGTATTTATAGTTGAATTTTTATTTTATTTTTTAAATCAAAATAAAAATTATAGAAAAAAATATAAATTTATGTAAAGATTATAAAACCTTAAACATGAAATCAAAACTTTCATGCAAAATTAAATTGAAAGATCATGCCTATGAAAAAAATACACAAAATTGAATCTTATATGTTTAATCAATAAATACATAATTTTATCATTCATTAATGAACTAAAAAATAAACTACTTATTTTTTTTAAAAAATAAAAATATAATAAAAGACACTTTTTATGATAAATAAATAGACAGTCAGCCAAAAAATAAAGAATTTTAAGAAATAACAACAAATACAACATATCATTAATGAAGTGAACAAATAAAGTAACACTTAATTAATAAAATAAATTAAATAAAGAAAAGACACTTTTCTATGGTAAATAAATAGATAGTTAGCTAAAACAAATAAAAATTATAAAAAATAATAACAAAATACAACATATATTAATAAAAAATTAACAATAAGTTTTTCAACCATTCTTTAATTTATTTTTTCTTTTTAGAATAAAGGGAAAAATTCAAAAACATTTACATTTATAAATAAATTAAAAAGTTGGTAAGAAAAATTAAAACTAATGTGTTAAATTTCTTAATATTTTTTTTTGAGATTTTAATAAAATTTTATTCTTATAACCAATAAAAACTAACATGTATTTAATAGAAAATCGGATTGACTATAGACGAAGACATCTTCATTGTTGGTTAAGGAAATATTTAATTATTTAAAATCTACAGGGACCAATTAAATTAATTTTAATAAATTATAGGCAGTTTTAATTACTCTATAAAAGGACCTCTCAATTTCAGTATTGGGTGTTTATTCTTAAAGTAAATATACATATGCCAAGTATAAAGAATATTGAGGGTGTATTTAGGAATGTGGTATTGTTGCGGTTCAAAGTTCTTTTTACTTAGAAATACATCAAAATAATATTTTTTAATTTTTAAAGAATTATTTTTAACATCAACACATTAAAAAAATCTAAACACATATAAAAAAAATACTTTTAAGCAAAACAAATTTAATGTAAATTCATTTACTTTATTTAGATTATTGATTTATTTTTCATAATTAATTGCTAATGCAAGGGTAAATTGAATGGTATAGAGAAAAAGATAATGTTGCGAAAAGGGTTTGGGATAATCATTTTGCAACTAGGTAACAACTAAAACAATACAATAATTATATATTTTTTTATTTTAAATATTAAAATTTCATTCATCACTAACTCATATAAAATATGTTTGTATCATGCAGGTTGCATGATTTTTAGTATGAGACATAAAAAAAAACTAAGAAATATGGTAGAGAAAGCGCTCTATCATGCTGGAATGGTGTGACGGTTTGGATGGATTTCAGGCCACCATGCATTCTAGAGGATACATGGACAAAATATATTTAGCACATGATGTCCGAACGTTTCACATGACTCTTGCAATTCAATACGAGGGATTGGAGTCGGCAAATTCACGACTCAGTTACCAAGCGCACCGACGGTTCTGTTCTTTTCGTTTTGCATCCGAAGCGGATGGTAATATTAATTTTAATCACATCTATCTTTAATTAATATGTTGTTATTTATAAACATATTTAACTTGCAACATTTGTTTTACAGGTTATGGCTCTTGGACGCGAGTCGAGTCTAATGGAGCTTTTTGTGAAGACATACATATGAAGTGAAGATCGCCGAAAGAGGATGCAACAGTTCATCGACAACCATGCTTAACACTTTATGGTACGTTCATTTAACCATTTTCTTTCATAAGTTATTATTTTCTTGAATTAATTTGATGATTTTAATTTTTATTTCTAGGAGACATATAATAGCTGGTTGATGAAGAGATACGAGGATGATCCTTTGACCCACTCATATTTTGTTTCGGAATTGTGGACGGAGACAAGATCGATGTTTGTTGGATCCAATAAAAATCGAGTGTACGGACTCTCCAACATGGCCGAGAACTTGTTGACAGCTCATAGTGTTTCAATTGTTAGGAACTCGCAATCGATATTGAGCACCTAGTCTCAAGATTTCGCGGCTTTGCAATAACATACGACCCATATCGCCAAAAAATACGAGTGACTCTCGGTGGATTATAAACAGTTCCGCCAAATGATCATGGACATGAAATCACAGATGAGTGGTACGTGTGCGCTTTTGTTTTAGCCATATGGTCCTGGGAACGACCAACCTCCTCCTTCTCAAGTGCCGTCATTGGTCTAATTTAATTTTATTTGAACATATACATTTGTAATGAATATTTGGATTATATATTATTTAAATTTATTTTATACAATTTACAAAAGATTTTTTTTAAATATATTTTTTAATTATTACAAACAATACTAACAGATTATGTCATTCGGTATATTCTAGAGAGTTTGAAACAATTTACTTCATATGCCATTATCACCGACAAAATAATTCCGTCGGTATTTTACAGAAGAATGAAATAAAATTACAATAAATTAAATCTACCAATCACCCACGAAATAATTTTGTTGATATATTAAAGCGGGAATTTTTTTTGCTTGTGTTTTTTGTCTGTAAAACAATCGATGTTTTTTTTTTTACTGACAAAAATGAAATTATCAACGAACGATTTACCGATGGATAATTTCCGTCCATGAATCTGTCAATAAGATTATTGCCAAGGGAAAGGTAGTGTAAATACCGATAGAAAATTTCATTAATAAAACTATTAAAAGTGGTAGTGACTGACTAACATTGTCTATTATCATTTGTCAGTTGATTTTTTTTTTTTTTTTTATGTTCATGTGTTTTTTCAAAATTAAAAGTTTTTGTTGGATTTTATAACTTGATTAAAGGTAAATTTAATGAGATATAGTTTGAATTTATAATTGAAAAAAACAAATGATAGAAAAAAAAAAATCAAACTGACAACTAGAAAAGTGCTTTTTTTCCCTCTATTTTCCTTTTTTTTTTTTTTTTTTTCACAATCATTTTAGTTGTTTTAAAATTTTATTTTTAATCTAAAAATTTGTTTTGTTCACTTTTTAGTTGATGTAAATTGAAAGAGACTAAAAAAAAAAAAAACACTGAGAAATGGTGGAAAAAAATAGTCAGCCTTTGCTTTAGTATATTCTAGCAACAAAGACAACGGTTAATTACAAAATAATAAAACTAAGAAGAGCAACAACAATACCTCATTTTTCTTAGGCAATGTTTAGACATTTTCTTACATTTAAAAATAAACTGTCAGACCCATGATAAAACAGGGGTCAATTATCAAAAACTAATTACACAAACTATACTCAGTTGGCACGATCATTTTTGTCAACAGGAGACGCTGATGCATTCGTAGGAGTAGAAAATGGCAATGAAGGTGGCACAAACATTGCCATCGAACTTGGAGCTGGCTGAGAATTTATTGCAGACGTCGTTTTGTTGAAGTAGCTTGCACATGGATTGCCGTGAGGAGGTGATGATGAGAAGCTATCAGAAACCGGTCCCCGTTCCGACTTTGGAAATAAATTATTAACGACACCTAGATTTGGAACACCAGTAGCGCTACTGCCTGTTCCAGTGCCAATGATAGAAGTGAGAGCAGCTGCTAACACAGATTGGAAACTTGGGTCTGCTGTAATTGCCTTGGTTGCAGCAGCTATGGCATCAGCTGGCAGTGACTGCTGAGAAGGAGCAGCTGCCTGATCATTAATCTTTGGCATGTAGAACTGATCATAAATGTTACTCTGATCCATAGCTGGTCTTCCAATGTTTAAAGCTCCAAGATGGTTAATCCTGTTGTGAGACTGGCCGGAAGTAGGGAGGAAACCATTGCCCCAGGGCATCGCGTTAGACGAATCAGAGGAGCCAAAGTTGAGGCTTGTTGAGGCAAATTTTTGAATGGTAGGCCGGTAGCTTGAAGTAGTAAATCTATTGAAATGAGATGAGGTACTGGATGGGTTTGAAGTGAGGTCAAGAGTGATTGTAGGGTATGTAGATGAAGATGACAGTGAAGAGTTGTGCAAGTAGAATTGCTTTGATTTTGAGTTATCGGATAGATAGTAGTTTAGTCCATGGAGGTCAACGGCGATGTTGCCGGAGCTATTGAAACCTGCTGTTCCAGGGCTCGATGATGAGCCAGACAGTAACATGGAAGCAGCTGCAGAAGTTGTAGAAGCCATAGCCGTGGCAGAAATAGGAAGTGGGTGGTTGTGCGTTCCTTCATAGGTGGTGGTTAAGATGGACATATCTTCAGCACATCTTTGTACCTGAATTTAATATACAAGAAGCTATGCGTACTTAGAGTTATTGAAAAAGGTAATAAATTACATATTGGTTCAAGCATTGTAAAAAATAAAAAATATAGCACGTTCTGTTTTAATTCTTTTTTCTCTTGTTTCTTTTTTTGGCTGAATATGTTCTTAATTTTATTAAAAATGGTAAGGGAGATAGAGCATCGATCAGACCGTTCTTAATTTTATTTTATTTTTTTGATAAATACCGTTCTTATTTGAGATGGTGAATTGTGGTTACCTGTTTCCTTACTGGGCATGAAGGTGCAACAGTGCAACGATAGTATGCTCGAGGACATGGGTTCCCTTTGGCAATTTTTTGCCCATATTTTCTCCATTGGCACCCGTCATTCATCTGTACAGGCATCACTAACTTGTCATTGCAATACTATCACAACACACTACTACACGCTACATTGATCAAGGAACAAATTTCTGGCATTCAGTGTTATGTCTCCTTAATTTTTTATTATATAAAATTTAAGATATTATTTATATTATTTTTTTAATATATAAATTTTTAAATAAAAGTTTTTTAGACTTGAAATTTATACAGACATACATTACCTTGTATTTAATTTTTATTAAATAAATAAAAACAGTAAATCAAACTCGTGACTATTTGGTTATCAAGATTCTAATATTATATCATATAACTATCTTAACCCAAAAACTCAACATGTTAAGTGAAATCTCTTCTAAATATATATATATATATATATATATATATATATATATATATAAAAGTCTCAAAATAAATAATTTCTTATTGATTCATTAAGATTGATTCTGAGAATATATATATATATTCTCACGTAGAATCAATCTTTTAACTAATTAATGAATCAAAATAGAAATTTATTACTTGATGAGGAAGTTTCGTTTGTTGAAATAACATAAATAAAAGAAAAGGATTGAATATCTCAAAGCTTATAATGACGTGTGTGTGTGTGTAATCGTCAATTTGAAGTTATCGTCCTCATATCAATACTCAGTATATACTAACCGTTGGGGTATCGCATCTAGCTCTGACAGAAACCCTAGCTTTCTTTGCAGGGTTTTGCTGGGGAACTTCATCATCTCCTCCTCGCATTGTCTTGAGAACTTTACCGGGTGGCCAAGTCTCCCCGGCTTCTTCCTTTGGCTCACCAAAACTGTTCTCGGGGCTTGGATTCGGCAAAGTCTCATTCGTCCCAGATTTAGACGCTTCAAATGTGCAGAGGGATCCAAGAGAGAGGCTTTCTTTTGCTTGCTCATCGTGATTTTTCCCTTGGCTAGAAGTCCTATTATTCTTTCCATCCCTTTTAGGTTCACTCGAAATTCTTCCAAGGGTTAGCGACACAAGCTCATGCTCTTCAGTTCCTTGATCATGATCATCGACAGTATCTGTAGATTTCTTAGTTTCTTCTTGCTGAATAGCGTCATAGAATTGCACTTGAAGGGTCCGATAATCCTTCAACATACGATCCAAATATATTTTTAGCCTTTGATTTTCTTTTCTTACTTCACCCATCTCAGCTCTTGCAGATTCAAGCTGATCATCCTGCACATGCAGATTTTGAGAAAACAATCTTAATGTTAATGTTTCTGTTGATAAAGCTACAATCTAGCTACAAGTGTGAATCCTACATAAGTACAACCATCATTAAATTCAAAAGCTACAATCTATTGATCATATATATATATATAAACAATTTCAGGCATAATTGTTTAGTTTAGATATTTTAATATTCATGATTGGTAATAAAAACGTGAAGAAACAATTCTAACCTGTTCCTTTTGGCAGGAAGATTCTTTTGCATCAGCTTCCATGGTGGTTCTTTCCTTTTTAGTCGCTACAACCACCTGTTTAAGCGTTGAAATTATATATAAGAAAATCAATGGAAAAGAAAACCCGAAAGGGAAAAAACATGGTGTTAAAATGGGTAGGGTTTTGTCAACTCTTACTAGTTTGCAAAAATAAATAAATAAAATAATCTTTCTAGTTTGAATTCAAAAGTCAAATAATGGAGTAAACCTAATGCTTCATTTTTATTTAATCATACAAGAAAAAACCTAATGCTTCGTTTTTTTTTTATTTATAGAAGAAAAAAAAGAGAGTAAAAGCTTCTTCATCACTAGACCAATCCCTTAAGTTATACAAACAAAACTATAACACCAAGTTCATACGACTGTTAGACCAATATAGATTCTTAGGTCTGAGAATCTTACAAATTCTTCTATATATATTCCAAGAAGTCATTTTCGTGTGGTAATATGGAATTATGATTGGTGTGGTTATAGTTCTTGATAAGAATTGTCTGATCGAAACTTTATTGATTCATGGAAGGATCAGAGCCTCAGATCCAGTCAATATTTATTTATATAAATCTTAAACTTGGATTCAATACAGTAAAGGAGAGCCTCAGGAAGAGAGATGGGGTGTCACAAAGACTATCTGCTACCTGCTTGCCTGAATCTCTGTGTTGTGGTGAAGATGATCTCCGGTCATCATTTTCCTGGCATCCTCTTTGACTTCCGACCTGTAGCAAACAAGAAGGGCAGCCATGATCAAGATCTTGGCATAAATGTAAGCTTTAAACTGTAAATCAAGTAGAATTTTGCATTACACACACAAAAAAAAAAGAAGATCTGCTCTACAAAGAATTAACTACAATAAAATAAATTGAATAAAACAAAATTTTTGGCATAAATGAAAACTTTAATATATATATAATCCCTCAAACATGTACTTCACTAAGAGAAGTTATTAAACTGTAAATCAAGTATAGTAGAATTTTGCATTATACACAAAAAAGAAGAAGATCGATCTGCTCTACAGAGAATTAATTAACTACCATAAAATAAATTGAATAAAACAAAGATTTTGGAAAAATAGTTTCTTGATTCTATATGCGGTCCCTCATGTATTCTTGAAATATCTCCATGTAGTTTTTTTTTTTTTTTTCTAAAACTCAGTTGACATATATTTGATCGGGATTCATAGAACATGAACTTCACTTCACTTGTAATATTCAAAATAAGATTTTTAATTAGAAGAAAGGATAAGGGGGCGGGCGGATGAATTCCAAAGGGGAAAATATGAATCACAATTAGCAAAAGAAAAAGCTTAATTAACCTTAGCAGCAGCAGCAGCCTCTTCTCTGCAACTACCTTCATCGCCACTAGAATCAACTCTTTCATCCTCCTTCAGCACAACTTCATGATGAGGTCTTCTCATGGCATCCTCCACATCCATTTTTATCATTTCTTGTTCCTGTTTCCAACCTCTTTTCTTTTTTGCTCTCAACAACACCCCTCCCCCCCTTCCTATATATATATTTAGAGCATGCTATATTTGACCCTATATATATATAAAAGAAATTCAATCCCCGATGGGCCGATAGCCTTACAAGAAAAACACAGACATAAAAAAATGTCAACCTCCAATCCAATACTTCAAACAACTATTACATGCATCCTTCTATCCCCAGCCATTAAGAGTAAGACAACATGTTAGAGAGAGAGAGAGGGACAGGAGAGAGAGGCGTTGAAGCCGCAATGCTCGGGCCCCATCTACTTTGAAGTTTCCTTTATTACAAAGTCACAATACATTCATGGTCAAACTTTAGCTACCTCCTGTATTACCCTTTGGTGACTGCAGTTTCTATCCAAATGTGGGTATGCATGATTGTACAGTTAAGATCGGGGTCAAACATTGGCTAATGAATCGATGCTATTGGTCCAAGCAATTGACCTTCATTAGCGTGTTAGTAGCCAAGATTCATGAAACGACAGAAAAATAAATAAAGAAAGAAAGAAACAGGGATTGGTTGATGGAGCGTGAACTCGGCACAGCCTCCTTTAATTGGATTCTTGCACGTTTCGTGCTTTTTCAAAATTGAATGATATATAGTTTTATTTATTTATTTATTACTCGATTATTAATATTGCAATTTGTGGTCGATGATACATGATTAATTAACTAGCAGCAATGATAAATACTTTGATGATAATGAAAAAAATATAAAGTTTATTATTGTATGTTTTATGTGTTTAGTTAAAAAAAATAATAAAATCAAAATCAAAATAAAAAAGAAGAAACAGTATAATATTATTTTTATTAGAGACTTGAGGATGAAGATAAGAATGAGAATGATTTTTTTTTTAAAAAAAAAAATAATACATTACTTCTATTTAAGAGTTTTTGTATTTGATATTATAGAAAACATATAAAATAAGGGTTAAAAACCATTTCAACTCAATAGTTTAAGTTGTTAAGTGAGGGTCTCAATATATAATTTATTTTATTCTCTAACACACACCCTAAAGTGAAAGTCTTTTGGAGTTAAAACTTGCACAAACTCACATTACTCTATGCTTGATTTTTATCAAATAAATTAGATCACTTAGTTATCAAGTGATACATGAGCTTACTTTTTCAATTTAAGGCTAACTTGTGATCAGTTAGTTATCAAGACTTTGATACATGTCAAATAACCATCTCAACCCAATAGCTTAAACTGTTAGATGAATTTTTAAAATATGATTTATACTATTTTCTAATAATGATAATCAATTTAAGGCTAATTTGAACATCTTTTCATATGAGTTTTGAAATTAAAACATTGACTTTGTGATAAATACCAAGAGCAATGAACCATTGTTCCAAAAAAATAGTTGTGATTAACAAATTGAGTGATTGATCCGGAATAACCCCACTTGGCTAGATTAGTAATTTGATTTAATCAATACAACTAGAATTCTGATATAATTTATACCAATTGGAGCAAAATAATACTAGAAAAAGCCTTGCAAACATATGCATTTTACTATTATAAAATTTATCGACTGAAATCTTATTTTAAAATTAGTTCAAATAATGGACAGAAAGTCTTCAACTTGTTTGGTTGAAAAACAAAGAGATGAGAGAAAGGCCTTCAAGAGAGTTGACTCTTTTTTCTTTTTCTTTTTTTAAATATTATTGATGTAGAAAGGGGGTTCACCTCGTTTTTCTCACCGGAAGTTTTGTTTGAATTTCAAAAACTGAAAAAGCTGTGTATGTTCCGGGAAGGTTATTAAGCATAATTAAATCCAAGATTTTGAGCTTGATATTCTTTGTTTTGATAGAGTCAAAGTTTGTGTGGAAATATCGTGAACGGCGAAAGAGAGACAAGCAAACAAAAAATGATGACGAAGATTATAGTGGAAAATATCCTGGCTAGCTAAACAATGTCTGGATATTAGAACTTGAATGGATCTCACTGTGTCTCTAGGTTTTAATCAAAGGTCAGAAGTTGGAAAGGTGCAAGGCGTTGTTGTTGGTTTCTCTCTGTCTATTTATTTATTGTTTTTTAATGTGCCTATTTTAAATCTTATAATAAAAAATAGCATGGCAATCTCTATGTTTTTTGTTGTTTTTTTTTTATTATTTTTATTTATTACAAGTCGATACATATGAGTAGTTGTTAATGTTGCGAGGGAGGAAAAACTATATTTAATGCCCATCATAACAAAAATGAAAAGCTAACTTGGACAACTCTTTTTATATAGGATGTATAAAAGTTCAATCCTAGTAGCTTTCTCTGGAGCTGAACTATTTTATTTTTTTGCACACGAAATGATATTTAGTTGCTGCAAGCATATTTTAAAAAATAAAAATATATACAATTTAAGTTATAAATCCGACTGAATCAAATAAGCTAGCTTTATTTTAATTAGAAAAAAAAAAAACAATAGATAGATTAAATTTAAATTAGGATAACTTGCAAAAATACTTTTTTAAAAAATGATATATCTCAATTTACAACCCATTAAATACAGAAGAATGAAATTGGGTAAAAGAATATCATTAAAAATTGATTCTTGTCAATCCGAGTTAGCATGATAAACTTGTAACCTTGATAATTAGAGTCGAGCCAACTTGGGATATCCTGTCAAATCCATTGCCCAAATCATGAGATTGAAATAACCTGATAAAAAATAAAAAAGAATTATAAAGCTTTTATTTAAAAAAAAAAAACTCGTGTTAACTTTTCAAACACTTGACTCGGGTCATTAAGACCTGAAACACTCTATCTGGAAAAAAAAAATTCATGAAGTCCAATTTCAAATCAATTAAATATTAAAAGATGAAATTGAAAAAAAATAATTCAATTATACAAAATAATTTTAAAAATAGAAATTAAAAGAATGAAGATCAAAATTAAAATAAAAAATAAATTTTATATTATTGAAGGGTGAAACTGAACACAAAAATCAATTCAGTAAAAGGACCCAAAAAAAATCAAAAGAATAAGGATTAAAATTGACATAAAAAGAAAAAAAAAATTTGATTGAAGGTTAAAATTGAAAAATAATAATAACTTTTACAAAAGAAACAAGAAAAAAAAATAGAAATCAAAACAATAAGAACCAAATTAAAAAATATAATTCCATTCAATTTGGATTGAATGATGAAATTAAAAACCAATAAATGTTTTACATAAGGGTCAAACAACAAAATTAGAAATCAAAAGAATAAAGACCAAATTGAAAAATATAATATTTGATAAATTGAGATTGAATGATGAAATTAAAAACAAAATAAAACTTCTACAAAAGAGGCAAGAACAAAAAAAAAAAAAAAGACTGAAATTGAAATACAAACAATAAAGAGGGTCAAACTGTAACTTTTTAGGGAGAAGAGGAGAAAACAAAAGGTCTATCGTTGACAAACCATATCACCAATGTCAATATGCGTCGCTCTATAGGGAAAAAGACATGATTGTGGTTCAAACATGATAAAAGGGTTTTTTTAGATGCTAGGAGAAGCTGCACACACTACCCAAAATACATGCATGCCTCTTATATGCATTTTAGTGTCATGCATGTGCATGTTCTTTTTTGTTGTATTTTTTTATATGTAGCCAAATATGAAATTGCTCCTGAGATAATATGGTACTAAAGAAAAAAACCATTGTGAAAAGATGAAAATACCCTTTGACTCAAGTTTTTAAATTTTTCCTTGTCATGTTGTTTGTTTTGTTTTTCTCCTCCTTAATTGGATCAACAACAGTGATTGTGTGGTTTCTAAAAAGCTTGATTTTTCCTCGTACATTAGCTATAATAAGATTTCTTTAGCTCTTTCAATATTAAAATAGTATTATTTGTTATTATAAACTGTTTTAGTAGCCTTTTCTTCTTTGAAAACAAGTTTGTTAGACTTTTTAGATTTTTTTTAATGTATGGTCTCCTTTCTTTAAGCTTCACGACCAATATGAGTTCCCATTGGACTTCTTCAAGCTTCTTATAAGAGTCAAAGTCAACTTTTAAATAAGTTTTTGAGACATCATTTAGATAACAATTAGGTAAATTCCTTAAAGTATATTTTTAGCTATTTATGTTAAAATCTTCTTATAGTAGGCAACATCATCTATAATGATATACATGTCATAGTGTTTTGTTCCCATAAAATTTTTTCCCATTTTTCCGTTACATCTCTATCAGAATGAGTTTAATGCATTTTTGCTCTATATAATTGCAATGTACTTGGATTTAAAAGTTTTAAAATGAAAAACATAGCTTTTTATAGACTATTTTGGATCCTAGACAATATTGGTTAAGTCATCCAATGTCATTTTTGGTTTTGTTCTATAAAAAGTGTGTCAAGTTTTTATCTCTTTCTAACTATTGATAGAATTAGGTAATAGCTTAGAGAACTAGTGAAAGATTGTTTTAGTCAGCAATGAACTAAATAAAAGGATTTGTTGCATAATCACCACATTGGTCATTGAATTTAGGAACATGCTTTTATATGAATTGTTTGTCCTTTTATAGTTATTTGAATCATCACTTTTTATGCCGCTAGAAATTGTAGGCAACCTATCAACTCATTATGAATATGAATGATTATATATGCAAGCTTAATTGTTTATATAATTTCTATCCTTTTTTTCCTTAAGTGTTTAACTTTGTCTATATTTTCCTTAGCTTGCTAATAGACAGTAAGGTTTGTTATGCAAGAGAATTAGGATTTCTTGTTGCAAAACAACCTATAAGGCATTAATTTCCTTAAGTTGTTGTGATTTGTAATATAGATTACTAAGCCTTGTAAATGACCTATGGTTACCTATATACTTGTGAGGCATCGGTGTATCAATGGCAACTATGACTAGATTTGTTGCGCTAGAGAATAAATGTGATTGATGTGTTTTGGGGTTTCAATATTGTTGGAAAAGGCAAATTCAAGTTTAGGAAGGTTTTTTCTCGATTTAATTATGTGTTATTTTTACTGATTTGGGGTGTATTTTTTGTTGGGATTGGTTTTTTAAGGTTATAAGGGTGTTTTATAGGTTTTTTAAGTAAAAATAGATTTAAAAAAAAATTCAGATTTTTAGGTAAAAAAAATTACATAGCTTAATTTTTCAGCCACCTCTATAGTGATTTAAAAATTTGAGCAGGTAGATGATGCGACATTTGTCCTTTTGCTATGATAAAAAAAAGTAAAAAGGTTAAATGCATGGACCTAGTCTTTAGGTCTACAAATAAACAATATTACAAAAATATATATATTTAAAACAAACAAAAAAAAAATAATTACAAAAAGAAAAGAATAAAAAAATGTAATTAGAGATGAAATCGAGAAAAAAAATGAGGAAAGGGCTTAAATTGGTAATTAATTAAAAATTAGAACATGAAGGACTAAAATGAAAAATGAAGCAAAATACAAAAAATAAGAAAAATACAATCATGGAAGAAATTATGAAAAATATTGATAAAATAGTTAAAATATACTAAATAATTAAAAATTAGAAAATAAATGATTGAGTTGGAAAAGACGACAACATAAGGAAAAAAAATGCAGTTAACGTTGAAATTATGAAGAAATATTAAGGGTTGGAATTGGCTATATAATTAATAATCAGAAAACCAAAGATTATAATAAAAACAAGAAGAAAATAGAAGAATCTTTTTTAGAACATGAAAGTTCCTAATTAAAAGAATCAAAGTGTTTTATGAATGAATGGGATAAAATGATATTGTTTCATGCTTTATATATATATATATATATATATATATATATATATAAAAGAAACAACCTAAAAAGATATTGTTTTGGGTATGCATGGGACAAAAAATTCTTCTTCCCTATGCAAAACGCATGTATCCCTGCAATTCTTGTGTTGTATGAGTTTTGGCAGACTTTGACCTTATTTTATCTTTTTCATACCTCTAGAAAAATCTAAACGACACACCATTCTCCTTTTCCGTATATGTACTTAATGCTCAATAAAAAAATACATGTTTTGACCCTTTGAAACCACTAAAAAACTAGTGCAAAAAGGTAAACACAAACATACTTAGTTAAAGTGTACAACTATGATTGAAGGTTGATAGTATAACAAGGGAACTGATGGCCATGATTAATCCATCAATAAAGGTTTCAGGAGCTTTATTATTAACTATAAATAAAGGAGCAAAGTATGAAATAATAGGAGTCAAACAGATAGAGAAAATATCAAAATAGAGAGAGGAGAAAATGAGAGTTTGAGATAAGAGAAGTGAAACTAATCTAAGCTAGAAGATTAGGAAGGAGAAAAAAGAAGAAAATATGAGAGGAAGAAAAGAGAAAAAAAAAAACCACAAAAAAAAAAAAAAAGAGATTTGGGTTGAGAAAGGAGGTGTTTTGAACCAACTAATAGTAGAGGGAAAAGAAGAAATAAAGAAAGAAAGAAAAATTAAAAAAAAAGAGAAGAAGAAAAATTCAGAGAGAAAACCACCCCAACATTAACATGGCATTGTCTTTACTGTCACAACAACTCCTCTCTCATCTAAAACCATCCTAAGGTAAGCCAAATCATTTTTCCATCTTTTTTTTTTCCTTGAAAGTTATGCATGGTTTACTACTCACAAATACAAATAGTTTACATATTACTATTCATGCATGGCCACTATACATCCATGCATTTTTATTTGTTTCATATTGATGTTATTTATGTTTCATAAAACTATGTTTTTTTTTAATGTATATACATGTAAATATTTAATTTTAAAAATGAAGGAAAAACAACATTAACGAGTTTTTATCAAGTTAAAGTCATGTTTAGACACACACACACACACACAAGGGCGGAGCTAGGAATTTTTCCTGCACTAGGCTATCAAGCAGATATACATAAATTATTTTTCAAGATCAATCATTAACTTGTACATATAAATTTTTCAAGTTAATAATAAAGTTTTAATTCGAGTTTAAAATACATAAAATTGAAAAAAATAATAAATAAATTACACTATCAAAATTGTATCCTTTCATGTTTTGTGGAATATAATTTATTTATGATCGAATCCGAATCAATATCTTTATCAAGCTCTCATTTGATATAAATCATCATAAAATATGCTAAAAACTCATTTTTTATTTTATTGCAAAACACAGTTTTAACATGTTTTATTGTTGAAAATGCTTGCTTTATGGTGGTAATAAAAATAGACAAAGTCCAAATAAGACGAATCAACTTGCCAATTCAAATGATAGTGCTGTGATTTATTTATTTCAACTAATCTCGCATAATGCAGAAATGGTAGATATATTCTAAAAGCTCTTATAATGAATTGCATCAATCTAATAATGCTCTATCTGAGATCTCAAATAATACATCTCTTGTTCATTGAAATCTTCATGATAAAATTTCTTAATAGGCTTGTAAATAGCATCAACTTTAAATGATTTAAAGTTATCTTTAGGTTCTAAAAAAGAGCTAAGTACAAGGAGTTTCATTGTTCCATCACTAAATCTAAAATTTAATTATTCCAACTAAAAATTTATTATTGAGTTAAATATTTCATAATGATAATGTTGGTAAACTGTCACTGATTTTTATTATTGATATAAATGACATATAGTATTTTTATATGAAGTATTCAAATGTGGTATTTTAATCTCATATTGTGTGTAAATAGATTGTACATATGCAAGGAAAAAAATTAAATGCGGCATCTCTCAAAGTTTAAATAATGCTTTATTAGTTGGTAAAAAATAAGATATAATTAAAGTAATTTTCAAGAAGACAATATTTTCTTTTTATCTAATAAAAGATAGACTATTTATATCTAAACTTAATGAAAAATATTTAATTTTCTTAACCAAGATTAATATATTTAATAACATCAGGCTTTTATTACCATAATATTTATAGACTAAAATCTTTTATTCTATATTTTTGAAATCCAAAATGATTTTATCCAACAAATTAATAAGAATATCTTCATGAAAATTATAAAGAAAATAATATAAATAACTTCATGAAGTTATTTATATTATTTTCTTTATCTTTAATATTTTCGTGAAGATATTCTTATTAATTTGTTGGATAAAAGATAGATTATTTATATAAAAACTTAATAAAAAAAAATTCAATATTCAACTAAGTTTCTACTTAGTTATGTGTTTTAGTTGTTTGCTAAGAATCATTTTGCAATCCTAAATATTATTAGATGGGAATACTAATGTCAAATTAGGGCTTTTTGATGGGAATATATTTAGGAAAATTTAATTAAGATATATTATTACTAAAAAACTTTTTTCAAAACTTATTCAAACTATTAATTTTGCATTTGGAGGTTATGATTTATCTTTTTACCTAGACTACAGCCCCTCTTAGCCTTATATACCCCTCCGCCCGTGTGTGTGTGTGTGTGTGTGTGTAATCTTAGGTCTTAATAGCTAGGTTAATATGCCATTTAGTTTTAGGGATCAATATAGACCTAGCATGATAGTCTCAATCTTAAAATATATTTAATAATGAGTCAATAAGTTTTCATCAAATTTTTATTAGGTTTAAATTTGTGTTTTAATACGGTTAGGTCAATATGTCTTCTTATTTTAGATAATAACATTAATCTAGTGTGACATTTGTAAACCAAGATATGAGGTTAATAATAAATCCATGAGTATTCTCAAAATAAGAACTAACATTGGACGATCATAGTATTTTTGTTAAAAAATATAATAATATTAAAAAAGATCAAATATTTTTAAATATATAAATTAATTAATTAATAATTGAGTTGTGAGACTCCTTATTCAAGACATGACACTAACTCAATGAACTTCCAAAAATATTAAATGACACGCAAATAATCTTAAAAAAATATTCTAAATAGTAAATAGCATGCATAAAATAAATTTTTTTAAAAAATACATAACAAATATAACTTTTTTATTAAAAAAAATATAATAAAAATAATTATTATCTTTTTTTTAAAAAATATAACTAATCCCTTAATTATATCTCTCGAACCACTACGTATTTTATGGTTACTAATTTTAATCTCGTTAAAGAAGTGGGTGTTGACATCATTATCCATGTTCCCCTTTCATTTTAGATATTATATTATATTTTTATGTTGAGTGCGGCAATATTTATTTGCATATATAAACCTTAAATTATTTTATTAGACTCATGTTTTAGATTTCGGTTTCATGCTTAGATTTTATTTGGTATTTAAAAAATTTGACCACTGATCTAGTACGGCGTCGCACCAACGACTGATCTAGTGCAGCCAAAGGCTATATAGGAGGCAAATATCTGTTCCGGTCAAAACAAGATATGGATATATTCATCGGAAGGAGATTATTCCGGCTATTTTTTTCTTTTTATTTCTAACACATTTTGCAAAAAATCTGGGGAATCACGGGTTTAACAGATACGCGATCGGGAATCGCGGGTTTAACGAAGAATCTAGCAGCAGTGAAAAGGGAGGAACAGATCAGAAGCTCTGGTTTTTGAGCCAAATTATCACAATGGCAACACACCAAAAGTGATTAGCAGAAAAGGATATGACGAACCCAGCCTGCTGATTCCATGGAGTAGTGCCGCGCGAAGCCTGTAAATGTCCTTGCAAATCAAAACCCTCTTCATGCAGCTTAATAGCAAGCACGCTGACATACCCATATCCACAATTGAATTCTCTCCTAAGAACACCATATTATGGATGGAGTCGGAAAGTATATGGCTGCTGTATACTGCTGAGAAACAGGAAAGAAGAAGGAATCTGAGAAAATCAACACCACCTCTTCGAACAATCATCGCAATGGAATCGGAAAGGATATGGCTGCTGTATACTGCCGAGAAACAGGAAAGAAGAAAGAATCTGAGAAAATCAACACCACCTCTTCGAAGAATCATCGTTATTGTTTTTATTGTTATCCTCTTTCTTGTTTGCGCCTCTCTCCTTGCTTCCGTGTAGTTCCATTCCACCAATACAGGAATCTTTACCACAAATGTTTGAGTCGAAGTAGGATGTTTGAGTTGAAGTAGGATCCACCAAGGTTAAAGGGGCAAACCTCAATTCAACTCCTCCAATTATATTTGTTTTCCTTATCAGTCCTCACACTACACTCCTTTCAATTGGATCCCCCTCCTTACATCTTTCCTCGTTCAGATCCTTCTGCAATTTCTTAAAAGTAATCAGAGACAATATTAAGTAGTGCACTTGGTATTCATTTTTTAACCTACCTTAATTTCTCTCAACTCTTAGGTATAAAAATACCCAATTATAACAACAATTTGTATACTATATTATGATTACTCATGTGCAAGTATGAGAAAAAACTGTGAAGGTGGAATTTTGGCATTTAAAAAAAAATATTTAGATTTACTTATTAAAAATCTAAATATTCAAAGATTTTTTGACCAAATAAGTAATTAATTGGTAATTAATTCGGAATTGAATACCATTTATTTTTTAAAAAAGGAAATTAGTTTGAGTAAGGAAAACAAGAACAAACAATGTTAACGTTAATTCCGATTATTTTAACAGAAGGATGTAATTAGAGAAAGGCTATACAGATGGGGATCTAATTGATAAATTAAAAAAGTCAGAGGACTCAGTAGAATAAATATGAATAATTGGGGACTAACCTAATCTTTTCAAAAATACAAAAGAAAGTGGCATTAGAAAGTGACAGGCAGAGCAGAGCGGCTAAAAAAGTTCCAGATTACCACAAAAAAAAAACTTATAAAAGCAAAAGCCGTAACAAGGCGCTGAGAGAAGACAGACCATTCTTACCAAGAGCCCAGGATGATGTATGGATTCCTGGTTTGCAGAGCATCCCAAAAGGCTACAAGAAATTGGCTTAGCTCATTCAATCTCTCAAGGTGCCCTTTGTTTTGTTTTGTTTTTGAATTGAGGATTTTGTAACAATTGTTTAAATGAGGGGGGAATCTGTTGTTGCAGATCTGTTCATTCCATACCTTTTGCAACAGTAGATGCTGAAGGTATTTCTGGCTCTCAACCCGCTAAAGTACACAACTTGGGTACGTACTCGCTAAAATAGATTCTCAAGTTTTGGAGGAAATAATGATTGAAGAATGAATGAAAATGTGTTTTTTTTTTTTTGGTATAATAGTGCAGGGTAAATGGACAGGATCGTCAACCTGGAATACAATTGTGGATCCTTTAAATGGAGAACCATTCATTAAAATTGCTGAGATAGATGAAACTGGAACTCAGGTATGTGTGTGTGTGTGTGTCACAAACATCCTTTTAATATGTTTGGCCTTCATTTCTACTGAACTGTTGGGATAATTATTATGCAGCCATTTGTAGAGAGTTTGTCGAAGTGTCCCAAGCATGGACTGCACAATCCCTTTAAATCACCAGAGAGGTTTTTTCTATGTATTGTTGATAGACTATATCATGATTGTTCCTTGGAAATGGAAACTTGATGACCATTTTTGGCAGGTATCTTTTATATGGAGACATAACTGCCAAGGCAGCCCGCATGCTTTCGGTTCCAAAGGTTAATTGTTCTGAGTCAAAGAATGATGTCTTCATTCTTCTTTTTAATGCTTTTCAATTGGAAATTCTATTACTGATTCTTTTTTTGTTTAATTTTGTTTGTCAATGTTGATGCAATCCCTTTGGTGATTATTTCAGGTTTCTGATTTCTTCACCAGGTTAATTCAAAGGGTTGCGCCTAAGAGTTACCAGCAAGCTCTTGGTGAAGTGCAAGTTACTCAAAAATTTCTGGAGAATTTCTCAGGTGATCAGGTGAGTTAAGACAAACCTTTCTAAACAACAATTGCCTCAGAAAGGTAAATTCTTGCTGAATGGCATATTGATATTGAATTACCTAGAATATGATTTATTATGCTTTGTTTCCCATTTGAGATGAATGGGTGTGGTATTGATCATTCTATTTGAGAATTTTTCCTGCATGCATAACTCCCTCTCCTGCACTCTACGGCTAATAACAATTCACATTTTCTTGATTCAAAAGGTCCATTTATAAGATATTTTCTATCCTACATGTTCCTTTTCTTTTTTGAAGATATTATTTGCAATGTTTTGCTGACTTTCCTTCAAAAACATTTCTCTGCATGTCACAGGTTCGTTTCCTGGCAAGGTCTTTTGCAGTGCCAGGAAATCATCTTGGACAGCAAAGTCATGGTTTCCGGTGGCCTTATGGTCCTGTAAGTACTTAATGTGCCATATTTTTCAGTTAATAATAACAATTTGGAGATCAATAAGGGATCAAATTATTTCTCAACCAGTTTATGCCATCTGATCTTTAGTCTAGCTTAAGTTACTCAATATGCAATCAGTTAATGCATGCAAAAATTTATTAGAGAGCAGGTGGATATTTTTTAAATTCTTTTTTTTTTTTAAATGCACACAGTTCACCATTCACATGTATGAAAGAATTTGTATGCAGGTTGCAATTATTACTCCGTTCAATTTCCCACTAGAGATTCCTGTACTTCAGTTGATGGGAGCGTTATATATGGGCAACAAACCCATTCTTAAAGTTGATAGCAAGGTATGATAGTTGATGATATGTACAATTGTTGTTTTGTTTCCACTTTCCATTTTGAGGTGTTTTTGTGCAGATTATGACTTCATGATCTGATACGTTTCTTAGGTGTGCATTGTTATGGAGCAAATGATACGCCTACTCCATCACTGTGGAATGCCTTTGAGTGATGTTGACTTCATAAATTCTGATGGGAAGACGATGAACAAGCTTTTGTTGGAGGTTGGTTCTATAGGATATGACCGGTTTTTTCTTCTTCTTTGAACAGTTACTGTTAATATCATCCAAGACATTTTTTATGTAGCATAATGCACTTTCTTTTACTTAGTTTAGTTCGTATATTTTTGTTTAACCTATTAGCTCCGACTTTTCTGGTGAAATTGTTCTATGCCATGGAGAAATTGCATTTCTATTCTTCCCTCCTGTGTTGTATCATAATTAAATATAGTTGTCATTACTAAACTGGAAATTGGAAGAGTTTCTTGAAGCCAAAGTTTTTGTCTGTATCTTACTCTATGATTATTTATTGTGGAATTAAGGCATTGGAAGTGTGGTGGAGGCACAAATGTACATGATGATAGTTTTATCAGACATTGTACAATAACAGATGATGATAGATATTTGTGGATCTGTCCTGGTGATTAAAATTTTCACAATAACGATTTCGGGAAAAATCTCATTTTTTTTAATAGATGTCTCTATGTAACTCTTATAGGCAAATCCACAAATGACCCTCTTCACCGGTAGCTCAAAAGTTGCAGAAAAGTTGGCTGTTGACTTGAAGGGTCAGATTAAATTGGAAGATGCTGGATTTGACTGGAAAATTTTAGGACCAGATGTTAATGAGGTATCTGTAGTTTCTTGCAAATATTATTTACTTTCAACAATAATTTTTTTGTGGATCAGGGCTGATTTCAAATCATCTCTTTCGGTTTCTGAGTGGCAGGTAGATTACATTGCTTGGGTTTGTGACCAGGATGCATATGCATGCAGCGGTCAGAAGTGCTCTGCACAGTCAATTCTATTCATGCATGAGGTTAGCTGCTTTAGGTTTCTATGTTTGGTCTAGTACGCTACTCGTTTGTATCATGATGGCTGAGTTATTATAAGTAAATCTACCTTTTACCATTTGTGTAGCTTTGCTGCCACTATCTTAATTCAGTACCTTGACATTTGGTTCTTTTCTTTTCTTTCTATTAATATGCATGTGCACTGGTGTAGAACTGGTCTGCTACTTCACTCGTATCCAAAATGAAGGATCTCGCAGAGAGAAGGAAATTAGAGGATCTAACTATTGGCCCTGTTCTCACTGTAAGTATGAATGTTATTTATAGAATGGTGTTAGGTTCACATATGGTTTCTTCTTTCCATACTTTTCATCAGTTAGCCAAAATTATTTAATAACTGAGTTATAGCTTGTTGATCGTACTCATAATATCATGATTCAATATGCTAACTGCAGGTTTTTCTGCTCACTTTTTGCAGTTAACAACTGAAGCAATGCTAGACCATATGAATAAATTACTTCAGATTCCAGGTTCAAGGCTGCTTTTTGGTGGAAAACCTCTGGAGAATCATTCCATTCCTTCCATATATGGCGCTCTCAAACCAACGGCCATTTATGTTCCTCTTGAAGAAATTTTAAGGGCCAAAAATTATGAGCTTGTAACAAGAGAAATTTTTGGACCATTCCAGGTAAACGGAGAATTCTTTTTTCAATTGTCATGCTTTTCTAGCTTTATTTTACCTCTTACTAAATATTTCTTTTGAGGGCTATTTCTCATAGCAAAGATGGAGAAGTGTGCTGATGAAACCTGACCAAGCCTTCTAATTGAAATTTGTTTTCAAAGTCTTACCACAAGGTTAATATTATTCTGTGACCTGTAAGTTGGTGATGAGGGGTCCATATGAAACTGGTGGTGAGATAATTTAAATGGTGGTAATTTGTATATCTTATTTAGTTGAGAGGAAACAGCCTATGACTTTTATGGGGAACTACCAGGAAATAGGACATGGATTATCTGCTGGTCACCTCTAAGCCATCTTTTACAGACAATAATACTGGCTTAATATAACTATAAAATATAAAATGACGGGGTGGAAAATTGTGGTTTACTGCCTGTGCCATATGGTTTGAAAATAGTCTGACTTTTATGGGGAACTACTGCCAGGTTACTTGTGCTTGCCTAAGGATCCTGTGATATGTGTACTTCATGTAACTATTAAATAACAAACCAGGGTTTGGAAAACTGTTGTTCATACCTGTTCCTTGTGAAGGTATATTACGAGTGACTTGATATTTAAAAGGTTTTGTTATTCACCCACATGCAATCCAATGTTGTGGTACCCAAGAAGCATGGATATAGCGTTCGGATACAAATATGATCAGTACAGAAGTGACATTTACTTTCATGAGTTTAAGATATGATATGGCAAGGAGTCGGATAACTGATAAAAACATTTTTTTTCTTGTCATTGTGCATGGAATATGGCATTTTGTTTCTGAATTAATAAATATATCGAGGTTGCTATTCATATTAGCTTAACTTCAATAAGTATTATGCATCTGCCAATTTCTTTCCATTACATATTTGAAGTATTCGATGCACATCAGGTAGTGTATCTATTCATCTAATATGGAGAGATATTATTAGAGAAATTTCTGTGTGCTTCATGCTACTGAGATACGACACTTGATTTTCTTCTCTAGTAATATGTGAATGTGTATTTTTACAAGAAGAAGATAAGTGCTATCAACATGGTGGATCCATTTCTATTTGATTCCAGGTTATTACTGAATACAAGAAAGATCAACTCCCAATGGTTTTGGATGCTTTGGAGAGAATGCATGCTCATTTAACGGCTGCCGTAGTTTCAAATGATGTTCTGTTTCTTCAGGCAAGACTCCAAAACATCTTTGCCTCACACCCCACCCCACTCCCAATAGTGAATTTGCTATTAGAGTTTAATGTTTCCCTAAATGATTGATCTAATTACTCACTTTCAGTTGGTTTATTGACTACATGTATATCCAGGAAGTTATTGGCAAAACGGTGAATGGGACTACTTATGCTGGATTAAGAGCAAGAACAACTGGAGCTCCACAGAATCATTGGTAGGATTTCGAATCAGAGTAGTTTTGTTGTTCAAGTAAGCTGAACTGCTTATAAATGTCAAAAATACAATGATGTGTGGCAGGTTTGGACCGGCCGGAGACCCGAGAGGTGCCGGGATTGGCACCCCAGAAGCAATAAAACTTGTTTGGTCTTGCCATAGAGAAGTGATATATGATTTTGGTCCCCTTCCAAAGCGTTGGGAAATTCCACCGAGTACTTGAGGAGTTGTTTTGACTACAAAGAAAAGCTGCAATACTTTATAGCATACAGAAAATTATTGCATGTATCCTTGAACCAATCAGAATTTTCTCTAGTCTTGAAATAAAGTGAAATTTTGTTGCTAGTTAAAGAAAAGACTGTTTAGACCGTTAAATTATATGCTAGATAACAAATAATATTTACGGGTCTTAAAATTATTCATGCTGTGGATCAAAAATAATATTTTTAGATTTAAAATTTATTTTCCAACGAATTCAAATCCAAAATCTAGATCCAAGATCTAGGATCAAAAGATCTGAAGGCTTGGGACTCGAGGTCTAGGGCCTGAGGCCTGAGGCTTAAGTTCAAAGTCTATTTTATTTGGGGTCTCTCTTCTCTAAATATTTTGGTAATTTGTGGGTTTAGTTTGAGGTTTATTTTGTTTAGCGTCTTTTTTTTTTCTAATTTTTTAGATAATTTGTTGGTCTATTTTTAACTTTTAAGTCTCGTATAAATTACAAGAAAATTTTATAATATTTCAATTTTATAGGGTTTTAGGTTTCATTTAACATGTTAGTTAACTAAGAATTTTTTTAAAAATCAATTTTTCATCAAGCTATAATTTATTTTATTCATATTAATAATTTATGTTAAAGTATTTTTGTTGAATAAAAATATCCAATAAAGTAGCTTTTGTGGTTATGGTTTGAAAAAAAATATTTTTATAAAAAGTACTTTTAGTTAAGGTTAGTTTAGTATTTATATATGTTTGGTTAAAACTATGGTTGAAATTGAAGTTAAATAAAAAATAGTTTAATGTGTTTGATTGATAATGCTTTTCAAATTGAGGTTATAAAATAACTAAAAAATACATATATTAATATTGATGGTTTTTAATTGAAATATTGTAGATTTAATTATTGTTATTACATCATGAAATAAACAATATTTTATATAAAATATTTTTTATTGTTTCATTAAACTATCTGCAATTCTATCCCGTATGAAATCCATCCGACAAATACTATAGTTTTCCATGGTTTTCTGAGCGTACAACAATATCAGGTAAAATATTATCAAAAAATAAAATTAGGATTGCGATCAAATTTTGTAAAAGCTACATCATCATGTGATCTTCTTCTAATGTAATTATATAGTGTAATTAAATAATGTTAAACATTAGTTTTTTTTTTTAATAAAACACAATTAAAAATTAAAAAAAATAATTTTTTTTTTTTAATTTTACTGGGTCAGTACCATAATCTAATGTATTTAGATTTGGAATCAAACCTGATTCAGCCATGAACAATGAAGACGAAAGAAGAAGGAGAAGCAATTTCAACTTGCTTTTTGTTACCTTGTGTAATCAAAAATAGTAATGTGTCCACCAACAATAAATTTTAGTAATTAACAAAATAATTTATTTTAGTGGTCTGCTTCAAAAGCAGAAATAGTAAAAAAAAACAAACATTCTCTTTGTCAGTTTGTCTAGTAAGTGTGCTAGTATTTTGATTATAATTACAAATTTACCATATTCTTAAAATAGTGCATGATTATAAATTAAATAAAAATGCTCATTTCTCTAATTATTTTGTGAATTTTGGACAACAAAGGAGACAAAATCTATGCTATCATCGTGATGATTTTTTTTTTTAATTCAACTCTAATTTTTTAAATGATTTCTAAAACCCTCTTATAAAAAATTAATAAAATATTTGTTTGTATCCATCCAACTCCAAAAACAATTTCTCCATACTAAAAAAAATCTTAATTGGGGATTTTCAGTTATTATTATTATTATTATTTGTTCTTTCTTTCACAAATAAGAGCATCTTGGCCGACAAATAAGCAATTTGTTTTTTGGTGTTTAGAGAAATGTTAACCCGGTTCAATGACTGAACCGGGTCCGAGAAGCCTGGGAAAGAGCCACTAATGAAAAACCTCTTAAGCCTAAAACCCTAGCATGCAAACTTATACTCACCTCGCTGAATTCCCCGCGATAGCCGCTCCAACGCTGCTGCTCTCTTCAGGTTTGCTTTCCCTTCTCTTTTCTATTCAATAACGTTTTGCCTTCTGATGATGATATGATATACATATTGTTTGTTTAATCAATCTGAATCAAACATGGGTCTCTTTTTTTTTTTTTTCCTAACATTGTTTTGTTTCATATCGCCTTAAGCTACCATAACGATTCATGGGTCTCTTTTTTGTTCCCATTGGGATTTATTCTTTGGTTGTCAGATTTTCGTAAAAATTAATGTTGGCATAGAAGTTCTTGTGAATTTTATATACTTTCGGATTAGTTTCTAAGATTATATACTGCTTCTTTCACAGGTTTTGTGAATTTCTTGTCATCATGTCTTTGCTTCAAGTGATCACAAAGGCCTCGGCTGATTCTGACCATGTTGTCTCCCAATCTGAATACCCAATAATTTTAAACACAGATGATATTTTCTCCAATCTGAAGCCAGCACTTGAGAACCTGGATGCCACATCACTTGCCAATCCTGTTACTGGATGGCAACTCTCACAATCTGATTCCCAACTCATTGATTCTGGAAAGAAATTCTACACTAAGCTAAAGCGGAAGCTCAAGGATCACAGTAATTTTAACAAGGATGGCTTCTTTGAAATTCTTATTCCATTTCTTGAGAAAATTGGGCACAAGGCTGGTATTGCAGTGGGGATTGATTCCTCTGATGCTGCCTATACTCGTGTGTTGATTGAGAAGGTTGGTTTTTCGATGGGTAGAGATGTGGCTGGTTTGGTTATGAAAGCGTGTATTAGTTTGGAGATCTGGGATTTGGTGGAGACTTTGATTGTTAATCGGATTGTGGATCACTCTTCATATTCGGATTTGGTCACGAGTCTTGTGACGAAAAAAAAGGTCTGACTTGCTCTCCCTGGCCATTCAATATGCTTCGGATTTCGGATTGTCTGAGTTGCTTTCCATTTTGAAATATTTTCTTTGTCCATCAAAGGATGCTTACAGTTGCATGGTGAATGTGAGGAAGGAATGGGAGAGCCAGGCACTGTTAGCTATTGAGATGGCAAGCGATAAGAATCTGTCAGAAAAGAAATCACAAATAGCCAAAGATGCATCAATATTGCTTATGCTTGCACATGATGGGTTCTTAACATCTGAGCTTTGTTTGCATTATTTACTGGCATCGCCAACTGTTGATGAAGCGATATTGACATCTGCAATTAGTAAACTGAATGGTAAAGAGATGATGAGTTTGATTAGGTATTTGGGGAAATGGCTCAGGAAGTATGAGATGTTTCCTCAGGCAGGTCCCTGTCCAAAGGCTTCATGTGCACTGGGTCTAAAGGCCTGTGATTGGGTTCCTAAACTTGAAGATATTGTCAGATGTCTTGGTTTAGTGCTGGATGAAAACTTCTCCTCACTGGTGTTGCATCCTGGCTTCCATGAAGAACTGAATTCTATTGCGGGATTTGCTGCTTCTCTAGCCTCAGAAGCTAAACTCAGTTGCACTGTAGCAAATGTCATTGAGAATTTGAGAACCCAAAGTAAAGGTGAGCAGATTTAGGAACTTGGTGAAGCGATTACCGTTCTACAATCGATGTAATTTCGCCTTCATTTTGGATTTAAGCGGGGTTAATACTAACGTCTCTTGTATTTTTATGATTTTGGGACCAAAATTTTGTCTTCGGTGTTTATCATCTTCTGGTAGACAGAGCAGCTAGTGATTGCCTTGAACAGCTTAAATCAAATTTTTTGTGTTACCCTGTTTGCGAATTTCTGTCTGGTCAATTCGTTGCTCACCTATTTCAGATGGGTGACAAAATGTGGGCATGTATTAGCTCATAAGATGAATGTAAAATTTTAGTTTGCCCACGTTTCATTGGTTTCCCGAGGCTTTTAAGTATCAGCTTGTCCCAGCTTGGATCTAATCTTCCGCCTGTTAAATCCTTTGTCTCAGGACCTGTATTAGGTATATTACTATGCATATTCATGAATCAGTTTATTTTATATCTATGCTTCTACTCTACTCATTATTCATCGAAAAAAAGATTTAGATTTCTATATGAATTTCAGATATCAACTAATGTTCCTTGGTCAGATGAGGCTCCACCACTGGTAACAAAGCAGCATCTCTATGGCAAATCCATTGGCTATCAGTTCATTTTCTTGGTGAAAATAGGTGCCCCATCGGAAGAAAAGTTCAGGTGTAAATTAGTACTTGTTGATATTTGAGATTTTGAGGACTGCAGCGCATATGCGTTTTTTTGAGACGCTATAGCATCAAGTCAGTCAAACTACCGGACAAAAATTACAATTGCTGCGAACAAAGTAAAAGACGTTAGTGCTGGAAACACTTCACTGAAATTGTTGAGAAACCACCATTGAAAAATGGGATGCAATGCGCTTTTTTTTCAAATTTGACATAATTCGCGAAAGTGAAAACAAGACTTTGTGTGAGACTGTTTCACTAAGCTGCAATTTCATCAATATAATAGGCATTCAATTGTAAAAAAACCCAATAGAGAAATGGGTACAAGAGATGGCACCATGAATCTCAGTAGGAGGGGCGCATGGGATGAAATTTTTTTTATAAAAAAATCGAAGGCTAGCTTTCAGTGAGCTAACAACATGAGACAGCTATTCTTGCGTTTAGAGGGATACAAAAATTCTACAACAAGACAACATCCCTCGTTAAATGAAAGCTTTGGGTAAGAAAATAATAGAAGCCCTGCCTATCACCTAAATAGAATCTTTTGAAGAGTGTGAATGAAAGCCAGGAATCCTGGCATGAGTTTGCGGTGAGACAAAATACACCAAGAAATATGCTTTCTCAACTTCTTTTCTCATCCATCTCATCAAAAACCTTCTGTAAGTGCAAAAACACGGCCAGCTAAAGGCTGTGGTAGTCTTTGTACAGCTTCTTGGATTTCCTAGTAACCACAAGTGAAAATCAGCAATTTACTTGAGAAGATTGATAACACTCGACAACATCTCATCACATGTAAAACAACAAATGAGAAACGAATAATGTCAGATTCACAATCTAATCCATTTGGTCCGTTCGAAAGAAATCATCATTAGAATATAGATAGCAGAACTAGAAGAAAGAAAAAGTAAATGATTCCTACAAATCAAATGGTGCTATCTGACTATAGGTCAATATCCAAGCACAAAGCTGATAATTTCATCAGCTTGAGATTGGAATTCTAACATTTAATCAACTTCACAAACCAATACAAGAAGTTGTTTAAGGGTGACAGGTTCTTCATTTCTTGGAGCCCCTTTTCTTTACTTTAATGGTTATTCCTAGAGTTTGGATAAAGGCATCAAGCTATATCCCATAATAAGCACAAGGAACCATCAGAAATATACCTTCACTGTGTAACGAGCTGAAAAATGAATTAGAAGGATTGCTTTGTTCTGAAATTTGTCTGCATAGTTAACTATCTGAAAGATGTATATCAGAAACATAATGTTACTAGCTTAAAAAGATATGCATTGCAGGCAATAAAGAAGAGAGATAACTTTACCTCAAATAGATGAGTGTGCCCATAATCTCTAGCATGCTCAACTGTTACTGTGCCATCAACAAAGGTGCTCTGCACGAGACAGGGGACAATGAGATGATAAACATCCATATGTCTTATGTAAATGCAAACTAAAACAAGAAAAATTTCATCCAAATTATTCCCAATCACCATGATGTCAGCCAAGTTAGAGTTGGCAGTTTCATAAACAAAAGGTTAGACTATTTCAGTAATAATCAACAAAACTAAGGCTTAACAAGCACCGTGTGGAGTAAACATGCGAGTTTAATTAAATTAACTTTGATGCGTTTTTTGTTCCTTAATTGTTTTCATTTACTTATTTCAAACAAAATATGATATGGCCACTTTATGCATAAAAGTTTCTCTGAAATTGTTTGCAAATAAACATGTAGTTTGCCATCAAGAGTTGGCAGTTAGAAAACAAAACACAATTCTTTAAAATATCTCATTAATAATCAACCATGCCTTAACAAGTACTATGCAGATGTGAATTTTAAAAAATTATATTTGATGAGTCTTTTGATCCTTAATTTTTTTCATTTACTTATCTCAAACAATATGATATGGCTGCTTTGAGCATACCATAAGTAATAGAGCTACAAGTTCCCCAGTTATAGGCATTTAAATCACCTAATTTATTGTACGTATCTCATCCCATTCATAAATTTTACAACATCCCATTGTCTTGTCGTATTTATAGAGCTATAGAGTTGAAAGGCAATACACACCTCAATAAACAAAGACAAATATACCCCAAGGATAAATTCTAATACAACTATCATGGCCCATATGGAAGCTTAAACCAAACAAACATGGTTGAGAAAACTAGCAGCTTATAATCACCAACTAAAATCTTAAAGGCACAGCATGAACTCCACACATACAATAGATAGCAGAAAAGTCCAACTCGAAAAGAAAGTGATCAAGGTAATAATATTCAGCTACCAGCTGTAAGCTAAGCAGACTTTTACAATGCATGTGATTTTACTCGGTTTATGATTACTATGCTTAAAAGCATAAGTTCACTTCATAAACATAGGAATTGAAGATGAGAAAGATATCAAGTAACAAAATCAAGAAATAATAAAAGGGATGTACCTCCATAACAAGAACCTTGGCCCTCAAAACATCAATATTGGTTTCATCGATAATGAAGTCTGACATGGTGTCACCAGTAAAAGCGATCTCAGGAGAAGTTACAGTGTTTGTAATCTGTCCATGAGCAAATTTTTCAGGTGATGAATAACATATAGAAGAGCAACTAATCTATAATAGCAGTAAATGCAAAAATCACAATCATGAAAACCTAAATCTCAGTGATTTACTCTCTATCCTCCCCTCTTAACATGAAGAGAAAAAGGGGTTGTTATAATAAAAAACATGCATCATGACTTGGATTAAAAATTTGCGAGAGAAATGCCTTAAAGTTAAACTTAAAACATCTGTTGGGGAGTTTTGAGGGGGAAAATCAACTAAGGCTTTATGAATTTGGTTGAAAAGAAAAATGTTTCTTCCCGTCCAGTAACTGTAAATACGAACCTCAACACCTGATGACTTCAAGCTTTTAATCTCATTCCCAGAAAGGCCAAGGTACTCCTGCTTAAGTTTCTGTTTCACAGAGTAAACCACATAACCCTGCAATACCTCAAGTAGAGTTACCAATCAAATAACTCAGCATGGCTAAAATTAGATGCTCAACCAAAAGAATATTTCTTAAAAATTACGAGAAATATAAGAGCAACCTGACTTTGAATTGCGTGGTACGTTTTGAATGCTCTTACTTTAAGGTCCTTTCTCACATAAAACTCTTGTCCTAGAATTACAAGCTATGTTATCAACACGAGTCAAAATTACTAACAAATGTATGTAACCAGGGGAAACTAAAACATACAGCTAAGGACACAAGACATTACCGACATCGAGAGCGATAAGGTGATGCTTGAGCTCTGACCCATCAAGTCTCCTATGCACCTCAAAGAGTTGTTCGACAGTTTCTTTGATGCAAGTGGGCACAACAACTGTTGGAGGCTTCATTCGGTATAAGCCACGGGTGGCAACATACATAGGCAGTCCTCCCTAACAAAAAAAGCTTGGATTCAATTCCCTTACAAAGACATTACTTATAACAAAAAAATTGAAATCAGAACCAAGAACATTTCAGAAGGATAAAAAAAAGGAGCTATATTGAGAGAAACTTTCTTGAAAAAGAAAAATTGAAGGAAAAGAAAGAACTGACAATATGATCCATGTGAGCATGAGAGATGAAAAGGAAGTCCTGTGAGATAGCACGTTGTGGGCATCGACCAATATCGAAAGCCATATTGAGAGAAGAGAAAATAATGCAAGTTTCATGCCCTCCTATTGACAATCCCTCCACTGGGTACCCTTCAATTATTCTTTTCGTCTCTTCTTCCTTTCTCTTTTCCCGAACTGAATCATCACTCTCGTTCTCTTCTCCTCTTTCTTTTCTTCTTTCCATCTCTTCTCCTATGGACAAATCCCCCAACGGGGCACGAGCTAGAAGGGAAGAAGAAGAACAAGGGGTTTGAATTATTGGGCAAATCTTAGATTAGTACACCAACTACATGTAATTTCTTAATTAGGTCCCTTAACTACTGAATTTTCAATTACAAATATGTAAAATTACACCTCAAATATGTAAAATTACGACAAAAGCAAGAAAATTGAGCTTTGCAACTACATCTTATCTTATTTTTTAAGATACACCAACAAAACACATATCTTCTGAAGATAATAAATAAAAAAAGTTATTGAAATATCAAACTTTTCAAAACCTTAACGATTAATCTAAAAAATCAAAGCAAAAATACCTTGTAATCGTACTTTGACTGATCAAATTCCTCACTTCTCTAAAAAAAAAATTTAAGATTTTTGTCTTTTTGGACTGTATTCTCTCCTCTACTATCAAAAAATAATTTCTCTTTTTTAATTCTACCCAACATAAATTTCCATTTTTTTGGTTTTATAGATATGTTTTAAAAGGTAATTTTTTTTTTTCATTTTTTTTTTGTTGCTTTCACTATGAATAGTTTTGTATGTCTTTTGTGCTTGTCTTTTTTATAAACAACACCAAAATTAATACACGATCTGGAATCTCTTTATTTTGTAGTTGTATAAAAAAAAACAAATGAAGTTCAATTTTTTTTCTTCTCATAATTTTGTATTTATTATTGATGAATTTATTTATAGATCTGAGTTGATTTTAGAGGCATAAAAACAAGGAGATGCTGAAAAATTATTTGGGAACAAAAGAGAAGGTGCTATAAAATTAAGAATGTGTTTCTTTTTCTACAAATATTTAACTAATTACTTGTTTTTAATAATATATAAATTAAAGTTTTGGTGTTGTGTATTGTTCTTGTTTACAATATTGTAAATATATGGTGATGTGATGTAGGTTAATTAAACACAGCCATTTCTTTCTCGCATGCCAATATGAAAAAAAAATTGAGTGTTGTGAATTAGGTTAATTAACCATTTATATTTTTAGGTCATTTGCATTTCTGTCTTAACAATATTACAAACTTTGTTGATTGTTCTTATTTACAATCTATTAATTTTGATTTTGTTATTGTCCTTTTAGGCTAAAATTGTGCTACTTCATTTTAATTCTTTTAGGACTTGATGCTATAAAATGCTTTGATGGATGGTTTCTTTTGAGAATTTAGAATTGGGCTAAGAGGGTTTATAAGAAACAATAAACAATTTCCTGGTTTGATATAAAAAGTAATTGTAGTCAATTTAATTCGATGTTTGGTCTGTGATGGGTTTTGGTTGAAGAAACTGTGCTATCTATTTATTTTTCCATTACATTGGTAAAGGACCATTACAATTATCTCATGTTATATTAGATCAAAATGGCACTAATCTTGTCAATCAATGTATCATTAATATCAAATACACAGTATGCCTTGTCTCTTATTTTTGTACCAATTTTTCATGAAGATTTGCAGAAGTAATGTGTAATGTTTTTTTCTAGAGTAGCTTGTTTTATGGAAAGGTTAGAATTTTGATAGAATGGTAATTAATTTTAGTTGATGTCATTATACATTGCATTACATGTTTGATCTAACTACCATATATATATATATATATATATATATATATATATATATATATATTTGATGGTCTCAGTTTATTTTTGGGATTGAAAGTCTTTTTCTTTTCATTTCAATGTTGTTTACTCTGTTGATTGTTTGAATTTTTGTATGTTAACTATACTTCCATCCAAGATTAGTCAAATTCTAAACATGTTATAATTCATTATGTTTGCTTTCAAATATGTTATCCAACTAGAAATGGAAGGTTCTGAAACTATAGATAAAGCTTTTTGGACTAAAGTAATGTTGCATACCTTTTGTGACCCTTGCATCAATGCTATTGGCATGACAATGAAACCAAATACTCATTTCAACAAAGCTAGTTGAAAATATTTGTTGACAGCTTTCAAAGAACAAACTTGTCATACATTCACCAAGATACAATTGAAGAACAAATGGGATGGTTGCAAAAATGATTGGAGGATATGGACGAAGCTCATTTCTAAAACTGGTGTGGGCTATAGTAATGAATTATGAACAATTTCTGCTAGTGATGAGTGGAAGAAAACAAAACTTCATGTCATTTGTCATGATCCTTAATCCTTAATTTGTTTAAATCTCAGTTTAGTAATTACTAAATTATTTGAAGTTTTATGAAATAATTTCATTTGTTTTGTGTAGGAAATAAGAGGAGTAAAAAAAGTTTAGGCAAGTTGGTATCGAACCGTATTTACATATGAAGTTTGACAAAATATTCTTAAATATTATACTATTAGAAAGTATGTGTGGGCACCATTGTCTGGAGTCTTATGTGGTGATAATGTTAGTGTTAATGGCAATCAAAATGCCAATGTGAAACAACCTGGTTTGGAAGAAGGAGATAGTGATTCAGAAGATGATGGAATTTCAAATTTCATCGATGATGTTTGTAACATGGTTAGAGGGGTTGATATGTCCAGCTATAGCAACACATGCAGTAGTGGCAAGAGAAAAGAGATAGAATGTTCTGCGATTCAAGTTGGGAAAAAAAGAAGGAATTTTGAAATTGGGTTACACCTATTGTCACGTTGGGATCAATTGGTTGACAACATGTCAAACAATAGTGATTCAACATCTATTTGCAAAGATAGAAAATGGTGTAGTATTCCTGAGGTTATGAGCGAGCTTTACTCAATTGAAGGAGTTAATATGGAGATGATTTTCATGGGTTTGCTGATGAGTTTCTGGGTTTGAGAAGGAATAGAGAAATGTTGTCAACTATTGGTAGTCTTGAAAACAAGATGAAATAGTTATAAAGAATGTATATGTAAGATTCCACATCAAAAGCGAGCGCCAAACGCGTTTTGGGGTCATGCGTGGCTACCAAGAACAAAATTGTGAGGGGGACTTGGGTGGAAGCCTTGGATTTGGATGGACTGGGAGGCCTAAAGCAGATAATATCTTGCTACTGAGGTGACATGTTACAATATACACAACATAAAACACCTTAGATGGAGAAGTATATATTAATCCCAAATGCATGATTTCATTTATTCTTTGGTAATTTTATTAAGAATGATATTTAACATGTTTTGAAATTTCTTATAATTTATATAAATTTACAGATCAATGTTGTGGTAGTTTTCTCAAGATGATATTGAATAATAATTTCTTTATATTGGTTCAGGGGTGTAAATAAATTTAACAATTGAATCTATCAATTATTGGTGGCTACAATCAGTTAGGTTATGGAACATTAACATTTTTTATGTTCATGTTATGAAAGGTAGATTAGTTTAGTTAAAAACTTTGGTGTTATTTAATAATTGTTGAGTATGATGAATTGCGATCTTGTTAAGTAATTCTGGGAAAATACTATTCAATTTTCTATGAGATTGGTTGATGACGAGGACAATGCTTTTAGTTTTATTTGACAAAACAAATTTGGCATATAGATTCCACTAGTTGATGATGCGGACAAAGGGTGTGGTTTTATATGACAGAACAAATTTGGCTTATGAATTATTATACGTAGGAAATCCAATTATAAAGAAGTTGGATATGTGCACAATGTTATATAAATATTGTGTTCTTTCAATAACAAAATTAATTTAAAGCAAAATATAAACTATACATGAGTGTAATTAACTATAAGGAAAAGGAAAAAAACATACAAAAAGTCAAACATGTTAAGAAAATATTAATCATATATCACGGGATGCACAAATCAAAAGCTAGGATCTCAAATCCACAAGTAATCAATTGTGGTAAATTAAAGGTACAAGAAAACTTTTCACATGCTGACAAAATACATTGCATCACAAGTTATACACAACTTGCACAAGAAACAAATAAAAATGACATGACATGATAAATGAATCAAAATGTTTACAAATGGTATAGACAAATAAAGTTATAAATGAATGAATTATTGAAGAGCAAACTCTATACAAAAGATAACAACAAATGCAAAGAATTATTATTGTATTGAAATTTTTCACACAATAGCAATGACATCAAAGTCATGCCAATATACACTTGAAATTTCATCAATTACACATGTCTCTATATTTTATAGAAGGCAATGCTTCTTTTCTCCAAGTTCATAAATTATTATTTCCAAAGAACATATTTTCTACAAGAATTATTTACACATCAGAGCATAATAAAAACACAGAGGTAAGTAATCAATTTTTTATATGTTATTATTCATTTTTTTTTCATGTATGTTTGGTTTTTGTTATTGTATTTGATTTGAAAAACTGGTGTTTAATATTATTCATTTGTTTATTTAGTTAGCATTATAAATATGGAAGATGCATGCTTTAATGCAGTATTTAGTGAAAATCTTGATGATGATTATGAAAACATAATAGATTGTGTTGTTGATCACATTATTTAATAGGGAAAGCAGTGCCCACGATACATATATTTTTCTTGAGGTTATTTCCAATAGATATATAAAATTTCTTAAACCACCGTAAGGTAGTTATATGATAGAAATTGTTATGTAATTATAAGTATAATAATTTGCTTTTTATTTACTAATATTATGACAAATTTAAAATGCTGATTGTAATTACAGGTAAATACTATTTGGTTGGTGCTGGATATCCCAAAAAGTATGGGTATTTAGGTCTATATAAAGGTGAGAGATATCACTTACAAGATTTTAGACGTTGGGGACAACCAATAAATCAACAAGAAGTTTTAATCGTGCACACTCATCGCTACATAATGTGATAAAACGTTCTTTTAGAGTATGTAAATAAAGGTAGATGATTTTATAAAACATACATGCTTATCCATACAAAATGCAAGTTGAAATGTAGTGGCATTAGTGGCACTACATAATTACATTATAATGAGATCACATGATGATGCAACATTCATAAAATTTGATCGTTATCCCAATTTTATTCTTGATGATATTTTATTGATGTTATTGCATGCTCAAGAAGCCATAGAAATTGTAGGCCTTGGAAGATGAGTTTTGTATATGATGAAATTATAGACAGTTTAATGGAACAATAAAAAATGTTTTGTACAAAGTATTATTTATTTCATGATGTAATAGTAGTAGTAGTTAAATCTACAATATTTTAATTAAAAATTATCAATATTAATATATATCTTTTTCAGTTATTTTATAAGCTCAATTTGAAAAGCATTCTTACTCAAACACATTAAACTACATTTTGTTCAACCTCAATTTCAATCATAGTTTTAACCAAACATATATTTTATTAACCCAATCTCAACTAAAAGTATTATTTATAAATATATTTTTTTAAAACCATAATCATAAAAAGCTACCACAATATTAAACACACTCTTAATGAGATCTTTAATTATCTTAGAAAGAACATGTCATAATTGAAAATTTAATTTTTTTAATTTATTGTATCATTTCTACTCTCATTGTATTTTTTCCTATGATCTTGGCAAATGATTCAAGTGTTATGATTTTAGCTACCAAGCCTTAAGTTTTATAATTTTATGTATTCACTTGGAAATTTTTTCATGATAGTGAACTCAATAGTAGATGCATTTTTCTCTTAAATATTATTGTTTATATATTAATACATAATCAAAATAATTATAATTTAGTATATGTCTAGAGTAATATGGTTAATAATGATTTTAAAAATATTTTTAATTGAATATTTATTAAATATTATTTTTATTTTTAACATCAACAAGTTAAAATCATAAAAAAACTTTAAAAAATAAATTTAATTATTCGTTAAACAAAAAAATAATTAAAAAAATGAACTAAACCACATCACTAAGCACACTCTTTTAGTTTACACACTTATTCCTAAATAGAAGTATTTTTATACCTAACACTAGAAGAAATTAAGACTTTTAGATAATGTTTTGAAAACATGACCTAAATACTATTTGATAAAAAAAATAATTTTTCTTGCATAAAATTAATTTTAAAAAGTTTTTGAATCGTTTTAATATATTGATATTAAAAATAAATTTTAAAAAATAAAAAAAATATTATTTTAATATATTTTTAAATAAAATTGTTTTTTTTAAAATAACAACTATGATACCAAAATTCTACCTTAAATTACTTAGCTTGTGCATAGGTGCTTAAATTCGAATTCTTTTACCACAATGGCATGTACAAGGAAAGGTTGATAGATGTGGCACCTAATTGATAAAGCCGGTAGTTGAGGGAGCTATTCGAGAAATTATATATAATAGGGGGACTAATCGTAAGTTTTCCAAACAAATTTAAGTAGCCTCTTCTCTCTACTGAATCAAATCAGTCAATAATGGATCATCAATGGCGACCACTACCACCTCCTCACCCTACCTGTATCTGCCCTATCTGCTCCTTTTCTCACTTCCCATTCTGTCCTCCCCTCCCCCCCCTCCCCCGCCTCCTCCTCCTCAATACAATCAAAGCCCTAGATTCCCACCTCCACCTCCACCACCGCAGCCCGAACACCCGTATCATTCTGGCCCACCCAACCCATACATGGTCGTCAACCCTAACCAGGGGTGGCAGTGGCACAGAGAAGACGGATATGGACATCCCAATCCCATGTATGATTATTATAGGAATAGCACTGCGAGTTGTATTAATGGTGAAGCTGATCGGAGCTATAAGAGGCCAAGGGTTGATGGTAGCATTGGATCTGGTATGTTTGGATACGAGAATAATCAAAGTCCAGCTAATTTTTTTTCGGATGACGAGCGTAGATTGAAGCTGATTCGCGATCATGGCAACACAACTAGTCTGTATAGTCCTTTTCCGCCCACACATGATGATATGAATAATAATAACTGGAAAAATCAGCCAATGCCTAATTCCGCCGAAATGAGGCGGCAGCAGCTGCCAATTGAAAGTGTTTACCATGAAAATAATAGGGTGTTTGGAGGACATCCGACGCCGCCTCCGCCTCCGCCAACTTCACCGCCACCGCCTCTTCCTATGGAACCACCACTCCTCCCTTCACCCCCCAAGTCAACATCTGCTTTGTTTCCTGTTCCTATTAATTCCGCAGCTACCAATCCTTATCTGCATAACAACTCATCTGGGTTTGTTTCTGAGGTACTGTTGCTTTGTTTTGCTGTTTGTTTTCACTTCGGTCAATTAGAATCTTTCGTTATAACCTTTTCGGTTGGATGTTTGAAGGAATGGAAACAATCCTCTGGAAAAACTTTTTTGCATAAGAAATTGTCTCCAGAGAGGCCAATAGTAGTTGATGCTTCTCACTTGTTTAAGATGCCTCATCGTGCAACTCGCCCCAATCATATTGTGATAATTCTTAGAGGGCTTCCAGGTGAGATACTGTTTTCTTTGCTAGAGTTAAGTAAATACCAGATAGAATACACTTCAATTCCTGTGTTTTATATTCACCTTGAATCTGTTTTGTTTCCCCCACTTCACTTGAGTTCAAGTCAATCATCATCTGCTGCTATGTTTGGAAAATTGATTTTCATACTTCTGAGTGCTAGGTTTGAAGAAGCTGGCTTGTTATCTGAACAAACTAAAGATTGCTGTTTCATTTTCTTTCTTTCTTTTTCTTGTGTATTTTAAACATATAAAAATCAATTAAATGTTGTTCGAAGGAACTTGATGCCCTGAGAGGTAGGGAAGTATTGTTCTAATTTTCTTAGTTTAAAATTCACATTTGTTGGGTTAACATCTAGCAAAAATATTCTTAGATGTTAATTTTAACTAACTTTTCATTGGACATGTGCTATGCCCTTGAAAGGCTTGGTGGGTTTTTTAAAATTTCAATTGTCTGCTAGCTGTAATTCTCTTAAGACAAAAATCTCAAACAAATAATGGCAAATCTTAGATGGGTGAGGATGACATGTATAGATGCAGTGCAATGACCTTGGGTGTTAGCTTCTCTTTTGTCATTCTAAATTTGTTTATCACTTTTTCTACGAAAAATTATTTGCAAGGTAATGGATAAGTTTATGCAAGCATCTGCATTTGCAGCTATTCAAATGATAAGATGTTATATGCTGTGTACATAAACTGTAATTAGAGAACTGAAGATGCCTATTGCAGCTTCTAGTTTGCATACTTACTTCACTTCATATACTTAAAGGCAGTGGTAAAAGTTACTTAGCAAAGACGATGCGTGACCTTGAGGTTGAAAATGGTGGTAATGTGCCACGAATTCATTCCATGGATGACTATTTCATGACTGAAGTTGAAAAGGTGCGTCGTTTTTGTTTGGTCTACGTGAATGACTATAAAATCTCCTAATTTCATTGAAGTTTGTGTATTTTCAATATGCTGACAAGTATTATCTTCCATGCCAACAGGTTGAAGACGGTGATGCTTCAAAATCTTCAAGCTCTACAAGAGGCAAGAAACCAATTGTAAAGAAGGTGGTCATGGAGTATTGTTATGAACCTGAAATGGAAGAGGTAATGCTAATAAATGCTTCTAGAGCTAAGAAATTTGGTTAAAAAAAAAACCAGAATATGCCTTTTCAGTCTCCTTGCTTTGCATTTATGTATTCATGAGAACACAAATTTTATGGTAGAGGTTATGTAAAAAATAATATTTCTGTCATTGATAGCATCACAACATGTGTAGAAATGTGCTAGTTGGTTTGTCTTGTGCAAAAGATGAACTACAGAACAACTACAATTATAAGTTACTTGCTTGCTCTATCTTCTAAGAATTCCAACCTGCTGGAATTATGTTCTGATAACTTTATCGAAACACTTACTTTTTTCTGTCTGTTACTTAATTTATTGTTTTCTCAAATCTCATGTTGTCTATCCTTACAATAGGCTTATCGAGAAAGCTTGTTGAAAGCATTCAAGAAGACCCTTGAGGAGGGAACTTTCACCCTTGTCATTGGTATGTTTTTTGTTTTGGAAACCATTTAATTGATGACAAACGCCTTTTATTATCCCTGCAAAATTTCTCCATTTTTAATCATCTTCTGAAATACCTTTTTAAAGTTATTGGAACTCTTTAAATGTTCATTTATTTCAAGATGGTAAGTTGCAATTTATATTGACAATATGTACCAATTTGGCAGCATGGTTTCATTTCGCTTGATGCTAAGAAAGTACTTTATCTGGTTTAATGTCTCATTCCATGTTTCTATGATAGTTGTTGCACAAACTCAATGTTCTTCGTGTCTAATGGGCTTGACTTATTGAGTATATTAGGAAGTGAGGATCTCTTGTTCATTTTTTTTTTTTAATTTTTTTTTATGTCTTCAAATAAATTTTCAAACCATAGGCTTGAAACAAAAGACAAAGTGATTCAGGGTTCTTGCAGATATCTTTGGTTTTTAAGGCACCCAACAAATTAAATCATCTAGCCTCATTATAGATTTAGTGGTGATGCAGTGCTCCATGCACTGCTTTCATTGTAACTAACTACAGATGCAGTTTTGTGCGGCAATTGACCCTTTTGTGCTGGTATGTGTGCTTCGTCTTAGTGGATGACCGCAATCTGCGGGTAGCTGATTTTGCTCAATTTTGGGCAATTGCAAAGGTATACCCTCACTTCTCTCTTGTGACAAGCTCTGCGAGTAAATATGTTCTCATTTCCCGATGTCCTTGGAATATGTTGAAGAATGAGGTCTTCAGGTCCTCATTCTTAAATGCGGATCTTTGTGTAGTTGGATAGAACTAATATCTGTATGCTGTGCTTTCACTTTTCTTTTTAATTTTGCCTGGGCTTCCCATTGCTGGATGTTCCTCCCGTGGTCAGTGTTCACTTTTCAGTACAGTTTATTTTTCTTTCTTCATGATCTCTTTGTAGTTCGATTGGATGATAGCTGCGTCTGCTGTGTTTTTCATTTTTTCTCTTGTAAATTATGATTATGAAACTATAACCAACTTGTAGCTTTTGCAAAAAAAGTTTATTTGAGCTGAAATACAAGAATGAATTTCAGTTCATTAGCAGATCAATTAATCATATTTCTGCTTATTGTTCAGAAATCCCTTTGATTAATATATTATTGATCTACTAAAATTAATTTAACTGATCAGAAATCCATTCAATTGACATAATTGATAAATTGATTAGAAATTCCTTGGGGGAGAAATATGAGAATGACATTTCATTTCATTAGTCAATCAATTAATCAAACAGATTTCTGCTCGAGTTTTTGAAGTGTAGCCCTTCTGTTTATAGGTTGAGTCAATACTTGAAAAGAGGTTGGGAATTTATTTGGTGTATTAGATGCTTAAGTTTGTAGTCATCCTTATGATGATCATAATTTTAAAAGACTTCCACTTCTTATTTTTCAGAGGCAAGCCTTCTTTGTTAGATATGTAAATGTTGGTGATTGAAGGAATGCTGGCATGCCTTGTAATATATCTATGATGTATTAGCTAATACCTTGGCAGCTATGTGTAGTTTAGAGTTGTCTGGGCTGCAGTAATTGTAAATTCTTCTCTGTTGCGCTACTAACTCCATATGAAGCTTTTGTTGTTCTTCCCCCTTGTAATCACCAGAATATTGGTTTTTGTGCTTCTGGATGACGTCTACTTATTAAAAGCATCAGCGAACAGTTTTACATAAAATGTTAGTGAAAACATGGTTTACATATCTTGTTTTGGGGCTGCTTTGTATATGTGCCTTGTTATTTATGTGGATGATTTTTAGAATTTCCAGGTCCATATGATGTAGTTTTTGAAAAAGTTGCATTTTTACCTTGTTTGGTGAATTGGACTTGATTGTTGCTACCTTGCTGATGCCACTTATCAACTCATAGAAGTTTGATTCTCATTGTATAGCTAATGTGATTGGTCTAGAGTGCCCAATTTTAATCCGATTGCTTGCATTTCCTTAATATTACATTCCTAGGAAACCCAGTGATGAGAGCATTGCTCAGTGATAGTCAATGCAAAGAATCTATTGGGAAATTCAGGATTTAGATTTTTTGGCTCGTCAATTTGTTTGATTCAAATTTGAGGTTGCTTGGAAGATCTTTTCCCTGAAGTCTAATTTATTTACAAGCTTTGTGAGTTTCTAATAACTGGTCGCATCCTTTAATCATAATTTCAATTCAGTAAAATTCAACCACCTGATTTGATTCCTATTTGCCCCATGGCACCCTTAAGTTTTTTGAGATCACAGGCCTAAGGAATGGGTGATGGATCCAAAAGGTGTCATATATTATACTCTTTCATTCAATGTGTTCATCTGAAAGTGCTACCCTCTCTTTGAGTATTTGAAGCAACTTTTGTTTGAATGGTGGTGGTGTAGAATCAGAGAGTTGTTGATTAGTTTTATATTTTCTTATTAGTTGCATCACTTACTACATCTTTTTCTTTTTAAATTTTTATCTCAGAGATCAGGCTACGAAGTTTACATATCAGAGGCTACATATAAAGACCCTGTAGTGAGTTTCAATCTACATTCTAGTTTTTTTTGGGTTGATTACTGTTATATCTTCTTCCCACTGCACCACACTTGCATAATATGCAATTAGCCATTCAAATTTATTGTTCTTACACTTTTTGCAATTAATCTGATAGTAACCGAGGCCTCAACATTTAAACATAAGTCTAGTTTCGAAGCCTAAATTGGAAAGAAAATTCATTTTGCTAGATAGTTACATCACTTTGATAATCCTGTGGAATTGCAGGGTTGTGCTGCTAGGAATGTACATGGTTTTACCATAGATGAAATACAAACAATGGCCCGGCGGTGGGAAGAAGCTCCATTGATTTACACTCAATTGGACATCAAGGTTTGTTATGTCTAGTATCTTAGTTTTAATGGATTAAATGATAGGACGTTCGAAATGGTTCAAAATTGTGGAATACAAAATTGAATATGCTATCCAAAAGTGCATTAACTTTTCAAGCTTGACAAAATTGGGAACCAACAAGTGTATTTATCATAGACTCTTAAACTTCAGAGCCAGTCTTTTGACTTATGGTAACTTCTGTGATATTTTGCTGGCATGGCAGTCATTATTCTGTGGAGATGACCTGAAGAAAAATGGAATTCAAGAGGTAAGTGAATGTCATGTTGTTGTATTGATGCCTTTTATTTTCTTCTCCCGAGTTAAGAGAAAGTTCATCTTCATGCTACATTGATGCTTTCTTTCTCTCCTGAGTAGAAAAAAAGTTCATCTTGATTTATGTGGTCTCACTTAGATGTATTTAATAGCTGTTTTAGTGTACAGGTAAAAGCAAAAATAGTTAAATAAATTATTATTATTATTATATTATTTTGTTGTTTCATTGTTCTTCTGAATATCTTTATTGATATGGCAATAATGGACACCATAATTGACTTTTATTAGTAAGGGCAAATTATAATCGTTGTGGAAGTGTGATCCTACTCTGAGTGTGGGATGAACTGCCTTGAGTAGCTTTCCTTTGTGCACTCTATGTGCTGTTTGGTGCAAATATCATAGCTTAGATGTTGCCTAGGACACGGAATTTGTAGTCAGTGATTTGATTTTATTTCTTGTATTGAATCTGCCAGGTTGACATGGACACTGAAGATGGAGACTTTGGTAATCCATCAAACCTCCAGGAAGGAAAGCCTGAGAAGACAATAGTTCCTCCCATAGAAGACGCACCTCATGGTATATTTTAACTCTCTGCTTTCAACGCTTCCATATAATCTTGTTGATCTTTTATTGGGCTTGAGGAGTTTTTAATATCCAGCCTTCCATGGAAATAAGGTTCCTTTTGCATAAATTCCGACGCACTGGTCAGTTCTGGGAGTTGTAAAATCTAATGAGGTTAAAAATGATTTCAATTATGCCTCAAGTGGTTGTGGATAAGTGTTGTTAGCACTCCAGAGTTAAAACTTTCAGGTTGAGAAGTTTTCCCTAGGAATGATGCTATTTCCACACATTACAAATACTAAACTATAAAAAAGTACCTCTATTTTCAACGTGATATAGTTTAGTCCCTCTTCATCGAAAACCTAATGTTTAGTGCCCTGACTGGCTGATCAGAATTGACTATTTTTTCATTATCTAAATTCTTGATGCCTTAAAAGTTAACAATCAATTAACAAGACAAACTATAATGGCACTAAAAATGTCACAAGTTCTTAAAATGCCAGAACTTCAATTAATGGAATAACATCAATGCTAGTCAAGGTACCAAACAATATGTTTTTAAAAAAGAGGGGCTTCTATATTATTTACTTACCTTACAGCTTTCCAATGCAAATTCTCTTCTGAATCAGTAGCTGAACCCCTCTCTGAAATTTGTGATATGCCAAGGTTTAATATTCCCTTATGCACCATACATTTAGCTGAAACTGTCTTATGTTGTCAATGTCCAAAATGGCCATGTGCATGAACTTCTCAACTAAGCTAAAGATCAGTAGTTCCTGACTGATGGCTCAATTTGTAAATGATTTGGCAGAATTTCTTCTCGGGGGAATGCCAATAAGTTGTTGTACTATAATTAATGAGGGGGAATGCACTTATGTTGCGTGGACTATGAATATGATCTAAATGGTCATCTGGATTGTGAGGATTTTAGTCTTGGCAGTTTGCATGTAATGAATATCATATTTGAATAACATCTCTACTATTAACATCCTATTTTCAGTTTTCTATAAAGAGATTTATTAGTTAAACAGTTATAAATTCCTGTTATGTTTCCCAGTTCACTGTGAGACAAACTTTTGTGTATAACTTTGTTAGATTCTTCTATTTACTATCATTTAAACTTTAGTTCCTGCAAAAGACAGTAAGAGATGGAATGCTGAAGAGGACCATCCTTCAGGATTGAAAGAATTGGGTAAAAGTAAATGGTCAGATGATTTAGATGAAGGTGACACAAAAGGATCTGAAAGCATGAGGACTAATAATGCTCTTTCTGGGTTGGTTCAAGCTTATCAAAAGCAACGAAAATCAGTGCATTGGAGTGACCAGGTAGCTATAACATACGCTGCTATTATTTTGTTATATATTGACTCAGTAGAACTATTGAAATCTCTCAAGTATATTGTATTACATTGTCTTGAAACAGTAGGCATCCCCATTATCATTAGGTTTGAATGATTCATTCTTTATTAAAATATAAATAAATAAATAATACAAACTTAACTATGTTTTCATATATTAGTAGTGTATAGAATTTAAATGCATGTACAAACAACAACAATATATCATTCTTAACATGAGGTAGTAATGAAATCACTTCCGGCATCAATCTTTTGAGATGCACTCTTGGAAAGCATAAGCCTCACGAGATTAAGCATATGTCTTCACTGCAATTTCCTTGCCTTTAATCTTACTTTGATGTGTACAAGTTTTTTGGGCAAAAGACTATAGTAGACTACTGTCTGCTTTTGGCAGTCATTGGTGAGACATGATTGAAAAGCAGGACCTCCTTTCTTGCTAGGGTACTTGCAATGTAACTGACAGGCTTATTTCTAAGCAACCGAAGTTTATCTTATTTATAATATGGAAATGTACAATGCTTGTCTGTTTTCCATCATTTTTAGTCGGTTGCTTTATATACACTTCTTAGACTATAATTATATGTGCATTTCGCATGTTATGTGCTTACATATTTTTAGTTTCACATTTGTCTTTTATTATAGTCAGTCATGCTAAGAGGTCAAGGCATTCCAAACAATTTCATAGTATATTTTTAGTCTTTTATAACGAAGTACTATGTTTAAGCCAAAAAAAAAAATTTTTTTTTTTTTTTTCATGATTTTTAAAATTTTCCTTGTGTATATATTTTTGTTAGGTCTTCTTGAAGCTTGTGGCATGCCTTGTAGGAGGATAGATGGCTTGTCTTATGCTTTCTTTTTGTAAAACCTGGCACTAAGGAACAGTTAGTAGAAAACTTCTATGTCGTTGAAGGTCTGTAAGCATTACAACCTCATTACATTACTTGAGAGCGGCCCATCACGAACTGGCTGGGCATATCTGAAATTCTTGTGAGAGAACCACGATGATTTGCTTTACATTGAAGAAAATATCTGAGAGGAGTCCACATAACATGGCTCTATGTCAGGGACACTATCAATATTTTAACATTGGTCAATGACTTTGTTTCATTGCATAAGCGAGTGCTGCACTGAATGAATTGAAACCCACCACCACATGAATAATTAATGCTCTGCTTAAAAGTTATTGTCACTTTACAGGTTGGGGATACTGGGTTTTCTATAGTTGCAGCAAAGAAAGCAAATATGTTGTCTCTAGTTATTGGACCGGGTGCTGGATACAACTTGGTAAGCGTTACGGCTATCTCAGCTTCTTGTTCATTATTAGATGTTCCGTTCTTGAAGAAGACTACTTTTGATCAATTATAAATCTTTTGAAACACAATAAAATGATATACTAAACATACACTCCCTTGTGGTACCTGTGCAAAGCGCACCATATTAATGCTTTGCAACGCTATTATTGCTGTATTTAACATGGAGCCAAGCTGGCTAAATGATCTGCTTATTTATGTTCTTGTGTTTTCAACGCCTGCAGAAGTCCAACCCATTATCTGAAGAGGAGCGACCAACTTCAACCGCAGGCATTGGCAAGTCAAGGCAGAGCATATTCCAAGAGCGACTTCGCGTGGAGCACGAGTCCTTTAAAGCTGTTTTTGATCGGAGGAAACAGCGCATTGGTGGATTTGATTCGGAGGAATAATATTAGATGTGGGAAACTCCATTTTGCAAGCTGTTCTTGATATTCTTTTTAAGCATTCTCGTCTGTAATTGTTAATTTCACGAGAAAGTGGGGTGGGGGTTTATGCTGCAAGTGCCCAATCATGGCAAAACCAAAATTACTGTACATGCATGTCCATATTACCATCAACCCCCTAGGTTTGTGGCAATTTTGATTTTCCATGCAATAACAAACACAATCTTTTATGAAATGGTTATGAGAAATGAAAATCGACTTGAACCTTCAGTTTTCTTACAGACGACGGAGAATCCGTTTTCACCTTGAACACTTTCTGCACGTCATTTGTTTGGCCCGCATCAATAAATCAACTGCCCTAAATATATAAATAAAAGTTGAGTGGGATGAGCTTGAAGAACGTTCAATGCTTGCCACAACTTTTGCAAGGGATAATGTGCTTTCATGGACATGGGAACAGGCTGTTGATGCAGTTCAACTACCATGAACTGCCTACCATCACCATACATTTGCATGCATGCTTAATTTTCGAACTAAACAGACCATTGTGTCTTAAACAATGCAGATTTTGGCAGTTGTGGTCAAGTATCGAAGTTACTTGGTCATTCATTCTGAGCAATAATCACATTATTCCCAACAAGATGTATTGGGAGAGCTTCACAAATCATCAACCGAAGCAGCTCATCACTCTGTTAAGGCATCTGAATGAACCTGCTCCATTTATATCTCCAACCTTTTTATTAGGCATTGACTAGCTATAATATTTATTGGATCTCTTGAAATTTCAGTTATAATTTTTCTCAAGTATACTTGTTCTTTGTTCTTTTATTGGAACTCGTGTCCAAATAAAATTCCAAAGAACTCGTCTGAGTCATGTTTGCATCATGTTTGAAAAAATAAACCTACTTGTTCTTTGATTGGAACTCGTGTGCAAGGGTGTGCATCATGTTTGAAAAAGAAACCTTTAAATATATAGACGTAAACTATGGGGAAACCCTTAATTTTTTTTTTTCTTCTAATAGGTGAAGAAACCTATGGAGGAGGTGCTTGTACTTAGACAAATACTTGTAGGGGTGACAAGGTATGATCCTCAGGAGTCTGATCACGGAACACTAGAAAAACAACTCAAAAGTCTTATAATTTTTTATCCAACCATTGGATTACGCTTAAATTTTTATAGGATATTCAAGAGGCCATTTTCTTTATAATAACTTCTGTGTCGTTACGCATATTGTCAAATCTTTAGATATAAAAAAAATCTCATAATGGAACCTTGATTTTGGTAGTTTTTGTGAATTTTCTTATTAGTTTGGGATTTCATGCTATTTTCATAAACTTGCGAACTTAGAGCTCACATTTGCAACCCTTTTCGCCTATAAAATAATATTGTGTTCTTTGTTGAACTACTATCTTTAGCTTTTCCATGCATTAAGAACCCAGTGAATGTGATGCTATTGCGCCAGAAATACTAAGTCAATTGCTTTCTTGGAGAGTTATTGCATTTTCTTAAGAGCTAAAGGCTTGTGGCCTCCCTAGAGATAACATAGGGGCATAAGAGCGTCCTATTGGAAATAGATCAAAACTAAGAATGAGAGATTCGAGATCATCCTTGGAGATATCATCAGATATGAGAGCCTATTTAAAGAACTGTGTTAGTTCTCCTGGGTCCAGTTAGCCTTGGTGGTATATACTTGTCCATAGAACTAGGGTCTTGTTGCTTTGTTGAGGTTGACCATCTTCAGCTATCATGAAAGATGAATCAATCGCACTATAGAGTATTCCTTTTAAGGAGATTGTGTTATCGTACTAAGATGAACCCTTTTTAAGAAGAATGTGCAATTGCCTTAGAGAGAACCTCTTCTAAGAAGATTATGCAATCACATCAGGGAGAACCCTTTCTAAAGAGATTATACAATCATGCTAGAGGGAACCCCTTCCAAGATGATTGTGCAATCGCACTAGGAAGAAACTCTTATTGGAAGGATATGCAATCGCACTAAGGAGAACCCCTTCCAAAGAGGTTATGCAAGAGTTTAGAAGCCTTTTTTAAAGATTTGTATATAAGAATTGCATGTCAGAGAAACAATTACTTTAATTTGTTAGTCTTTAGGAATCCATTTAATCCATCCTTTGAAAAGCGGTGCTATTGCACTAGAGAGAACCCCTTTCAAGGAGATTATGCAATTGCACTAGGCAGAACCTCTTACAAGGATGGGGATGCCGCGAGTGCAAATACTTGTAAGGGTGATAAGGTATGATTCTACCCCTGGGCAGCCAACATGATGTGTGTACAAACTTGCTCTTGGTTGACGGGTCATTAGAGTTCAAATGGGTATAAGTGTTTGTTGTGGTAAGGAGGTCTGTCACACGTTCTATTCTAGAAGTGTTTTGATGAGCATTTGTTTTTCATTAGAGCCCCTCAAATCCCGATGACACCTTTTATGTGTACAAGCCACCATTAAAGTAGTTTGTGGGCATAGCTTTGACGGATAGCCATGGAGTATAGCTGGGAGCGTAGTCATCAACATAGCCGTAGATGTAACTGTGGGCGCCACCATGGATATAGCGGTGTATAGCCACTAACATAGACATACGGAGCTGTAAGTGTGACCACTAGCATAGCCACATGAGGCGCAACCTAGGCGCAACCGCTGGCTTAGCCATTGACGTATCCACATGTGTAGCTGTTGACATATTTTCTGTTGTGTTGGGGTTTCATCAATCATGGAAAGAGCTTTTAAGAAATAAGAATGAACTAAATAAATATGTAGTAGAGAATAACGATTCTAAACTTTTTGTTTAAAGGATTCATGGTCTATTTATAGCTTATGAGTTTTTTATATAGAGAGGAGGGTTAAAGTGTAATATTGCCCTTATAGTATCAAAGAAGGAAAATCTCTTTGACAATTAAGTACTTTGACAGTATTTTTATGTGTATATTGTTATTGGTCTTTAAAGTTTTAGACTTATAATAAATCTCTTATTTTTGGCTATCGTATACATTACATTTCAAGGCCAATTTGAATGTTCATATGGTGATTATCAATGGCCCTCTCATATCATTAAGCATGACTCTCATAACTAGCTTGAGTTTGGCTCATGATGCAGCTTCTCACAACTAGATTGACCTCGTTAATTTGTAGGACATGTTCACGAACTTAAATGACATGTCTTCTGGGCTTTTTTTCATGCTTAGATAATCTAATAGATAAAAACAAAAGCCTAACTGGCTTTAGAACCAAGCTAATTAAGTGTTAAATTCACGTTTGATGATAACTTGGATCCTCAGTGCCTCTCGGTAGTTGCTGAAGAAACTGTCCCCCACTAATCAATGTCGTAAAAAATACAAAAGATATTCCTAAACAGAGAAATTGTTAGAATAATTTTGTAAGTTAATCTTCACCAATAGAGTTACAAAGATATTTGAGTTACTCACTACAAGACTTCACAGTTTTACCGACGAAAATATTCCGTCGGTGTGTGATTAGGAGTTCGTCAGTAAATTATTTACCGATTATATTACCGATGGAATACGTCCATCGACTTTCCTTTCGTTGGTGATTCCATATTCCGTCGCTATATCGGTCGGAAAAACAAAAAAATATTTGCCGATGGTTTTACAGACGGAATTTGCACGCCAAAAAAAAAATTTTCCCGCTTGAAATATACCAACGGAATAAAATCCATCGATGATATAGTGTAATTACTGACGGCCATTACCCGTCGGTAAATTTATTGGTGAGTGTTTGAAATACCAACCGAATATATCCGTCTGTAAATTCATCGGTATGTTTGGCAACTACTGTCACATGCCAACGGATTAATTCCATCGGTAAACCTGTCGGTGAGTGTATGAAATACCGACTGAATATATATGTCTGGAAATTTGTCGGTGATGGTGGTAGCTACTATCAAATGCCGAAGGATTACGTCCGTCGGTAAATCCTTTGTAATTGTTTTTTTTTTAAATTTGTTTTTTAAAAATTATTTAGAATACATAATATAAAATGATATAAATTAATGGTAATAAAAACCAATTATGCAAATAAAATTTATATTAAGCATCAAAAACAAAAAATCAAAGTTAAATATTATTCATTACAAAATGAATGTATTTCAAAAAAAATATTAAATGAAATTTTAAAGGTAAATAATGTTTATTAAAAATTAATATAAAGGTGGAGGAGGAGGATGAGGAGGAGGAGGTTGGTGGTCATACGTCCAAAGAGGATTAGGCACACATGTTCCACCTTGTGCCATTTTTATGACCATTTCACGAAGTTGTTCATAGGCCGCTCTTTGTTGTTCAGACTCTGCTTTTTGTTGTTCTTTGAGTTGTGTGTACGCCTCTGATAGGTGGTCGTACTTTTCGGTGAGATGAGCCTTGTGTTGCTGCAAGACCACAAACTCCTTAGATTGGGAGCTCGATATTGATTGGGAGCTCCTGACGGTTGAAGCACTGCGGGCCGACCGCAAGTTGTCGGCTGTAGTGTTGGAGAGCCCGTAAACCCGGTTTTTATCGGGTCCACCTGATAATCCAACCTCCATCCACAAATCCGGATCGAATTCTGGATGGGTCAAAGGATCGTCCCCGTATCTCTCCCTCAACCGATTATTATAGGCCTCCTGAAAATAAAAAAAGTAATCATCATATTCAATTCAATAAACATAATAATAACTTACAAAATAAAATGGTTGAACAAACATACCACGAAATGTTGAGCACGACTGTCAATGAACTATTGCACCCCCTTTTGGCGGTCTTGACTCCACACGTGCGTCTCCACAATTACCCAAATCCATAAACCTGCAAATATTAACAATAGCCACAACCAATTCACCTAATCTATACTAATTATTCAAACATATTCAATTACTAATTCTACGGTAAATTCAACGTTAACAATTATAATTAAATAAATTATTCAATAATTATGTCAATATAACAATGAAATATATTCAATAAATTAAAAAAAATAAAATTATAGACTAACAATTAAAATCAATGGAAATAATTAAACACAAATCATGCAATAATAGAGTAAAATTACTAATTATTCCAACTTATTCAATTACTAATTCTAAGGTAAATTCAACATTAACAACAAATATTCAACATATTAACTAATAACAATTATGCCAATACAACAATAAAAAATATTCAATAAATTAAAAAAAAAAACTATAGACTTTAGGAAAGAAATATGCATACCTTAATAATGTGTTGAATTCAAAACTTTATCTACATTACAAAAAAATACACCAAAACAAAAAAACATAACAAGAATAAAAATAACTAAAAATAAAATAAAATGAAATAGAAAAAAACACATACCTTTTAATGTGATGAAGATTCACAACAAATCTTGCTAGAGATTCTAGGTGAAAGCCTTGAAGGATTGACAGGAAAAAAAATTAAAATTTTAAGGTGAAAAACGGGGGAGAAGAAAAAATAAACTGAAGGGGCGGTCGCTGGAACTTATAGGGCAGTTTTACCGATGGATTCACCGAAGAAAATAAAAAATTATTATTATTTTAATTAAATCCATCGGTAAAGTGTTAAAAATCCATCTACAATTTTTGAATTTCGCATCAAAATTTTTTATTACCCTCCATATTTTTCACGGTTCGTCGGTAATTCCGTCGGTAATCTGACACGGTTAGAGGTGCATTCAATGCACACCTTTTGGAATTTGCACATTCCGTCAGTATTTTTGTTGGTATGGACATAATTACATCGGTATGGACGTCAGTGATTGTGGCATTTTGTTGTATTTATTTTCGAACTCTCTGTGAGATGCCAACGGACGGGAGTCCGTCGGTATGGATGTCGATGATTGATGCACTGTACAAGAAATGTTGTATTTGTATTGCCTATTTACCTTCCTGCAAAAACTTAAATGATAAACTGTCCATCGCACAAAACAATAACAACAATGCTTAAACAATAAATATTTCATGTTACAAAAATATATCATCCATAATCTAAATTATATGAAAAAGGGTTTTACACAGGGCTTCGTTTTGATAGTTAGTCAGAATTTTCTTCTTCTTCATCATCAATTGAATAGTCATCACCTTCATTGCAATCTTCAATATGGATATCATCTTCTTCATCGACATTTGCTTGTCTGCTAGAGTTCAAAACAACATTCAACTTTGCGTCAACATCAACAAGACTATCATCGAAAACACGAAAATTTGAATTTTCTTCCAATTCAATCGAAGGAGCAACTCGATATGGTTCAACCAACTCACTAACATGAAAGACTTCGGTGTTGAAAATGTTCTTAAACACGTTCTTTTCAATGTGCATGACGTCAAGGTTATGGTGGAGCAGATTGGTCTTCCAATAAGGAAGCTCCCAAAAGATACTTCACTTTACCCAATTATGGATCAAACCAAAACCAGGAAACTTTTGCTTACCTGATTGATGGCCAAACACAATGTCACCATACTCTAATACAACATGATGCAATTCTTCACCAGAAAGATGCGGGGATGCAACATCTTTTTCAACTCTGCCAACAAAGAAATCTTTTTTGTTCTTTCTGTACTTGTGATTAAGTGGCAAGAAGCGACGATGACAGTAAAAGAAAATAAGCTTTACCTCTGTTTGTTAGCGTTAATGCCTTGTTGTTTTTTCATGCAGTATGGACATGCAAGTTTCCCATGTGTGCTCCAACCAGAAAGCATTCCATAAGCTGAAAAATCATTGATAGTCCACATTAAAGCTACCCTCATAAGAAAATTTTGTTTCCTCGATATATCATAAGCCAGAGCTCCGGAGGACCACAACTGCGCTAACTCATCAATCAATGGTCGAAGACAAACATCTATATTCTGCCCCGGGCTGCTTGGACCGAGTATCACAGTAGATAAAAAAATGAACTTCGGCCTCATACACATTCTCGGTGGCAAGTTATAAATTGTGAGTATGACCAGCCAACAAGAATAGGGAGCAACAAATGAACCAAATGGGTTGAATTTGTCTGTATACAACCAAAGACGCACATTCCTTGATTCAGCTGAAAAGTTAGGATGCACACTGTTAAAGCGTTTCCACGCTTCGCCGTCAGAAGGATGCACCATCACACCATCAACCGCATCATGTGCTTGGTGCCATGTCATGTGCTCAGCAGTCCTTGGTGACATGAATAACCTCTATAGTTTAGGTGTGATTGGGAAGTATCTAAGTTTTTTATATGCCACTAGAGTCTTTCCCATGCTAGTTCTGGGTTTATAACGGGAATGCCCGCATGTCATGCACTCGGTCATCTCAGCATTTTCAAGGTAGTATAACATGCAGAAGTTAGGGCACATATTAATTTTCTGGTATCCTAAACCGAAGGGTTTCATCATGGACTTTGCAGCATAGAAGGTTCTTTTTAAGCCTATTCCCTTTAGGTAAAATGCTTCTCGCCCATTCAATAATTTTGTCATACCCGACCTCACTCAGCCCGTGATTTGACTTGATGGTAAACACTTGTGCCACAGCCGATAATTTATTGTGGTTTGTGCAGTCATCCCATAATGGTTCGTCAGAATCTTTCAACAAATCAAAAAACTTAGCTGCATATGCATTAGGTTCTTCTTCTATGATTGGACATTGACTGACATTACCTTGATTCATTCTCATTGCATCCATAACCATATTTCTGTAAGGATTAGTGTTGGCATATGCCGCTTCATGCACGTTGTTAACACTAGAAATTGACCCAACCATCGTTTCTCCCATTCTCCTCTTATTAACAAATACTTCTCCATGTGCATACCAACACTGGTAATTCTCCATAAACCCTTTGTGTAGAAGATGCATCATTACAACATCTGGATGCAGATACTTTTTATTTTGACACTTCCTACATGAACACCTAATATCGCCTCTAGTAAAATTTCTGGGAATAGATGTTGTGAAATTAATAAAACCCTAAACCCCGTTATAATAATCCATCCTCCGCAATCCTTGGGGTGAATCTTGATACATCCATGAACGATCATCCATGACTTATATATATCGAACCTCTATAAAATTATGATGACATCATGTATTAATTAACTAAGTTAGGTAAATAAACTTGCAAAAATATTACTTTACCTCGAGATTATCCAACAAACCAATCACAACTTCTCATAAATATTAAATATTCATTATGATAATTTATTTAACGTCTATACATACAAATTAATATATATAAATTTTACGAAAATTACCACACCGCAATACCATTGATAAAACTTAAAACATACCCAATAAGCAAACTATTAATTATTTCAAAACAACACATGTAATTTGGTAATTCCATAAAGTTTTAACGATTTACAAACAAATAAAATCTTACAAAATCTAAAACAAACCATAACATGTATAAAATTATACATTCATATACTACAAGTCTGTTTGAGAAATAACAATAAAACATGTACATCTATTAACAAAATACATATACTAAAAAAAAACAACAAAATTGACATTTAAATGTTAAAATTTTAAAAGATATAATTACTTACAAAAATTGATAAAATCCATCGGCAAATCAGAACATGGATGCTGTGACTACAAAACTTCAAGAAATATAACTTGTTGTGCTGAGGTGAGAGAGATTTTTGTTTGGGTGTTGGTTGTTTGTAGATGGGAAGAGTTGGGATTAGGAAGAAGAAGGAGAAATATGGGAGGAGAGGGTCGGCAGTAGGGAATTATATAAACTTTTTCAGCGGTTTCACCGACGGCATAATCCATCAGTGTAACCGTCGGCTATTCTGTCGGAAAAATAGACACGTCACCGTACGGATTCGCCATTTCAAATCCGTTGGTGATTCCATTAGTATTTTTAAATGTGAACCGGTCATGTCACTATACAGGTCTGTCATTTTATATCTGTAAAAAAAAAACACCCCACCAAAACTTCCACGTCAACGACCTGTCTTTCTTTTTTTTTTTTTTTTTTTAAATTCTGAACTTTCCATCCGTAATTCAGTTGATAACTACTAACGGATAGTGTCTGTTAGTAGTTACCAACTGAATTACGGATGGAAAAAGTTCCGTCGATAATTTCAACCTCAAATTACCGACAAAAATATTCCGTCGGTAAATCCATTGCTATTAAGCGAATTTCTGGTTGTGACTTAACAACATCAAATGTTGAAATTTGCTTTCTAAATTAAACCTCTAATTTTGGAAAACAGCTAGGGTTTGGTTTTGAACTTGTTCACCTAGCTAGCTAGTTGTATATACAGATACCAGGTAGTGAGGTACATAGATTAAAAAGGTCTACCTCTAACGCAATCGAGAGCACTCGAGAAGCATGTGAGGTTGCTCATATATCTACCAGGCTTTGCATCGATCACATCCTGTTTGTTCACATGTCCTATTACCATATTGAGTTCAGAGTTTAAACTCTATGATCTTCGCAATGCCCATTATTTTTTAGGGGTTGAAGTCACTCCCACCAGTATGGGCCTTATGCTTAGCCAACTTGTATGTTCTTGATATCCTCTGTTGTGCTAGTATGTCATCATATAAACCTGTTGATACACCAACCTTTGTTTCTAAGATTGACCTGCGGTCTAATGAGTTATTTTTGAATCCCACTCGCTTTTGACAAATTGTTAGTGCTTTTCAATATCTCACTTTTATTAGACTAGACATATGTTATGCTGTAAATAAGGTATGTCAGTTTATGCATGCTCTTACTGAGTGCCATTGAGTTGCTGTTAAATGTATACTGAAATACTTGAAAGGTATATCTTCTTTTAGCCTCCACCTTGCTCGTGGCTTCTCTTCATCATTTCATGATTCTACTGATGCCAATTGAACGGGGAGTATTGATGATAAAAAATCTATTGGTGGATATATTGTCTTTTTTGGCACCATTACCATTTCATGGAAATCTGAGAAGCAACACATTGTTGCTCGCTCCTCTACTGAAGTGAAATTTAAGGATTTGGCTGATGGTACCACTAAGGTTCTTTAGCTTCACTATCTTTTGTTAGATTTATGCTTCTCTCTTAGTTCTGTTACTACTATCTGGTGCGATAATTTGGGTGCTACTTATCTGTTTGCTAATCTATTTTTGCATGCTCATACAAAGTATGTTGAAGTTAATTATCACTTTGTTCATGATCGAGTTGCTAAAAATGAGATTTAGATTCATTTAATCTCTTTTAAAAACCAATTAGCTGATGTTCTTACGAAGCCACTCCCTCACTTTGCTTTTGCGTATTTACATTCCTAGCTTTATATGGATAACCCACCTTCATCTTGAGGAGGCATGTTATTAAATGTTTTGTAAATACATTTATCCTGTGTAGTATGCTACACCATAACACATGTATATTGACTTAGTCATATAAATAGAAAAGGTGGCTACTTGATTATATAAGCCTATTAATTAACATAAACTCTGCTTCAATTGGTTGTAACAATCTTTTGGCAAGTGGAGACATGAAGGAATACAATTAAGTGTTTTGAGAGACTTTTTATATTTATAGTGTTATTGGTTTTTGAGGGTTTTGACATGTAAAAAACTCCTTATCATTCACTCTCATCTGCGATAAATGATATTAGAGCTCAACAATCCTTGGTTGTTATTTTGTTTTGCTATGTGCTATGGAATAACCATGGCTATAAGCAGGGGCGGAGCTAGAATTATTTATTAGGGGAGGCCAAAATTAATATAACAAGATATGTATTTGTTTTAATTTATTGTACAAGAGTTGTAAAACAAAACCTGTATAATTTTGTTTTATTCAGATAACTTAGTACAAACATATAATAACTTTATTATAATGTAAAAGGTTTGGAGCAATACCAAATTGAGTCAAAGAAATGAAGTTAATTTCATCTTCATAATATATCCATCACTTTAATGTTGTTGTCTTTATATCTATCAAATAACTTACATATTTATTTTAATTGTGCTCGTTGTTCTTTCATAAAATAGAAATCATCGATTATCATATCAATTGTAAATCTTTCAGCAATTTCTTTTTCTATATAGACAATCAAATAATTTACAAGAAAATCATCTTCCATCCGATTGTGAAGTCTTGTTTTAACAATTTTTATAGCTGAAAAACTCGTTCAGTAGTTGTTGTTGAAATAGGAAAAATCAAAATAAGTCGAATCAACCTGTCAACTAGCGGATAAATTGTTGATTTTTCTGTTTCAACCAACCCTTGACATAAACAGCAATCAATGACATGTTCTTTAACTTTGGATGATTGGGTACATGATTGGATGAAATGTTCTAAAATCAAAACATATATCGTGAGAAAAAATTGATAATTTTGGCGGCTCTGCTTAAAAAAAAACATAAAAAAAAATCTAAGCATAATCAAAACAAACCAATAAAATATATCTAATTAATTAAAAAAAATTACCATAACAATAATTCAAAAACACAATTGGTAGAACTAGCAGATTTGAGAAAACAAATGAGCAAAATGGTAGAATTATATATAAAAAACATCATCAAATTATTAACAAACATATCAAAACAAAACAAAAATAGATTTTAAATTTAAGTTACCTTATTTTATTTGATGAAAGATAAATTAATTGGTGGTTCTATTTCAATTTATTTGCAGAAAAATTTTATTCATGATTTGTGTTTTTATTTGTGTTTTATCGATTGCAATATTTATATTAGGGCTACACAAGGTAATGACCTTATTTTTTCTTTTCACGTCGGTCAAGAGTAAATAAAAAATTAAAAGTAAAGTTATATTAATTAATGTTAATAAAGCTAGCTTTTTAAAATAAAAAATTCTATCCATCAAATTTCAGCATGTCATTTTTATTTTATTTTAACATAAAAATAAAGTAAAATTATTATAAATGACTTGGAAAATAATTTTGAGTGTGTATCTTGGTCAATGAAAGGAACCATACATGGAACGCAACCATAGAAGACAGAACAAATGCAAAGATAAAAACTAAAAGGCAAACATGTTTGGCAAGATTGCAAGCACAATTTGAAGAGTTAACACCTGAGCTCACACTTAATTACATAATGAAAAGTTTTAAAATGTCTTGGGGGGGGCCTGGGCCCCTGCTTGCCCCCCTTGCTATAAGATGTGGCAGAACATGATGTGCTTATATAGAAGGGGATGAGAAGATTCCTTGTTTCTCTTAGTGTGTTGTTTCTGCCTACATTAGTTGCTATCATTTGAAGCCCCAATGGTAGGATCCATGATGAGGTGGTCCACATTAATGTGTTAGGGACCTATAATGGGGTGATTCATGCATATAAGAGAATTTTATTTCTTTATATTTATTTTTTTTATTTTTTTATTATGATATTCTTTTCTATTTGAGTATATATATTTTTTCCTAGTTAATTAAAAGTAAAGTTTTTGCCTATATTTTGCTCTCGTATGCATTATACTTAAGTTCCAATCTGAATGGTCATATGGCGATTATCAATGGCCCTCTCGTACCATTAAGCAAGATTCTATAACTAGCTAGCTTGACTCTAGCGAGGTGTCAAGGTGCTGCTTCTCACAACTAGTTTGACCTCGTTAATTTGCAAGACATGTTCAGGAACTTAAATGACATGTCTGCGGGGCTCTTTTTCATGCTCAAATAGTCTAATAGATAAAAACGAAAGCCTAACTGGCTTTAGAACCTAGCTAATTAAATATTAAATTCACGTTTGATGATAACTTGGATCCTTAGTACCTGTCGGTAGTTGCCGAAGAAACCAATCAATGTCGTAGAAAATACAATAGATATTCCTAAATAGAGAAATTATTGCAATAATTTTTGTAAATTAATCTTCACCAATAGAGTTACAAAGATATTCAAGTTACTTAACAACATAAAGCATTGAAATTGTCCTTCTAAATTAAACCTTTATTTTCGAAAAACAACTAGCTAGGGTTCGGTTTTGAACTTGTTCACCTAGCTAGCTAGCTGTATATACAGCTACCACGTAGTAAGGTGCACAGATTAACAAGGTCTACCGCTAACGCAATCGAGAGCACCCGAAAAGCGTGTGAGCATGCTCACATGTCCACCAGGCTTTGCATTAATCACACCCGGTTTATTCATTGTCTTGATTGCATTACCAGATTGAACAAAGAAGGCTCCGTTGAGCATCAAATCCCCCTCTGATCTCCAATTCCAGGACTTCCACACACTTTCAACTGCATAGTCCCTCTTGGTCACCTACATAAATGTATATAAAGAATGTTCAACCTGTGTAGTGGACCAAATTTAATCTTAATATAGAAATGCGATGATCTCCTTTGTTTGCTACCACAAATATCCAGGTTCCATCCTTGACATAATTAATACTAACTTTTAAGCAAGAATTTCAAAGATTTTAATTAAATTCATCCCAAAACTGTATTTTGGTGCAGTAATGGCCCTTTATTAGGGTCATTAATTACTAGAAGGAAGTGTACCTCTTTGCATGCTGGATCAGAAGGAGCAATAAACCGGTTACCCTGGCTAATGATAGTAGGATGTTGGCTGCCACCAATAGCATACATTTCCCAGTGAGTATAGTCATTGTTTACAACATGCACAAACCCCCATCGGACCCTCGGCATTCTTTGCACTAATCCACGACCAAAGTGGTTGAAAGCAACAGTTATTTGCATCACTGAATCGCCAGAATAACTATCGCTTGCCCCCAACAACATTACCTGCGAAACAAATTTGTGTGTTTGCAAATTACACCTTCTTTATGCTAAGTTGTAATATACAACACATTAATAGTCAATATCTCTTTTAATTATTGTCATTTTTTGTGCCAAAAATAGGATCCTTCAATCCATAATACATGGTTATACAGTAAGAGGATTAGCATTGGCGGTCGTTAGTTATCAAAGAATCTCCTCAACCTAATAGTTCAAGATATAATTTATATGGGATGGTGAGATTCGAACTTGTAACCGCTTGGTCATCAAGGCTTTGATACCATATCAAACAATCATCTCAATCAAATAGGTTAAGCTGTTAGAAGAGATTTCAAGATATAATTTACATTATTTTCTAACAGCAGTGAACAAGGTATGAAAGTTGAATTATTTCGCTACCATAAAAAAATAATGGATATTCTCACTCAACTTTTAATTAATTTAATTGGGTTAATTTCATAAAAAGAAAAAGAAAATGGATACGTACATCATTATGTTTGGTGAAGTGGCAATTAGATATGGTGATGGCATTGGATCCCATTACGGCATCAATGAGGCCATCTTCGCAATTAGACATGGAGATACGATCAATCCAAATATCAGTTGACCCAAATATTGAAATCCCATCTCCATCGCTCCGAGAACGAAAGCCATAATGATCTACCGAGTCTCTAATCATCCCACCATTTCCAGCTTTAGCACCATGAATGTGGATCCCATGGATGATCACATTTCTCACAAACTGTAGAGTAATTTGAGCACCATTGTAAATGTGCACATTAGCACCGCGCCCATCAATAGTCTTATTTGATGCCACCATTAGTTCTTCACTTAGACTAATAGCCATATCATGAGCAAATATAATCCAAAGCGGTTCGTCCTGAATCACTCCATAGCGCAATGTTCCTGGTTTAGGATTCACCATGTCGTTGTCTGACGGGTCTGTTACCCGGTAGTATTTTCCATGCATGCCTCCTATGGTTTTGCGTCCAAACCCTAGAGCACAACCTCCCAGCTTCTTGCGGTTCTTAGCCCAGTTTTTATCACATCTCCAGCATTGGTCGATAGGATTTGTTGCTAGGCATGGCCCTTTGTATTTTCCTAGATTCCTTCTTGTGCTATTGCCACCTTCCAATGACCTAAATAAAGAACATGTACAATATTTACACTTACAATCAACATTTTCACAAAGAGACGTTGCTTTCACAATTATTAATGTTTAACATCAACTTACTTGTGCACTTCATAGTTGAAATGTTCAGCGACTTTCTCTGGATTTGGTTCGTAGGCCTCGCGGGAAGCCTCCTTGGCCTCTTCAGCTCGCTTTTTCCAGTACTCGTCGAAATTCGCGATGCCGGCCTTTGGAGTTGAAGTTTGCATGGCTAATGCAAAGAAAACTAACAACATGTAATTTTTAACAGCTCCCATAGCTTTCCCAGCTAATTTCTTCTCTCCTTCAACCTATCTCTCGCAACCCTCTCTTTTTTCGTCTCTGATCCGTTGTTGTCGATTATTTCACAAGTTTAGGTTTAGGATTGAAGCTTAAACGATTAATATTTACAAGGGAGAAGCTAAGGTATATATTCTGCTCGGCCCTTTCCGTTTTTAGTGATTTTAAACTTGGTTCTCCTTTGTTTGTATTGTGCGGTAAAGGGTAGAAAATCTAAGGTCCTAGTGATCAGTGGATATCGGAGCCAGATACCCAAATGAAGAAGATAGTAAAATTAGACTCGGAGAGGGAAGGGAGGGGAGCCACTAACTACACCATAACGGTCAACTTCTCTTCTTTCTTTCCATATATTCAAGACAAATTACGTTTTAAAGGGCTTTTTCTTTTTTTGTCTTGAACCTGGTGTCAACCCGTCACCGAGAATAGCCTATGTTCCAAGAACCAATGCTACCATCAGAACCTACCACTGAAACGATGCCTGCAGCTGATAATGCGGCTCTTGTTCAAAATGCACCCGCTGGTGTGGCTGAAGCTATAATGCTCCGGTTTTTTCTTTTAATTTTCATGCTAATAACCAAAGCTTTTAAGTAAGTGAGGGCTGCTATCATACTAGCGAGGAGGACACGGGCTCACTCTCTGTTCAACAGAAAGGGAATCCTATTAGGGAAAACTTGCCTTATCTCACTGCTTTCACCGGCTAACCCTACATATGTAGCTTTACCAGTAGAGAGAAGGAGCACCCTTACTTTGCTGTGATGAAACAACTTTCTTTACACTTGATGGCTTGGAATACGATTATACGTCTAGATGGGGGCATTTCAGGTCTTTTAGAAATATCATTGATCAAAGTAAACTCACAAAAATAATTGTTGGAGTCCTCCTAAGAGTACATCCTTATTTTCAGAACAAATTTGCTTAAGGCTGTAAATGTCATTTCATATAGAACCCAATTATATCATATATGTACACGTGACTAAACGAAAAATGCAACCCTCAGAGTTCCTAGCCAAGCATACACTATCAAGCAAAATTAAATGAATCTCACTATCATTGAATTCTTTAAAGGCCACAGTATCAGACAATGCTTTGGCATACCTAATCTTACCTCTCAGAGTATATATTGTTTGAAAGTGCTATCACAATTCAATTCAATATCACCCTCATCAGGTTGTTTTCCAGCTAGATTGATCCTACATCACAGAAACCCTACCATTCTTCTATAGTTTATCTAGTTGAATAGTGATGAAGTTACAAAAATCACGAGGAATATTCTAAAAGGAATATTTTTAAAGATCCTTGTAGATCATTCGTAGTATGTTCTATGACCTTCACTTTCAAACTATATCGACCTCCTCTTGAATGTATATCTTCAGGGGTTGTAAATCTTTTCTTGAATGAATACCTGCACAAAGTCCCTTAGAGACCAATAGGGATATTGTTGGGGGACCCTCCAAAAATCAAGTCAGTACAAGGTATTTTGTATGGTAAAAAGAGATTAATAAAGGTATTAATGAGCTTTTATGAAGATAGAAAAAAGATGGAGAAGAAGATGTAGATGTAAAGGAAGAATGAATGTGTTTATGTCTAAGAGCATAAGGTTTTCAAACCCCTTTTCTGTGTACTCAAGCTTCTTTTATATTACTTGTCTTGACTGGTTTCATACTATATGCACTACCAGAAAATTGATAAATACAAATGAAAATACCGAGGGAATATTCCCTCAGTAGATTTTCGAGAGATTTTACCGACGGAAATATTCCCTCGGTATATACCGAGGGAATTATAGTAAAAAAAATATATTAAAACAAAGCAAAAAAATAATGACGTGTTATTTTTACCTACAAAATTACCGATGAAATTTATTCCGTTAGTACAATTCGTCGGTAATTCATTGGTAAACTGGGAAACACTGTTTATCATGTCAATTACAAAGGGAATCACTGACGAAATTTTCTATCGGTATTTTTCAGAGAGCTTCAAAACTGTTCACTTTCCAATTGCACTGTTAATTGTTGTTCTTTATAGACAAAATCACCGACGGATTGAAAAGTCATCGGTGTTATTTGGTGGTTTTCTAAAAAAAAATCAAGTAATTTAAAATTTTCATTTAAATATTACAGAAGGAATCACCGATGGATCGAAAAATCGTCGGTGATTGTTGGCGGTTTCTGAAAGCTTTTTACGAAATTGAAAATTTAAATTAAATATTACCAATGGAATTACTGATGAAATAATTAAAAATTATTAGTATTCAATTATCTATTAGTAAACCCGTTGCTAACGTACCCCAATAAAAAGCCTGAATCCCCTTTTTTCATAAGAGACAAACTCATTTCTTATTATTCTTCTTCTTCACTATATGTAAAAAGCATCAATATTTATTTATTTCTCTTCTTTTCTCTTCTCATCTCCTTCTATTTTCCCCCATGCTCCAGTATGTCTTCTTCTTCTTTTTTTAATTAAGATAAGATTTTTGTTTTTTGTTTTTTCATGATTTTTTTCACTATTTGTTTTTTTATATTATTTTTAATTTTTTTTGTTCTTAATAATTGTATCAATGTTGTTGTGAGATTTGTTTTTCATATTTTAGTTGATTTATTTATAGGATTTTTAAATTTTTTAGCAATTGCAACTTCATTTTTTTCATTTGAATTTTTTTAGTTGAATTTATTTTTTTGTTTTATTTTTTTGTTGCAAATTTTTTTGAGTTGATTTTCTTATTCTTTTTCCAAGCATTTTGAGTATATATTATAGAGTGTTGATTTATGTTAATTTAATTATTTTATAATTTTATAAAATGAATTTTTTTAAAATGTTTTTAAAAAATTACCAAAGGAATTACTGACAAAAATTCCATCAGTAATTCCGTTGATAATAATAAAATATTATTATTGGCGCATCTGTTTCGTTAGTAAATCCGTCGCTAATAATTTTTTTTTTTCCAATGGATTTACCAACACACAAAAAATTACCGATGAAAGATTCATCAACGAAGCATTTTCGTTTGTGATTTCATCGGTAAATTAATTATCGACGGAATATGTGTTTTACGCCGAAGAAAAAATTTCATCGGTAAAACTGTTAAATCTTGTTGTGATGTGAGGGGTAGAGATGTAATCTCATAATGGTAGAATAATATTATTATATTATTGATGCTATCACATCTAATTAATATAAGCATTGGCTACTTGTTCATAATTAATGAGGTATGATAGGTACCATTGTCACTAGCCTCGACCCAGAATAGGGGAGGATTAGAGCAGGGTCACTTTTTAGCTATATGCTGAACCCAATAGGAGTTGGGGTCAACTCTATGCCGAACCCAATAGAAGTTGGGTTCAACTGTATGCTAAGCCCAAGTGGAATTGGGTTCAGTTATATGCTGAACCAAAAAATAATTGGGTGCGAATATGCCTCAGCCCAACTAAAGTTGGGCGTGGACTCGTCCTGACCGAACTTAGAGTTGGATGTAGAGGTGTTGTGGCCCAACTTAGAGTTGAGTGAGAGCGTACTTCGGTCCAATAAAAGATTAGGTATGGAGAAATCATAATTCAATTTTGGGTTCAGGTTTTTGTGTGATAGTCTTTAAATGTTGGAGGTTTTTAGAAAACCATGACCCATTAAATAGTATCGAAACAAAACTAGATTCTGACAATTGCATCCACTAAACATGTTTTATGCTCGAATACTACGTCATTCCATACTTGCCATAAAGTAAAACAGGGTACTTTTTTTATGCACTCACTATTACCATTCTCAAAAAGTAGTTGAGAGAGATTCCTCCACCAAGTTGCAAGGTTTTCACAACTAATAACATTAAAATGAAGCTAGAAAATAGATTGAATCCAAACCTGGTGAGCTTTATGTGATGTAGGAGATTTTCTTTAATGCATAATATTGTATGAACAAAAGTAATTTTTTTATTCGATCGTTTGATCGGGCTAAAAGTTTTCTAAAAAAAATTAGAAGCTCTATTTTTAATAGGGTTAAAGTTTCATAGTAATCGAAGTTTGGAAAAACCTCCAAATAATTAGGTCCATCACTTATTGTTAAGGATTTACCATATTGTTTTAGTTTAAGACTCTTTTATTATTTTTCTACCTTTGTTTAGTACTTTTTTCTAGTATATAAGGAACCTATAAGAGCTCTAATAGGAAGTTTTGATTAGAATATTTGTGGTAAAATATTTAGTAATAAAATGTTAAGTTAGGGTTTATGGTGTGACTTTATTCAACACAATTTTGTGCTGCTTCTTCTTGTTGTCTTTCTTTTGTTGTTTCTATTTGTATCAATTGAAATCTGAGCCTAACAACACTTGATTATTTGCTTGTTATGTGTTGCTAAAGAACCATGGCTGAAAGAAGTTATAAAGTAGAACATATTTGGGCAAGAGGGGATGGGAAGGTTCCTTCTTGGGAGAAAAATATTTAAAAGCTAGTAATAGAGGATATATAGACACAATTCATATAGTTAATTTGATAAATGGTAGAGTAGATAAAAAAAAAAAAAAATAGGAGGAGAGTGCCCATGAGTCACTTGCTAGTATCGAGAACTCATTCTAGAGGAATTATAAGAGGAGACAACCTCTTGATTTAAAGGATTATCATGGAAATTTAGGATTTTGATTAAAGATTTATGATTTCACAAGAACTTTGCAAGCATAAAAATTCATTAACTGAATGAATGAGGTTGAAATAGTTTTTTAGTAAAATAAAATCTAGAGAAGATAAAAGTGAAGTTTATCATGATTAGATTGAAAATGCAAGCTTTTTCTTGGTAGGATAAATTAAATCGATCTCAGGAAAAATAAGGAAAACATAAGATGAATGATTAGAAGAAGAAGTAGAAGATTAATTAACACTTTCTTCCATTCAAGTACACTCAAACTTTATGCCAATGACTCTATACATCAAGTTAAGATTAGAAAACAGTTGAGGAATACATTGATTCTTTTTCCTAACTAGTAGCTAGCAATGATCTGCTTAAAATGGAAGAGCAATTGGTTTTTAGACACCTAAATGAATGATGATAGTTTATCCAAGATGTGTTATGTTTGCAATCTTTATGGACAAATTTTAAAGCCTATCAGAGGGATTTGATTGTGGACAAACAACATGTTGTTAGGGTAAATAATAAAGAGGTTCATACTAGCGAACAAAAATAATTTGTTTAGCCTTAATCAATAGATAATCAAACTATATGTCAAGATTCCAATTCTGGATATAGTTTTAAATTTTGATGTTTCAAATATGATGAGTTAATGCATTAAATTTCTAAGTGCCATAAGTTAAAAAGTCATTTATATAAAAGTCTATTGTTAGAAGAACCTGATGAGAAAGTGTGTGATCCTATTTATGATGATTTAGACAGTAGTGAGGAGGTCTTGTAAGGTGATGGCGATGCTACTTTAGTCATTCAAAAAAGTTTACTTGCTTGTGAAAGTGATTTAGACAAGGATTGTTTACGCACTAGTCTTTTTATTCAACTTGTATCATTACGTACAAGGTATGTAATATGATCATTGATAGTGATACGTAGCTATGAACATATGGTATTGACTGAGACACTAGAGAAGTTGTAGCTTATATATATATATATATATATATAAACTCCAAGCCATACATACTGAACTAGTTAAGTTAAGATAACATGGAAATCATTGACAAACACTATATTTTTATTTGCTATAGTCAAAAGATATTTGATACTAGTTTGTGTGATATGTTTTTTATGGATGCATATCATTTACTATTAGGTAGGCCAAGGCAACATAACAGGGTATGGTGCAGAATAAGCTATTCACAACTTGTGTTTTAGGAATTGATTATTGGCATACTTGACCTAAGTTAGTTAATTATAAAGTCCCTGCACACTACAGGTCAATAGAGCTTAAAGGGGTTAACAATGATTTTCATGGTCAACAATAATGACAATGTTGGGTAGATGGATGGCCAAAACTTAGGGACATGTTCTTTCCAAACGAGGAAAACTGATGCATCTTAACATGCAATAGTATATTAATAAAAAAAAACTTTTGATTTGACTATTGAATATGTCTAAAACATTGCTTGAAGTTTTTAAAAGCTCCATGTTTTCTATAAGGTTAAAATTTTATCGTAATCAAAGATTAAGAAGACCTTCAAATAAGGTTTAGAAATTATTGTTTTGCATGTACTTTATTTTTCTAGTTGAATTAGGATTCATTTTCTTATTTGGATTTGAACTATTTAATTATTACTTTTTCATACTTGTTTAGGATTTGTTTCCTAGTATATAAGTAATATATAAAAGCTCTAATTGGAAGTTTTGAATAAAATATTTATGTAGTGAAATATTCAGTAATTGGATTTTATGGTGGAGTGGAGATGCTGAAGATTAATTATTCCAACTTTATAAATTAATCATCTTATCACTCTTATGCATTAATGAGATGGAGATATAATAGGTCATGAGAGATTTTTATACACCTAAAGGTGTAGGGGGAGTAGGATTTGAGTTAAGAATGACTTGGGTTAGTGAAAAAATCTCAAGGGTTTACATACGGTCCTGAAAAATAAAGATTGGAGGGTTGGACTGATCAAGTCATGTGGTTGAGCCCAAGAGGCACCAAAACAAGCCTAGGCAGGTTATCTTAGCACCATATGGCCCCAACTGTTGACCTAGGCCTAATTGCCTGGGCTTAGACATAACACCTAACGATGGGCTCCAAATTACCATCCACCCTCTAGGTTTTTGGCAATTTTGATTTTCCATGCAATAAAAAACAAAATCTTTTATGAAATGGTTATGAGAAATGAAAATCGACTTGAACCTTCAATTTTCTTATAGACGATGGAGAATCCTTTTTCACCTTGAACAATTTCTGCACGTCATTTGTTTGGCCCGCATCAATAAATCAACTACCCTAAATAAATAAATAAAAGTTCAATGGGATGAGCTTGAAGAACGTTCAATGCTTGCCATAACTTTTTCAAGGGATAATGTGCTTTCATGGACATGGGAACAGGCTGTTGATGGAGTTCAACTACCATGACTCAGGTCTGTACTGCCTACCATCACCATACATTTGCATGCATGCTTAGTTTTCGAACTATACAGACCATTGTGTCTTAAACAATGGAGATTTCATCAGTTATGGTCAAGTATTGAAGTGACTTGGTCATTCATTCTGAGCAATAATCACATTATTCCCAACAAGATGTATTGGGAGAGCTTCGCAAATCAACAATTGAAGTAGCTCATCACTTTGTTAAGGAATCTGAATGAACCTACTCCATTTATATCTCCAACCTTTTTATGAGCCATTGACTAGCTATAATATTTATTGGATCTTTTGAAATTTCAGTTATAATTTTTCTCAAGTATACTTGTTCCTTTAACCATTTATAATAGTTGTTTGATTGGAACTCGTGTGCAGATAAAAATTTCAAAGAACTCGTCTAAGTTATGTTTGCATCATGTTTGAAAAAACAAACCTACTTGTTCTTTGATTGGAACTCGTGTGCAAGAAAAATTCCAAAGAGCTCGTGTGCAGGGGTGTGCACCATGTTTGAAAAATAAACCACATAGAGGTAAACTATAGGGAAACCCTTAATTTTTTTTTTCTTCTAATAGGTGAAGAAACCTATGGAGGAGGAGTTTGTACTTAGACAATTTTTAAGTGCATATATGAACTATTGAGATAGGTTTAGACTTAATAAGAAGTTTGATCGCGTAAGATTAGAAAAACAACTTAAAAGGCTTATAATTTTTTATCCAACCGTTGGATTACGCTTAAATTTTTATAGGATATTCAAGAGGTCATTTCCCTTATAATAACTACCGTGTCGTTACACGTATTGTCAAATCTTTAGATATAAAAAATCTCACAATGGAACCCTGATTTTGGTAGTTTTTGTGATTTTTCTTATTATTTTTTGATTTCATGCTATTTTCATAAACTTGTGAACTTAGGGCTCACATCTGCAACCCTTTTCGCCTATAAAATAATATTGTGTTCTTTGTTGAACTACTATCTTTAGCTTTTCCATACATTAAGAACCCAATGAAGGTGATTGTATTGCACCATAATTACTAAGTCAATTCCTTTCTTGGAGAGTTATTGCATTTTCTTAAGAGCTAAAGGCTTGTGGCCTCCCTGGAGATAACATGGGGGCATAAAAGCCTCCTACTAGAGATAGATCAAACCTAAGAATAGGAGATTTGAGATCATCCCTGGAAATATCATCAAATATGGGAGCCTATTTAAAGAATTGTGTTAGTTCTCCTGGGTCCAGTTAGTCTTGATGGTATATACTTGTCCATAGAACGATGGTCTTGCTGCTTTATTGAGGTTGACCATCTCAAGTTGTCATGAAAGATGAATCAATCGCACTATAGAGTACCCCTTCTAAGGAGATTATGTTATCGCACTAAGAAGAACCCCTTTTAAGGAGATTATGCAATTGCCCTAGAGAGAACCTCTTCTAATAAGATTATGTAACCGCATTAGGGAGAACCTCTTCTAATAAGATTACGTAACCGCATTAGGGAGAACCTTTTCCAAAGGGATTATTCAATTGTGCTAGAGGGAACCCCTTCAAAGATGATTGTGTAATCACACTAGGGAGAAACTCTTATTGGGAGGATATGCAATCACACTAGGGTGAACCCCTTTCAAAGAGGCTATGCAAGAGTTTAGAAGCCTCTTTTAAAGATCTGTATATAAGAAATGTATGTTAGAGAAACAATTATTTTAATTTGTTAGACTTTAGGAATCCATTTAATCCATCCTTTGAAAAGTGGTGCTATTGCACTAGAGAGAACCCCTTCTATCGAGATTATGCAATCGCACTAAGGAGAACCTCTTACAAGGATAGGGATGCCGCAAGTGCAAAGACTTTAGGGGTGACAAGGTCTAATTCTACCCCTGGGCAGCCAACATGATGTGTGTACAAACTTGGTCTTGGTTGACGGGTTATTAGAGTTCAAATGGTTATAAGTGTCTGTTGTGGTAAGGAGGTCTGTCACATATTCTATTCTAGAAGCGTTTTGATGAGCATTTGTTTTTTATTAGAGCCCCTCAAATCCTGATGACACCTTTTATGTGTACAGGTCACCATTAAAGTAGTTTATGGGCATAGCCTTGACGGATAGCCATGGAGTATAGCTGCGAGCGTAGTCATCAACATAGCCGTAGATGTAACTGTGGGTGCCACCATGGATATAGCTGTGTATAGCCACTAACATGGACATACGGAGCTGTAAGTGTGGTGACTAGCATAGCCACATGAGGTGTGACCTAGGCACAACCGCTAGCTTAGCCATTGACGTGGCCATATATCTAGCTGCTGACTTATTTTTTATTGTGTTTGGGTTTCGTTAGTCATGGAAAGAGCTTTTGAGAAATAAGAATGAACTAGATTTTTGTTCAGTTCCCACAAGCGGTGTGAATTGATTATGTTCCAAAAAAACCAAGTAGCTTGGGGGGGCCTTATGTCTTGGATAATTGGTTAATCTTTTTGTTCTGGAAATATATTCATTTCTTTTCACCCAAGGTGGCTAGTGCTTGATACTTGCAAAAATATCCTCTTTGGTCAATCTAGAGTCTCTTCGATGATAAATTCAGAGATGTTTTGAGAGAAAATACAATAATATTATAATGAGATACCCTGAAAATAAATATGTAGTAGAGAATAACAATTATGAACTTTTTGTTTAAAGGATTCATGGTCTATTTATAGGTTATGAGTTTTTTTTTTATGGAAAGGAGGGTTAAAGTGTAATATTGCCCTTATAGTATTAAAGAAGGAAAATATCTTTGACAATTAAGTATTTTGAAAGTATTTTTTTGTGTATATTGTTATTGGTCTTTAAAGTTTTAGACTTATAATAAATCTCTTATTTTTCACTATCGTATACATTACATTTCCCGACCAATTTGAATGGTCACATGGGGATTATCAATGGCCCTCTCGTACCATTAAGCAAGACTCTCATAACTAGCTTGACTGTGGCTCATGGTGCAGCTTCTCACAACTAGATTGACCTCGTTAATTTGTAGGACATGTTCACGAACTTAAATGACATGTCTGCTGGGCTTTTTTTCATGCTTCGATAATCTAATAGATAAAAACGAAAGCCTAACTGGCTTTAGAACCAAGCTAATTAAGTGTTAAATTCACGTTTGATATAACTTGGATCCTTAATGCCTCCTGGTAGTTGCTGAAGAAACTGTCCCCCACTAATCAATGTCGTAGAAAATACAAACGAAATTCCTAAACAGAGAAATTGTCACAATAATTTTGTAATTTAATCTTCACTAATAGAGTTACAAAGATATTCGAGTTACTTAAACAACATAAAATGTTGAAATTTCCTTTCTAAATTAAACCTCTATTTTCGGAAAAGAACTAGGGTTTGGTTTTGAACTCGTTCACGTAACTAGCTAGTTGTATATACAGATACCAGGTAGTGAGGTACATAGATTAAAAAGGTCTACCTCTAACGCAATCAAGAGAACCCGAGAAGCGTGTGAGGCTGCTCACATATCTACTAAGGCTTTGCATCGATCACATCCTGTTTGTTCATATATCCTATTACCGTATTGAGTTCAGAGTTTAAAATTTATGATCTGGGCAATGCCCATTATTTTTTGGGAGTTGAAGTCACTCCCATCAGTATAGGCCTCATGCTTAGCCAACTTTTGTGTTCTTGATATCCTCTATTGTGCTAGTATGTTGTCATATAAACCTGTTGATACACTAGCCTCTGTTTCCAAGATTGACCTATAGTATAATGAGTTATTTTTGGATCCCACTCGCTTTTGACAAATTGTTAGTGCTTTTTAGTACCTCACTTTTATTAGACTGGACATATGTTATTCTGTAAATAAGGTCTGTCAGTTTATGCATGCTTTTACTAAGTGCCATTGGGTTGTTGTTAAATATATACTGAAATACTTGAAAGGTATATCTTCTTTTAGCCTCCACCTTGCTCGTGGCTCCTCTTTATCATTTCATGATTCTACTGATGCCGATTGGATGGGGAGTATTGATGATCAAAAATCTATTGGTGGATATATTGTCTTTTTGGCACCATTACCATTTCATAGAAATCTGATAAGCAACACACTATTGCTCGCTCCTTTACTTAAGTGAAATTTAAAGATTTGGCTGATGGTACCACTAAGGTTCTTTGGCTTTGCTATCTTTTGTAAGATTTATGCTTCTCTCTTAGTTCTTTACTGCTATCTGGTGCGATAATTTGGGTGCTACTTATATGTTTGTTAATCTATTTTTTCATGCTCGTACAAAGTATGTTGAAGTTAATTATCACTTTGTTCATAATCGAGTTGCTAAAAATGAGATTTAGATTCATTTAATCTCTTTTAAAAAACCAATTAGCTGATGTTCTTACGAAGCCACTCCCTCACTGTGCTTTTGCGTATTTATGTTCCAAGCTTTATATGGATCATAACCCACCTTCAGCTTGAGGAGGCATGTTATTAAATGTGTTGTAAATACATTTATCTTGTGTAGTATGCTACACCATAACACATGTATATTGCCTTAGCCATATAAATAGAAAAGGTGGCTAACTGATTACGTAAGCCTCCTAATTAACACAAACTCTGCTTCAAGCGGTTGTAACAGTCTTTTGGCAAATGGAGACATGAAGGAATAAAATTAAATGTTTTGAGAGACTTTTTATATTTATAGTGTTATTGGTTTTTGAGGGTTTTAACATGTAAAATACTCCTTATACTTCACTCTCATTTGCGATAAAAGATATTAGAGGTCAACAATCCTTGGTTGTTATTTTGTTTTGCTATGTGTTATAGAGCAACCATGGCTATAAGATGTTGCAGAACATGATTTGCTTATATAGAAGGGGATGAGAAGATTCCTTGTTTCTCTTAGTGTGTTGTTTTTGCCTACATTAGTTGCTCTCATTTTAAACCCTAATGGTAGGATCCATGATGAGGTGGTCCACATTAATATGTTAAAGACCTACAATGGGGTGACTCATGCATATAAGAGAATTTATTTCTTTATATTTTATTTATTTTTATTTTTTTATTATGATATTCTTTTCCTATTTGAATATAATATTTTTCCTAGTTAATAATTCCTATTCAATATTATTATGGTTTTCTATATATATATATATATATATATATATATATATATATATATATATATATATATATATATATAGAGAGAGAGAGAGAGAGAGAGAGAGAGAGAGAGAGAGTTGCAATAGCCTTTTGATAAGTAGAGATATATATAAAGAAATAAAATTAAATATTTTGAAAGTATTTCATATTTATATTGTTATTGGTCTTTAAAGTTTTAGAATTATAACAAATAATTTATATTTTGCTCTCGTATGCATTATACTTCAGTTCCAATCTGAATGGTCATATGTTGATTATCAATGGCCCTCCCGTACCATTAAGCAAGATTCTTATAACTAGCTTGACTCTAGCTCAAGGTGTCAAGGTGCTGCTTCTCACAACTAGTTTGACCTCGTTAATTTGCAGGACATGTTCAGGAACTTAAACGACATGTTTGCTGGGCTCTTTTTCATGCTCAAATAGTCTAATAGATAAAAACGAAAGCCTAACTGGCTTTAGAACCAAGCTAATTAAATATTAAATTCACGTTTGATGATAACTTGGATCCTTAGTACCTGTCGGTAGTTGCTGAAGAAACCAATCAATGTCGTAGAAAATACAATAGATATTCCTAAATAGAGAAATTATTGCAATAATTTTTGTAAATTAATCTTCACCAATAGAGTTACAAAGATATTCAAGTTACTTAACAACAGAAAGCATTGAAATTGTCCTTCTAAATTAAACCTTTATTTTCAAAAAACAACTAGCTAGGGTTCGGTTTTGAACTTGTTCACCTAGCTAGCTAGCTGTATATACAGCTACCAGGTAGTAAGGTGCACAGATTAACAAGGTCTACCTCTAACACAATCGAGAGCACCCGAAAAGCGTGTGAGCATGCTCACATGTCCACCAGGCTTTGCATTAATCACACCCGGTTTGTTCATTGTCTTGATTGCATTACCAGATTGAACAAAGAAGGCTCCGTTGAGCAACAAATCCCCCTCTGATCTCCAATTCCAGGACTTCCACACACTTTCAACTGCATAGTCCCTCTTGGTCACCTACATAAACGTATATAAAGAATGTTCAACCTGTGTAGTGGACCAAATTTAATCTTAATATAGAAATGCGATGATCTCTTTTGTTTGCTACCACAAATATCAAGGTTCCATCCTTGACATAATTAATACTAACTTTTAAGCAAGAATTTCAAAGATTTTAATTAAATTCATCCCAAAACTGTATTTTGGTGCAGTAATGGCCCTTCATTAGGGTCATTAATTACTAGAAGGAAGTGTACCTCTTTGCATGCTGGATCAGAAGGAGCAATAAACCGGTTACCCTGGCTAATGATAGTAGGATGTTGGCTGCCACCAATAGCATACATTTCCCAGTGAGTATAGTCATTGTTTACAACATGCACAAACCCCCATCGGACCCTCGGCATTCTTTGCACTAATCCACGACCAAAGTGGTTGAAAGCAACAGTTATTTGCATCACTGAATCGCCAGAATAACTATCGCTTGCCCCCAACAACATTACCTGCGAAACAAATTTGTGTGTTTGCAAATTACACCTTCTTTATGCTAAGTTGTAAGATACAACACATTAATAGTCAATATCTCTTTTAATTATTGTCATTTTTTGTGCCAAAAATAGGATCCTTCAATCCATAATACATGGTTATACAGTAAGAGGATTAGCATTGGCGGTCGTTAGTTATCAAAGAATCTCCTCAACCTAATAGTTCAAGATATAATTTATATGGGATGGTGAGATTCGAACTTGTAACCGCTTGGTCATCAAGACTTTGATACCATATCAAACAATCATCTCAATCAAATAGGTTAAGCTGTTAGAAGAGATTTCAAGATATAATTTACATTATTTTCTAACAGCAGTGAACAAGGTATGAAAGTTGAATTATTTCGCTACCATAAAAAAATAATGGATATTCTCACTCAACTTTTAATTAATTTAATTGGGTTAATTTCATAAAAAGAAAAAGAAAATGGATACGTACATCATTATGTTTGGTGAAGTGGCAATTAGATATGGTGATGGCATTGGATCCCATTACGGCATCAATGAGGCCATCTTCGCAATTAGACATGGAGATATGATCAATCCAAATATCAGTTGACCCAAATATTGAAATCCCATCTCCATCGCTCCGAGAACGAAAGCCATAATGATCTACCGAGTCTCTAATCATCCCACCATTTCCAGCTTTAGCACCATGAATGTGGATCCCATGGATGATCACATTTCTCACAAACTGTAGAGTAATTTGAGCACCATTGTAAATGTGCACATTAGCACCGCGCCCATCAATAGTCTTATTTGATGCCACCATTAGTTCTTCACTTAGACTAATAGCCATATCATGAGCAAATATAATCCAAAGCGGTTCGTCCTGAATCACTCCATAGCGCAATGTTCCTGGTTTAGGATTCACCATGTCGTTGTCTGACGGGTCTGTTACCCGGTAGTATTTTCCATGCATGCCTCCTATGGTTTTGCGTCCAAACCCTAGAGCACAACCTCCCAGCTTCTTGCGGTTCTTAGCCCAGTTTTTATCACATCTCCAGCATTGGTCGATAGGATTTGTTGCTAGGCATGGCCCTTTGTATTTTCCTAGATTCCTTCTTGTGCTATTGCCACCTTCCAATGACCTAAATAAAGAACATGTACAATATTTACACTTACAATCAACATTTTCACAAAGAGACGTTGCTTTCACAATTATTAATGTTTAACATCAACTTACTTGTGCACTTCATAGTTGAAATGTTCAGCGACTTTCTCTGGATTTGGTTCGTAGGCCTCGCGGGAAGCCTCCTTGGCCTCTTCAGCTCGCTTTTTCCAGTACTCGTCGAAATTCGCGATGCCGGCCTTTGGAGTTGAAGTTTGCATGGCTAATGCAAAGAAAACTAACAACATGTAATTTTTAACAGCTCCCATAGCTTTCCCAGCTAATTTCTTCTCTCCTTCAACCTATCTCTCGCAACCCTCTCTTTTTTCGTCTCTGATCCGTTGTTGTCGATTATTTCACAAGTTTAGGTTTAGGATTGAAGCTTAAACGATTAATATTTACAAGGGAGAAGCTAAGGTATATATTCTGCTCGGCCCTTTCCGTTTTTAGTGATTTTAAACTTGGTTCTCCTTTGTTTGTATTGTGCGGTAAAGGGTAGAAAATCTAAGGTCCTAGTGATCAGTGGATATCGGAGCCAGATACCCAAATGAAGAAGATAATAAAATTAGACTCGGAGAGGGAAGGGAGGGGAGCCACTAACTACACCATAACGGTCAACTTCTCTTCTTTCTTTCCATATATTCAAGACAAATTACGTTTTAAAGGGCTTTTTTTTGTTTTTTTGTTTTTTTTTTTTTTTTTTTTTTTTTGTCTAAGATCGAAATATCATTGATCAAAGTAAACTCACAAAATTAATTGTTGGAGTCCTCTTAAGAGTACATCCTGATTTTCAGAACAAATTTGCTTAAGGCTGTAAATGTCATTTCATATATAACCAATTATATGTACACGTGACTAAAAGAAAAATGCAACCCTCAGAGTTCCTAGCCAGGCATACACTATCAAGCAAAATTAAATGAATCTCACTATCATTGAATTCTTTAAAGGTGATAGAAGTAATTTGGTAAAGACAAGAAGAAGAATAACAGAGTGGAAAGAATGTTTAAATGCTTGATTGATAATCTTATTCCCCTTTTTCGCTACCTAAATAGGCCAGCAACATTACAACTGACAAAGCACGAAAATAGCAAAGCACGAAAATAGCAATAAAACAGGAAATCCTAACAGATTGGCTCCTAACAGAATAGCTACTGAAGATATGGAGCATCCACTAACAACTTTTATTTAAATGACCGATTGTAGTGCAACAGACACCTTACTCAATAATTACTGAAATAATCCTCCTGACTTGGTCCAACTCCACATGTAGCTCCAGGTGTGATTCATATCATTCCCCCTCCCTTGGAGCGTCCTTGTCCTCAAGGTCAAAATCTGGATATGTTTTGGAAAGTCGCCATAAGTTCTCCCATGTTGCATCTTCATGGCCAGCACCCTTCCATTGAACCAATACTTCAGTTTTCGGTCTATACTTGCCTTTTTGAACCACCCTTCGATCCAAAATAACTTCAGGTTCTGGTAAAATTTGGACATCAGCAGAAACAGGAGGTAATGACACTATAGGTAATTCGAGCGGACCAAAATGTTTCCTTAGTAAACTAACATGGAACATGTTGTGAATTTGTGCGCCCGCTGGCAAGTCCAACCGATATGCCACAGTCCCTACCCTAGCCATAATTTTGAAGGGACCAAAGAATCGAGGAGACAATTTCAACAAACTCCGGAATGCGACAGATGTTTGACGATACGGCTGGAGACGTAAATAAACATAGTCTCCTACCTCAAAGGAAACCTCTCGTCTGTGACGATCAGCCTGACACTTCATCCGAACTTGGGCAGCAACCAAATTCTTTCGAAGATCACGAAGAATGTCGTCCCTTGAACGCAACATATCATCCACGACCTGAACCTTGGCAGTACCTGGTATATATGAAATCATAGAAGGCGGGGAAACACCATATACAGCTTCGAAAGGAGACATTTTTGTTGATGAATGGACTGATGTATTGTAATTGTACTCAACCCACGGCAGCCACTCCAACCACTTTTTAGGATTATCATATGTGTAGTAGCGAAGATAGTGCTCAAGGATACGATTTATTACCTCGGTCTGTCCATCCGACTGAGGATGATAGTTGGAGCTGTAACAAAGAGCAGTGTCGTGCAACTGAAAAAGGGACCGCCAGAAATTGCTAAGAAAGACTCTGTCGCGATCACTGACAATTGAGAGAGGCATTCCATGTAACTGCATAATGTTAGAAATGAAGGCCTTGGCAACCGATAACGCCGTGTAAGGATGCTTGAGAGGCACAAAATGAGCATATTTTGATAATCGATCGACTACCACCATAATCGTATCGTGGCCTTGGGAGGACGGTAGGCCGTCGATGAAATCCATAGATATGTCAAACCAAATACAATCCGGAATAGCAAGGGGTTGCAGCAACCCTGCTGGCTTAAGAGTGTCATACTTGCAACGTTGGCAGACCATGCAATTTCGGATGAATTCCTTCACAGCTGTGCGTAACCCTGGCCATATAAAACTTGAGCTGACCCGGTTGATGGTTTTAAGATAGCCAAAATGTCCTCCAGCCGGCGAGGAGTGTGCATCTGCTAATACTGCAGGTAGTAAGGAGGAGTTTAGGCTCAAGTGGACTTTACCATTTTCCATCCAAACTCCATCTCTGAGAAAAAAATTGGAGGAACCCTTTGTACTCAAAGTGGCATAATAGGGATTAACAATTACCTCTTGTTGCAAGGAAGACCACCAGTCTGTAGAGGATAATGTGAGGGCCTGAAACTGAAGCAAGGTGACACGAGATAGAGCATCCAGACCTTGATTATCTCTACCACATTTGTACAGTATTGTGTAGTCATATCCCATAAGTTTGGGCAGCCATCTAGCTTGAGAAGGAGTAGAAATACGTTGCTCCAGTAAGTATTTTAAACTTTGGTGATCGGTTTTGATGACAAACGGCTTGCCCAACAAATACGGTCGCCACTTGCACACAACTTTCACCACTGCCAACATTTCCTTATCGTAAGTTGATAGTGCCCTTGCCGAACCTTCAAGGCTTCACTAAAGAACACAATTGGTTGATCATTTTGGGACAGTATAGCTCCCAGACCTGTCCCGCTTGCATCATATTCAACAACAAAGGGCTGCTCAAAATCTGGAAGACGCAAAACCGGAGGAGTAACAAGCGTTGTCTTCAATTTCAAAAATGCTTCCTGAGATTCAGTTGTCCACCGAAACCCATCCTTGGTTAAGAGCTGTGTCAGAGGTGCAGCAATTGAACCAAAATCACGGACGAATTTCTTGTAGTATCCTGCCAACCCGAGGAATTCGCGAACCCCTTTTGCTGAAGTCGGCACAGGCCATTGTTGGACTGAATTGATCTTATTGGGATCTACCGCAACCCCCTCCCATGAAATTCAGTGGCCTAAGTAGTCGACCATTAAAACCCCAAATTGGCACTTGGATGCTTTGACAAACAACTAATGAGTGGTCAGAAGTTGGAGGACCACTTTAAGATGCTGTAAATGCTCGTCCTAAGACCTGCTGTACACCAGAATATCATAAAAAAAAACCCAAGACAAACCTCTGTAAATGAGGTCGAAAAATGTCATTCATTAAGTTCTGGAATGTTGCGGGAGCGTTAGTCAAACCAAAGGGCATCACAAGGAACTCGTAATGACCGTTATGAGTGCGAAAGGCAGTTTTTGAGACGTCGTCATCATAAACTCTTATTTGATGATAGCCAGACCTCAAATCCAACTTCGAAAAATATTTTGCACCTTGCAATTCATCCAATAACTCGTCAATAACTGGAATTGGAAACTTATCTTTAATTATGATGTCATTGAGAGCACGATAATCCATGCAAAACCGCCACGAGCCATCAGATTTTTTTATCAACAGAACTGGTGATGGAAATAGGCTCCTGCTAGGACGGATGATGTCAGATTCAAGGAATTCACTCACCAATTTTTCTATCTCATTTTTATGATAATGGGGGTACCGATAGGGCCGCGTGCTGACTGGTGGCTGATTTGGAAGTAAAGAAATATGGTGATCATGACTTCGTATTGGCGGCAACCCGGATGGCTCCTTGAATAAATGATCGAACTATGTTAACAACCGCTACAGGTCAGTTGGAGTGTGCATGGGTGGTTCCAACTGGGCTGTTGTTGACATCATATGAAGAAAAAATCTGGGGCCTGAGTGGTACAACAACTCCTTTTCTGTCATGGGAGCTAATTCAGATCGGTGTAATCCTAGAATGGTGTGTGACTTCCCTGCATGACAGAAGGACATGCTTAGTTGTTTGTAATCTGTCTCAATCGGACCCAATGTTTCCAGCCATTGCATTACCAAAACGGCTTGACACGCAGCAACGGGCAACACATAAAAATCAGCTCGAATCGGCAACCCCTGTATAGTGAGTAGAAGCCCCATACACCGCCCTGTACACTCAATGATTTCTTTGTTTCCAACAGTTACCCGAAACACCTTGTCACGGATTACTGGTAACGCCAGTTTGGTGACAACCGCTTGATCGATGAAGTTATGAGTACTTCCTCCATAAATTAGGACTGTGACATCTTTGTTTCCTACCTTTCCAATCACTCGAAAGGTTTGAGGGTGATTTGTTCCGGCCAGAGCATGGAAAGAAATTTCCGGAATGGCCTCTTCTCCATTATTCTCAATTTCCATGTCTACGTCGGCTGGACCATCTTCAAAGAGTATGTCTTCCATCATGAACAATTGTGGCCTGATGCACCGGTGTCCAGGAGTGAATTTTTCATCACAATAGAAACACAAACCCTTGAAACTTGTTTCCGGTTGGTTGGGTGGCAAGTTGCGTCGGTGGTGGTCCCAGAAGACCCATTATTGTCGTTGGTTGTGCCCTGTGATTGTAGTTTGGCATTGCTGAACAAAAATTTGAGCTTGGCTTCCGCTGCAGCAGATTTCTTTCCTTAGTGAGATGGGCTACACTGATGGTTTCTGATAGAGTCTTTGGTTGTTTGACCCGTACATCTATCCGGATGTCATCCTTTAAACCTGCAATAAAAGAACCGATTAAAAAATTCTCAGGCAGCCTGTCCACCTTATGTGAGAGTCGCTTGAAGACTTATTGGTAGGCTATAACGCTGGTAATTTGCTTGAGTCTAGACAAAGCTTCTGACGGATCATCGTAGTCTGTGGGTCCAAAGCGTTGAAGAATAACTTTGGTGAATTCCGCCCAATTCAACGGACCTCGATCCCTTGTGAACCAGTGATACCATTGTAAGGCAAGCTTTTTTAGATGGAATGACACCAATTGCACTTGCTGCGTGAGTTCGATTCCTTTGAACTCGAAGTATTGTTCCGCCTTAAAAATCCACTCGGTAGGATCTTCATCACCACGATATATCGGAAAATTCAATTTGAGTTGAGTCTGATGTTGAATTTCGTCAGTTGGCTGATTCTGAATTCTGTCAAAAGCATTCGGATATCATTCGAAACCTGGCCGTGTGATGGTGGTAGGACTGCTGCCAGATGTCTCTCCTCTTTCAAAGAAATTGCCTTCCCTGTCTCTGGAAGTATCTTGGCGGCTAAGTCGAAAGGCTTGTAGTTCAGCCATGACACCCTGTAATGTCGATGTAACTTGGGAAAAATTTTGTTTTATTTCATTCAAGTCGTGTTTCATCACATTGACGTCTTGTTTTGTCTCATCAAAGCTGGACTCGTGACGGGTTAAGATGTCGGTGACTTCAGTTCGGGAAAGCTCTGATACCACTGATAGAAGTAATTTGGTAAAGACAAGAAGAAGAAGAATAACAAAGTGGAAAGAATGTTTAAATGCTTGATTGATAATCTTATTCCCCTTCTTCGCTACCTAAATAGGCCAGCAACATTACAACTGACAAAGCATGAAAATAGCAAAAAAACAGGAAATCATAACAGATTGGCTCCTAACAGAATAGCTACTGAAGATATGGAGCACCCACTAACAGCTTTTATTTAGTTGACCGATTCTAGTGCAACAGACACCTTACTCAACAATTACTAAAATAATCCTCCTGACTTGGTCCAACTCCACATGTAGCTCCAGGTGTGATTCATATCAAAAGGCCACAGTATCAAGCAAAGCTTTGGCGTCCCTTTCAATTATAAATTTTGAAAAACCTTCCTACAACCCAAGTCGAACAGCCTCCTGCATGGTAGAGCTTCATATGTTTGGGGTTCCAAACCATTGGAGCAGCAGAAAACTCTAGCACAAACAATTCCACAAAGACAGTTAATTCCTTCAGACTACCCTAATCTTACCTCTCAGATTATATATTGTTTGAAAGTGCTATCACAATTCAATTCAATATCACCCTGAGGTTGCTTTCCAACTAGATTGATCCTACATCACTGAAACCCTACCATTCTTCTACAGTTTATCTGGTTGAATAGCGATGGAGCTACAAAAATCACGAGGAATATTCTAGAAGGAATATTCTTCTTGCAGATCATTCGTAGTATGTTCTACGGCCTTCACTTTTAGATTATATCGGCCTCCTCTTGAATGTATATCTTCAGGGGTTGTAAATCTTTTCTTGAATGAATACCTGCACAAAGTCCTTTAGAGACCACTAGGGATATTGTTGAGGGACCCTCCAAAAATCAAGTTAGTACAAGGTATTTTGTATGGTAAAAAGACATTAATGAAGGTATTACTGAGCTTTTATAAAGATAGAAAAGAAGATGGAGAAGAAGATGTAGATGTAAAGGAAGAAAAGAATAAATGTGTTCATGTCTAAAAGCATGAGGTTTTCAAACCCCTTTTCTGTGTACTCAAGCTTCTTTTATATTACTTGTCTTGACTGATTTCATACGATATGCACTACCAGAAAATCGATAAATATATACAGAAATACCGAGTGAATATTTCCGTTGGTAAATTTCCAAGCGATTTTACCGATGGAAATTTTCCCTTGGTATATATTGAGGGAATTACAGTGGGAAAAAAAATTAAAACAAAGCAAAAAATGATGACGTGTTATTTTTACTAATAGAATTAATGATGAAATTTATTCCGTCAGTACAATCTGTCGGTAATTCGTTGGTAAACTGGGAAACACTGTTCATCATGTCAATTACATTGGGAATCACCGACGAAATTTTCCATCGGTATTTTCTAGAGAGCTCCAGAACTGTTCACTTTTCAATTGCATTGTTAATTGTTGTTCTTTACAAATAAAATCACCGACGGATTGAAAAGTCATCGATGTTATTTGGCGGTTTTCTAAAAAAAATCAACTTAAAATGTTCATTTAAATATTACAGACGGAATCACCGATGGATTGAAAAATCGTCAGTGATTGTTGGCGGTTTCTGAAAACTTTTTACGAAATTGAAAATTTAAATTAAATATTACCAATGGAATTACTGATGAAATAATTAAAAATTATTAATATATAATTATCTGTTGGTAAATCTGTTGCTAATGTGCCTCAATAAAAAGCCTGAATCCCCTTGTTTCACAAGAGACAAACTCATTTCTTCTTCTTCTTTTTCACTATATGTAAAACACATCAATATCTATTTCTTTCTCTTCTTTTCTCTCCTCATCTCCTTCTCTTTTCCTCCATGTTCGGGTATGTCTTCTTCTTCTTCTTTTTTTAATTAATATGCTTTACAAAAAAAAACTTCTCTCCTTAGCTTCACTTGCAACTACATTAAGGTAAGATTTTTCTTTTTTCTTCGTTTTTCATGATTTTTTTCACTATATTTTTTTTAATTGTTTTTGTTCTTAATAATTGTATCAATGTTGATGTGAGATTTGTTTTTTCATATTTTAATTGATCAATTTTTAGTTGATTTTATTTATAGGATTTTTAAATTTTTAGCAATTGCAATTTCATTTTTTTTCATTTGAATTTTTTAGTTGAATTTATTTTTTCATTTTATTTATTTGTTTTAAATTTGTTAGAGTTGATTTTCTTATTCTTTTTCCAAGCATTTTTGAGTATATATTATAGAGTGTTGATTTATGTTAATTTAATTATTTTATAATTTTATAAAATGAAATTTTTAAATAATTACCAATGGAATTACTGACGAAAATTCCATCGGTAATTTCGTTGGTAATAAAAAATATTATTACCGACACGTCTATTCTGTTAGTAAATCCGTCGCTAATATATTTTTTTTTTTACCAACGGATTTACCGACACATAAAAAATTACCGATGAAAGATTTATCGACAGAGCATTTCTGTCTGTGATTTTGTTGGTAAATTAATTATTGATGGAAATTGTGTTTTACACCGACGGAAAAATTTCATTGGTAAAACTGTTAAATCTTGTTGTGATGTGAGGGGTAGAGATGTAATCTCATAATGGTAGAATAATATTATTATATTATTGATGCTATCACATCTAATTAATATAAGCATTGGCTACTTCATAATTAATGAGGTATGATACGTACCATAGTCACTAGACTCGACCCAAAATAGGAGAAGATTAGAACAGGGTCACTTTTCAACTATACGCTGAACCCAATAGGAGTTGGGGTCAGCTGTACGCCAAACCTAATAGAAGTTGGGTTCAACTGTATGCTAAGCCCGAGTGGAATTGGGTTCAGCTATATGCTAAACCCAAAAATAGTTGGACGTGGATATGCCTCAGCCCAACTAAAGTTGGGCGTGGACTCGTCCTGACCCAACTTAGAGTTGGATGTAGAGGTGTTGTGGCCCAACTTAGAGAGTTGAGCGAGAGCGTGCTCCAGTCCAATAAAAGATTGGGTATAGAGAAATCATAATTCAATTTTGGGTTCAGGTTTTTGTTTGATAGTCTTTAAATGTTGGAGGTTTTTAGAAAACCATGACCCATTAAATAGTATCAAAACAAAACTAGATTCTGACAATTGCATCCACTAACCATGTTTTATGCTGGAATACTACGTCCTTCCATAGTTGCCATTAAATAAAACAAGGTAATTTTTTTTTGCACTCACCGTTACCATTCTCACAAAAGAGTTGAGAGAGATTCCTCCACCAAGTTGCAAGGTTTTCACAACTAATAGCATTAAAATGAAGCTAGAAAGGAGATTGAATCTAACCCTAGTGAGCTTTATGTGATGTAGGAGATTTTCTTTAATGCATAATCTTGTATGAACAAAAATAATTTTTTTATTCGTTTGATCAGGCTAAAGTTTTCTAAAAAAAATTAGAAGCACTATTTTTAATAGGGTTAAAGTTTCATAGTAATTGAAGTTTGGAAAAACCTTCAAATAATTAGGTCCATCACTTATTGTTAAGGATTTACCATATTGTTTTAGTTTAAGACTCTTTTATTATTTTTCTACTTTTGTTTAGTAATTTTTCTATTATATAAGGAACCTATAAGAGCTCTAATAGGAAGTTTTGATTAGAATATTTGTGGTAAAATATTTAGTAATAAAATGTTAAGTTAGGGTTTATGGTGTGACTTTATTCAACATCATTATGTGTTGCTTGTTCTTGCTATCTTTATTTGGTTGTTTCTATCTGTATCAATTGAAATCTAAGCCCAATGACACTTGATTATTTATTTGTTATGTGTTGCTAAAGAACCATGGCTGAAAGAAGTTGTAAAGTAGAACATATTTGGGCAAGAGGGGATTGGGAGGTTCCCTCTTGGGAGAAAAATATTTAAAAGGTAGTAATAGAGGATATATAGACACAATTCATATAGTTAATTTTGATAATTTGGTAGAGTAGATAAAAAAAAACAAAAAACAAATAGGAGGAGAGTGGCCACAAGTCATTGGCTAGTATCGAGAACTCGTTCTAGAGGAATGATAAGAGCATACAACCTCTTGATTTGAAGGATTATCATGGAAATTTAGGATTTTTATTAAAGATTTATGATTTCACAAGAAGTTTGCAAGTATAAAAATTCATTAACTGAATGAATGAGGTTGAAATAGTTTTTTAGTAAAATAAAATCTAGAGAAGATAAAACTGAAGTTTATCATGATTAGATTGAAAAGGCGATCTTTTTCTTGGTAGGATAAATTAAAGCGATCTCAGGAAAAATAAGAAAAACATAAGATGGATGATTAGAAGAAGAAGAAGTAGAAGATCAATTAAGACTTTCTTCCATTCAAGTACACTCAAACTTTATGCCAATGACTCTATACATCAAGTTAAGATTGGAAAACTGTTGAGGAATACATTGATCCTTTTTACTAACTAGTAGCTAGCAATGATCTGCTTAAAATGGAAGAGCAATTGGTTTTTAGACACCTAAATGAATCATGATAGTTTACCCAAGACGTGTTGTGTTTGCAATCTTTACGGACAAATTTAAAAGCCTATTAGAGGGATTTGACTATGGACAAACAACATGTTGTTAGGGTAAATAATAAAGAGGTTCATACTAGCGAACAAAAATCATTTGTTTAGCCTTAATCAATAGATAATCAAACTATATGTCAGGATTCCAATTGTGGATATAGTTTTAAATTTTGATGTTTCAAATATGATGAGTTAATGCATTAAATTTCTGAGTACCATAAGTTAAAAAGTCATTTATGTAAAAGTTTATTGTTAGAAGAACCTGATGAGAAAGTGTGTGATCCTATTTATGATGATTTAGATAGTAGTGAGGATGTCTTGTAAGGTGATGGCGATGCTACTTTAGTCATTCAAAAAAGTTTACTTCCTCGTAAAAGTGATTTAGACAAGGATTGTCTACGCGCTAGCCTTTTTTATTCAACTTGTATCATTACGTACAAGGTATGTAATATGATCATTGATAATGATACGTAGCTATGAACATATGGTATTGACCAAGGCACTAGAGAAGTTGTAGCTTAGATTAAAAAAAAAAAAAAAAAAAAAAAAACTCCAAGCCCTACAAACTGAACTAGTTAAGTCAAGATAACATGAAAATCATTGACAAACACTACTTTATTTTTATTTGCTATAGTTAAAAGATATTTGATAGTAGTTTGTGTGAGATGTTTTTTATGGATGCATATCATTTATTATTAGGTAGGCCAGGGCAATATAATAGGGTGGTGCAGAATAAGCCATTCACAACTTGTGTTTTAGGAATTGATTATTGGCATATTTGACCTAAGTTAGATAATTGTAAAGTCCTTGCATGCTAGAGGTCAATATAACTTAAATAGACTAACATTGATTTTCATAGTCGACAATAATGACGATGTTGGGTCGATGGATGACCAAAACTTAGGGACATATTCTTTCCAAACGAGGAAAACTGATGCATTTTAACATGCAATATTATATTAATAAAAAAAACTTTTGATTTGACTATTGAATATGTCTACAACTTTGCTCGAAGTTTTTAAAAGCTCTATGTTTTCTATAAGGTTAAAATTTTATCATAATCAAAGATCAAGAAGACCTTCAAATAAGATTTAGAAATCATTGTTTTGCATTTACTTTATTTTTCTAGTTGAATTATGATTCATTTTTTGATTTGGGTTAGAACTATTTTATTATTACTTTTTCATATTTGTTTAGGATTTGTTTCCTAGTATATAAGTAACATATAAAAGCTTTAATAGGAAGTTTTGAATAAAATATTTATGTAGTGAAATATTCAATAATTAGATTTTATGGTGGAGTGGAGATGCTGAAGATTAATTATTCCGACTTTATAAATTAATCTTGTTAGTCGTGAGCTGTAATTACTTCAACCTACCCAAGACTCCATAGACAAACACATGTGCCCCACTAAAATTGTCTAGCTCATCTTATCACTCTTATGCATTAATGAGATGAAGATATAATAGGTCATGAAAGATTTTTATACACCTAAAGGCGTAGCGGGAGTAGGATTTGAGTTACGAATGACTTGGGTTAGTGAAAAAATCTCAAGGATTTGCATACGGTCCTAAAAAATCAAGATTGGAGGGTTGGACTAATCAAGTCGTGTGGTTGAGCCCAAGTGGCACCAAAACAAGCCTAGGAACGTTATCTTAGCACCATTTGGCCCCAACAATTGACCTAGGCCTAACTGCCTGGGCTCAGGCATAACACCTAATGCTGGGCTCCAAATTACCATCCACCCCCTAGGTTTTTAACAATTTTGATTTTCCATGCAATAACAAACACAATCTTTTATGAAATGGTTATGAGAAATGAAAATCGACTTCAACATTCAGTTTTCTTACAAACGACGAAGAATCCTTTTTCACCTTGAACAATTTCTGCACATCATTTGTTTGGCCCGCATCAATAAATCAATTGCCCTAAATATATAAATAAAAGTTGAGTTAGATGAGCTTGGAGAACGTTCAATGCTTGCCACAACTTTTGCAAGGGATAATGCGCTTTCATGGACATGGGAACAGGCTGTTGATGCAGTTTAACTACCATGACTCAGGTCTGTACTGCCTACCATCACCATAAATTTGCATGTATGGTTAATTTTCAAACTATACAGACCATTGTGTCTTAAATAAATGCAGATTTCGTCAGTTGTGGTCAAGTATAGAAGTTACTTGGTCATTCATTTTGAGAAATAATCACATTATTCCTAACAAGATGTATTGGGAGAGCTTCGCAAAACATCAATCAAAGCAGCTCATCACTTTGTTAAGGCATCTGAATGAACTTACTCCATTTATATCTCCAACCTTTCTATTAGGCATTGACTAGCTATAATATTTATTGGATCTCTTGAAATTTCAGTTATAATTTTTCTCAAGTATACTTATTCCTTTAACCATTTATAATAGTTGTTCTTTGATTGGAACTCATGTGCAGATAAAATTCCAAAGAACTCGTCTGAGTCATGTTTGCATCATGTTTGAAAAAAAAAACCTAATTGTTCTTTGATTGGAACTCGTGTGCAAGTAAAATTCTAAAGAGCTCGTGTGCAAGGGTGTACACCATGTTTAAAAAACAAACCTCTAAGTACATAGAGGTAAACTATGGGGAAACTCTTAATTTTTTTTTTCTTTTAATAGGTGAAGAAACCTATGGAGGAGGAGCTTGTACTTAGACAATTTCTAAGTGCATATATGAACTATTGAGACAGGTCTAGACCTAATAAGAAGTGTGATCGTGTAAGATTAGAAAAACAACTCAAAATGCTTATAATTATTTATCGAACCGTTGGATTACATTTAAATTTTAATAGGATATTCAGAGGTCATTTCCCTTATAATAACTACCATGTCATTACATGTATTGTCAAATCTTTAGATATAACAAATCTCACAATGGAACCTTGATTTTGGTAGTTTTTGTGATTTTTCTTATTATTTTTGGATTTCATGCTATTTTCATAAACTTGTGAACTTAAGGCTCACATCTACAACCATTTTCGCCTATAAAATAATAATGTGTTCTTTGTTGAACTACTCTTTTTAGCTTTTCCATGCATTAAGAACCTAATAAAGGTGATGCTATTGCACCATAAATACTAAGTCAATTCCTTTCTTGGAGAGTTATTGCATTTTCTTAAGAGTTAAAGGCTTGTGGCCTCCCTAGAGATAACATGAGGGCATAAGAGCCTTCTACTAGAGATAGATCAAACCTAAGAATAGGAGATTCGAGATCATCCCTGGAGATATCATCAGCTATGGAAGTTATTTAAAGAATTGTGTTAGTTCACCTGGGTCCAGTGAGCCTTGGTGGTATATACTTGTCCATAGAACGAGGGTCTTGTTGCTTTGTTGAGGATGACCATCTCAAGCTGTCATGAAAGATGAATCAATCGCACTATAGAGTACTCCTTCTAAGGAGATTGTGTTATCGCACTAAGAAGAACCCCATTTAAGGAGATTGTGCAATTACCCTAGAGAGAACCTCTTCTACGAATATTATGCAATCGTATTAAGAAAAACCTTTTCCAAAGAGATTATACAATCGTGCTGAGGGAACCCCTTCTAAGATGATTGTGCAATCGCACTAGGGAGAAACTCTTATTGGGAGGATATGGAATCGCACTAAGAAGAACCCCTTCCAAAGAGGTTATGCAAGAGTTTAGAAACCTCTTTTAAAGATCTGTATATAAGAAATGTATGTTAGAGAAACAACTATTTTAATTTGTTAGACTTTAGAAATCCATTTAATCCATCCTTTGAAAAGTGGTGCTATTGCACTAAAGAGAACCCTTTCCAAGGAGATTATGCAATCACATTAGGGAGAACCTCTTACAAGGACGGGGATGTCGCGAGTGCAAGGACTTGTAGGGGTGAGAAGGTCTAATTCTACCCCTGGGCAGCAAACATGATGTGTGTACAAACTTGCTCTTGGTTGACGGGTTATTAGAGTTCAAATGGGTATAAATGTCCGCTGTGGTAAGGAGGTTTGTCACACGTTCTATTCTAGAAGTGTTTTGATGAGCATTTGTTTTTCATTAGAGCCCTCAAATCCTTATGACACCTTTTATGTGTACAAGTCACCATTAAAATAGTTTGTGGGCATAGCCTTGACGGATAGCCATGGAGTATATCTGCGAGTGTAGTCATTAACATAGCCGTAGATGTAACCGTGGGCACCACCATGGATATAGTTGTGTATAGCCACTAGCATAGACATACAGAGTCGTGAGTGTGACCACTAGCATAGCCATATGAGGCATAACTTAGGTACAGCCGCTACCTTAGCCATTGACGTAGCCATATATATAGCTGCTCATTTATTTTCTATTGCATTGGGGTTTCATCAGTCATGGGAAGAGCTTTTGAGAAATAAGAATGAACTAGATTTTTGTTCAGTTCCCACAAACGGTGTGAATTGATGATGTTTCAAAAAAGCCAAGTAGTTTGGGGGGGGAAGACTTATGTCTTGGATAATTAGTTAATCTCTTAGTTCTGGAAATATATTCACTTCTTTTCACCCAAGGTGGCTAGTGCTTGATAGTTGTAAAAATATCTTCTTTGGTGAATATAGAGTCTCTTCGATGATATATTCAAAGATGTTTTGAGAGAAAATTCAATAATATTATAATGAGATACCCTGTAAATAAATATGTAGTAGAGAATAACGATTCTAAACTTTTTCTTTAAAGGATTCATGGTCTATTTATAGCTTATGAGTTTTTTTTATGGAGAGGAGGGTTAAAGTGTAATATTGCCCTTATAGTATTAAAGAAGAAAAATATATTTGACAATTAAGTATTTTGAAAGTATTTTTATATGTATATTGTTATTGGTCTTTAAAGTTTTAGACTTATAATAAATCTCTTATTTTTCGCTATCGTATACATTACATTTCAGAGCCAATTTGAATGGTCATATGGCAATTATCAATGGCCCTCTTATACCATTAAGCAAGACTCGCATAACTAGTTTGACTCTGGCTCATGATGCAGCTTCTCACAACTAGATTGACCTCGTTAATTTGTAGGACATGTTCAAGAACTTAAATGACATGTCTCCTGGGCTTTTTTTCATGCTTAAATAATCTAATAGATAAAAACAAAAGCCTAACTGGCTTTAGAACCAAACTAATTAAATGTTAAATTCATGTTTGATGATAACTTGGATCCTCAGTGCCTCCTGGTAGTTGCTAAAGAAATTGTCCCCCACTAATCAATATCGTAGAAAATACAAATGATATTCCTGAATAGAGAAATTGTTGCAATAATTTTGTAAGTTAATCTTCACTAATAAAATTACAAAGATATTCGAGTTACTTAACAACATAAAACGTTGAAATTTCATTTCTAAATTAAACCTCTATTTTTGGAAAACAGCTAGGGTTCGGTTTTGAACTCGTTCACCTAGCTAGCTAGTTGTATATATAAATACCAGGTAGTGAGGTACATAGATTAAAAAGGTTTACCTCTCACGCAATCGAGAGCACCCGAGAAGCGTGTGAGGCTGCTCACATATCTACCAGGCTTTGCATCAATCACATCCTATTTGTTCACATGTCTTATTATCGTATTGAATTTAGAGTTTAAAATTTATGATCTGGGCAATGCCTATTATTTTTTGGGGGTTGAAGCCACTCCCACCAGTATGGGCCTCATGCTTAGCCAACTTGTATGTTCTTGATATCCTCAGTTGTGCTAGTATGTCGTCATATAAACCTGTTGATACACCAGCCTCTGTCTCCAAGATTGACCAAGGATCTAATGAGTTATTTCTGGATCCCACTTGCTTGTGACAAATTGTTAGTGCTTTTTAGTATCTCACTTTTATTAGACTGGACATATGTTATGTTGTAAATAAGGTCTGTCAGTTCATGCATGCTTTTACTGAGTGTCATTGGGCTGCTATTAAATGTATACTGAAATACTTGAAAGGTATATCTTCTTTTAGTCTCCACCTTGCTTGTGGCTCCTCTTTATCATTTCATAATTCTACTGATGCTTGGACGGGGAGTATTCTTGATCAAAAATCTATTAGTGGATATATTGTCTTTTTTGGCACCATTACCATTTCATGGAAATCTGATAAGCAACACACTATTGCTCGCTCCTCTACTAAAGTGAAATTTAAGGATTTGGCTGATGGTACCACTGAGGTTCTTTGGCTTCACTATCTTTTGTTAGATTTATGCTTCTCTCTTAATTCTGTTACTACTATCTGGTGTGATTATTTGGGTGCTACTTATCTGTTTGCTAATCTATTTTTTCATGCTCGTACAAAGTATGTTGAAGTTAATTATCACTTTGTTCACAATCTTGTTGCTAAAAATGAGATTTAGATTCGTTTAATCTCTTTTAAAAACCAATTAGCTTATGTTCTTTCAAAGCCACTCACTCACTCTGCTTATGTGTATTTACGTTCCAAGCTTTATATGGATAACCCACCTTCAGCTTGTGGAGGCATGGTATTAAATGTGTTGTAAATACATTTATCCTGTGTAGTATGCTACACCATAACACATGTATATTGCCTTAGTCATATAAATAGAAAAGGTGGCTACCTGATTACGTAAGCCTCCTAATTAACACAACCTTTGCTTCAACTGGTTGTAACAATCTTTGGCAAGTGGAGACATGAAGGAATAAAATTAAGTGTTTTGAGATACTTTTTATATTTATAGTGTTTTTGGTTTTTGAGGCTTTTGACATGTAAAAAACTCCTTATCCTTCACTATCATCTGCGATAAATGATATTAGAGCTCAATAATCCTTGGTTGTTATTTTGTTTTGCTATATGCTATAGAACAACCATGGCTATAAGATGTTGCAGAACATGATGTGCTTATATAGAAGGGGATGACAAGATTCCTTGTTTCTATTAGTGTGTTGTTTTTGCCTACATTAGTTGATGTCATTTGAAACCCCAATGGTAGGATCCATGATAAGGTGGTCCACACTAATGTGTTAGGGACCTACAATGGGGTGACTCATGCACATAAGAGATTTTATTTCTTTATAATTTTATTTATTTTTATTTTTTTATTATGATATTCTTTTCCTATTTGAATATAATATTTTTTCCTAGTTAATTAAAAGTAAAGTTTTTGCCTATATTTTGCTCTCGTATGCATTATACTTAAGTTCCAATCTGAATGGTCATATGGCGATTATCAATGGCCCTCTCGTACCATTAAGCAAGATTCTTAAAACTAGCTTGACTCTGGCTCAAGGTGTCAACGTGTTGCTTCTCACAACTAGTTTGACCTCGTTAATTTGCAGGACATGTTCAGGAACTTAAATGACATGTTTGCTAGGCTTTTTTTCATGCTCAGATAGTCCAATAGATAAAAACGAAAGCCTAACTGGTTTTAGAACCAAGCTAATTAAATGTTAAATTCATGTTTGATGATAACTTGGATCCTTAGTACCTGTCAGTAGTTGCCGAAGAAACTAATCAATGTTGTAGAAAATACAATCGATATTCCTAAATAGAGAAATTATTGCAATAATTTTTGTAAATTAATCTTCACCCTAAGAAGAACCCCTTTTAAGGAGATTATGCAATTGCCCTAGAGAGAACCTCTTCTAATAAGATTATGTAACCGCATTAGGGAGAACCTCTTCTAATAAGATTATGTAACCGCATTAGGGAGAACCTTTTCCAAAGGAATTATTCAATTGTGCTAGAGGGAACCCCTTTAAAGATGATTGTGTAATCACACTAGGGAGAAACTCTTATTGGGAGGATATGCAATCACACTAGGGTGAACCCCTTTCAAAGAGGCTATGCAAGAGTTTAGAAGCCTCTTTTAAAGATCTATATATAAGAAATGTATGTTAGAGAAACAATTATTTTAATTTGTTAGACTTTAGGAATCCATTTAATCCATCCTTTGAAAAGTGGTGCTATTGCACTAGAGAGAACCCCTTCTATCGAGATTATGCAATCGCACTAAGGAGAACCTCTTACAAGGATAGGGATGCCGCGAGTGCAAAGACTTTAGGGGTGACAAGGTCTAATTCTACCCTTGGGCAGCCAACATGATGTGTGTACAAACTTGGTCTTGGTTGACGGGTTATTAGAGTTCAAATGGTTATAAGTGTCTGTTGTGGTAAAGAGGTCTGTCACATATTCTATTCTAGAAGCGTTTTGATGAGCATTTGTTTTTTATTAGAGCCCCTCAAATCCTGATGACACCTTTTATGTGTACAGGTCACCATTAAAGTAGTTTATGGGCATAGCCTTGATGGATAGCCATGGAGTATAGCTGCGAGCGTAGTCATCAACATAGCCGTAGATGTAACTGTGGGTGCCACCATGGATATAGCTGTGTATAGCCACTAACATGGACATACGGAGCTGTAAGTGTGGTGACTAGCATAGCCACATGAGGTGTGACCTAGGCACAACCGCTAGCTTAGCCATTGACGTGGCCATATATCTAGCTGCTGACTTATTTTTTATTGTGTTTGGGTTTCGTTAGTCATGGAAAGAGCTTTTGAGAAATAAGAATGAACTAGATTTTTGTTCAGTTCCCACAAGCGGTGTGAATTGATTATGTTCCAAAAAAACCAAGTAGCTTGGGGGGGCCTTATGTCTTGGATAATTGGTTAATCTTTTTGTTCTGGAAATATATTCATTTCTTTTCACCCAAGGTGGCTAGTGCTTGATACTTGCAAAAAATATCCTCTTTGGTCAATCTAGAGTCTCTTCGATGATAAATTCCGAGATGTTTTGAGAGAAAATACAATAATATTATAATGAGATACCCTGAAAATAAATATGTAGTAGAGAATAACAATTATGAACTTTTTGTTTAAAGGATTCATGGTCTATTTATAGGTTATGAGTTTTTTTTTTTTTTATGGAAAGGAGGGTTAAAGTGTAATATTGCCCTTATAGTATTAAAGAAGGAAAATATCTTTGACAATTAAGTATTTTGAAAGTATTTTTTGTGTATATTGTTATTGGTCTTTAAAGTTTTAGACTTATAATAAATCTCTTATTTTTCACTATCGTATACATTACATTTCCCGACCAATTTGAATGGTCACATGGGGATTATCAATGGCCCTCTCGTACCATTAAGCAAGACTCTCATAACTAGCTTGACTGTGGCTCATGGTGCAGCTTCTCACAACTAGATTGACCTCGTTAATTTGTAGGACATGTTCACGAACTTAAATGACATGTCTGCTGGGCTTTTTTTCATGCTTCGATAATCTAATAGATAAAAACGAAAGCCTAACTGGCTTTAGAACCAAGCTAATTAAGTGTTAAATTCACGTTTGATATAACTTGGATCCTTAATGCCTCCTGGTAGTTGCTGAAGAAACTGTCCCCCACTAATCAATGTCGCAGAAAATACAAACGAAATTCCTAAATAGAGAAATTGTCACAATAATTTTGTAATTTAATCTTCACTAATAGAGTTACAAAGATATTCGAGTTACTTAAACAACATAAAATGTTGAAATTTCCTTTCTAAATTAAACATCTATTTTCGGAAAAGAACTAGGGTTTGGTTTTGAACTCGTTCACGTAGCTAGCTAGTTGTATATACAGATACCAGGTAGTGAGGTACATAGATTAAAAAGGTCTACCTCTAACGCAATCAAGAGAACCCGAGAAGCGTGTGAGGCTGCTCACATATCTACTAAGGCTTTGCATCGATCACATCCTGTTTGTTCATATATCCTATTACCGTATTGAGTTCAGAGTTTAAAATTTATGATCTGGGCAATGCCCATTATTTTTTGGGAGTTGAAGTCACTCCCATCAGTATAGGCCTCATGCTTAGCCAACTTTTGTGTTCTTGATATCCTCTATTGTGCTAGTATGTTGTCATATAAACCTGTTGATACACTAGCCTCTGTTTCCAAGATTGACCTACAGTCTAATGAGTTATTTTTGGATCCCACTCGTTTTTGACAAATTATTAGTGCTTTTTAGTACCTCACTTTTATTAGACTGGACAGATGTTATTCTGTAAATAAGGTCTGTCAGTTTATGCATGCTCTTACTAAGTGCCATTGGGTTGTTGTTAAATATATACTGAAATACTTGAAAGGTATATCTTCTTTTAGCCTCCACCTTGCTCGTGGCTCCTCTTTATCATTTCATGATTCTACTGATGCCGATTGGATGGGGAGTATTGATGATCAAAAATCTATTGGTGGATATATTGTCTTTTTGGCACCATTGCCATTTCATAGAAATCTGATAAGCAACACACTATTGCTCGCTCCTTTACTTAAGTGAAATTTAAAGATTTGGCTGATGGTACCACTAAGTTTCTTTGGCTTTGCTATCTTTTGTAAGATTTATGCTTCTCTCTTAGTTCTTTACTGCTATCTGGTGCGATAATTTGGGTGCTACTTATATGTTTGTTAATCTATTTTTTCATGCTCGTACAAAGTATATTGAAGTTAATTATCACTTTGTTCATAATCGAGTTGCTAAAAATGAGATTTAGATTCATTTAATCTCTTTTAAAAAAACCAATTAGCTGATGTTCTTACGAAGCCACTCCCTCACTGTGCTTTTGCGTATTTATGTTCCAAGCTTTATATGGATCATAACCCACCTTCAGCTTGAGGAGGCATGTTATTAAATGTGTTGTAAATACATTTATCTTGTGTAGTATGCTACACCATAACACATGTATATTGCCTTAGCCATATAAATAGAAAAGGTGGCTAACTGATTACGTAAGCCTCCTAATTAACACAAACTCTGCTTCAAGCGGTTGTAACAGTCTTTTGGCAAATGGAGACATGAAGGAATAAAATTAAATGTTTTGAGAGACTTTTTATATTTATAGTGTTATTGGTTTTTGAGGGTTTTAACATGTAAAATACTCCTTATACTTCACTCTCATTTGCGATAAAAAGATATTAGAGGTCAACAATCCTTGGTTGTTATTTTGTTTTTGCTATGTGTTATAGAGCAACCATGGCTATAAGATGTTGCAGAACATGATTTGCTTATATAGAAGGGGATGAGAAGATTCCTTGTTTCTCTTAGTGTGTTGTTTTTGCCTACATTAGTTGCTCTCATTTTAAACCCTAATGGTAGGATCCATGATGAGGTGGTCCACATTAATATGTTAAAGACCTACAATGGGGTGACTCATGCATATAAGAGAATTTATTTCTTTATATTTTATTTATTTTTATTTTTTTATTATGATATTATTTTCCTATTTGAATATAATATTTTTCCTAGTTAATAATTCCTATTCAATATTATTATGGTTTTCTATATATATATATATATATATATATATATATATATATATATATATATATATAGAGAGAGAGAGAGAGAGAGAGAGAGAGAGAGTTGCAATAGCCTTTTGATAAGTAGAGATATATATAAAGAAATAAAATTAAATATTTTGAAAGTATTTCATATTTATATTGTTATTGGTCTTTAAAGTTTTAGAATTATAACAAATAATTTATATTTTGCTCTCGTATGCATTATACTTCAGTTCCAATCTGAATGGTCATATGTTGATTATCAATGGCCCTCCCGTACCATTAAGCAAGATTCTTATAACTAGCTTGACTCTAGCTCAAGGTGTCAAGGTGCTGCTTCTCACAAACTAGTTTGACCTCGTTAATTTGCAGGGCATGTTCAGGAACTTAAACGACATGTTTGCTGGGCTCTTTTTCATGCTCAAATAGTCTAATAGATAAAAACGAAAGCCTAACTGGCTTTAGAACCAAGCTAATTAAATATTAAATTCACGTTTGATGATAACTTGGATCCTTAGTACCTGTCGGTAGTTGCTGAAGAAACCAATCAATGTCGTAGAAAATACAATAGATATTCCTAAATAGAGAAATTATTGCAATAATTTTTGTAAATTAATCTTCACCAATAGAGTTACAAAGATATTCAAGTTACTTAACAACAGAAAGCATTGAAATTGTCCTTCTAAATTAAACCTTTATTTTCAAAAAACAACTAGCTAGGGTTCGGTTTTGAACTTGTTCACCTAGCTAGCTAGCTGTATATACAGCTACCAGGTAGTAAGGTGCACAGATTAACAAGGTCTACCTCTAACACAATCGAGAGCACCCGAAAAGCGTGTGAGCATGCTCACATGTCCACCAGGCTTTGCATTAATCACACCCGGTTTGTTCATTGTCTTGATTGCATTACCAGATTGAACAAAAGAAGGCTCCGTTGAGCAACAAATCCCCCTCTGATCTCCAATTCCAGGACTTCCACACACTTTCAACTGCATAGTCCCTCTTGGTCACCTACATAAACGTATATAAAGAATGTTCAACCTGTGTAGTGGACCAAATTTAATCTTAATATAGAAATGCGATGATCTCTTTTGTTTGCTACCACAAATATCAAGGTTCCATCCTTGACATAATTAATACTAACTTTTAAGCAAGAATTTCAAAGATTTTAATTAAATTCATCCCAAAACTGTATTTTGGTGCAGTAATGGCCCTTCATTAGGGTCATTAATTACTAGAAGGAAGTGTACCTCTTTGCATGCTGGATCAGAAGGAGCAATAAACCGGTTACCCTGGCTAATGATAGTAGGATGTTGGCTGCCACCAATAGCATACATTTCCCAGTGAGTATAGTCATTGTTTACAACATGCACAAACCCCCATCGGACCCTCGCATTCTTTGCACTAATCCACGACCAAAGTGGTTGAAAGCAACAGTTATTTGCATCACTGAATCGCCAGAATAACTATCGCTTGCCCCCAACAACATTACCTGCGAAACAAATTTTGTGTGTTTGCAAATTACACCTTCTTTATGCTAAGTTGTAAGATACAACACATTAATAGTCAATATCTCTTTTAATTATTGTCATTTTTTGTGCCAAAAATAGGATCCTCCAATCCATAATACATGGTTATACAGTAAGAGGATTAGCATTGGCGGTCGTTAGTTATCAAAGAATCTCCTCAACCTAATAGTTCAAGATATAATTTATATGGGATGGTGAGATTCGAACTTGTAACCGCTTGGTCATCAAGGCTTTGATACCATATCAAACAATCATCTCAATCAAATAGGTTAAGCTGTTAGAAGAGATTTCAAGATATAATTTACATTATTTTCTAACAGCAGTGAACAAGGTATGAAAGTTGAATTATTTCGCTACCATAAAAAAATAATGGATATTCTCACTTAACTTTTAATTAATTTAATTGGGTTAATTTCATAAAAAGAAAAAGAAAATGGATACGTACATCATTATGTTTGGTGAAGTGGCAATTAGATATGGTGATGGCATTGGATCCCATTACGGCATCAATGAGGCCATCTTCGCAATTAGACATGGAGATATGATCAATCCAAATATCAGTTGACCCAAATATTGAAATCCCATCTCCATCGCTCCGAGAACGAAAGCCATAATGATCTACCGAGTCTCTAATCATCCCACCATTTCCAGCTTTAGCACCATGAATGTGGATCCATGGATGATCACATTTCTCACAAACTGTAGAGTAATTTGAGCACCATTGTAAATGTGCACATTAGCACCGCGCCCATCAATAGTCTTATTTGATGCCACCATTAGTTCTTCACTTAGACTAATAGCCATATCATGAGCAAATATAATCCAAAGCGGTTCGTCCTGAATCACTCCATAGCGCAATGTTCCTGGTTTAGGATTCACCATGTCGTTGTCTGACGGGTCTGTTACCCGGTAGTATTTTCCATGCATGCCTCCTATGGTTTTGCGTCCAAACCCTAGAGCACAACCTCCCAGCTTCTTGCGGTTCTTAGCCCAGTTTTTATCACATCTCCAGCATTGGTCGATAGGATTTGTTGCTAGGCATGGCCCTTTGTATTTTCCTAGATTCCTTCTTGTGCTATTGCCACCTTCCAATGACCTAAATAAAGAACATGTACAATATTTACACTTACAATCAACATTTTCACAAAGAGACGTTGCTTTTCACAATTATTAATGTTTAACATCAACTTACTTGTGCACTTCATAGTTGAAATGTTCAGCGACTTTCTCTGGATTTGGTTCGTAGGCCTCGCGGGAAGCCTCCTTGGCCTCTTCAGCTCGCTTTTTCCAGTACTCGTCGAAATTCGCGATGCCGGCCTTTGGAGTTGAAGTTTGCATGGCTAATGCAAAGAAAACTAACAACATGTAATTTTTAACAGCTCCCATAGCTTTCCCAGCTAATTTCTTCTCTCCTTCAACCTATCTCTCGCAACCCTCTCTTTTTTCGTCTCTGATCCGTTGTTGTCGATTATTTCACAAGTTTAGGTTTAGGATTGAAGCTTAAACGATTAATATTTACAAGGGAGAAGCTAAGGTATATATTCTGCTCGGCCCTTTCCGTTTTTAGTGATTTTAAACTTGGTTCTCCTTTGTTTGTATTGTGCGGTAAAGGGTACAAAATCTAAGGTCCTAGTGAGTGGATATCGGAGCCAGATACCCAAATGAAGAAGATAGTAAAATTAGACTCAGAGAGGGAAGGGAGGGGAACCACTAACTACACCATAACGGTCAACTTCTCTTCTTTCTTTCCATATATTCAAGACAAATTACGTTTTAAAGGGCTTTTTCTTTCTTTTCTTTTTCTTTTTTTTGTCTAAGATCGAAATATCATTGATCAAAGTAAACTCACAAAAATAATTGTTGGAGTCCTCTTAAGAGTACATCCTGATTTTCAGAACAAATTTGCTTAAGGCTGTAAATGTCATTTCATATATAACCCAATTATATGTACACGTGACTAAAAGAAAAATGCAACCCTCAGAGTTCCTAGCCAAGCATACACTATCAAGCAAAATTAAATGAATCTCACTATCATTGAATTCCTTAAAGGCCACAGTATCAAGCAAAGCTTTGGCGTCCCTTTCAATTATAAATTTTGGAAAACCTTCCTACAACCCAAGTCGAACAGCCTCCTGCATGGTAGAGCTTCACATGTTTGGGTTTCCAAACCGTTGGAGCAGCAGAAAACTCTAGCACAAAAATTCCACAAAGACAGTTAATTCCTTCAGACTACCCTAATCTTACCTCTCAGATTATATATTGTTTGAAAGTGCTATCACAATTCAATTCAATATCACCATGAGGCTGCTTTCCAACTAGATTGATCCTACATCACAGAAACCCTACCATTTTTCTGTAGTTTATCTGGTTGAATAATGATGGAGCTACAAAAATCACGAGGAATATTCTAAAAGGAATATTCTTAAAGATCCTTGTAGATCATTCGTAGTATGTTCTACAACCTTCACTTTCAGACTATATTAGCATCCTCTTGAATGAATATCTTCAGGGGTTGTAAATCTTTTCTTGAATGAATACCTGCACAAAGTCCCCTAGAGACCGCTAGGGATATTATTGAGGGACCCTCCAAAAATCAAGTTAGTATGAGGTATTTTGTATGGTAAAAAGATATTAATGAAGGTATTAATGAGTTTTTATGAAGATAGAAAAGAAAACGGAGAAGAAGATGTAGATGTAAAGGAAGAAGAGAATGAATGTGTTTATGTCTAAGAGCATAAGGTTTTCGAGCCGCTTTTCTGTGTACTCAAGCTTCTTTTATATTAATTGTCTTGACTGGTTTCATACGATATGCACTACTAGAAAATCGATAAATATAAACAGAAATACCGAGTGAATATTTCCGTCGGTAAATTTTTGAGGGATTTTACCGACGAAAATATTCCCTTGGTATATACCGAGGGAATTACAGTTGGAAAAAAAATTAAAACAAAGCAAAAAAATCATGACATGTTATTTTTACCAACAAAATTACCGACAGAATTTATTCCGTCAGTACAATATGTCGGTAATTTGTTGGTAAACTAGGAAACACTGTTCATTATGTCAACTACAAAGAGAATCACCGACAGAATTTTTTGTCGGTATTTTTCAGAGAGCTCCAGAATTGTTCACTTTTCAATTGCACTGTTAATTAATGTTCTTTACAGATAAAATCACCGACGGATTGAAAAGTCGTTGGTATTATTTGATGGTTTTCTGAAAAAAAATCAAGTAATTTAAAATTTTCATTTAAATATTACAGACGGAATCACTGACGGATTAAAAAATCATCAGTGATTGTTGGCGGTTTCTGAAAACTTTTTACGAAGTTGAAAATTTAAATTAAATATTACTGATGGAATTACCGATGAAATAATTAAAAATTATTAATATTCAATTATTTGTTGGTAAATCTGTTGCTAATGTGCCCCAATAAAAAGCCTGAATCCCCTTATTTCACAAGAGACAAACTCATTTCTTCTTCTTCTTCTTTTTTTCTTCTTCTTCTTCACTATATGTAAAAAAATCAATATTTATTTCTTTCTCTTCTTTTCTCTCCTCATCTCCTTCTCTTTTCCTCCATGCTCGGGTTTGTCTTCTTCTTCTTTTTTAATTAATATGCTTTACAAAATTTTCTCTTTCTCCTCAGCTTCACTTGCAACTACATAAAGGTAAGATTTTTCTTTTTTCTTCATTTTTAATTATTGTTTTCACTATATTTTTTATTATTATTATTCTTAAAAATTGTATCAATGTTGCTGTGAGATTTGTTTTTTCATATTTTAGTTGATCAATTTTTAGTTGATTTATTTATAGGATTTTTAAATTTTTTTGCAATTGCAACTTCATTCTTTTCATTTGAATTTTTTTAGTTGAATTTATTTTTTTCATTTTATTTATTTGTTACAAATTTGTTTGAGTTGATTTTCTTATTCTGTTTCCAAGCATTTTTGAGTATATATTATAGAGTGTTGATTTATGTTAATTTAATTATTTTATAATTTTATAAAATTAATTTTTTTAAAATGTTTTAAAATAATTACCGATGGAATTACTAATGAAAATTCCATCAGTAATTCCATTCGTAAATCCGTTGGTAATAAAAAATATTATTACCGACGCGTCTGTTTCGTTAGTTAATCCATCGCTAATATTATTTTTTTTTACCAACAAATTTACCGACACACAAAAAATTACTGATGAAAGATTCATCAACGGAGCATTTCCGTCTGTGTTTTCGTTGGTAAATTAATTATCGACGAAATATGTGTTTTACAGCGACAGAAAAATTTCATCAGTAAAACTGTTAAATCCTGCTGTGATGCGAGGGATAGAGATGTAATCTCATAATGGTAGAATAATATTATTATATTATTGATGCTATCACATCTAATTAATATAAGCATTGGCTACTTATTCATAATTAATAAGGTATGATAGGTACCATAGTCACTAGCCTCGACCCAAAATAGGGGAGGATTAGAGCAGTGTCACTTTTCAGCTATACGCTGAACCTAATAGGAGTTGGGGTCAACTGTACGCTAAATCCAATAGAAGTCGGGTTCAACTGTATGTTAAGACCAAATGGAATTGAGTTTAGCTGTATGCTAAACCTAAAAATAGTTGAGTGCGGATATGGCTTAGCCCAACTAAAGTTGAGCGTGGACCCGTCCTGACCTAACTTAGAGTTAGATGTAGAGGTGTTGTGGCCCAACTTAGAGTTGAGCGAGAGCGTACTTCGGTCCAATAAAAGATTGGGTATGGAGAAATGATAATTCAATTTTGGGTTCAGGTTTTTGTGTGATAGTCTTTAAATGTTGGAGGTTTTTAGAAAACCATGATCCATTAAATAGTATCAAAACAAAACTAGATTCTGACAATTGCATCCGCTAACCATGTTTTATGTTGGAATACTACATCATTCCATAGTTGCCATAAAATAAAACAAGGTAATTCTTTTATGCACTCCTTGTTACCATTCTTACAAAAGAGATGAGTGAGGAAATTTGATTATAAAATAATTGTATTTAATGGAATATTTTTTTTTATATCATGGATACAGTCTTGAATGCGATCCACAGATAAGTGGCAACTTCCAAGAGCAAAATAACAAGAGAGAGCCCACCAACTTGAGGTCTCTAATGATCACACACTTAGATGTGGGTTGAGAAATGCAATTGGTAGAATTCAAACCAAGAATATCCTCTCCCTTAGTTGACTCTTTACCACTTGACTATTGTTAGTTGAGCTACTAGCTCACTTGCTTCTTCTTCTTTTTTGGAACAAATTGATAAGCCGTAATGACTAGTTAATAATTAACTCATTAAAATTTGATTAAACTGTACAAATAATCAAACCTATAAAAACTAACTTAATTCTAAATATTTGATTGTTAAAACACTTCTTAGATATATATTATGTACCTCTCTATAATAATTTACGTAACATCATTAGTATTGTTTTTCTAATTTGTGAAAAAATTACAAAAGAATGAGAAAAGTAAAATTGTAAATTTTTGGGTTTTGATTCAACTTTTGAGTAGACAGTATGAAATTATATTTACTGGTTTATGATTTTGGATTTTTTTTTTAAATGAAAAGTTTGTAAAACCATTTAACTAGGAGCTTCATTTTTTTAATGTAGTCTAAGAATTAGTGTGTCATTATTGTTTATTTCCTTTGAATTTTACCTTTACTATAACATTGATTGACTTTTTCATTAATTATCAAATGTTTCTGATTTTGTACAAAAGGAATATATGAAACTTTCTAATTCAATAAAGTATTCTCTTTTTTTTTATTATTATTCTTAGAAAATTTTGTTAATAACCTATTGCAAGTGTAGTTTCAGACACCTTAAACTTCAATTTTTCAATCCTGGTATGCATGGATTTTTGTTGCATTTTGCAATGGTGCTTTTTTCCTCATGCCTTTCCTTTTTATTTTTCGATGATTTTCAAGTTATTTATATGGATGTGCAAGAATTTGCTAACCATATAGTATAAAAGAAGTCTAAAAAAAATATTGTAGCATAGAGATATATATTACTCCTTTCTTGATCATAACCATATATGAAGAAAATTCCATATTCAAGATATACAGAAAGAGATGCATATCTAACATGTTTTTTCTTTCATATTTGAACTTTATAGAAATTTGAGCAAAACAAGAGATACTTTATATCCCATTAGCCTCTATAAGATTAACCTATTGAATAATGAATTTGTGAATAATTTGGGAGATAATTAAGGTACCTTTGTCTACTTTGATTTTAAAAGATGAAGAGATTTGTTTGATAAGGAGGATGAGCTTAATGAAAATGGTCGTCTATTAGAATATCTAAGCCATACTAGTTGTAAAGAAGCCATATTAGTTACAAAGAAGAGATTAAGGAATCTAAGCCACACGCAAAAGACTTCAAGGCAAGCCATACCAGATTTTGTTTCTTCTATTTGATTTAGCGTATTAACATATATTATCCTAAATTTTTGACATATTACCAAATTTAACAAGCCTAAAAAACCCTGAAAGCCCTAGCATCACACCTAAGCCTAATATCGCCTATAGGCTCGGGAATTGCTTTAGAGCCTAGCGTTAGGTGTTATGCCTGAGCCCAGGCAGTTAGGCCTGGGTCACACAGTTGGGGTCGTATGGTGCTAAGATAACGTGCCTAGGCTTGTTTGGGTGCCTCTTGGGCTCAACCACATGACCTGGTTAGTCCAACCCTCCAATCTTGATTTTTCAAGATCATATGCAAACCCTTGAGATTTTTTTATTAACCCAAGTCATTCTTAACTCAAATCCTACCTCCACTACACCTTTAAGTGCATAAAAATCTCTGATGACCTACTATATCTCCATCTCATTAATGTATAAGAGTGATATGATGAGCTAGACAATTTTAGTGGGGCACATATGTTTGGCTATGGAGTCTTGGGTAGGTTGAATGAAATGCTAACTAACAAGATTAATTTATAAAGTTGGAATAATTAATCTCTAGCATCTCCACTCCAGCATAAAGACAAGATTCATGGGATATAATTAAATATCACTTGAATCACCCAGATATAGGGTTTATAATTTCTTCATCATCTACATATTATTTGTAGAGCTTTCTCTTTGCAAAATATTATTGCATTCTCTCAACAAAGATGCTTGTTTAAACATCTAAAAGTCTTCAAATCCATCAAAGATGTTGTAGGTACTTGGCTTCCCACGTTAAGTGCACTCATCACTTCCCACATTACACCTTTAGGTTAATTTTAAGAACTAAGTAATTAACCTATTATCGAACCATAAAAGCTTTATTCCTAACCATTTTAGATTTCAAAACATTATCACTAAATAATGGTTTTTTTTTAATTATCCACTACTAGAAAATTCAACGAATACCAATGGAATTACTGATGGGCCTTTTCTGTTGGATCATCCACGTTATGGTGTCATGCCATTGAATTTTTAATAGGAGAAAAAAATATATAAATTAACACTTGGGTATTTAGTGAGTGTTTGGATAGGCGGGCTAATCCATGTTTTTAAAAAATTAATTTTTTTGTTAAATTTTTTTTTATGTTTTAAATCGTTTTAATGTGCTGATCTCAAAAATAATTTTTTAAAAATAAAAAAAAATATTTTGATGTATTTTAGAATAAAAAAATTTTGAAAAGTAACAACAACTACACTCTCAAATAGGTATTTAATCCCAAACAGGCCTCTAGTGTCGTGAACAAACGTTACTCATATTACTTTCTTAAAAATCGAAGAAAAGTTATAATTAAAAACGGAGAGACAGAAAGAGAGATTAAGCAAGCTCGATTCTTCAACTTCAAACAAAGGAAAACAAATAACTACATGAATGTATCGAATTAAAAATTATTCAAATGGAATTCTACAACTGATTCATGTATATCTATGGTCAAAATTAGATATGCACGTTATAGAAGGCAATGCTAAATGAATGCCCAAAGTATTCCCCGGGAAAGAAAAGGGTAGTGTTTGACGCAAGGAAAGCAAAGAATAGTCCTTTTCTATCTTTCTTGTAATCAAGAAAATACATAGATTGAGCGCCGCCTGAACTTGAACCCTCTAACAGGAAAAGTTTGGAATAACATATGAACAATCCTCCAAGATATATATATATATATATATATATATAGAAGATAACAAGTTTATTATATATACAACCTACGTTTATAAATCATCAAGCAAGCTAGCTAGCCCTACTTGCATCTCTTTATAATTAAATTAAGTTGATTAATTTAATTTGGTGTCTTCTCACCTGATCATCTCAATCAATGGCAAATAATGGAGGGATGAGATCAGGAGGGGTTGCAGACCGGACACAGTCGCGTAGCCACGTTGTTGAAGAGTGTGTGCCTTCTTCGGCTTGGACGGAGGACTCCAATGGCCATTATCTTCTTGTTGATCTTCCTGGTATCTCTACGCTAACATTTATGATAATGAAAACTTGAAACATTTCTTAAAATCTCTATATATACGTTAGTGAGTCTCAGCTGATCATAATTCTTTTTGCGATTTGTATTTATAGATTTTAAAAAGGACGAAGTGAAGCTTCAAGTTGATAACTCTGGGCAGATAGTGGTGAGCGGAGAGAGGCTTGTGAACAACAACAGCAAAGTAATATATTTCGAGCAAAAATTTAAGCTTCCAGAGAACTCAGATACTGATAAGATCACTGGAAAATTTGATGGCGAGATTCTGTATGTAACTGTTCCAAAGCAAGAAGAAACGTACATAGAGCCTGAATATCAAAACACCGCCACCGCCACCGCCACCGCCACCCCTACCCCTACCAGCGATGAAAATCACAAAAGGTTAGAAGAGAAGGGAAGCATGGATAGTAAGAGACTTTTTTCAAGGAAATATTGGCGACAGGAGGATGAGGCTACACCATTAGAGATGGCCTTGGAGATGATAAAGAAAAACAAAGGGATTTTGCTTACTGCCGTTTTAGCATTTTCTCTTGGGATAATAGTGGCTCGCCATAAGTTGGAATCTGGAGGAGAATAAGTGCATTACATTTTTTTTTTCTTTTTTTATTTGCGCCTGCCTGGTTGTTCTTGATATATTTGTCGACAATAATCGGTATATATAATATATATACACCGCCAATCTACCATTAATAAGTGTGTGTTCTTTCCCCTGCTATAAATACTGCTTTAAAAATCTAGTTCCTGTAGCTAGTCCATTAATTTTCGTTTTTTTTCCTCCTACCAAAACTCATATAAACCTTTTATTGCTGCAAGTACCGGGCTAACTAAGGATATAAAAAAAGTTGCACTTGAGGTCTTGGTTCAACGGTTGAAGAGACTTGTTCCCTTCCTCTGCATCCTGGGTTCAAAACTTACCATGCACGTCTGTCACCCTCGCGGTACCTTACATGCTCACTGGGTTTGCAGGATGTTCAGTGAACCGTGAGATTAGTCGTGGTGCGCGCAGGCTGACCCGGACACCTACGTAAATAAAAAAAAAAAGATATAAAAAAAGTTATGAAAAACCTGCAGTTTTTTTTTATATAAATATTGTTATTGGGGAGAAACTAGAAAGGAAACAAGATTTAACATGGTTTGAGAAATTATTTATATTCACAAAAATTAAAAAAAAAATTATTATATTAAAATAGAGTTACAGGGTATGTATTTATAATAGATTTTAAACTGCCCAAAAATATTGAATTTTCCAATGAATAGCTTCACTTTATTTTGATTTTATTTACTTTGTACCCCAATTATTAGCATATTTTGTTTTAGAATTACCAAGGAAATTTATACCCTCAATGTGTGTGATACATGGGTGTTATTGATAAATATTAGATTTAGAAGTTTTAAAAACTCATGTGCCCAGGCCTTTTAAGCCAATGTGTTCTTCGTGAGAGTTCTTTCAATATTTGCTTTAGTTGGTATCAAATCTTCTTGTATTTAATTATTTCTCAGACAAGCTTGTATTTTCATCCTCTCTCTCTCTTTTTCTTTTTCTTTTTTTTTTTTTTTTTTTTTTTTTTTTGTGGCTTCCTGGATTATGGGGTTCTTTAGCTAATTTTACTACCTTGATTGGTGTGGGTTTTGGTGTGTCCAAGAACGCCTTTTGCTATTGCCTCATGGGCCTTATCTTGGGCAGCACCGATTTGCTTTTTGTTGTTGGGATCTAATATTGTCTTCAAACTTCAAGTTTTGATTTCAAGGCTTGGTTTTGCTAGAGCCTTCATGGTCGATTTACTGATTACCTTCTTTCTTGATTATTAATGGTTTTGTAACTCTTTTTTAACAAAATCTATTTACTATTCATAATAATAATAATAATAATAATTGTTTGTTAAAACTTGATTCATAGACAAGTAAGATTTATGAAAGATTCTTATTTATCACCAATCAAATTATTAAAATCAATAGAAAGACAAAAACAGAACTCAGTTAGCAATGCGCTTCTTCTTTTAGATTATATGAAAATAAAATAAAAACTTAATTGCATGATTAGATGTAATTGTTGTGGTGGAGTTTTAGTGTTCAATATCCTTTTTAAAGAAAAAAAATCTCTTTCCATTTATTTTATTTCTATGACGAGCTAAATCTTTATAACTTTCTAAATATATAGTTGCGGTTATTTTTTTAAAGTATTTTTTATCTAAAAATACATAAAATAATTTAAAAATATCAAAAAATATTAATTTAAAGTAAAGAAAAAAAATTTAAAAATACTTTCAAAATATAAAAAATTACCCACAAGTTACGTAAATTATTGTTTGTAATTACAAGCACCACTAACTTCTAAATAATAGGCCTGAAAGGTTACTCGATGAAATTGGGATATTGAAAACAATATACATAGACTAGGTCCTTAGGTTGAGAATAAATAGCAAAATCTAGTGGATATTCTTAATTTTCGCTAAAACAAACGCTATATCTACATGTCTATGAATAGAAAATTGTCACTGTAACACCAAAATAGTGTGAGGATTAGGGTATAAATAGTCCAACATTTTTGGAATTTAAGACCATGGTAAATGTTGTTCTGTGATTTTATTTATAAAAAAGAAAAAAACAAACAAATAAAACAAGATAGTAATAATACATACGCTAAGAACCAAAGCAATTGTGATTTCAGGTTTGTCGTTTGATCTATTTTGTTCATCCATTCATCCTCTTGAGTCATTAGGTTTCTTTTTTTCATTTTCTCACTGTTTTAATGTGCTGAATTAAATAACTCAAAACTATTCTTTTTATACATATATACTGTAGTTGCATCAAATTAACTATGGGAGAGAATGAAGGAGCTGAGAAAAAAGAGAAGCATGAAAAGGATAGCGACGAGAAAGAAGAGAAGGGAGAGGAGAAAACCAAAGACAGGAAGAAGAAAGACAAGGAAAGTAAAGATAAAAAGGATAAAGAAGATGGCGAGAAGGGGAAGAAGAAGAAGAACCCTGAAGATAAGAAGGACCCTGCGAAGCTAAGGGCCAAGCTACAGAAGCTCGACGCCAAGATGGAGGCACTGTCCCAAAAAAGGGAGGAGATTCTTAAATTTCTTCAAGAAGTTGAAATCAATGTCACGGAAGCAAGTGGAGAGGCCGTCTAGACATGCAGGACTAGCCATGTCCAAGACATAATATGCATCACTGCTGATATTATTCTTCGTAGAGAAAATTATAATGAAGAACAACCATGCACTTTGAATACATCTTGAGAATGCATTTCACTTTGAAAACATGAACGCCAAGAAAATAAAATGAAATTGAACTGATTGATCCAGGACGCAAGATTGAGAGAACATCACATTCATGCAACTCTCGCATGACTTTTAGAGTCATTTCCAGTTAAACGAAAATAACCCAAAACCAGAGTTCAACGTGTGAAAGCTTTATAAAAATATTTGTCAAAAAACCCTCAATCCAATAACTTAAGTTTTTAGGAGGTCCCAGGATATAATTTATATTATTGTCTAACACATCCCTTCAAGTAAAAACCCTTTGGACTTGAAACTTGCACAGACCCACATTACCTTGTACTAGATTTTTATCAAATAAATAAGACAATGAGATTCGAACTCGTGACTACTAGGTCATCAAGGCTCTAATACCATGTCAAAGAACCATCTCAACCCAATAGCTTAAGCTTTTAGGTGAAGTTCCAGGATATGATTTATATTATTCTCTAACACACCCCCTCAAATGAAAGCCATTTGGATTTGAAACTTGCACAGACCCACATTATCTTGTGCTAGATTTTTATCAAATAAATAAGACGGTGAGATTCGAACTCGTGACTACTAGGTCATCAAGGCTCTGATACCATGTCAAAAAACCATCTTAACCCAATACCTTAAGTTTTTAGATAAGATCCCAGGATATAATTTATATTATTCTCTAACAATATTTAGCAAGCATGAGTTCCTGTCAAAGCCTGGAAAATTTGCGCATTTACTGGTGGGATGAAGCCTGAAAAGACCATCTTGAATCTGGGTAGCAACATTACGGATCTCACCAGGTCCATGAGGAAAAAACACAGCAGAGGATTTAGAGGCAGCACCAATTTCCTTCATTGTGTCGAAGTACTGGGTGACCAGGACCATCTCCATTACATCCTTAGCAGTGGTCCCTGGCACATTCTCAGAGAAGCCCAACACACTCTCTCCCATGCCATCCACAATAGCTTGTCGCTGGCGAGCAATACCCAGTCCAGAGAGATACTTTGCTTCTGCCTCACCCCCGAGCTCTCTTTATTTGTAGAATCTTCTCAGACTCTGGCCCTTATTACTGAAGAGGAAAAAAGAAATATGTCGGCAAGATCAACTCAGTTTACAATGTGAACAATAAATGAATCAGATATCAAATGTCGCAATAAAAAAAAACATATCCAACTTGGACCCTTTTTTTTTTTTGTCGGAAAATAATTTGTGTTAAAGTAGTTTATATGAAAAATTGGATTTCTAAAAAATAAATTATTATCTGATATTTAGTAATGTTATAGAAAATGAGCTGAAAAATATTTTTTAGTATTTGGCTATGCCAAAAAAAAATAATCTATTGATTTTTTAAAAAAAATTATTAAAAAAAATAAGAACTAAATCTAATATATGAAAAAGTTGAAGAAAGAAGAAATTTTTAAAAATATCAATTTTATAAATTATTTCAAAAAAATAAATAGCAATTTGAAGAATAAAAAAAAATCTAACAAATAAATAAATTAAAAGATGATGAATTTTTTTAAAATATATAGTTTCATGAATTATTTTAAATAAAATAAATAACAATTAGAAAAATAAGAATCTAATCTGATAAATAAAAAAATTGAAAGATGATGAAGTTAAAAAGAAAAAATTATCAAATTTTCTAAATTAGTTCAAATAAAATAAATAGTGATAAAAAAATAAGGACCAAATATGATAGATATAAAAAATTCAATTAAAAAAATATAAAATATAAATTAATAATAATAAAAATAATGAGGACTAAAGTTGATATAAAAATCAAATTATATCAAATTTTAAATGGATAAAATAAAAAAAAATGATTCAAAACAAAGTATATAGCAATTAAAAAATTAATGATCAAATTTGATATAATCAATAAATAAAATAATATTTTTTAACTTCTTGAAACTTTTAAAAAGTATATTATATTTAAAACTGAAGGAGAATATTTTTTTAAATAACAAGCAAAATTTTTATTTAACTGTAAATTATTTTTTATTAATTAATTTTTTTAATAATAAATAAATATAAAAAAACAATTTTTCATAAAATAAACAAACGTTCTTAGTGTACCCAAGAAATGAGTGACTTGAGTTGGGTTCTTTGATATTTCACATAAACCTACCAAGTGCAAATATGATTAAAAAAAAATGTCATGTTTCGAGGTTTTTCATTTTTTTTTCTTTATTTTTAAGTATTTTAAAGTTTTCTATTTGTTGGGATTAACATGTCGTGTGAGTTGGATATACTGAATAATCTGTTAAATAATAATATATTAAAAGTATTCATTTCGAATATTACTTTTTTAATAAATAATAACAACAACAACAATCCACGGAAGGCGTAGATGATTGGCTCGTTCTAATGATAAAATGCAAATTCCAAGATAAAGCTATCGCTGATTCGATTGGTTGATAACGAGGATTACACGAAAGATTATCCAGCGTAGCGACTGCATCATCATCAACTGAGAAACCAATCTCACTCGACCCCTCTGCTGCTCTGCTTAGAATAACCGGTGAGTTTATTGTTGACCATCAATGGCGGTGAGGGCACCACTAATAACTTCTGCTGCTTATCTTCGAGGAACAAATCGCCCCCATTTCCTCACCTCCAAGTCCCGCTTTGGCCTCCAATCACCCACGAAACAGCTGGCCCTTACAATCGTTGCCATGGCTCCCCAAAAGAAGGTAACTGACCAATTCAATTCTTTACCTAGAAACCCTTTACAGTTGTTGCCCCTTGGTTCATTACTTGCAAATTCAGACTTCAAAATCTTGTCTCTCTATCATTACTTTCAACTAAAGCAATGCCCACATATATGTAGGTTAACAAGTATGATGGGAACTGGAAGAAACAATGGTACGGTGCAGGGATCTTTTACGAAGACAGCGAAGAAGTCGAATTTGACGTATTCAAAAAGCTCGAGAAAAGTAAAGTCCTTAGCAACGTAGAAAAAGCAGGACTCCTATCTAAAGCCGAGGAGTTGGGATTCACTTTATCGTCGATAGAGAGGTTGGGTGTGTTTTCGAAAGCTGAGCAGCTGGGCTTGCTGAGTCTGTTGGAGAAAACGGCAAGTGTTTCGCCGTCTACATTGGCTTCTGCTGCGCTGCCCATACTGGTGGCGGCAGTGGTGGCTATTGTCGTTATACCTGATGACTCGGCAGGGCTGGTGGCCGCCCAGGCTGTGTTGGCGGGGGCCCTTGGGGTTGGTGCTGCCGGCTTGCTGGTCGGGTCTTTTGTTCTTGGTGGTTTACAAGAAGCTGATTGAGTTTTCGGTTTTGTTGTTTAATCTTACCTCCTCCTTTTTTTATCGACCTAGGTTAATATCATCTTTTATCTGTTTTCCCTTTTTATTTTTTCTCTGTATATATATGCTTATTAAAAGTGCTTGGATTATATATATCATCAAAACTAGCCAATACTACTTCTGCTACTGGATTTTTTTTTTTTTTTTTTTGGAATTTCTACTGCTAATTCTAATGAAGGCTCACTGGTTCTTGGAAAGTTGGAGGGGAACTCAGAAATTGAGAGCTTTTCCTCTCCAAAGGTATGACCTCTCTCCATGCCCTTCCTTCCTATATTGTTCAGAGTTTGTTACGAGTTAATTAATATGTAAAAATTTGGATTGGGGCTACACATATTAATATGAAGATTGCTGTCGTAGCTCTATTTTGCTACCGATTACATTTTCTACACATGGATTGATATTGCATATGTATCTTTGAAATTTTGTTTTAAATGGTGCCTTATCAGGAATGCACACACGGTGTTTGATATTTTGCTTCACTGAAAAGCTAGTGTACTGAACGTAATCTTTCTTTGCTTGGTTCCTATTTTGCTTCAATGAAAAGCTAGTGTACTGAAAGGTGTTTTGGGTTTGAAATTTATATATTACCACATTATCTTATCTTGTATTATTAATTAGATTTTAGTTTGTGTTATTAATTAGATTTTAGTTCCTATTTTGCTTCAATGAAAAGCTAGTGTACTGAATGTAAGCTTATTTTATTTGGTTCTCTCGACGAATCATCTCAATCTAAAAGTTTAAGTTGTTAGATGAGGCTCTATAAAACTTGAAACTTGTATAAACCCATACTATTTTATGCTATTAATTAGATTTTAAAAAAAAAAAAGGAATGAGAATGATGAGATTTAAACCCGTGATCATTTGGTTATTAATCCCATATTAAATAATCATTTCAACTCAAAGTTTAAACTATTAGATGAGATTCTAATATATAAATTATATTAGTTTCTAATATGTTCCTATTTGGCTTCAATGAAAAGCTAGATTACTGAATGTAAACTTTCTTTACTTGGTTCCTATTTCTTACTTCTTTAGCTTTGAATCTACAGGTATATGGTGATTTTGCTGGAGTAACAGGGAAATGGCAGGAAAACAAGTTTATTTTGAATATGATTTCATTTTTCAATTTTTCTATATACATAAAAATACCATAGTTTGGATACGTTTTCAGTTTTCTACTTAATAAAAATGTCAAGGAACTTTGTAAAATGAACGTAATACGTTTTCAGTTTTCTACCTGAGAAGAATATTAAGTAACTTTGTAAAATGAACGAGTTCTCTGGTTTTTCATTAGAAAATGAAAACTGCAATTGGAGTAGAAAATTGGATTTGAAAACGAAAAACCTTTTCCATCACTAAACAAGGGCCCAACTTGCTTAGTAAAATTGAGTAGATATGGATGAAGCCCACTGAATCATCATTGTTACCAGTTTGCTGGCGAATGATAAGCCTCTGGTTAAAGATTTGGAAGCTAGGGCGTTACTTCTTCCAGTTGAAGCTGCTCCTTCATCACTTTGCTGCTCAACAAAGGGACTAAAGTGGCTCCCAAAAGTTTATCGGATCTCTTGCCACTGTAGTCTAGTTCTGTTGCTGCAGATGGATTGTTCTCTCCATAGCTCGCGACTTCCAGCTCTTATTTCTTGTGTGCTCTCGCAACTTTTTGGTGCTCCAACCATATATTATCTTGTCTATCAGTGAATCATTATGGATATGATCTCATGATGTGAAGGATACGGCTCCTGAAGAGTTTCTATGAAGAATTGTTATGCTTTTGCCACCGATTTGTTCACGTCATCAAGGTTAGTTTTGTTGGGATACTGCATCTTCTTGGTCACCTGCCTCACTTTGTCAAGGTTGATTTGGAATGTGACCATTGCTCCTTTCTTTGAACTCGCCATTCAACATTTCTTTTTGTTAGGCAGTTGATAGATTTTTTGTTCTCTCTGAATCACTATTTGCAGACCTTCTTGGCTTTGCTTCTCCTGGGTGGCCTGTTTGGTCACTTGAAGAGCTTTATTAACATTAACAAATGCTCTAAATCGTTGTGTCGAGAATACTGTGTATTCGTTTATTCTCTTATGTTGTGCACTCATTATTCAAAATTATGTTTTTTTTTCTTTCAATTTAGCCTCCAAAGAGACCATAAGCTTCGCGCTCTGCCTTTCATTTCAAGAAAGGGAGGATCGGATGTAACATGTCAAAAGCCTTTTGACCATTGTGAAAAAAATCGATTTCAAAGACAATCTGATCCATTTCACCTACACGTCTAGCATCTTTATTTACTGGAATCACTATAATTAAGCTCAATAAGTCACCAATCATATTACTAGTGACATCTATTTGCTTGTTTGACACTAGATCTTGATACTGCTATTGCTCTTCCGGGCCTGCTCTTTGTTTTTGAGTGATTATATCTTTTTTTTAGCCAAATTGAAAAAAACAGGGTCTTTTCATGGGCTTGTACTAGATGGGCTAGGCCGTGCAGCACTCTAGCATCTCATCTTTCTTTCTTTCTTTCTTTCTTTTCTTCTTTTTTTTTTTTTGTTATTTTACCTTTAAAAAAAAACTATATATTTTTTAAAATAATTTTATTTTATATTTAAATTAATACTCTTTTTACCTAATTTTTTGTATTTAGCCTTTTTAAATAGTTGTTTTTTAATTATTTTGTTTGTATTTAGTTATTAAAGAGATTATTCTAATTCATTTATAATTTTTATTTTATTTTATATAATTGAACTTTGTTTTTAAAAATATATTTTTTTTATTTTTGCAAGGTATTTCTAATAAGTGTAACCTTAAAATATATTTCTTTCTTTTAATTTTGTTTAATTAATTTTATGTGTGTCTATTTCTACTATCATTTACTTAAATAAAATATTAATTTTAATAAACAAAATTAGGTAAATAGACTATGTTGTGGGATAAAATATATTGATCTACGCCTCTCAATGTTTTCAAATATATATTTAGTTATTGTTAATAATTTTATTTTTTATTTATTTATTGACATAGATGATTCTCAATTTATTTAGTAAGATATATATATATATATATATATATATTATTTACACTTAATGTTTTTTTATGTAAAGAAATATGAAAAAAAAGCCTGCAAGTTTAATTTTTTTGTTGGAAAAACATCTGTATACATCGAAGTGTAGGTTAAATGGCTAATCTAATCTATTTAGCTTATATAAAAAGTAATAAAAAAATAATAAAAAAATAAAAAGAAACTTTTCTAGGCCTTAACTAGCATGTCAAGGGACTTGAAAGGGTGTTTAGGATAGTGGTAAATGTTGTTTTTCAAAGTGTTTTTTACTTAAAAATACATTAGAAAAATATTTTTGTATTTTTTATATAAGGAATTTTCAATTTGTGGTCAGATAAAAAAGAGAGCACAATCTATTATGCAATGAAATCATCATATGCAAAGAGTGCAAAATCTTGTCTCAATTAAACGTGACATTATTTCCCAAGCAAAGAAAACCATAGTAGCTCTCCCAATGTTGCAAAAAGAGATTCAATGTGAGAGTAAATAGGTGTCATTAATGATGTTAAAGCCCACCTATTTAATGCAACAACAATCAGCTCTCCCTATAATGATCCAACTATGAGCATGAAGAAAAAACAAACATGAAATTTCTAATTTCTGGTTAGACCAAAAACAAAGCACAATTACTGCATAATGGTGAGAATCTTATCTCTAACAAACATAACATTATTTCCCAAGCAAACCACACAACTCTTCCAATATTATAAAGAGACCAATATGATAGCAAGTTATCAATGATGCCACTGCCTTATCTAATGCACCAATTGACACCAAATATAGGCGACAACAAATACAGGCTGAAGAAAAGGTACTGGCCACTCATTTAATAATGCAATTAATATTAACTTAAATATTTTTTTATGTTAATTTGATTACTTTATTGAAATTACTGAAAAAAATAGAAATTTTTACTTCAAGGGAAAATTAAATGGGAGAGTGCTGATAATAATGTTTTGATGAGGGTTTCAGAGAATCACACTGCAATTAGGTAGGATCAAATTCAAGATATTATTTTTTCCAAATATTAAATTTTTATTTTTTATTTACTAATAGATAATTAATTTATTCCATATAGGTTGTATGATTTTTGATACGAGGTAAAAAAAAAAACCAAAAAATATACAAAAAAAAGAGAGCATCTAGGTTGGAATAACATAGTGGTTTGGAAGGATTTTAAACCGTCGTATATCTCATAGATTGTGTTACTACCCAATTTTTGACCCATGTTTTTGATATATTTTCAAAAAATCCAAAAATAGAGAAAAACAATGAAAATCCAAAAAATATGTTTTTTTAATATATTTTCGTCATTTTAGCATTTTCAACGTCGTCTAAAAAAGAATTTAAATTGTTAAAAGATTTTCAAAACGCGTTCGACTTTTCACGCGTCATTTTTAAATCATTGATTTTCCACATTTGAGTCGACGTTGATATTGCTCGTTTTCAAAAAAATACAAAAAATAAGAAAAATCAAAATTTACAAAAAAGAAAGAAGTTGAGGGACCAAGTTGAAAAACCTAGCAACATTTTGCCTATAAATACTGGTTTCCTCAACACATTTAAGGGGGGGCAATTTTGAAACTTCAACAAAAATACAAAAGAAAAAACCCTAAAACCTATCTTTTGTTTTCTCCAAACAGCCTACCCAAAGGAGCGGCCCCCCGGTTGGAAATTTTTTGAACTTCCAGCCGTTGCTCCTTCTCGCCCAAGGCCCCTTCCCCTCTGGTTTTTTTTTATTTTATTTTTTCTCTTCAGCCGGAGCTAAACAGAGCCGCCCTACTCCCATTGACAGAGATAAACTAGCCGGCGGCGCCCCCCACACCTTTTGATTTTTTTCTGATCTCCCTGCACAAAAGAAAACCAAGCCGCCCCCCCTTCCCTGGTTTGAATTGCCCAGCCATCTTCATCTTCACCATAACAGCCCCCCTCACCTTTTGGATTATTTTTTTTTCTTCTCACTCAATCGGAGCAGCCCCCACCCTCTGATTTTCAGCTCTCCACCGGCGCCCCTTTCGTCTTCAACATTTTTCCTCTTCTCTCCCTTGCCCTCTGCCCAAAGAAAAAAAACTCTGCACATAACCCCCTCCATCACCGTTTTCCCTCAACGCCAGCTTCATTCTCTTTTGGCCGGACACAAGCAGCCATGACCCTCTCCTTCACCTGCCTCACTCTCCTCTCATCCGGTTCTCAGCCACCATGAACGGACCGCCCGCTCCCCAAACTTCAACCGGCCCGAACGCAGCGACCAGCACCAGACCCCTCCCCTCTCAGCAGTCTCTTCCTCCGATCTGCCTCTCAACGCCGTGCTCAGACCCAGCCGCAGCACGCCATCAACGACCCAGCAGCGGTCACGGGGTCACCAAATAGACCCGACGGCCATGGATCTACCATCAACTAGCCACCGCCCGACTGCCTGAGCAGAGAAGAAGACAACGAAACCCCCAAGAGTAGACCGGAGAAAGAACAAACACAGATCCCAAAACGGAGAAGAAAAAATAGATCCGTGACTGAGAACAAAATTAAAACCAACTGGATTGCGTTTTTTCTTCTTTGCAGGTGATTGTCACTCCCCACCGCCGGCGAGGAAAAGAAGAGGAAACAGAAACGAGCCGGATCCACCGGTTCCCTTTTTCTGCGGTGGCGCGTGGACGCACGCGCCGCCAGTGGCGGTGACGCGTGGATCCACGTGCCGACACTGTTCACACAGCCCCCAGAAGTCCTTCCCTGCAATTTCTGGAGTTTTTAGGGACTGTTTTGTAATTTTTAAATTAATTAATGTAATTTTTATTTATTTAATTTGAATTTGTATTTTGTATTTGTATTTGTATAGTGGATGTAAAAGAAAAGAAAAAAAAAGAAATAAAAAAGAAATAAAAATAGTGAAAGTGTATGTGTGTGTTTGTATTTGTTTTATGAATTTGTTATTTTATTTATTTCTTTATTTATTTTTTAGGATAAAATTGCAAAGCTATTAAAGAAGAATTTAATATTTTGATCGGATCACGGTTAAGAATTATTAACTTATACGTAAGTGATATTTCTAATTTCCGATGAAAAGACAATTATTAAAACTTCTTTAACACGTCAAAGCCACGAAGCAGCTTACCTCAGGTAGGGTGCGTTAGGGGTGCTAATACCTTCCCTAACCACAACCAGTCCCGTACCCGCGAATCTATGACAAGACCAGTACATCCGGTTTCCTAGTAGCCCGAAATCAATTACTAGGTGGCGACTCCAACGAACCAAAAACGAGCAAACACAACGAGACTTAAATCGCCAGCCGATGCCGCGCGCCGACTGATTTTTTTGGGGTGCGACAGAATGGCGACTCCACTGGGGAAGGTATTGTTTTTGACATTATTGGACTAAGCTTTGTATATTTGATGTGTTTAAGTTTTTGCATTTTTATCTTTTTTGTTAATATTTATTTCAATGCATTTTATAGAATTGTCTCATGCATCACCTGTATTTATTTTTAAAAGCACACACAAGCTTCTAGGTTAGGTGGGGAACTAGCGATCTGCCCTAAGACTATTGGTCAGGGTTCAGATGCGTGAAACACCCAACTCATATCTGAGTGTCTGCTTGGTAATGATGGGTATACGTGCCTTAACCATTCCTTGCAACGCCCCCATACTGTCTTTACGAAGAACGTCACTGGGCAGATATGAGACCCTTTTGAGACCAGATAGAAAACTTACCCCTGTTCACATAATGAATAGAACCTGTCCTTAGGTTGTATGTGCTATTGTTATTTGCATAAGGGCAAACCCTTCTTGAAGCATCTTGAACTTAAGACTTGTGGGTGACACATTGGCCGTCACTCCGAAAATTTTCATTGTAGAGTTTGGGCAAAAATCACGATTTTTGTTCCATCATACAAGAGTTACAACCATATTGTCACCCCTCGAAGGGCGAGTTCATCATATAGATTACATGTTCATACATTTATCATGCATGAACCGGGTCGAAACGTAGGTCCCCTGTACAAGTTGTGCTGCACGAGATTGAAGAAAGATAATGGAAGTGAACAAAGGAGTCAGATATAGGTTCATTATCAGATTAAGGTTGAGAGCATCAAGGGTGAAGTAGCGGGACTCAGATCTGCTCGAACAAGTGTTGAGCATCAAATGGAAAGAGAGTGTCTGCATAGTTTTCTGTGGGAACACTGCTTGTTCCTGTCCAATTGAAGTTGTATCTCTCCTTTTCCGTCATGAACAACAACAACAATGCCTTTAGTCATCAACTAATGACAACTCTGGTTCTTGCCCACTTGCACTGTTAAATGTTCATCGCCTCCACATCATCTAATGGAACCAAACGACTACTAGCCTCTTGTACATGGTGCATTAGTCTTCTGGGAAGCCACCCCAATTATGAGCTCAACTCCAGTTCAGCAGCACAAGATGGTCTGAAAAACCATGATTAAACACTGAACTTCAATGTGGCAGAGCTCCCTCCATAAAAATCCATTTATGGCTCTACAAATTGGGAATGCAAGAGGGAATTTATAAGTTGCATATGCTACAAATATTTCTCTCATCAGTTTCAGCACGGAGACATCTTAGTACATTGAAGATCCAGACCTGGTCTGAAAAATACGAGCAGACTTCAAACTTCAACGTAGCAGAGCTCTTTCGGCAGGAATCTGTTTGTAGATCCGCAAATGGGAAATCCAAGAAGGAATACAGTAGTTTCAGATCAGCTATGATTTTCCTCCAACAGTGTCAGTATTAAAATGCAAGAGTAGAGAGAAGAGACATGCATAGACTGAAAAACATGAAGAAGACTGAAACTTCAACAGAGCAGGACTTCCTCTATAGGTATTTGTTTGTTGCACTGTCAGTGAGAAATTGAAGAGGGGACAAAGGAGTTTTAGATTCACCAGGTGCTCTTCCAATAGAGACAATGTGTGATTCCACACGTCGATAGTGGCGATACTACGAGTTTCTAGGCGCTGCCAAGATTACCAAGCTATTGGAAAGTTTTCTAACAATCCTCAACCAACCACAACAACATTGAAATGATGTTGTGAGGATTTGCCGAAGAATTGAACAAGCTATGAAGAGAGGAAAGATTGAAGGATCTGCCATGGATTCCAGAACAATGATGAGAGGTGCATCAGAAGATGACTCTCGATTGAGAAACCTCAGTTACTTTGCCTAGTCAAGTCTCGCTCAAGCATCAATTGCTCAAATGTCTTTGCCAAGATTGACATTCCTCTGCCACTTATGTTTGTCAGCCAACACCTGTCAGATTCTAGAATTTTTGCTTGACTCCGACAAATCCTATGCAACCACCATTTTCTGGGTGGTTTAATCCAGATAAGAGATGTGATGTCATGATGGGGTCCTCAACCATTTCAAGTAAACAGTTGCAAGACTTGCAAGAATTGAGTCTGAAAGTTGGTGAGCAAGAGACAAGTGGAGTCGGTGAAGGAGGGTGTCATTGGCTATATTGTTCCCCAAACATCTTCAGAATGACATGTGATCGAAACTACTTGGCAAAACACAGATATTGACAGAAAAGCTGATTCGAGAATGGTGATGAACAGTCAATCATATTGTTATGGAATTCTGCATTTTGTTTTGGGATCACATCTCATCCTTCAACGAAACATGCCTTGCTTTTGACTTTTTGTTGTTTTGAAATCAACAGATGTTTAGCATTTTATTCTGACAAAATATTTTGATCAAACTCCAACATGCGATAAAGGTTAATCAATCCGGAAGATTAAAAGTGATTTGATTACAGAAATGACTCTATGCTTGAAAATGACATGAGGTGACCAAACAATTTTGAACTCATACCTTTTGAAACTGAACCACACATCATTTAACTAAGTTTTATCAGTATGCATAATGACATGTAGTGGTTTCGGTAGCCATGGACTCGGGAATCATTGACTCTTACAAGTCCAAATCATTACACTAGATGGGGTCAAAATTTATCGGTTTTAACTGACCTTGCTTGAAATGAGAAAAGGCCATTTTTGATATCCCTTCACTTTCTAAAGATTATATCCCTTGTAGTCCCATTTTGAGCTTAATAGAATATTCTTTTCATGAAAACCCTGACTAGGATCACACCCCATACTGGGGGCAGATGAGAGATATGTTGGAGACATTGATATAATTAATGGATAAAGGGGAAGGCTTAGAACAAAAGTCCAATGATTGAGAGAGAGCTAGAAGAAGACACATAGACTGGGGGCATATAAGAAAGTTTTGAGGAAGGCTATAAAAAAAAAAAAAAAGGGGAAGTTGAATTTGCCTTCACTTAAATACAAGTCAAAGATAAAGGAAGGAGAACGCCTATCAAGTCTATGAAGAGCAAAAGAAATTTCAATCAAGGAAAGGCACAACAAAAGTCAATACTAAAAAAAAAAAAGATTAAGCTATAAGCATTGACTTTTGGTATCCATTATAAAGCCTATGATGTTATCAGATGATTAAGGTTGGTTATTCATCAAGGAAAGGTGGATTTGCATTATAACTTATGTTAAGAAAAGTCTGAACTTTGAGGTTAACAAGGTTATATGTCGTTTCCTCTACAAAGACAACAATAGAAAAGAGTTGATGAATAGTTGATGTTGATCCTAGGTCTTTGAAACCCTCAAACACCTTTTGAGCCTGTGAAATTCCTTTCTTTCATAGCCATGAACCATAGCCTGCATTACGTGCTTTTTAAAAGCCCTTTTTAATCAAGCAAGCAATTTGAATCGATAAATGGCGCTCTCAAAACTTCAAGAACTTTTCCATAAGGGTCGTGACTTCATGAAATAAGCTACTGGTTATTATGCATGCTGATAAAATAAATGCTAAGAAACAACCTTTCTTGATAAAGCCTGAGCATCTTGTTTTTGAAATTCATAAAAATGTCACCTCATCACAGACCATCAAATGATATACCCAATATCAAGGATTCAAATTGATATAAAGAACCATGGAAAAAGCCATTTTAATCCTACAACGGGTCGATTTCTGTTTTCAAAATACAAGACAATCAAAGGACTGTGTATTTCGAATAACGTGTGTTGGGTCTTTGATAAAAAAGCTTGATTTTCAAAAGATTTCCAAAAAAGGACATTTTTTATTTCATTTCAACAAACTAGACTTTGAATAGACATGATTTTTGAAATATGAGAGTTGATTCCAGAACAAGGAAGATTATCAAACACAGAAGAACATTGATTGAGTATGCAAAATCGTTGATAGAAATGACATTGAAGTCCTCGACACTCCTTGAAAAGTTGAGCAGCTGGGGGCAATACAGTGGACCTTAAGAAGGGAAACAAACAGTATCCAGATCAGCTGGGGGCAAAGAAAGAATCAGATGATGAGTCATCAAAGTCCCGGAAAGTTATGATTATCATCTGACAATGACAAAGGAAAACATCATTGAGTATAAACTGATGAACGAGCATTCATATCATTGCTGGGGCAATGTTACTCAAAGACAATCCATGATTCAGTGAACTTCAGCAGCAATTGATGAGCAACGCTGCACTTGAAGGATATTTTCATATCTCCATCTTGGGTCACCCTCTGAAACATGGCTATGACTCCTGACAAATGTTATCGGGTGAGTGCATTTGAATGAACATCGAACATATGCACACCACCAAGACTGACTGTGGAACAATGATGCACTTGAAGGACAATCTTATATTGTCATCCTTTGAAACATGGTTATCGACAGACATTACCACGCAACTGCATTGAATGAATGTCAGAAAGGCACCCACCCCGAAGACTGACTGTGTGGGACAATTTGTTTTGAAGCCAGATGAGCACTTCACCGCATGAGTATGGGTGATAGAAGTAGCATCATTGATGAGGCCGAGGCATTTCTTTTCACAATCTGATTAGAAGAGTTGAAAGGAGTCTATGAGAAGAGCACTGAGCATACAACCATGAGCCTTTGTACTGCAAGCTATGAGATGCATGATTGGATGACTGAATGAGTTCCAAGAAGGCTGATGATAACATGTACTTAAAGAGTACTGTTTCAAATATAGGCAAGTTCATGACTGATTAACAATTGTGATGGGTATTGGCATGATGCACACAATCAATTAGAGGATAATTCTCAGAAGAAGCCAGGAGAAAATCCTTCATGATGAATCAAGCAGTACCACACTTGGGGGCAGGGTCAAGCTTGATGAACGATGCAAGCAGTAATTGTCGAAGACAGCCCGGGTTGGGCACTACATTTACAGCTGAGTGGATGGCTTGCACATGAATGAGCCAATGCATCGAAAGAGCAAGGAAAGCTTTGGAATGAAAACAAAGGCACCCTATGACGATGGAGCATCAAAGAGGGGGGGACCTATATTTCAAAACAGGTAAGGATGCATGCATGTCATCTAACCTAAAAAAAAAAAAAAACACAAAAGAAAAGAAAAAAAAAATTTGCACATATTTTTGAATTGTTACAGGAAAATCCGTAAGGAGGTCCAGCAAGATATTGGAAAAAGAAAGAAGCATGTTGGTGATGATAATAAAGAATCGGTTTTGATCATGGAATAAAAGGACGATGGGATGAACCCTAACATTAGGAAAATCCCAAAGAAATGACAAGATCAACCTTGCAATCGGGAAGCCTCGAGTTTTCAACCCTCGCAGTCAGGAAACACCGAGTTTTCAAATCCTATGATCGGGACTTATCATGAAGCACCAAGTTTTCCAGCCCTTCTTCTATCATCCCCTCAGGACTTCGCCAGGTAAGTCCTATTTTTCACACTTGTCATATCATATTTTTTCCATCTGGGTAGGTCGCCCATCATAATAAGACCGTTCTTCATATTTTTTCCATCCGGGTAGGTCACCCATGACAATGAGACCGCAGTTTTCCACATTTTTTCCATCTGGGTAGGTCACCCATTACAATGAGACCGCATTTCATATTCTTTCTATTTGGGTAGGTCGCCCATCACAACGAGACCACTTCATCATATTTTTTCCATCTGGGTAGGTCACCCATTACAATGAGACCGCACTTCACATTTTTTCCATCTGGGGTTCGTCACCCATACAATGAGACCATCATTTTTTCTTGGGTTCACCACCCATAATTTTTTTCTTGGGTTCGTCACCCATACAATGAGACCATCATTTTTCTGGGGTCGGTCACCCATACAATGAGACCAGCATTTTTCTTGGGTCGGTCACCCGTACAATGAGACCAACATTTTTCTAGGGTCGGTCACCCGTACAATGAGACCAACATTTTTCTAGGGTTCGTCACCCGTACAATGAGACCACCATTTTTCTAGGGTTCGTCACCCGTACAATGAGACCAGCAGCAGGGTTCGTCACCCGTACAATGAGACCAGCAGCACTAGGGTTCGTCACCCGTACAATGAGACCAGCACTAGGGTTAGTCACCCGTACAATGAGACCAGCATTTTTCTAGGGTTAGTCACCCGTACAATGAGACCAGAATGAGGTCGCCAAATGGGATCTCATGTAGCTTTGGTTAAAGGGAATCGCCAGATGGGATTTCAGGTTGACCGAGTTACACATATTTTTGTTCCAGTTGAATGAGGTCGCCAGATGGGATCTCATGAAGCTTTGGTTAAAGGGAATCGCCAGATGGGATTTCAGGTTAACCGAGTTACACATATTTTCATTCTAGTTGAATGAGGTCGCCAGATGGGATCTCAGGTAAACCCAATGTGTGGGCAGGTCGCCCGTGAAAATAGACTATTGGGAGAGTGTGGGCAGGTCGCCCGTGAAAATAGACTTGAGTGAGTATGTGTGGGCAGGTCGCCCGTGAAAATAGACTTGAGTGAGTACGTGTGGGTAGGTCGCCCGTGAAAATAGATCAGTGTGAGTGTGTGGGCAGGTCGCCCAAGATAATGAAATCATTTTCCTTTTGTTTTCTTTACAAAGCTTACTATGCAAATTTTGAGGAGTTTTGCTTCGTAAGCATTGTAAAGAGGGGGCATCTGTTACTACCCAATTTTTGACCCATGTTTTTGATATATTTTCAAAAAATCCAAAAATAGAGAAAAACAATGAAAATCCAAAAAATATGTTTTTTTAATATATTTTCGTCATTTTAGCATTTTCAACGTCGTCTAAAAAAGAATTTAAATTGTTAAAAGATTTTCAAACGCGTTCGACTTTTCACGCGTCATTTTTAAATCATTGATTTTCCACATTTGAGTCGACGTTGATATTGCTCGTTTTCAAAAAATACAAAAAATAAGAAAAATCAAAATTTACAAAAAAGAAAGAAGTTGAGGGACCAAGTTGAAAAACCTAGCAACATTTTGCCTATAAATACTGGTTTCCTCAACACATTTAAGGGGGGGCAATTTTGAAACTTCAACAAAAATACAAAAGAAAAAACCCTAAACCTATCTTTTGTTTTCTCCAAACAGCCTACCCAAAGGAGCGGCCCCCCGGTTGGAAATTTTTTGAACTTCCAGCCGTTGCTCCTTCTCGCCCAAGGCCCCTTCCCCTCTGGTTTTATTTTTATTTTATTTTTTCTCTTCAGCCGGAGCTAAACAGAGCCGCCCTACTCCCATTGACAGAGATAAACTAGCCGGCGGCGCCCCCCACACCTTTTGATTTTTTCTGATCTCCCTGCACAAAAGAAAACCAAGCCGCCCCCCCTTCCCTGGTTTGAATTGCCCAGCCATCTTCATCTTCACCATAACAGCCCCCCTCACCTTTTGGATTATTTTTTTTTCTTCTCACTCAATCGGAGCAGCCCCCACCCTCTGATTTTCAGCTCTCCACCGGCGCCCCTTTCGTCTTCAACATTTTTCCTCTTCTCTCCCTTGCCCTCTGCCCAAAGAAAAAAACTCTGCACATAACCCCCTCCATCACCGTTTTCCCTCAACGCCAGCTTCATTCTCTTTTGGCCGGACACAAGCAGCCATGACCCTCTCCTTCACCTGCCTCACTCTCCTCTCATCCGGTTCTCAGCCACCATGAACGGACCGCCCGCTCCCCAAACTTCAACCGGCCCGAACGCAGCGACCAGCACCAGACCCTCCCCCTCTCAGCAGTCTCTTCCTCCGATCTGCCTCTCAACGCCGTGCTCAGACCCAGCCGCAGCACGCCATCAACGACCCAGCAGCGGTCACGGGGTCACCAAATAGACCCGACGGCCATGGATCTACCATCAACTAGCCGCCGCCCGACTGCCTGAGCAGAGAAGAAGACAACGAAACCCCCAAGAGTAGACCGGAGAAAGAACAAACACAGATCCCAAAACGGAGAAGAAAAAATAGATCCGTGACTGAGAACAAAATTAAAACCAACTGGATTGCGTTTTTTCTTCTTTGCAGGTGATTGTCACTCCCCACCGCCGGCGAGGAAAAGAAGAGGAAACAGAAACGAGCCGGATCCACCGGTTCCCTTTTTCTGCGGTCGTCCACGCGCCGCCAGTGGCGGTGACGCGTGGATCCACGTGCCGACACTGTTCACACAGCCCCCAGAAGTCCTTCCCTGCAATTTCTGGAGTTTTTAGGGACTGTTTTGTAATTTTTAAATTAATTAATGTAATTTTTATTTATTTAATTTGAATTTGTATTTTGTATTTGTATTTGTATAGTGGATGTAAAAGAAAAGAAAAAAAAAGAAATAAAAAAGAAATAAAAATAGTGAAAGTGTATGTGTGTGTTTGTATTTCTTTTATGAATTTGTTATTTTATTTATTTCTTTATTTATTTTTTAGGATAAAATTGCAAAGCTATTAAAGAAGAATTTAATATTTTGATCGGATCACGGTTAAGAATTATTAACTTATACGTAAGTGATATTTCTAATTTCCGATGAAAAGACAATTATTAAAACTTCTTTAACACGTCAAAGCCACGAAGCAGCTTACCTCAGGTAGGGTGCGTTAGGGGTGCTAATACCTTCCCTAACCACAACCAGTCCTGTACCCGCGAATCTCTGACAAGACCAGTACATCCGGTTTCCTAGTAGCCCGAAATCAATTACTAGGTGGCGACTCCAACGAACCAAAAACGAGCAAACACAACGAGACTTAAATCGCCAGCCGATGCCGCGCGCCGACTGATTTTTTTGGGGTGCGACAGATTGTATGGACGGGATACATTCAACATATGATATTTGCACGTTTCACGTAATGGTCATATTCCAATGTGGAAAATTGAAACCAGTGTGTTCATAGTTCCGTTACCACACACACACACTACTTTATTCTGTTTGTTTCACATGCAAAGTGAATTATAGGATTTTTTTTTTTTTATTGCATCCATTTTTATATATATATAAATATATCTAACTGACAACATTTATATCTTGGAGGTTATGGTTCTTGGATGAGAATCAAGTCTAATAGAACTTTTTATTGAGATACATGTGCAAAGTGATTACCGCAAAAAAGGCTGCAAGAATTCATGAATAACCGAGCTCAACACTTTATGATATGTTGGTTTTCAACCTTTTTTTCTTAAGTTAATATTTCCTTAAATTTGATGATTTTATTTTTTATTTATAGGATACATATAACATCTGGTTGAAGGAGATATAATGACAATCCATCAACTTATCAAGATCTCAATCCAGGTTTATGGTTGAAGGCTGGATTGTCTGATGGACCAAATAGAAATCAGGAGTGCGGACTCTCTAACACTACTACCGAGAACTTGCGAACGAATTGTAGTTCTTTGACCGTTAGATGCTTGTAATCGATTCTAAGCACTTAAACTCTTGAATTCATGGCAATATTAGATCAAAGAGTATAAGCTTATACGACCCATTTTAATAAAAAAAAAATATGAATGATTCACTGCTTGCATCACTATTTATGTTCATGAGCCTATTAGTAATATACGTAGCAATGAATTGTGAGTATAAATATTGACAGAAATGTATATCAAAATCAGTAGTTTTTCTCACCCAACTTGGCCTTCTTTGCTTCTCTCTCTTGTGTCTTCAACTCCTAACAAAAAAGATGCAAAGACAAAGCAACCATAAATACTGTAAAAAATTCAAAAAACCATCTTTGAAAAATCCCTTAACTTCAAATGAAACGATATTGATGCATGAAAGAAAAGGCCAACTCTTAATCAAAAACAAAACAGACCTAAAATTAATTTATTAAAATGAAACGACTAAGATGAAAAGAGAGAGCCAGTGTTGCTTGTGTGAATAGGGAAGAAAGAAAAGAAAAATTGATTTGCCTTTGTCGGCCAGTGAGAGATGGAAAAAAAGAAAAAAAAAATATGGTACCAATTGATCCACATCTTCCTAACATAAAAAAAAAATAGTTTTGTTTGTAGTTTTAGGTAATAACTTGCGAGAATTAAGGAGAAATTAAAATATTATGTCAGTCCACAGTAAAAACAGATACGACCACAATAAATGCATGATCTAAAAGAAAAAGGATTGCCTATAAACTAAAAAGGAACCAGGAATTTTCAATTTATGGTCAGATAAAAAAGAGAGCACAATCTATTATGCAATGAAATCATCATATGCAAAGAGTGCAAAATCTTATCTCAATTAAACATGACATTATTTCCTAAGCAAAGAAAACCATAGTAGCTCTCCCAATATTGCAAAAAAGAGATTCAATGTGAGAGTAAATAGGTGTCATTAATGATGTCAAAGCCCCACTTATTTAATGCAACAACAATCAGCTCTCCCTATAATGATCCAACTGTGAGCATGAAGAAAAAAAAAACATGAAATTTCTAATTTCTAGTTAGACCAAAAACATAGCACAATTACTACACAATGGTGAGAATCTTATCTCTAACAAACATAACACTATTTCCCAAGCAAACCACACAGCTCTTCCAATATTATAGTTGTTTTTCAAATAACTTTTCATGCAGAAATGCATGCCAATGATGTTTTTTCATTTTTTAAAAATTATTTTTGACATCAGCACATTAAAACGATTCAGAAAGTACAAACCGCACTCAATTTTAGCAACAAAAAAAAACTTTCAAATTTTTTGGGAACGTAGGTTGAAGCGTGTTCCCAAACACTGCCATAAATAAAGAGACCAATGTGATAGCAAGTTATCAATGATGCCACTACCTTATTTAATGCACCAATTGACACCAAATATAGGCGACAACAAATACAGGCTGAAGAAAAGGTACTGGCCACTCATTTAATAATGCAATTAATATTAACTTAAATATTTTTTATGTTAATTTGGTTACTTTATTGAAATTATTGAAAAAAAAATAGAAATTTTCACTTCAAGGGAAAATTAAATGGGAGAGTGCTGATAATAATATTGTGATGAGGGTTTTCAGAGAATCACACTGCAATTAGGTAAGATCAAAATTCAAGATATTTTTTTTTCAAATAGTAAATTTTTATTTTTTATTTACTAACAGATAATTAATTTGTTCCATATAAGTTGTATGATTTTTGGTACGAGGTAAAAAAAAAAAACCAAAAAATATACGAAAGAAAGAGAGCTTCTAGGTTGGAATAACATGGTGGTTTGGAAGGATTTTAAACCATCGTATATCTCAGAGATTGTATAGACAGGATACATTCAGCACACGATATTTGCGCGTTTCACGCAATGGTCATATTCCGGTGTGGAAAATTGAAACCAGCGTGTTCATGGTTCCGTTACCACACACACACAAACAACTTTATTCTGTTTGTTTCACATGCGAAACGAATTATAGGATTTTTTTTATTGCATCCATTTTTTTATATATATGAATATATCTAACTGACAATATTTATATCTTGGAGGTTATGGTTCTTGAATGAGAATCAAGTCTGATAGAGCTTTTTATTGAAATACATGTGCAAAGTGATGACTGCAAAAAAGGGTGCAACAGTTCGTGAATAATCAAGCTCAACACTTTATGATTTGTTGGTTTTCAACCTTTTTATCTTAAGTTAATATTTTCTTGAATTTGATGATTTTATTTTTTATTTACAAGATACATATAACATCCGGTTGAAGGAGATACAATGACAATCCATCAACTTATCAGGATCTCAATCTGGGTTTGTGATTGAAGGCTGGATTGTCTTATGGACCAGATAGAAATTAAGAGTACAAACTCTCTAACACTACTATCGAGAACTTGTAAATGAATTGTAGTTCTTCGACCATTAGATACTTGCAATCGATTTTGAATACTCAAACTCTAGAATTCACGATAATATTAGATCAAAGAATATAGGCTTATGTGACCCATCTTAATAAAAAATATGAATGACTCACTGCTTGCATCACTATTTATGTTCATGAACCTGTTATATATATATATTGTGAATGTAAACATCGACAGAAATGTATATCAATAAAACTGTTAAATGTGATATTAGAAATAAAACTGTTAAATGTGATATTAGAAAGTAATTAAATTGAAGAATCAAATCCTCGTAGCAATGTAACTTTTGTCCGGCTAATTGTTTTTATTGGTCCAGAGTCTTGTCAGCTTTATATTAAGTTCAGATTCTGAAGTTTGAGTATCCTTGTTATGGGAGGTTGTTCTAAAGGTGGAATAAAATGTGGCGTTAGTTGATTGCCCGAACCAGAGCATATGCAACATGTACTTGTCGGACATACTCCAAGCATCTGCGAATGAAAGATCACAAACATGTAGCTGAGTCAGCTTAAACAAGGTCATGTGGGATGTTTCTACTCTTTGAAGGTACAAGTCATGAGTCAATGTCTTATGTGCCACATCCCCACTCACAATCACAACCTACTCAAGTTGCATGACCACCGTGTGTTCTATACGAATCAAAAGTTATCGGATAGTATAATAAGTTATTAATTTTTAAAGTATTTTTTTATTTAAAAATATATTTTTTATTTTTTAAAAATATTTTTAACATCAATATATTAAAATAATCTTAAAATACTAAAAAATCTATTAATATAAAGTAAAAAAAATTAATTTTTTAAAAAAAAACATTCCTAAAATATAAAAATAAACAGGAGGTAATGGGAACAGATATGCTAGTCTTATTTTTATTTATATTAATCCCTATAATGGCATAAAAAATGGCATGCTTCCTGAATGCAATCGTGAATGTAACTGATGCTACATGAATTTCTAATATTCGCCATTTCTTGATGTAAAAATAGCTACATCTTCATGTGCTTTGTCTTCTTTTCTTCATGCATATAACATGTGTATGGGCGTGTAGTTCTAGTTATTTTTTAAAATATTTTTTTTAATTTAAAAATATATTAAAATAATTTATTTTTATTTTTGTAAAATTATTTTTTAATATCAGCACATCAAAATAATCTAAAAATATTAAAAAAATATTAATTTAAAATAAAAAAATTAAATTTAAAAAAAATAATTTTAAAATACAAAAAATAAACACGATAAGCGCTGCCATCAACTTTCTTTGGAATTGGTTCTCCTTACTACCAGAGTCATCCGAGTCATTGCCGAGTGGAATATGTTTCCTTTTCTCATTATTCTTTGTCTTTGGAATTTGTAGATGCGATGTCTCGAACAGCCTTGGCTGCACATTCTGTAAGCTACCCAAAGTGGGTGGGCCCAACAAGCATCCATTGCTTTCCATGTATCTCCACCTTGCTGTAGTTTCCCCTCTTCTATGCAGCTGTAAATTAATATTACATTTTTTTTTCTTTTTTGTTTCTAGAAGAGGAACAAGAGGAAAGATGAATTTAAAAGTAGTTTTGTCTTGTTAGGGATGATCTGGGGCCGATAGGCGAAGGACATTAGAATTAATCTTTTTGCTTGAAAGATTATATGTGATAGAGCATAGATGTAAATAAAAAATTTATGAGCCTTTATTTTAATATTTTTTTTATAAATCATCATAATTCTTCAAAGAAAATAATACAAAAATTATGGATAATTTTGTCTCAAGGAGTAAAAATTAATTAATGTAAAAAAATAAGGATGGAATTGAATAATTTGATTAAGTGTGATTATTTTTGGATTTAATATTATTGGTTTTCCGGGGCTTCTCTTGAAGCATCTTTAGATATTTTATAGGCGAAATAAAGTGCTAATAATATTATATATAAATAGGTTAAGAGTGATTTTAAAAAGCTTATTTTACATTATTTAGGTTTTATGTAGTTAATAAATAGAAAAATATTGAGTAAACGAAATTAACCTATTGTTCAAGTTTTAATAATTTATTTTTTTATGAATTTATCTAATAATGATTATTTATATGGTGTATTTATTTCGAAATTTTTAGGATCTTTCATTAAATTAAAAGGAAAATTTATTACAATAATAATACAATGAGATAGAGATACGCATTGTGTATTTAAATATCCTTTTTGTCTTTGCACTAAATGATTATGCAATTGGATAGAGCTAAAGAGGAATAAGAGAATAAAGGTATCGTCTCCACCACACAACACTGCTTGTGGAATTACCAATCTTTCCATAATAAGCATAGGATACTTAAGAATCTTATTAAAGAGAGGTTCTACCTCTTGCAATAAATATGAAATCTATTTGTACAAGAAACTTTGAGTAGTTTAGAACTTAAGTAAACTTTGGAAAATTATCCTTGTCATTTTGTAGTTTTGGTCTTTTTTTTATTTATTCATTATACTTTGAAAAAATATAGTTTATATTCTGAATTTTTATACGTATACATGCCCAAAAAAATCAACAAAAAATAATTGATTATTTACAAAATTGCTATTTTTTATTTAATGACTAAAAACTCTTATATTAAATATCATTAACTTTTTAATTTTTTTAAAGAAACCTAGTCATCACTTTAACCTTTTCTTCTTCCTTTTCTTATGAATTGCTTTCAATCTTTCTAGGAATAGAATTTAGTGTTAGATTTCAATTTCAAATTCAAATCTTAAATTTGCTTCAAGAATAAAAGAATCCTAAAAGCAAAAATTCAAGAAATTGATTTCCAACGAAGATTGACCAATACTCAAAACATCTAACTGAAAGATTACTTACATATCTCAACTTTGTAATGCCAATACAATCTTTGATTTTATCTTGGACTATATTTGCGTTCTCATCATAGAAAAGAAATGATGTGTTAAGCCAATCAAGATTAGCAAAAATCTCTCGTCTTCTACCACCACGTAATTTCCCCTATACTTCCCACAATGTTCCCATTATGAGCAAAATGATAGGATCTCTCACTATTACATAGAAAGCACCCATGTATCAGGATTTGGTTGGTCTATGTCACTAATCCACATGTGAATTGTAGAATGTAAGACATCCTCAAACAAACCATCTCTAGGTTGTGGTTCATCTCCGATGCGATATGGTATTCCCATAAAAACCATAGGATACTTGAGAATCGCTATTTATCGATACCTTACAATCAAGAGTTTAAAAATTAAAGAAGAGGGAAACATACTGAATTTGTATATCAGAACTTATTTAAACAACCTAAAAGCTTACCATCACCCATGTTATTAGATCACTCAATTCATTTGAAAGATAAAGCCCAACTTGTTAATCTAAGGCCCAACAGACACTTTGGACTCCAAAAAGATATTTTCAAGATTATAGTGTCTAAAATGCTATAATCTGGGGTTATACAACCAAGTCATATTATTGTTGTCTTCCTAATTTTCTTAGTGAAAAAAGAAAGATAACTCATAAAGACTTGTGTAAATTACGAAGCACTAAATAAACTCACAATCAAAAACAAATATCATATGCCTCTTATTGATGAATAACTAAAAACATTAGTAGGTGCAATTATTGTCTAAAAAATTGACTTAAGGGTTGGCTATCACCAGATTACAATGAAGCCAAGAAACATTTTTAAGACTACATATAAAGCCTATAGTGGCCATTATAAATTTTTGGTTATGCATTTTTGTTTAACTAATGCCCCATCCACTTTACATAATCTAATGAATGAGGTCTTTTATGAATATCTCAGAAAGTTTCTCTTAGTATTTTTTGATGTTATTCTAATCTACAACCAAAAATTCAATGACCACCCAAGACTGCTGCAGGGTATGTTTGAATTGTCGAGATCCTATAAATTGGTTGCTAAAGTCAATAAATATATTTTCTATAATGATTCAGTAGAGTTCTTGAGACATATTATTTCTAAGGCAGAAGTGGCTACCAAACCCAGAAAAATACAAGCAATAGTAAACTAGCTTTCTAAAACCATTAAACAACTCAGAGGCTTCTTAAAGCTAACTAGTTACTATAGAGAATATGTAAAGGGATATGGTTTTATATGTAGACCATTAACCAGGTTACTTAAAAAAGATGGGCTGGGGTGGAATGAGAAAGCTACTATAGCCTGTGGACTTCATAAGGAAGTCATGACTATACCACATGCTCTAGTATTGCCAGATTTGAATAAATTATTTATGGTAGAGATTGATGCTTTAAGTATGGGTATAATGACAATCATGGTCCAAGAAGTTCATCCTATAGACTTTATTAACAAGCCTCTAGGTCCCAAGTAACAAGTTTTGTCTATATATGATAGAGAGATTCTAGCAATATTGTATGATGTAACCAAGTGGAGGCATTATTTATAGGACAGACATTTCAAAATCAAGACAAACCATATCAACCTGAAGTGTTTGATGGATCAAAAGGTAACTTTTACCTCTCAACATTTATGATTAGCTAAATTTTAAGACTTTTTTAAATGGTTAAAAAGTCATTTTTGAACTAAATAGGGACGGACAAGGTCTTTACATATTTATTCAACATTGGGGCAAGAAGGTACTTTGTTCTTTTACCTTTGGTTATTTTGTAATTCCTAGGTTTCATTAGAGAAGATAGGGTCATTTTCTAAATAAGAAAATTAAAAAAAAAAAAAAAAAAAGATGCATGAACAATGGTTGTAATCTTCAGACGATGTATGTGGCTCAATCTAGTGGTCAAAAGCCTATTTTTGGTATTGTAACCAAAACATCTAGGTGACCCCTCCACACCCCAATGACGCGTGTGGTCTAATAATCTCTATTTTGGTGTGTTTAACCTTATGTTCTTATTTTCTTTTTTCCCTCTATCCTCCTCAATTTTTGTGCTTCATTTTCAAATATTCAAAGAAGCCCTTCAATTTTAATTTCTTAAGATTCAGTCTCTATTCTTTTTGATTATTGTTTGTTTTATTTTAAATAATTTATGAAATTATTAATTTATTTCAATTTCATCCCTTGTGTATTTTTTTTATTTGTCATATTTGGTCATCATTTTTTTAATTATCCTTTTTCTAATTTAAGATGGTTTTTAAAATCAATTTCATTCTTCTTGAGCTTTTTCCTAATAAATCTAATTTTTTTAATTCCTATCTTTTTTACCTTGAAAATTTTAAAATTTTGATTTTTTTTTTCCTTGCAATTTCAATCTTCAACATTGTAGTGGTCGCATGTTTGGCTTGTTAAGTGTGCCCGGGTCTAAAATTTAATAGGTTATGGGTTTGAGAGATTAACTTATGTTTACAAGGTTCCCTAGATTTGCTTTATTTTTTCCGTTTTCTTAAGCTTTTTTTTTTCATGTTTCATCCTCTTGTATTTTTTTTTTCTATGAGACTTTTTTCATTTTTGAAAATAACAGGGATTGCCTCGGGGTTTTTTGTCTTTGTAAAATTTAACTTTTTAAAAAGGAAATTTATTTTTTTTAATTAAATTAAATTAATTAATTTTATCCTTCAACATTAAATTAGTCAAGTGTTGAGAGATTAACTTGAATTTAAGAGGTTTGCTAGAGCTCGCTTGGTTTTTTTGGGGTTTTTTTTTTTTTTTTTTTATTTTCATCCTCCAATATTTTTTCACTTTCTATGGGTTTTTTAGTCGTTTTGAAAATAATACAATTGCCTCGGGTTTTTTCCAGCTTTGCTAAATTTAGCTTTTTGGAAATGATTTTTTTAATTAATTTAAAAGATATAAGCATAGGAGACTCACTTCATGGTATTTTATGTTGTTTGCTTCTCGTGTTGTTATTCTAACAATCTTTTTCAATTACCTAAATCTTAGATTTTTCTTAAGTCATTTAAAATATTAATGTCGAATGATTTTTTTTTTTTTCATGTCAAGAAAAAATAGTCTAACCACCAGCATAATTTGTGTAATCAAGCTAGTATATTACTAAAACCTATCATTTCAGCCTCCGAATTATACAAAAGTAACCTCACAAACAACATTTCAAAATAAAAAATTAATTTTAGAGCTCAAATGTAATACAACATTATGGATTTTTAGTTTTTAGATTTAAAAAAATAATCAAAGTCTTTAAAACACACAAATCTAAGTAATGATTGGGTCCAAGATTTGCATGAAAGAACTTGTGGCCGCAAAATCTTTCAATTCATTTAATGATGACCTCTTCACAATAATAAGAGTTGAAGTATGAACAATCAAATGAAAAAAATATACATAGTGTTGTAAACCCATTTTTTGGCCCCCACTTAAAAAATAATAAAATCAAAAAAAATTAAAAAAATATATTATCAAAAAATATAACATGAAAAAAAAATGCCCCAGAACATTAAAAAAAATGATCAAAAATTGAAAAAAATGCTTGGTTGAGGAGGTTTAAAAATACAAAGATTAAAATTTAACGATATATCATTGACTGATGAGAGCCCTGTTGACAAAGAAAATTTAATTTAAAGAAGAAAAGTCTAAAATCAGAAGTTTATGGACTCAATTAAATTTTATTGAAGGTTTAATTGAATTTATAGAGGTTTTAATTGCAAGAAAAATTGATTTTGGAGTTAATTTGGGCTTTAATTGGAAGCAATTAAAGTTCTAGGGTCAAATCATAATTTTTTAGAGTTAATTTGGTCAAATCAGGGGCTTAATTGCATAAATATTAAAGTTTGATGGCCAATTAGGGACTTAATTGAAAGAAATCCGAAACCAATGACCAAAAATAGAAAAGGCACATGTAAATAGAGGGGCTGAAATTAAAACCGAACCAGGGGCCCAATTGAAGAAATTAGAAGTTTATTGCTCAATTGAGGGTTCAAATTGCACTAATTTGAGACCATGGATCAAAGTGTGAAAAAGGTGGCCAACTTTCATGGCCGCTGTTTGAATTTGACAGGGATATAATTGAATTGATTTTTACAATTAAAATTGCAATTGAGGACGCGATTGAACAAATCACAAATTGAGGACTAATGTGAACTCTGACACATTTTGCCGCCTTTTCATTTAAATGAAACGACATGTTTTTTTCAAAACGGTGTCATTTCATGCATTGTTCCCAAAAAAAACCCAAAACGATGTCATTTTAACGGCACTATGGGTCTTTTTCTTCCCCTGGACGCGCGAAACAGAAGGAAGAACTGACTCCTTCAAAAAGACGCCGACTTGCCGACCACTTTCCACGTGTTGGACGGGTGGTAGAGGGCGCAGCACAGTGGCCGCCCAGCCACGTCCCCCCTGTTTTTGCCTATAAAAAGAGGGGAGAAGGACGGAAAAAAAACCAGTAGAAAGATGAAAAAAAAGAGAGACAGAACGAGAGAGAACAGAAGAAAGAGACGAGAAATAAGAGAAAAGAGAGGGGAGGCCGAAAGAAGAATAAGAAAAAAGAAGCAGAGAAGAGAACAAAAAAAATAGAAAGGAGAGAGAAAGAAGAAAAACAGCACCGCCGGCCACCGAGAACCACCAGCACCGCCGCCTGTCGCCTCCAGTATATGGCCAACGGTCACAGCCACCGCAGGTCAGCCATTCTCCCTTTCTCTTTCTCCTGCTTCTTCTTCATTGCCAGCCTCCACTGTTCATGTAGCATGTGAACAGTAGAAGGCACTGTTCACACGCGCTAGGCTGAGCCCAGCCCATGCATTTGGGCCTGGTTCGGCCCAGCCCATGCAATTGGGCCTGGTTCGGCCCATTTAAAAAAACAAAAAAAAGTATATTTTTTAATATTTGTGATTTTCCCACCTTTGATTTATGCTTTTTTTGCTTAATATCGGTCTGTATTTTATGTCGTTAAAAATACAAAATCTGGTATTAGGGTTTTCGTCAAAACTTTCAAAAATACAAAAAAATTTGAAAAAAAGAGAAAAAAATATATATTTTTGTGCATACGGCAAGTGTCTCAAAGCTAAAAAATCATATTGTATTTTTCATACACCAAAAAAAACAATGTTTTCGCGTGCATTTTGGTTTTAATAACCAGTTTATTAAAGTCAAGAGAACATTGGCCAAAATTTCAAAAACAACAAAAATTTTATTTTGTTTTGTTTTAGTATCATGAATTACAAATTTATACGTAAAACGTATTCCTGATATTAAAAAAGGTATTTCTTTTTTACAACATAGAACAGTTAGGTTTTACCTCATTAAGATAAGAATCTCTTTACAGAGGAGGGCTTTTCTTAAATCTTCGACAAAAAAGACCAACAATTATAAACCACAATAAGACCTTAGATTTTATCAGACATTAAAACAATACAGCCTACCTTAGGTAGGGCGTAGTTGGGGTGCTAATACCTTCCATTTATGCAACCAGTCTCCGTATCCCATCTCTGAGACCAGTTAGGGTTCCTAGTGACCAGAATACCAAGTGGCAACTCACAGTCTATATTTTACTGATAAGAGATTCTTGTCTCCACACATTTGCCAGGAATATACCATTCCATGTTTTTCCTTGAGGGTGGACGATCGCCGCGACGCTGCACACGTGCGACACATAAATATAAATAAAAATGTGCAATAATTTTTTAAAAAATACATTTGTACGAATTAACCACACATCTACAAGATGCAAAAATATATTTGAGTGGTAAAACCTCGGATTTTATATATATTTGAGTGCATTTCATCACCTAATATTTATAAACACTAACATGAATGACATCAACTAACATGTGAACATTTTGTAATGACACATTGCACAGAGTCTCATTTAAAATTATTGAGAAAAACAAAATTATATATAAAATTATAAACAGGCACTCGAACTGCTTGAAGTGCGTAGGCTTGAAGTGCTTTTCAAAAAAAAAAAAAATGAAAGGTTAAAAAATAAAACATTGCAAAATGGGATGTCTAAAAATGTCGATATGACCTCCACATGATTCCGCTCTTGTACTGTCGCTTTAGAACTCTGCGTAGGCAGTAGGCAGAGAACAAGCGATGGTCTAAAAAAAACTGCATGTTGGGACCGCACTCGTAACAGATGCTCGTGGCGTGGTCCACTTAGCTTAGATTATCTTTTTCCTTGTCAATAGAAACGCCCATTTTAATCCTTTCCTTTATACATATATGTATATATTATGTTTTAACAAGTTTATTGAAGTAGTGCTCTCCATTAGATACCTACTTATATTTTTTAATTTTTGTTGGGACTAGAGATTCCCATAAATTATTCTCTCTTTTCATAGTGCCTTTTTTTTATAAAAAAAATTCAAAACTTCTTTTTTCTTTTTTAATTCTAGGCATGGATTTTTGCGAAATTAAACCGCAAAACCCGAGCCGAATTCAATATATTATCATCTTAATACTCATAAAAAAATAAATATTATCTTGAATTTTTTTAAAATCAAATCATGATTTTACAAGGCATCTAGATTATCTTTGATCTACTAAGTCAGCTAGATTATATAGAGTCAGCTACCATACAAGTTAATTTTAAAAAGTCGGATCAGAAACTTTTAAAATTGACTTGTTGAACCTTGTTGTAACTTAATATTTGACCTCCCATTTTCAAAATAAAAAATGTCTTTTCAAATAAATTTAGTTAATTTCAATCGTCTCGTTATTTTTATTTAATTTCTAAAATCATAAAAAATACAAAAATAAATGAAAATAAAAAAAATAAAAAAAAATAGTTTTGGTTGAAATTAGTTCAATAATTGAGCTTCATATGCAAAAGTAAAGTTTGATAATTTTTTAGTCATAATTGAGGGTTTAAATTGAAGAGAAAATTGAGAAAAACGCTTAAATTGATTTGATTTGGTTAAGAGTGAAAAATATTTGAAGTTCAAGGATGATTTTAAAACAAATAGTCAAGTTAGAAATCAATGAAGGGCTTAATTGAAGAAGAAAATCAAAGTGGAGAGTTAGATTAATCAAAATTGTATAATTTTGAGAACCAATGATGAATTTGCAAAAAAAAGTAAAGCATGGAGGTCTAAATTGATTTAATTAAGGACACAATTGAAAAGACATGTGATTTAGGGCAAATCCGATTAAAATTAGAAAAATTCAAAAGTCCAGGACTATAATGAAAAGAAAGAGGTATTCCAAGGATCAATAGACTATTTATATAACCTCTTTCCAGTCCCATTTGTTTCATTCCAATCAATTCAGTCCAATTAATTTCATTTATTCATATTTTATTTCTATTGATTCAATTCAACTCAATTTAATCCAATGGTTTTGTCAAAATTAATTCAACTTGATCCCTAACTAATTCATGGTTCAGCTTGCTAATGGTCCAAAATCCTAACTTATCATGACTACAATCAATTCTCCAGCAAATCAAGCCCAAATTAATTTTTTTTAAATAAATTCATAAACTCTTGCCTTCAATTGATTTCTTCAAATCAATTCCTAAAAGCTAGCCTACAATAAGAAATTCCAAAACTAAAGCTCCCTCTCCATTTAAAACACAAACTAGAACCAATAAAAAAAGGTACCAACCTCTTAGACCATAACCCAAGAAAAAATGGAGACTTAGGATCAACCTTTATTCAAGAAGAAGAAAACAAAAAACAAAAACAAGAATATTAGAAATTTCTCTAGCCTCCCTCCCTTCCATCCAAACAAGAATATTACAAATTTCTCTAGCCTCCCTTCCATCCAAACTTGTAGCAAAGAAACCAAATCAATCACCAAACCAATTCATTACTTCCATACATACAAACTCATCCCAATGAAACCAAGCAACATTTTTTTTTTATCTCTTCCACACCATCACATAATCTCTTCGGCTTTCATCTCTTCCCAACACTAGAACTTTTATAATCTCTCATTCATCAACAACTCAAAACAATATCCATCAAAACAAAAAGTCATCTCTCTCCCTCGTATCCATGCACGCTAAAATAGTTTTCCCTCCTAAAAACTCAGTCTCCTCCTCTACCTTTTTATATGCAATAATTAATTTTTTATTTTAAAAAATGATGACACATGCTCATCATGTGTCGGCACACCGGAGGCGTCAATGTATATTAGGCAACACATGCAGCGTCTCCTGGTAGCTAATTTTGTCATTTCATCGTGTTTTTGAAAGTGACACTATATTCTCTTCCTTTTGGTGCAACATGTGATGGCGGTTAATGGATGATTTTATTGCCAATGGTTGTTTCTCTTCTTTTTTTCTCCTTGTTGTTCTCTCTCCTACCCAAAAAACTGCATGTTTGTCTTCTTTGTTTTCGGTATTTCATTTCTTATTCTTTTAATTTCTGATCTTTGTTCTTATCTTTTTTGTAAAAGTTTTGTTTGTTTTCAATTATAATTTTTCATATATTATTTTTTTGAAATTGGTCCTTATTTTTTTATTTTTGATTTTTTCTTGGCTATTTTGTTAAAGTTTTATTAGTTTTCAATCTCATCCTTCAAACAAAGTTTATAGTGTATTATTTTTTGTCAACTTGGCCCTCATCTTTTGATTTGTTTCTCCTTTTGTTAAAATTATTTTTTTATTTTGATTTAACCCTCCAATCAAAAAAATTAGTTTCCTTTTAATTTATTTTTTATTTTGATATTTACCCTTATTCTTTTAACTATAATTTAAAAGAAAATTTGATTTTTTTTTTTTCAGTTTCATCCTTCAACATTTGATTTGTTGAGGACTACTAGGCTTTATAATGTTTTTTATTTATGGTGCTTCCTATCTAATAACCCGAGTCACAGATTTGAAAAGTTAATACAGATTCATATTCTTTTTTTGGCTCATTCTCTTTTCTTTTTTTTCATCATTCTATATTATTAATATATAAAAAAATGATTTTCTAGTTATCTTTAATTTATTTCCTATCGGTTTATCTTGTTCTCATGATCTAGTCACGAGTTTTGCATGCCTCTTTGAATAAAGATTTTTTTTAAAATAATTTATTTCTATTAAATTTTTGAAAATATTATTTTGATTCATCTATAATTCTTTTTAATTTAATATAGATGAAATTTATTTTAAAAAATGAGAAATATTTATTTTTAGATAATATTTCTAGTATGTTCAGCCAAGCATAATATTTTTTTTCTTTTTATTTTATTCAATTAGTTTCATGTGTGTCTATTTTTGTTATCTTTTATTAGTTTTAACAAATAAATTCTGTAAACATAACCGGATAAATATTTCATCTTATAAGATCAAATATCTTGATCTATATTTATTTTTTTAATTTTTTTAGTTATTATTAATATTTTTTTCATTTATTTACAAAAATATTATTAATTTATTTAATTATATAATTTCATAAGTAATTTAATTTGCATTTAATTTTAAAAAATTTCTTAAAAAAAATACAACCCGCAAAGACGGTTGGTAATATACAAAATAAAACAAACAACGAAATTCAACGGAGGCAATAATGAATGGCCCAGCAGCATTTGAATGTGGGACCCATCTTGTTGTAATAAACATAATCAGAGTTTTAAACTCGAACTGTCCCAGTGGGTTGACTAGGGAGCTAGACCGTTCCGGGTTTGTTAAAAGACTAGTCAGAGCAACGACCAGGTTGACCTAGCGGGTCAACCTGTGACCCGGGTGAGACCCGGCCAAGACCTTTTTAAAAAAAAATATATGGGATTTGAAGCCTATTAGTATATATATTCTATGTTCCCAAGAAAAAAATTATGTTTTTTCAATATAGGATAAAAATTTTTTTAATTTAAATACTTCCACTTAAAATGATAATATAGTATATTTTTAATGTGAGATTTGAAACACATTAGTAAATATACCCTATGTTCACAAGAAAAACACTATATTTTTTCAATGTGGGATTTGAAACTCATTAGTATATATACTCTATGTTCTCAAGAAAAAAGTTATATTTTTTCAATGTGAGATTTGAAACCCATTAATATATATACTCTATGTTCACAAGAAAAAGCTATGTTTTTTCAATGTGGGATAAAAAACTTTTTTTTGTTTAAATACTTCAATTTAAAAACTTAACATAATATCTTTTTAATGTAGGATGAAAAAAAAATTTAAAATATTATTTTAAACTTCATTAATATGTATAACCTATATTTAAATGGATTTTTTTTAATTTTTTTATACAATATTATAAACTTTAATTTTTTTTAATTTTTCCAAGTTGACCCGAGTCGACCCATGAAACCCGAAACTCGATCTTTTGACTGAGTCAACCCTCCAAGCCGAGTTTAATAACTATGGACATAATATATTGTATTAGATTATTGTATCTATATAAATAAATGGTAAGAAGACAGAACAACTCTATAATTTCATGATATCAGAAAATTAACTCAATTTTGTATCTTTGTTTTAATTTCTTCTAATATGTTTATAGAAATTTAATTATTTATAATTTATTTTTTTATTTATAACATTTTCTAATCTATTCTTCTTGTAAGTACTTTTATTTAAATTGTTGGAAACACTTCCACATGAAAAAACTTAAGTTAGACCTTATTTATTATAAAAATATTTGAAAAAAATTGTCTGAATTAAGATTAAAATTTTTCTTCTTTATTTATTTTTTTTAATAATTAAATGGATTTAAATTTCTCCTATGTAAAAATATGATTAAATGATAAATTAGAGAACAATTCAATATCCATGAGAGCAGCCGGACTAGGTTAAGAGAAGGTGATGCAAGTGAATGCTAAAGCTAACAATTAAATAAGAAATACATAATATTTTAAATGCGTAAAAAAAATTGCAAGTGTGCTTTAAATTCAAAAGTTTATTCTTTATAAAAATATTTATAATGAAATTTGTCTTAGTAAGAGGTTTACAAAATCTTAAATATGCTAAAAAAAATGAAAACACTATTTCAATTAGGAAATGAAAACAAAAACTTGAAAATTATAAAGAAAAGAAATATAAATCTGAAATAAGCAAAAAATCTAAATATAAAGAAAAAGAAATATAAATCTGAAATAAGCAAAAAATAGAAAATAAAAAATAGAAAAAAATACAAATATTATCAAAAATTTTAATATCTATTAAATTCGATGGTCCGCGCAGTACTATACAAAAAAATAATCTCCAAAAATCTTATAAAAATTTAAAATTCAATAATCAAATAAAAATTATAATCATCTATTATTTTATTTGGACACGAACATCAGTTCTCTTTTTAAATCTTTATTTACCGTACTAATCTATAAATATATCTATTACATCATAATATAATCTGTTTAAAATAATTTTTTATTTAGTTTTGAAAGACTACTTCTCAAACGCATCTATTTTCGCATGCCCAACGACATCACCAATTAGAGGACAAGTCCAACTCCACTGGAAAGCGACTTTGATTTGGACAGGATGCCTTTGTTTTTCACCTTCGCCTTCATCTTCCTCGTCATCTACGACGCCTCCATCTCAACACTCTTCTATTAGTATCTTATCCTTCTCTTATTTTCGATCGTAGAAGAAATTATTTGATATACTGGAATTATACTCTTTCTCTTATAAAAATATAGGATTTATAATATTTTTCTAAGAGAAAAGAGTACAGTTTGTGTGCTGAATAATTCCTCTTCATGGTAGAGTAATTTATAACTTAGTTATTGATGATTTAGAACTTGTTTAGAAATATAGTTGCAGTTGATTTTTAAGTATTTTTCGTGTTAAAATATATTAAAATATATTTTATTATTATTTTTAAAATTAGTATATCAAAAACGTTCCAAAACACATAAAAAAATTATTTTTTAGAAATATTGTTTGCTTTCATATAAGTTATCATTAATCCTTATTGAATGTAATAACTCTGATTGTTGGTTCAAAAAAATATTTATATATCAAGGCATTAAATCATCAAATCATGGGATTTACTGCAAAGATTTGAAATTAATAATGGTTGTTCTCTCAGAAAAGTAAGAAGATCTATATGTGACCATACAAGCAGGTTATATTAGATATTGAAGTGTAGACAATGCTCTTTCCTTTGAAGAGCTAGGAGCCCAAATTGCAGGAAGAGAAACATGAAATATATGAGAGAAATAAATAAAAGGATAGACAGAAAGAGAGGCTAATAAGAAAAATAAAAGAAGAATTTTGGGTGTTTTAAAAAAGAAGATGGTAATTAACAATTATCCATGTAGTCATTAACTTGTTATTTTTAAATCACAAAGGTTAATTAATTATTTTTGTTAATCTCAATGGTTTTTCAGTGTATAAAGTGGATGTAAAAGTAGGTTTATTAGATAGTGTTTGATTACTATTATAAGATAAAAAAAACAAAAAAATAAAATAAAATTATCTTTAGAGACATGTCCTCACTATATTTCATGTTTTAAAAGTATCAAAATTCATTTTAAAAATTGTTTCAAAAATAATTTTTTTTATTACCATTATTTCTTGTTTTTTATCTAATAATAGTAACCAAACACTGCTTTATATATTCAATAAAAAATATATATTGTTTTTCCATCCACTTATATTTAGAAGAAACTACATCATAATACTTCTACAATATAACTTTTCTAGATGATGTATCTTCATTTTACCATTTGAGCATTAATTAGTTTTTTGTTAAATCTAATATATTTGAAATTTCTTTAATTTGAACCAAAGATTTAATAGAAAGAATCCAATTTTAACCATGAGTTGTGCCTTTAAAATATTGTTACTTAGAACAAATTCAAAAGTTGACAAGATTTAGATAACATTTGATTATTATCCCAAGGAAAAAATGATTTGATTGTAGAGACTATCTCTATCTCAAAATAATGTTTAGAAAACCTTTTTCATCTTTTTTAAAAGGAGAGATAGAGGGGTGTAGACGGTGCAAAACCAAGTTAATTTATTTTCCAATAAATATCCTTTTAAACATTTCATAATCAAATTTTTTTTCTTGGTTTACTAAATTTCAAATATGTTTCCTCTCTCTCTCATATGCATCAATACTTTAATTTTTAAATATACTTTTTAAGAATGTAATTGTATTAAAAGTTTGGTTTTTTACTTAATCAAATTAATATAAAAAATCAATTACATAAAACAAATAAATAACTTTATGATAATAATAATATAATAATAATGTGTATTTATGATGAATAATTATCTTGTATTCTCAAATATGTTAAATTTTAACTTTTATTGGTGAAAATATTTTATTTTATATATCATTGGTTTATTTATTTTATTAAATATATTAAAAAAATAATTTAATGAAGGAGTAAATCATAATTTAATTAAATTATCATGTTAAAAATGGATTATGTTTTTTAAGATGATTACAAATCTTTTTACAACATAATTTTGATGAGTTGAGAAATTACTATTTTAAGTTAGTTAATAAAAAGTAATATTTGTTATAAACTTAAGTGACAATAATAATGTTTATTTATTGTTTGGAACATTTTAAATTTGATGATAAATATAAAAGAGTAAAATAAATTTTCTACAATTTATTTTGTCTTGTCTGTCTCTAGTCAATTAAATATAATACATAAATATTACTTCTGTAAATATATAAAACTATCAAACAAAAACTTTGTCTTCATCTTTTGTTGTGTAATATCGTTGGTGCCCGTGACGATTTTTTTTTTTTCATTAAACATAATATTTAGGTATCACAAGTCTAATTTAAGAAAAAATAATACTACGTGACGTGACTTAGGTCATAAATCCTATTAGATTGAATAAGCTAATTTTATTTTAATTAGATAAAAAATATTAAAAAAAACAATAATAAATAGATCAAGTTTAAAAACAAAAGTGATTAAGATAACTTGAGAAAAAAATATATGTTTTAAAAAGTAAAAACAATATATCTCAATTCATAGGTTATTAAATACAAAATAATGAAATAGGATAGAAAATGACAAAAAAAAATTGGTAATGGTCAACCCAAGTTAGCATGATAAACCTATACTAACGGTAATCAGGGTTGAGCCATCATGAAATATCCCGCGAAACCTACAACTTAAATCATGAGATTTGAAAAATCCATTAAAAAATAAAGAGAATTAGAAAACTCTTTTTAAAAAAAAAATATTAACTTTTTTAAACTTGTGATCGAGTCATTATCTAAGGCATTCTATCTTAAAAAACTATGAAGTTCAATTTCTAATCAATCAAATATTGAAAGATAAAATTGAAAAAATAATTTTAATTATATAAAAGAATTAAAAAAAAATAGGAATAAAAGAATAAGGATAAAAATTAAAAAAAAAAATAATTTTATTTTTGATTGAAGAGTAAAATTGAAAAAAGAAATCAATTTAGCTAAAAGGCCCAAAGAAATCAAAAGAATGAGAATCAAAATTTATATAAAAAAATTGATTGAAGAGTGAAATTGAAAAGAATAATAACTTTATAAAAGGACCAAGAAAAATAATTAGAAATCAAAACAAGGACCAAATTGAAAAAACTTAGTACCATCAATTTGGATTGAAAGAATGAAATTAAAATCAATAACACTTATATAAATGAGCAAGAAAAAAATAGAAAGAAAAAGAATAAAGATAAAATTAGAAAATATAATATTTGGTAAATTGAAATTGAATGATGAAATCAAAAACAAATTAAACATTTTTAAAAAAAATAAATAAAGATTGAAGTTATAATATCAACAACAAAGATGATCAAGTTGTAATTTTTGGAGGAGGAGATAGAAAAAATAAAAAGATCTTCCAGTGACAAACTAGACCATCAACGCCGACATGTGCCGCTCCACATGGACAAGAACACAACGTCACTTCTAATGACATGGTAAAAATATATTTTTTGATGCTAAGAGGTGATACAAGCCCCTGTCAGAAGTGCTTAAGCGCCACTTGCGCAACTCTTAGTGGTGTACACGTGCATGATTGATTTTTGGAATATATATATATATATATATAGTCTATTATCAATTTGCCTATAAGCTAACATGATAATAACGGGAAAAAAAATATTGTGAAAAGAAGAGAATGCCTATTGACTTTAATTTTAAAAATTTTGTTTTCAAGAGTATTTTGATCGTTTTATTATGTTTTTAATTATTTATATATATTAGGTCAACTATCAAATTGTCCATCGCCTGATATTATAATAATAAAAAAACCATTGTGAAAATATAAAAATGCATGTTGACACTAATTTTAATATTTTTGTTTCCAATGGTATTTTTATTGTTTTATTGTGCAATTAGGATGTGAAAAGATTTATTTGTTTCTGGTCAATTTGATAATAACTAATGAGTCATTTAAAAAAATTTAATATTCTTGATAGCTAGTGTTATGTTTTTTAATGAAGAAACAAAATTATAATTATTTATTTCAATGAACATTGTAAATGAATATGAAGTTAAAATATTTTTTCCAAAGGCCTTTTAGCTTTTATAAATAGTCTTTTTTATATCAATTATCTCATATTTTTTTATAACAAGATAATAATCAAATCAAGGTTGTCAATTCCATTTTGGTTAGTATTTTTTATTATTATTGAAATGATACATTTTGGTTTCCAAGCATTTGTGTGTGTGTGTGTGTAAAACTCAAATTATTAATTCAACATAAAATAATTTTAATTTAAATCTAGAGATAAATTAACTTGAAATTAACCTTTCAAATCTATGATCAAAGTCATGAAAACATAATAACCCTATATAAAACAAATAAAAAAAAATTATAAAATTCAATTTCTAATATATTCATTATTGAATAAATAAAATTAAAAAAATCAATATAAACAAAGGACACAATAAAACGACCTAAGTATACTCGGGTTAACTTGCAAAATTTATAATGTGAAAAATGAAATTGAGATAACTTAATAGAAAATAAATCGAAATAAATAACAAAACTTTATTCATAATTGATTAAATATTAAAGATGTTGAATGATAAATTTTTTTTTAAAAAAAACATAAATTTAAAATAAACAAAAAAATATTATTCACGGGACAAAACAAATGAAAATGAAACTGCAAGGATAGAATTTTGACAAGAAATTCAGAATATTTAAAATGAGATAAAATTTATTTCAAGATTGTTTTATTTTCTAAAATAATACAAGATATAATGGGTTTTTTAGGCGTAAGAGTATAGAATTCACAACCTTGAATCAAACAGTAGCGTATTGGACAAAGGAGGAGGGGCAAACATGTAAGTACAAAATCGCACCGTGCCTGTCTCTGGACTCTTATAATCCCATCGAACTCTGCACAGAAAGAAGAATTTCTTTCAGATTTTCATTTCTCCTTCTTCTCCACTGTCTCACGGAGTTCTCCTCCCCTAAAACAGAAAACCCATCAGATCGTTTCTTCTCCTTCTTCACTCTCTGTCACCACCTCACCTTCTGAAAAACACCCCAAACCTCTCTCTTTCTCTTTAATATATATATATACATACATATACATAGATATATCTCCCACTCTCTCTCCTTCTGAAGCAAAACTTCCTTCTTCTGAGTGATGGGTGTGAGCTGCTCCCGGTGCTCCCACACTTCCCACATCACAGAAATCATCATCACCAGTTTCTTTCGCCACAAATCGTAAGACTGATATATAAAGACAAGAAAAAAAAGAGAGAGATCATTCAGTTCGTGAATCTGGGTCTTTCGTTTTTTCTTTTTTTGACCAGATATATAAGCATATAGCTGTGATGGCAGCTTGATCAAATCTGTATCAGCAGGAAACAGTTTTACAAAAGCATGGCTGGTGGTACCGGTGGTTCTAATTCCAATTTGTCTGTTTTGCTTCGAAGCCAAAGGGGCCCTTGTGCTGCTTCTCAACCTCTTGAATCTTTTTTCCTTTCTGGTTCTTCTCCTTCTTTTCTTGGTATTCTTTCTAACCCTCTCTATCTCTTTTTCCTGCTGAGTTGTTTCAATGGAAAAATCATCACACAATTAGTGAAGAAAAAAAATCTGGTCTTTTGAACCATCCCGTCTACACTTTGTAATTTGATGGTTGGTTTTCTTTATCTAGGATAATTTTGTATCTGCTCAAATTATCAAATCAATTTCTCTAATTTATCTCCTATATACATATATTCAATGGAACCTTCTTCTTCTTCTTCTTCCTGAGAAATTATCAGAGAAGGACACGTTCAACCATGTGTCGCAATTATTCAATATCGATCAATAAGAGCGAAATGAAAACAACCAAACCTAGTAAGATCGAAAACAAGTGATACTGCCGCAGAAATGATTGCTAATTGGTGTATGTTGTTATTGTGATTGATTGAAATACGATCTTCTAATTATCGTGTGTCAATAATTTAGGTTCAAGATCCATGATGAGTTTTGAAGATGTTCATCAAGCAACCGGATCAACCAGGCCTTTTTTCCGCTCGTTTGATCACGAAGACAATGGAGACGATGATCTGGATGAATATTTTCATCAACCTGAAAAGAAGAGGAGACTTACTGTTGATCAAGTTCAGTTTCTTGAAAAGAGTTTTGAGCTTGAGAACAAGCTTGAACCTGAAAGGAAAATCCAGCTTGCAAAGGATCTCGGCCTGCAGCCGCGTCAGGTTGCCATATGGTTTCAAAACCGCCGAGCAAGATGGAAGACTAAACAGCTGGAAAAGGATTATGACGTTTTGCAATCTAGCTACAATAGCCTTAAGGCTGACTGTGACAACCTCCTCAAGGAGAAGGAGAAACTAAAAGCTGAGGTAAATAAACACCCCATCCTTTTTTTAGAGAATTCAACAACCTTGCTGCCATACACGTATCTCTAGTATAGAAGGGAAATACGATCGAGCAATGGTTTTTAATTGTTTTCAGGTTAATCTTCTCAACGACAAGTTGTTCCTCAAAGAGAAAGAGAAGGGAAGCTCAGAATTGTCTGATAAGGATGCATTATCGCAAGAGCCACCTAAGAGGGCTATGGCTGATTCAGCTTCCGAGGGTGAAGTGTCGAAAATCTCAACAGTGGCCTGTAAGCAGGAAGATATCAGCTCAGCCAAAAGCGACATATTTGATTCAGACAGCCCACATTACGCTGACGGGGTGCATTCTTCACTCTTAGAGGCAGGAGATTCTTCATATGTTTTCGAACCCGATCAATCAGATTTGTCACAAGATGAAGAAGATAACTTTAGCAAGAGCTTATTGCCTCCATACGTCTTTCCGAAGCTTGAAGATGACGATTACTCTGACCCGCCTGCAAGTTTTGAAGATCATGCCTTTTGGTCCTGGTCAAGTTTTGAAGATCATGCCTGTGGTGGGTTCTCCTGGTTGTAGTTGGAAATGATGATGATCTTTGCCCCGTTTGTAATCTTGGCTGTGTCTGGGGTCCTTTTTTTTTTTTCCTTTTTTTCCCCCTAAACTGGATGGAACTTTCAGAACCTGTTGTAACTAAATTTCCTTAAAAAGCTTGTATGGGAAGGTAATGGATCTCTTGTATTCGAAAACTGTTCCTTGATTTCCACGCTTAGCTCGTTGATTAATCCACTCCTGGTGACCTTACAGAATTTAAATGTGTTGTGTTCATGTTCAAGTCAGCAGGGAGACTTGATTCTCTTTAATTGGCAAGATTTTTATTTTTATTTTATTTTGTTCTGTTCTCTTTTGGATATAAATCTTATGCACAGAAAGATATGAACAGATTTCAAAAACAAATCAAATCTGTCAGGGATACGGTACCTGTTCCCCGTCCTGAACTCTGCTTATCCTGTTCCCGAGAGACTCTAATTAGATCTTAGTTATTGCCGCATCACGAGATCATGTTTAAGGAATTATATGTTTATATATATTGTGTTTACGAAAAAATTTAATTTTTTTTAATTTTAAATTAATATTATTTTAATGCTTTTAAATTATTTTGATATGTTAATACTAAAAAATAATTTTTAAAAAATTAAAAAATATATTATTTTAATACTTTTCTAAATGAAAAACATTTTAAAAAACAATCACCTCCAACCTTAAATACTTCATGATCTTTAAAATGTTTTTCAAGTGTGGTATTTAAAATGTTTTTTTTTTTACTTTTTTAAAGTGTAGTAAATACAATTTTTTTATTTAAAAATATTCATGTGTGGCATTTAAAGTATTTTTTATTTAAAAATTTATTAAAATAATATTTTTTATTTATTAAAATGATTTAGAAATATAAAAAAAAAATTTGAAGTAAATAAAAAAATTTTAATTTTTTTCAAAAAATATTTTTGAAATACATTCTAAAAAGTTTTTAGCATCCACGGTTGTTTTTTTATGTATTTTTAGATCATTTTGATATATTAATATAAAAAATTATTTTTTAAAAAAATATTATTTTAATATATTTCTAAATAAAAAATATTTTTTAAAAAAATATCATTTAAAACACTCCCAAATGATGGATACCGTGTTTGGAAAAGGAATGAAAATTATTTACATTTAAGCTTTACCCGATAAAATGATAAAATGGAAGAAATCAAATTCTTTCGATTTTATTATTAATTTTAATTTAGAGATTTAAACCATTAATAAAAGTACATTAATTGTTAGCTCAACATTCTTCAAGTTAGTTTTAAATAGCCAGGGCTGTGGGCATGGAGGGAGAAAATAAGGGCACGTGGATTTGGGACAACTTGCACGAGTGTTGGTCTAAATAGCTTGTCTCACCTTTGCCACTAGCACGTGTCAATTGCCCAATCTTTCTAGTCAGAGAAAAAGGACGTTAAAGATTGGGTCATGATAGTAGTTGAGGGAAAAGTAACCTATATGGTATAATTTCGTAAATTCGGAGCATCTTTATTTGAGAATCAGTAACGGAAAAGTTTCTGTAGAGAGTAGTTGCGTAGAGGTCTCAGTTTCATGGAGGAGAATTTCGTGCCACCTCATTAAGAAATTCAACATCACTCTTAAGAGATCCACGTCACTCAACAATATTTTATTTTATTTATTTATTTATCCACGCTTATCGTCGAGCTGAGCACCTTACAATTTGATACCAGCTAAAGCCGAATCCATAGAAAGCGAGACTTTTCTTCAAATTCCTTGAGAGGAAGGAATTAGTGCACACGTGTTTTACTACTATTTTCGAACCGACTAATTCATATTTTAATAAATAAAAGATGCATTATTTTCGTTTTAACTATCTGAAAGTATATTCTTTACGTGATTTTAATTTTCTTTATTTATTAATATTGATAGCCACAAAATATAGGGTATAAAGTTTCTTTGAAATGAGAATATATATATATATATATATATATATATATTATATATATATTTTAATTAATTTTATAAATTTTTAGTAGTTATCGTATTAGCAAATCGAACATGAGATCAGTAAGCAATATGGAAAACGGGTTAATGGTTTCCTATGCAACTTGTTTTCTTTAAAGTTACAAGTGACAGCAAGGAGTTGGCAGATTGTGGACGTCAACTTCTTTGTTTTGAAAAGTCAAAGCATTGGTGCTCGTTCCACTTGCTTTTGTTTTATTAAATTGTATATAAACAGCAGTCCAATCAGATAAATTTATTTACTTCTGTTGTTTAATGTCAATTTGGCATGGGTACACTACAACATATTGCACTTATTAATTGTATATTACAAAGTGAAAAAAAATATTAAAAAAAATATTTTAAAACCAAATCTCAAAACAATATCGAAAGCTTTCAGATTGCCAGGTGTATTTGTTATATTCTCTCGAAGAGCGGGGCCCCCTTCCAGGCTTCCTACCGACCATCTACGACCCCCACTGGTGGCCTTTCGACAGATTCCATCCACATGTACGGTTTTGATGCCGTTGAGCAGGAGCATCACTATCAAAGACAGCGTCCACTAAGCAACAACCCCATTTGGCATTTGGAACCGTCCCTCTGCTGGACCCCGCAGACGTGGACATCTTGGGGACACGTGGCGTGTGATCTCCTGATTAGATTGGCTGATGATCAGGGTCAGAAGAATAAAGGAACCCACCACTGATATTTTTTTTGTAAAGTTTTGTTCGGCAGGTAATTTTAAGGATTTTTCAGGTAATTAAAGGCTTTTTTATATTTTATTTAGTGAAAAACTCAAGGTTAATGTTTGAGAGTTTTATTAAGTCTATATGAGCATATAAAATTGATATAAATAATGAATAATGTAACTTTAAAATAATTAAAAAAAAACTTTGTATTAATTAACATGTAAACTATTTTTAATATAAGAAAATAAATACCGATCTCCAGGCACGTTACAGCAATAGTACAATACAGATAAGCAGGGAGTGCCTGGAGGGATGTATGTAAAGTGGGACCCTTGGTTTAATGGGGGCAGAGAGAGAGGAGAAGCGTCCATGACAGTGACAGCACGCATCTGTCTATGGTTTTTTCTTTTTTAATGTGATAAAAATTTGTGATAATAGTTATTTTTAAATTGTTTTTTATTTTAAAATACATTAAAATAATTTTTTTATTTTTTTAAAAAATATTTTTTATACCAGTATATCAAAATAATATAAATATATATTAATTTTAAATAAAAAAATTTCAATTTTTTTCAAAAACAATTATAAAATGTAAAATAAAACACTCCTAAAGCTACACGATACATTACAGCTCCTTTTTTTTTTTCTTTTTTCTTTTTTTATTGGGGGGTGGGGGCACACCACACGTGCCTACCAGGGTGTTGCTGTCTCTTGTGTGTGACGATTTCAGACTTGTGAATTAAAAAAAAAATTCGAATAAGAAAGTTACTTATTCGCCGGTGATCCATGAATGAGTCTACACTACTCCGTTCCGTTGTGTTGTGTTTCGGATGGAGATGGTAATTCAACAATTCATTTCATTTTAGTAAGTCACTAGTTACATTACCTACATGTTACCGTAGATTAATTATTTTTTTTTTTATTTTAAAAATAATCAAGATCTAAAAATATTAGGATTTTTTGTAAAGTTATTTAAAAAAATTTATGTTTGGTTGCAACGCTTGACCCAAAAGTAATATTTATAATATTAATAATAATATTAAACTTAGGTTAACCCTTAGCATAAAAAGTGTCTATACTGCAATACCAAACCCAATAGTATTGGATGTGAATCTGGCTGCAAGGTCATGTCATAAAAGTGTGATAATTAAATAAATTAGTTAAAAAAGAAAAAAAAAACCAACAGGAAGAAAAAAAAAAAAGAAAAGAAAAAAAATATAAATTAATTGGGTCAACCCATCAAATTAGGTTAACCCATCATGCCTTGAATTCGCATTGTGAAAGTTTGATAATTAAAAAGAAAAAAAACAAATTAATGGGTTAACCCAGAATTAACTTGGCTAACTCGTCAAATCAAGTTAACCTATCAAACCTGGAATCCATGTCATGAAAGTTTGATAATTAAATAGAAAAAAATTTAACATCAACAATTTAAATTAAACGAAAAAAATTAATTTAAAAGAAAAAAAAAAAAGCAAGAAAAAAAATTACAGGTTAACTCGTCAAACCAAGTTAACCCGTTAAACCCCGGATCCGTATCATGAATGTCTGGTAACTAAATAAAAAAAATTGAACATTAACAAACTAAACTAAACGAAAAAAATTAATTAAAAAGAAAACATAAAAAAAAAAATCAGGTTAACTCGTCAAATCACATGTTAACCCGTTAAACCTCAGGATATGTGTCATGAAAGTCTAATAACTAAAATAAAAAAAATTTTTAACATTAACAAAATAAATTAAACAAAAAAAATTATGAAAATAAAAATAAATAAAAAAATTGACGGGTCAACCCAGAATTAGATGGGTTCACCCGTGAAACCAGGTTAACCCGTAAAACTCGGGATATGTGTCTTGAAAGTCTAATAACTAAATAGAAAGAAATTTAACATTAACAAACTAAACTAACCAAAAAAATTAATAAAAAGAATAAAAAAAAAAAAAAATTCTAGGTTAAACCCGTCAAACCAGGTTAACCCGTTAAATCTAGAAAAAATGTGTCATGAAAGTCTAATAACTAAATAGAAAGAAATTCAACATTAACAAACTAAATTAAACGAAAAAAATTAATTAAAAAGAAAAAAAAATTTAGGATTAACCCGTTAAATCGGAAAACATGTCATGAAAGTCTGATAACTAAATAAAAAAATTTTACATTAATAAACTAAATTAAAAAAAAAATTTTGTTAAAAGAAAAAAAAGAAAAAAAGAAAGAAGCAAAAAAGAAAATTCTCAAAAGGCATAAAAAACAGCTAAAAAAAAAAGATAATTAAAAAAAAAAAAAAACATTAAGCAATAGGGATAGTGTTGTACTGTGGACTGCACTGTGCAATTCACAGTAAAACACTGATCCCTTTTAACTATTTATTAAAAAAATAAAGAAAAAAGCAAAAGAAAAGAAAAAATAGCTTAAAAAAGCAAAGAAAGCAAAAAATAAAAGACAGCTAAGCGTTTCACTGTGGACTGCACTCGAAAACATTAATTAAAAAAAAAACTAGAAAAAAAAAACCGGATTAACCCATCAAACCCAAAACCTATATTATAAAAATTTGATAATTAAATAGAAAAAAAATTGACATTAACAAAAAAAAAAAACATTCGTTTAAAAAAAAAAATAGCTTAAAAAAGCAAAGAAAAAAGGAAGAAAAAAAAAAGCCAAAAAAACAAAGTAAAAAGCAAAAAAAAAAAAAAAAAAGGAAGAGGAAGATAGCTCAACCTTTCAATGTGGATTGCTACAGTGAAAGACAGATCTCTTTTAGTATATTTTCTAATTTGTTTAGAAATAAAAAGGTTTAAAATAAAAATGAAGGAACCTAATACAAATTAAATAATTTCTTTTTGTTTAGGTACATTTTTAAACAAGATCCAACAAAATCAAGGCAATAACACTCAATATTTTAAAGTAAGAAAAATGAAAAAAAAAAAGCCTAAAACCAAAAAAAAAAAACAAAAAAAAGAGAGTATCTTAAGAAATTTTTTGAATTATCTTGTCATCAATCTAAGACACCTCTTTATAAGTTTTGGGAATTAAAATGTTAATTACTCATTGGCATTGCCTGTTTTTTAGTTATTCTCCAAAATTTACCTTTTTTTCTTTTAAAATAAAAAAAATAATGATAAAAAGAAGATAATCGATTTAAAAAAAGCAAGCTGAGGATAATTTCAAATATATATATATAAAAAATCAAATTGCAATTTTGGATAGAATTAGAAACTTAATTGTAATTGTACCTAAGACTAGAGAGACAATACAGATTCAATGTTAAATTAAATAATTATTGGACAAATTTCATTTAATCATGAGCCACATTAAAAGTTTAATTATGTTTAAGAATTAATTTGGGTTAAATTAAAGTATTTAATTAAATGCAACGATTTAATTATACTTTAAATAGATCAAATTAATTTTATTATGAACTTAATTGGTGAAAAATTTAAGTATGGGAGTCCATTTTTAGCTTAATTAGAAATATTAAAATTTTAAAAGACAAAACTTAATAGGTTCAAACAAGGGGATAAAATTGTAAGAAATTTAAAGTTTAAGGTAAATTAAGGAGTTAAATTAAAGAAATTTATAGTCAAGAATCTTTTTGAAAAAGGTATCTGATTCTGACTGAAGTGGTTGGGAATAATGTATACATGATGGTAGCTATATGCAAGAAATATTTTTTTATGCTTGGTAAAGAGAAAAAAAATTATGCATTCTTAGGTTTTAGAAAAGTGTGAAGAGAAAATTCCTGTTAGAAGTTATGATGGATCGAGGTCCTTCTATAAAGTTAATGGGTAAAGTTGACTTATGACAATTATACATAGGCATTAGTTGAATCAATTGAAATTTAAGGTTGTTTTTCGATTCTGGTCATGTGTAGTTGGTAAAATCTTAGCCAATGGTTATTTTTGTTTTTTGTTTCACAAGATTTGCAAGTCAGTATAGTTAATAAATCTTTAAGAGGCTAAAAATTCACCAAGATGGAGATTTATTAGTGACTTGGCTCATTTTTATTCCTTTAAATAATGTCCAAGTAAATAAAATGAGCACCAATAAAAAAGAGTGGAGTAGCTAGTAATGTGTAGCTAGTAGGATTAAGGCCAGTAGTTATTTTTATTTTTTGTTACGTGGAATTTGCAAGTAGGTGAAGTCACTAATTCTTAAATTTTTGCAAAAATTCAATTTTTTTTTTTTTTTGCTAAAATTGAGTTCGGTTTGTACTTTCTGAATCGTTTTGATGTGCTGATATTAAAAATGATTTTTAAAAAATAAAAAAACATTATTGGCATGCTTTTCGGCACGAAAAGCTATTTGAAAAACAATCGCTACCACACTCCCAAACACTTATCCGTGATGAAGATCTTTTTCTCCGTAAAGTATAATGGTCAAATAAATAGAATGAGAACTAAGGAAGAGTGGAGTAGCCTCCGAGCTTTGTAGATTTGTTCACCAAGATTGTTCATTCTTTGCTCACCAAGTGTTTTTGCTATTATAAATGGATAGTTTTAAGATATAATAAGCTCAAAGGTTAAGATGTTTTATTTGAGTGTTATGGTTGGTGGTGTGCAAAGGAATTTGGGATTGAATTTTGAATATTAAAATCACTATCATATTCTTGTACTAATTTGTCTCATAAAAAGGAATAGTTCTCGTGTTGTTGTGGATGTAAGCAAAACATTACCAAACTATGATAAATCTTGTAAACTTTTTATTCATCTTTGTTATTTTTCTTTTTAAAGAATTGGATTGTTCGTGATAGTGTGCGTTGAATCTTAGTCCTAAATTCCCTAACATAATATCATAAAATAAATTCCTTACATAAAACCATAGAAATTATAAAATAAACCCTAAAATTTCAATCTATAAATTAAATTAAAAAATATAATTACAAAATATCAAGTGTGTTTGAGAAAGACAATAAATTTATATTTGAAAGTTTGTAAATATGTATAAATCCTTTTTCCAAATGAAAATATTGGATAAGATAATGAGATAGATAAACACCTTATCGTCTTTACACTAGATCTAGATAAAACCATAGTTGTAAAATGAGAAAGGGCATGGTGGGTTAATTTGTTGATCCACTGACATGAGACATGAACTACGCCGAATTTACTATAAAATTATCCATGTAATTAACTTGATTAAACTTAGAAAACCCGGCAGGTCAACTCGTGACCCTGATAACCCGATCAAAACTCATGTAAGACCTAGTTAATTTTTTTTAAAAAATAATATTATTTTATTTTTTTTTATCCAAAATGATGTTATTTTAAATAAAAATTATTTTAAAAAAAAAAACAATTGATCTATTTAATCCATTATCCAAGCCAGATTTCAAAACTACAATTAACACCAATTCATGATTATTTTTTGGTTTGCCAAATAAATCAAATAAAAAACACAACTTAATCAAGTCAGATGACAACGAGGCTAGGATTGCTAGGATTATTCTCAATCAAGTTAGATTTCAAAAAAACAATTTATGATTATTCTCATGGCTAGGATTGCCTTCTTGGTTGTAGGCCATAGGGCGAGGGTCTTTCATAGCCGTGTGTACTCATTATTATCTTTTCCTTTTAAATTCAAGATTAGCAATTTTCATGAATATGTCATGCTATTGTGAGCTTATACTGTTATTATTATTATTATTATTATTATTTAGTAATGTTCTTCTAATTTCTCAAAAAGTTCAATAATTCGAAATGTTATCCAACAAAATCTGCAGCAAGTAGTAGTTTTTGACCTCCGATCATCCGACAATCTATTATAGGCATGTGTTGACAATCATTTAGCAGTGGTTCTGGTGGGCTTAAAAGCACATGTCATGTTTGCTAGGTTAGAATTGATTGTGAAGGGTATCAACAGAGTCAGACAACCATTTTAAAGGTAGATTAATCTATTTAACTTGTTATGTGCATGTGTGCATAACTGCATAATAATCAAATTTTAAAAAAATGTTCAATAATACATTTCTACAAACAAAACTATTTAATTTGTACTTATGAGTATGGTATTTGAGAGCTTGATAATTATTATTTTTTATTTAGAAATACATTATAATAATATTTCTCTTCTTCTCTTTGCCCTTTACATTTATTTTTACTTTTTTTTCTCAAAACAACAGAAAAATGAATTTAGAAATTTTTGAAACTTGTATTGTGACAACAAATATTAGCACACCTAGTAAAATTAGAGGGAAATTAAAATGGATTGCTTTTTATACAATAACGACAAGCATTCAACTAAAATGGGCATGCAAGGAATGAACATAACAAGAAGGAATCTTCTATTTTTAAGATCAAGACTGCGTTTTACATGTTATCAACTTCAATTGGGTATGGTTTTGATCCAATGATGGAACTTTTCTTTTGTTATTTAGTAGGGGCCAAAGGGCTATAGAACTTAATGGGAAGGAATGCTGACATACACAAATCTTAAGGAAATGTCTTTATGCTCTTGTTAGCTTAAAAAGAGAGCAATTAATTATATGCTTCGTTGTGTAATCCATTACCATTGTAAGAGCTAATCTCCCAATTTTTTTCCCATTTGATCTTTCTCAGAAGGTGTTCTGATAGCTGTTCTGATGTTGCTTACTACACACTCTTGTGTCAATCTTTGACATCAAGAAGCTGGAGCTTGAGGTCAGAACAGTGTAGTGCTCTCTTCTCAAGAATTGATTTTGCTGATAAAGATCATCAATCACCTCGAATCTTACTGAAGTTGCACATACGGAGATTAAAATTTGAGGTTGTCCTTCAAATAGCACACAATCCCTTGCTGTAAAATTTGACGAAGACAGAAGAAATCGAGGAGTGTAAGTCATCAGCTACCAGCAAATTAAGAACTAGGAATCGATACTTGCATCGGTATATTGATTTATGACGGATATTTTCTCAAGTCAGAAATATTACTGCTGTAAACGCCTCTAAGAAGATTGCGATGATAAAACCTTCAAGCTATAATCTACTTTAAAATATCCTTCAAACTAAGGCACAGTATTTCAGTGCAGCCAATCTTAAGCATAGCTCTCCAAGAGATGGCAAATTTATGTTGCTTTAATAGCCAGGAGAAAATAGCAAAAAGATGAAAGTTTTGAATCTCAAGAGTAAGAGTGATTGTAAGAGTAATCGCAGTATTTTCGAACACCCTTTTCTCTCTGTTTCCTTTGTTTTCTTTCCTGGATTTTATGCAAGAACACGGTGTTTGAGGAAGAGTAGTAAAGAGAGCAACTTACAATCAAACAAAGGATGATGCATCCAGCAGCACCAGGGAACAAAGCATACCAAAAATTCAAGTGGTGAAACCTAGCTCCATCAATGAACAAAAGTGGCAAACTTGCAGCTGTAAATCAATTTGTATTACTTGCATTTTAGTATCAGGCAAGGTAATGAAAACTTGGTCCATGAAAAAAAAAAAAGAAAGACAATGGAGTTTATACTACCTGGTGGATGGGTGGAGCGTGTATAGATCATGAAAGCAATGGAAGCAGCAAGGGCAGCACTTCTAGCAAGCCAACTGGGCCCAAATAGCGAGAATGCAATAACACCAATGGCTGCGCAACCTATCTGAGCCATGAACATATTATACTTCTGCAAGTTGTAGACGAGCAAGTGAATTAGAAATTTTCTTTTCAAGACATAAAACCCTGCCATTCACAGCAGTTACAAAGCCAACACTACAAAATCTTCGATGGAAAGAAAAGAGAGAGATATCTTAATGGCTAGGCTACTTTCTGGCTTTAATCTGATTCTATAGATAAAGAAAAGAAGACTTATTTTACAAGTATTTCTAGAATCTTTTAGAAAATTGAAGAATTTGCCAAGAACACAACTAAAACATGACTCCTCCAAAATTGATAGCAAAGCACAATCTTAGACAAGTACAAAAATGGAACTTTTGTTGGTGATGCTTTTGGGTGATCTTAAAGCTCAATCACAAACTTTCTTAATCATCTTAAGCAGATTAATTTATAATATTGTCACTCCAACTCCCTACATTCATTCAATATAGGTTAGGGTTGCAAAATTTCTGCTCAGGAAAAATAAGACACATGTAGTAGAAATTAGCAGCATTATGAGGAACAAACAAAACAGACCCGTGCACCAGGGGATGAGGGAGTGACAAATAGAACTGCAGAAACAGCTCCTAAGGGTGCAATTGTCATTGAAATCCCTTTTGGCGCCAGTATTTGGTCCATCTTTCCAAATATCGCCATTGCTGCAAAAGCCCCTGTTCAAGCTCACACAGACACGTACATTTTTAGAAACAAGATGAAGCATTGGCAGATGACATGTGCGAAATGGGCAAAAACCTAAATAGTTATTAGCATGTCCGGTAGGCTAAAAAAGAAAAGGAAAGAGGCATTAGCGAGTGACCTGCAGAGGGCCAAAAGATATCACTGAAAGACGGTGAAGACGCAGGGGTGTTGTCAGGTTTCCAGGAGTCCCAAAGAGGTGCAGACACATTGCTTGATGCCACAACCCCATGTTTAGTCCTTGTGATTTTGCTACTAAAAAGACTCAAACCAGGAGATAACGTCTCTAAATTAATCTTGTTGCCGCTGCTTTGAATAAAGGGAGAGAGAGATGAAGAACACAAACTCAAAGCTGTTGATGGTACTGGTAATGTTGGTGGCATACAAGCATTATGATGATGATGATAACTAGCCCTGACCTGCATTCCCATCTGTTTTAGTACTATGTTGCTTGGATTAGATGATGGGTTCTCTCACCGATTACCTTAATATATCGATACTGTTGCTTTTTTATATTTGTCAGGAGCCGGACGCTGCCCGTTGAGATATGAGGCTTTTGGGGTCATCCAAAAGGCATCGAATTGGATAAGGGGCGGGCCGCGGGGCATCCAGCTACTTGAGATATATATATATATATATATATATATATATATATATATTCTCGACAGTGAGTGAAATCAAGTAGTTTCTTTTGATGGGATGATTGAATTGGAATTATATTTAAATCTTTGTGCGATGTAATTCCATATAATTAAGGGGTAATTACAATTTATTCTCTGTGAAAGTACTAATTAAATTATTTTTTAGAAGATATTAGAAAATAATATAAATTATATTTTAAAATTTTATTTAATAATTTAAATTTTTTAAGTTGAATTAATTCTTTGACACGGTATTAAAATTTTAAAGAGTAAATGATCACTATTTTTATTTATTTCATAAAAATTAAACATAAAATAGTATGAATATATATATATATATATATATATATATATATATATATATATATATATATATATATATTTAAGTTTAAAAAGCTTTTACTTGAAGATTGTATTAAAGAATAATATTAATATAAAAATTATATTTTAAAAACTGATTTTTGTTGATGTAAAATCTATTTAAATACACTTTATTGAGGGACAAAAAAACCCAAGATTAACAAAGAAGAGGGATATGACAAGAAACGTCGGGGGGACATTTTTTTGTTTTGTTATTTTTAGAAGTGTTTTTTAAAAAAAATTAAAAATTTATTTTTTATTTGTTTTAAATTAATATATTTTTTATGTTTTTAGATTATTTTGATGTGTTGATATAAAAAATAATTCTTTAATATATTTTCAAATAAAAAATACTTTAAAAAACAACTGCTACCACATTCCCAGAACTCTCGTTTATAGTTTTATTATCTATGTGTTCTTAATGATAACTTATTCTTCCAAAAAACAAAAAATATGAACAACATGAATCCAATTGCATTCCTCGTAAGAATATAAACTAAGATGGATTAATGAATCATTATTTGATTAGATATAATTTTTTATGGGAATTTTTTATTTTCCTCCTCTAGCTTTTAATTATTGCAATTTTATTCTTTATAGTTATAGTATCATGATTTCTTTTATGTGTAATCCTTTCAATTTGCATTACCTCTCGTGTGCTAAGTTTTGAGGGATGTTCGAAGACTGGTTCGGTTTTGATTTTGTAAAATTATAATTTAAGTAGGGTTGAAAATACAAATTAAAAAAATAAGAATCATATTTGATAAAGAATAAAAACACATGTCCTATTTAGATTTTGCTGTGTGTAACTCAGTTCAATCCTTAATTTTAGATTTTTTTTATCATTTTGTTCCTATTATTGTGGAGATTCATGTTTCAATACTAGTACAAAACTTCATTTTCTTCACTTTTAAATTCATAAGTGTTGAGAGAGGAGATACAAAGTCGCAAGAAATTTTTGAGGAGAGAGAAAATTATCAAATGACCACATTTTAGCCACTTAAAATGTTGATATTGGTGTCATGAGCTCATCTTCTCAAGACAAATTCAGTGGAGGTGGTGTTTTCTTATAAACATACTAGAAAAAATAGATAAGGATCCTTTAGTTTTTTTTTTACTCCTTTTTTTATTTATTTTTTGGAGTGATTTTAGGGTTGTCAATTGGTTTACCAAGATTTCTATAATGTTTTGGAGGTGTTTCCAAGTAAAAATAAGTTGAAATTGAGTTTTTAAGATCTAAAAGCTTGTACCTTGATTTTTTGTTCATCAAAAGTGATTAGAAAAATAACTAGAAGGTGATAGATCACCTACACCAGTAGGCAACATTTTATGATTATTGTAAGGTATGAAAATTATATAGAAGTACTCATAGGATTCAATATGGTATTAATACTCGAAAAACAAGGTAATAAGCGTGTCAAAAATACATTTGACATGAAAAATACAATAAAATGATGTGTTCCCAAAAATAGCTTAAAGCAGAGACTAAGTTAATGAGTCATAGACTCATAAGCATCTTATACTCTCTAAATAAATATGATAGCAAAGACATTTTCAACAAATACAAAAATGAAAATATGAGTTATTATAGTGCACTTGGTTAAGGAGTTACAACTTCCTAATAAAAAAAAAAAGAGTGAAGAAACCTTGGTTTGAAAATACAAATAGAGTCACCAAGCATCCTGAGTAAAAGGGTACAGTTGCTAAAGCAAAAGGTAAAGAAGTTATGAACATAGAAATCAAGATAAAAGTTATGAAAGGTGTACACCACAACTCTTTCTTTCTTTGTGATTAGTGGCAATTATCTTTCTCATAATACACATGTTTGTAGAGAGTGTTAGAGTCACTTTTAGGTATCTTTGATGAACGTGGATGCAACCATTTTATTATAAAAAACGTAGATATCTTTAGTAAAAAAATATGCGGCTTAAATGTGAGCTCAAGTAAAAATCTCTCCATAACCAATGTTATGGCTTAACATGAATGGATATAACAATGTTTGTATAGCTAATGATGGAGTATTGGTTAAGACGGAGTGTGGAGACAAATGTTGAATTGATATTTATAGATATTGTCTCCATGATAAAGTAAAGAATTAATAACGTCTACTCTTAATGAAAAATAGATAACTCATGGAGTAATAAGATATGACTTCTAAGTAGGGGTAGAGGGCATACGTAGGATCGTAGGTGAGCAAACTCTTGTAAAAATAGTGAACTCATGATGACTTTGTAATTCTTAGAGTATTAGATAAATTTAGATAGACATTTATGGGTTGCTCTTATGGTAAAAGTGGATAGCTAGTTGGACTCTTAGTCAAAAAGCGAATTACTTATTCAGTAATAAGATGTAGTTTTTAGGTCAGAACCAAAAATAAACATGACATCTTAGATGAGAAAGCTCTTAAAAGAATGGTGAGCTCTTAATAGCATTGTAATTCTTAAATGATATTGTCAGATTAAGAATTGCATTTATGATCAGATACATAGACGAGGGAAGCATTCCATTAGTTTATTAATAAAGATAACCTACATAAAATACAAGGATGTGCAACGAGCATGTGCTAGATGGACCACTTAAATCAAGTGGTATTTATTTGGCTTACAACTACTCAAATCAAGTGGAACTTTGTCAAGTGATGAATATTTAAATCAAATATGAGTTAACTTATGAAATTTTTTTAAAATATAGTTTGGTTTGATTTCGGTTTTAGATTTTAGAAACAAAAAAAACTAAACGAATCAAAACTGAAAAAACAAATTATAAACTAAATGCGTATTAATTCAAAGCCATTCAAAAATTATAGAGTTAAGATCTAATTAATTCAAATTAAACTTATTTGATTTTAACAAATATAAAACTAAACCAAACTGATTAATTGATTAGAATTAGAAACTTTTTTATTCGATTCAATTAAGTTTGATTTAATTTTTTTAAAAAAAATTAGCATGATTGGAACTTTTGTTTTCTAAATTAAACCATTTAAATCGATGCTTACCAAAACAAATTAACCACCACCACAACCCATGCTTAAAACAAAATCATAATACTGGCTAGACTAGGAGAACACTAGATTGCATCAGCCAATCAACAGCGAACTCATATATATAATCATTGAATTCGATATCCTCCATCAACCAGAAGATCATGCCCAGTGACCATTTCTGAATCATTGCATGCAAGAAAAAGCACAGCATCTGCCACATGTTTTGCTGTCAAAGCCGCTCCTTTCAAGCTCATATTGGTCTCATAGATGTTCTCAAGCTCCTCCGCACCCTTCTTGTGCGCGTGGAGTGTCAACGGCGTCACCAACCCATACGGGGAGACGCAGTTCACCCTAATGCCGTGCACCCCCAGCTGCATGCTCGCTGATCTTACCAGCCCTAGCACGGCGTGCTTTGACATGTGGTAGTCAGTTCGACTTCTGCCTCCGTTGCTCGCAGCCACGCTAGCCGTGCACACTATGCTTCCTCTCAGGCGCCGCTCAACCATTACGCGAGCAGCATGCTTAACGCAGGTGGCCATTCCACGTGCATTGATTGCAAATAGACGGTCATATCCTGAAAGGTCAAGGTTTAGGATGGTCTGATCTGAGCTCCCTAGAATTCCGGCGTTGCTGAACATTATGTCTAGCCGGCCAAAACTCTTCACGGTCCACTCCACTAATGACTTCACTTGCTCTTCGTCAGTAACATCACAGTGCATGTAGCTGCACCTGTGGTGTCCAATTGATGTGGCTACTTGGTGGCCTAATTCATCTTGGATATCGGCGATAACCACGGTAAGAGCACCGTGCTCGGCAAAAAGACGGGCAGTGGCTTCGCCAATTCCACTTGCGCCGCCTGTGATTATTGCCACTTTGCCCGCTAGCTTATTGTTATCGGACGGTGATGGGGTTTCTGCCATTGAATATATATGTGCCACACAATTGAGATAAGAAAGCAACAACTCGTGTACGTTTGTTTCAAGAAGCTTGGTTCCATATATATCTTGAGTGGGGCATGCATGCTTTCAAGATCATTATGCGATACAGTGTTTGCTAATTAAATTGTTAATAACGGCATTAATATAAAATTATTCTTAATCCTTGTATAAAACATGTGACTTTTTAAATTAACATAGATTTTAAATATAATATTAATTTTAAATAGATTTTCAAAAGTGTAAATCTTAATATAAATTTTAAATTTAAAGTTTTCTTGCTTAAGAAGATGGGTTAACATTGTAATATAAAATTATTATAACATCTTACCCAATAAATTAAACTAACTTTAATATTGAAATGTCGTTTTACAATGATATCACACCTGGGATTTAGCTAGGGGTATTTGATAGTATGGTGGTAATTATTTTTTAAAATATTTTTTATTTAAAAATATATTAAAATATATTAAAATTAATTTAAAGTAAAGAAACCAATTAAAAAAATTTAGAGACTTCATGCTACAGTTTTCTTGTGTGAAAAACATGATTGGAGTCCCAAAAATAATTATTTTTCAGCGGACATTCTTGACAGAAAAAAAGTGAAAGAAACACAAAATTCGTGTTTTTTTTTTATTATTATTTTATCTCAAAATCATAATATAAATTACATTAAAGAAACGTGAATGCAGCCGCTAATTTGTTTTTATTCATGTTTGCTGGTAACTGGTTAGGATAGTAATTATGGTTGTTTTTTAAAGTATTTTTTATATTGTAATATATTAAAATAATATTTTTTTATTTTTAGAATTAGTGGTTTAAAATATATAAAAAATTTAAATTTAAATTTTTATAAAAGGCGGTTTCACTATGTTTTGTCCTTTTGTCCAAACGGTGAAAAAATATCCTGCTCTGCACCGATGTTTCCAAAGCATCAAATAATAATCAATATTGGTCCCTTTTTTTCTGCTTGCTGTTTTATTGTACAGCATCACAACCACTATGGTGGGTGACCATATATTTAATGTGAAGATCACAGCCCAACTGCACAGACAATTAAAATATAATAGTTTTGTTGAAATATTTAAACTTTCTCACAGGGCCACTGATGTCCTAGTTCTTCGTTAAAAATTAAGGAATAAAATATTCCGATATCAATGATTTTTTTAATAAATTTGAGGATTTAATCAGTTTTTTTATAATAATTAATATTAGGTTTCTGTCCACTTCTTAACCAACAAAAACTAATAATATTTCGCATTTGAGGTCTTGGCCCAGGGGTTAAAGGGATTTGTTATCTTCCTTTGCATCCTGGGTTCAAACCTCACCGTGCATGCCTGTCACCCTTGCGGTGTCTTACATGCTCACTGTATTTGCAGGATGTTCAATGAGCCGTGGGATTAGTCGTGGTACACGTAAGCTGGCCCGGACACCTACGTAAATAAAAAAAAAAAAACTAATAATATTTCTTCCAAAGGTCTAATTAAGGATCTTGCTAGAGACTTTTCCCCCTCATGTAAATTAGTTTTTCCATGTGCTACTCCGAGTAGGATTAAGAGGGTTATTGGAAGTAGAATATCGGTTATTTTTAAAAATATTTTTTATTTTAAAATATATTAAAATATTTTTTAATTTTTTAAAAATTATTTTTGATATAGTATATCAAAATGATCAAAAAATATTAAAAACATATTAATTTAAAAAAAATTATTTTTTTTTTAAAATATTTTCAAAAACATTATCTTAGTAAAAGATAAGGCTATCTCCATCTCTATTAGGTCAACATACATGGATATGGAAAAAAAAATATTTGATGTGGCCATTATTTGCTAAAATGTGGACCGGAAAATCATATCCTTACTTTATGGTTATTTTTTCTATGAGTATTTGTACTTTAGTAATTTTGTCTATTTTAAATAGTCGTTGGAACGTGTTTTTCCTAAACGACAAAGTTATGTATGCTGGAGGTAGGAGTAAACGAAAAAGATATAATCATCCAAAATTATTTAAAAAATTATTTTTTATGAAGAATGTAACATAGCCCAGCAAAACATGGCGTATAAGTTATAATATTAAACTGATAAGCAAAAAATTATATCACAAGAATAAGGACGAAAATGATGATGACATGATACTAATTGCTATTTATTCTAAGTTGAATTAATAATTTTAGAATTTTTTAAATCTAAAAACATCTTGGTATAAAAAATATATTTTAATTAAAATAAAATTTATATTTGGTGGAGGTGGAATAATACATCATGCATCACCCAAAAAATATGAATATTGTCCACACAACACGCCAAATTTTTTTTATTTTTAAATAACATTTTTATTTATTAAAATATCAAATTACTTTATTAACTTTATAATAACTTAAAAAACAAGTTTAAAATAATGAAAAAGCTCATTAATGACAATTTAAAAATTTTTATTTTAAGCGTAATTTATTTTTTATATTATGTTTTAAAAATATAAAAGACTGAATTATCTTTAATTAATTATTTGAAAATTTTAAATTTTAATAATAATAAAGTATTTACATGATACATTAAAAAACTAAATTATCCTCGAGTAATCTCATAATATTCTATCAAAAATATCGTTTTACCCGGGGGCTCTCGGTATTTAAAAAAATAATTGAAAAAGAAATTCAAATGAAAAAGAGTACAAGACGGCATGCTTAGTATTCTTATCTATTTTAGTATAAAAGTGGCGTCAGCCCATACGGCATGCATGTAAAGTTGAACAAGTCTACGTGGAGGAGAAATAAATAGGATTGCAAGGTTGGTAAAATGTCAAATCTATTTAAAATTGAAAGGACATGGCTGTTATTTTGGCAACCGTGTCACGCATGGCTTCTTCCGTGCTGGACAGCTATATATATATATATATATATATATATATATATATATATATATATATTAAAGATTTGACATTTCAAATTTCATTGATTTTTAGGTCTTGTTCAGAAGTGTTCAGAATCATTTGTTAAGAAGCATTAAGACTCCGGAAATTTTTATAGTAAACATCGAGTAATTAATGGAATTTTTAATCTATTTTAAAGTAAAAAAAAAATAAAATTCATGATTCATGATTCATGAAAAATAAAAAATAAAAAATAATTTAAATAGAGTTCCAAATGAGTTAACGTTTTTTTATATATAATTACCTTACTGATGAAAAATAAATATTATATAAATATTGTCTAGCTCAACTTGAAACATACCGAAATATATAGTTTTCTATATATATCATAACTGTTTTAGAATTAGAAAACATATTGTATGAAATGTTGTTATTAAACTATTTTCTCAATGAGAAACATCCGCTTAATTATAACTCATTTAATTTAGTGAAAAAATAATATTTCATTTCAAAATATGTTTATAGCTAATTACTTAAAGTATTTTAGAAAAAAATTATTATTAAATTTTGCTATTTTTGTGGATTAATGTTACATTTATTCGATGACAAGATTCAAGATTCAAAATATTGATTTATAGGTAACTTGTAAGAAAAAAAATGATTCTTCTGATTGTTTTTAGAAGATTTAAATAAATTGTTGCTTGATATAAAAAAGTAATGTTTGTATTTGTATTTTAAAATATATTTCTAAGAAAATTAATATTTTTTATTTTCAGTTAATATTTTTTTATTTTTAAATTTTTTTAACATAATAATATTAAAAATAAATTTTAAAAAATATTATTTTATCACATTTTCAAATAAAATTCAACAATAACCATATTACCATAACACCGAACACAAAAACAACTTGGCTACATGAATAAGATAAAGACTGCAACTTAAGAATCTGCAGAAAAATGCGCAGGCCAAAGCGTAAAAAGCCATATATGCTGTTTGATTGTTTGATGATAATCATGGACCTCCTGTTTCTATGTAAATCAACTCACAAACCCTTAATTTCCAGCTAAAATGGCATGCCAGAATAAAGTTCAAGACAAGGTTGCCATAGTCACAGGTGGAGCTAGTGGCATTGGCGAGGCCACTGCGCATCTTTTTGCTGAAAACGGTGCACGCGCAGTCGTGATCGCCGATGTCCAAGAAGAAAGAGGTCAAAAACTTGCCGAATCAATTGGTTCTGATCGTTCCACCTTTATCCACTGCGACGTTACCGATGAGAAGCAAGTGAAATCCCTGGTGGAATCCACTGTTGCGCTTTATGGTCACCTTGACATCATGTTTTGCAACGCTGGAACCCTCAGCTTCGATAAACAGACCGTCGTACGTCGACTTCGACCTGGACATGTACGAGAAACTTTTTGCAGTAAACGTGCGTGGTGTGGCGGCAAGTGTAAAGTATGCGGCGCGTGCTATGCTGGAAGGAGGTAGAAAGGGTAGCATCATTTGCACACAGCCAGCGTCGCAGCCAATACCGGTGGAAGCATCCATACAGATTATGTCATGTCCAAGTGTGCGGTACTGGGGCTGGTAAAGTCTGCCAGTTATCAGTTGGGTGAGCATGGAATACGAGTGAATTGTGTGTCGCCAGGGGCAGCGGCGACGCCTCTAATTTGTAAGGCCTTTGGGAGTAGAGGAGGTGGAGAAGACTTTTGAGTCGACTTCGTGTTTGAAAGGGGTGTTGAAGCTGAAGCATGTGGCTAATGCTGTGTTGTTTCTTGCTTCTGAGGATTCTGAGTTTGTAACAGGACATGATTTGGTTGTAGATGGTTCTGAGGATTTACATTTCCTCAATCAAGCCAATTCAATTCTTCGCTGCAATAAATTAAAGGGAAATAGACAAATGGTAGAGCCATGCGTTTTGTTTCCAGATGGTTCTGGTTCTGGGGCTGTTCATGTCCGTTTGTTGCTTTCTTTTCGATTTCGTAGAAAAACAAAAAGCTTAAGACTCACCTCACTGCCACTATATTATTGAGAACGAGCAATAAATTCTGTGTTAGTGGTTTACCCTTCACGCCGCGGTTCGAATTATAAGAAAACACTGCCAGATTTTTTAGATTTTATTACAAAATTTTCTTTCAGTATTTACTCATAATTTATCGATATGAAACTTAGCGATGAGTTCATGAACGGAAATAATCCATCTATTGTTAGTGATTTGTAGTTTGTTGATAATAATTTTATTGATAGATTTACTAATAGACAAAACACACACAAAAATTATATGCTTCATTTTGTTTATATTTTCATCGCTAAATATAATATATCACTGACAAAAAAACCGTATATCATTTCATTAGGGATTTTTTTTATCCATTGATAAATTTGACATATAATCGTCAATCAGACCGTCAATTATTTCATCAGTGAGTAAACTATAGTAGTGACATTTGCAATAATTCATTTCTAACTCCTTGTAATTTACCGACGAACCAAGTCCATCAATAACCTCATCAGTGATAATTTAGAAATATGTATTTTTTAAAAAAACATCTATTAAACATAAATAGAAAGTAATTAAAAAATTTTAAAATATTTATTACAAATTTAAACATTATAAGTTCAAATACAATTAATTTAGAATAAAAGCATTTTAGGACAAGAAGAAGGCGGGTCTTTGCCTAGACCGTGGGGTGAATAAGAGGGAACACATGTACCACCCATATGTGATCTCATCTCCATTACCAATCGACGGAGTTCAGCCGTCTCAGCATTGAGTCGTTCATAATCAGCAGCAAGATGGGTCATCCAAGCTTTAACTTGTTGGTCTAAAATCGCCTCAAACTTCGAAGTCTGAGTACTCGGAATTGATTGCAAGCATCCAACGATTGAAACACTGCAGATCATTCGCAAGTCCTCAGATGTAGTATTAGAGAGAATACATTCTATTTTTATCAGATCCACCACACAATTTTGCATCCAACTATAAATCCAGATTGAGATCTGGATGGGTTGAAGGATCATTACCGTATCTCTCCTTCAACCAAGTGTTATATGTATCCTAGAAAAAAAAAAGTCAACAAATTCAAAAAATTAATAGCTTAAGAAAAACATTATTAAAAACAACACACCACAAAGTGTTAAGCTCAGCTATCCACGATTTGTTACACCTCTTTTTGGTGGTTATCAATTCGCATGTGTGTTTCCTCATAAAGCTTTGTCAATCTTGGTTCGCATCCAAAAACCGCAGCCTACAATAGAAAACTATTGTTAGTTAATACATTTATATATAAAAAAATAGATGTAATTAAAAAAACAATTTTATTACCCATTTCACATGCAAATCGAATGGGATGGAGTTGTTGGTATGCGTGGTAACGAAACTTTGAACATGTTGGTTCCAGTTCTTCGCACCAAAGTGTAATTGTTGCACAAAACAATTGGACGTCAGGTGCTGAATATATTCTACCCACACGACCTCTGAGACGTACGATGGTCTGATATCCTTCCAAAACCACCATCTTGTTTCAATTTGGAAGCTCTCTTTCTTTTACATATTTCTTGGTTTTCTTTTGCACTTTGCACTAAAAAGCATGCAACCTATATGATACAAATAAATTATTTGTTAGTAAATGAATAATAAAACTGAATAAAAGGCTTTAAAAAATTATCTTGATCTCAATTTTATCTAGTTGCAGCGTGATTCTCTTAAACCCTTATTGCAATAGCGTTGTCAACTCTATCTCATTCAACTTTTCCTTGCAGTTAAAATTTTTACAAGAAAATTTCATTAATATTAATAAATTAACCGAATTAACATAATAAAAAAATAGTTAAGTTAATACTAGCATTAAACCTTTCAAACCATGCATTAATCATAGATTTCCATTTAGGATGTTTGGAAACTTAACTCTATTGAAACAATGAAATTTTCATTGACGATTTCATTGTCGATGTTTTGGTTCTAGAAACCTCAATGTTTGTAAACCTAAAATTGATGATGTTGCTTGAAATTATTTTTTAAAAAATTATTAATATGTTGATGTGAAGAAAAAACAAACTTACATTGAAATGTCGTTCTTCCACTGAGCTTGGTGCTTCCGAGTAAATAGATCCTACCGTGTACAGACCCCCCATCGACCTGGCGGGATCGCACTCGATGAGCTTGTGTCGAGTGTGGTTGCTTGTGTCTCAGGTGTTTGTTCTTAGCAATACCTCACGACTTATGGTCGTCAAAAGCGCTACTAGTTAGAAGTACTAGCAGCGACCATGTTCGTATGATGTGTTATTGACTTTTTTCCAAAACATCCACATAAATTAAAAGATTAAGGTACCATAAACCATTCATAATTAAAAGAAAAATCTGGCAGCACCTTCCCTAAATGAGAAATTACCAAAAAAATTTAAACCTGTAAATACACAATAATTTAAATTGAATTGCCACAAACAAATTTATTTTATTTCAATCTATATCAATCAAACAAATTTCAATTATGTTAATTTAACCAAATTTTCAATTAACTTTGTAATGACCATTTGCGAAATGATCATAGGAGGTTAATATAAACACATTAAAGGATTTGTAGTATCAATATATAACATTAAAAACTATTCATTTATCCTAGCTATTATCTTATCTATTTTTATTTTTATATATATTTATGATGACTACTATTTTTGTTTATCTTTTATTATTTTTAAATAATTTTTATTTTTCATGAAATTAAAAATAGTTTGTTAACACTAGGAAATCAATTAGCTAACCATATTAATAACAAACAATTAAAAAAATAAAAAAATTCCAACAATCTACATACAATCATTAAATAACATAAAAATTAGAAAAAAAATAAACTAAAACAATTCCAACAACTTTTATACAATCATTAAATTTAATGAAAAATTAAAACAATTTATATACAATCATTAAATAACAAAAATTTTTAAAAAATTCAAACAATCTATATACAATCATTAAAGAGTAGAAAATATAAAAAAAGTATAAAATTTCCAATAACATTTATACAACTATTAATAACAGAATAATAATAATAATAATAATAATAATAATAATAATAATAAAGATTTCCATCAATATTTATGCAATTATTTATAAGAGAAAAATTTTAAAAATAAAAAATTGCCATCAAAATTTATAAAAAAATATTTATAACAGAAAAAATAAAAAATTCCCATTGACGTTTATACAATTATTAATAACAAAAACATATAAGAATATAAAACAAAAACACAAGAAAAATAGAAGGAAAAAGAAGAATCTTACCTTCATTTTGAGTTTTCCCAAGCCCGAGAAAAGAAGAAAAATCTAAACCAATCATTAAATAATAAGAGAAAAAGAGAGGGGGAAGAGAGGAGAAAACATACCTTTGTGTAGAAAGAGAAGAAAAGAGAATGGGTTGAGGAGAGAAGGAGAGCGAGAAAAGAAAGAAAGATAAAGATTTGGGAGGAGAAGAGAAAAAGCTAAAAAGGAAGAAAGAAGAAGAGATGTGTCTGTCTATTCTTATTTTAGAGATTTTGATCTTTTAATTTAGAGTATTTTTATCAACAATTTTGCCAATAGTCAATTAAATATTATTGTTTTTAAATTTTTTCATCGATGGTTTTGTCTATAAGTTTAATTGGAATTTTTAATTTAATAAAAAAAAATTAGAAACACAATAAGTATTCCTAACGTCTTTACTATTAGAAAATTAAAAATTAATATATTAGTTGTTTCATAGGCGTTTCTGCTTGTCAAGTCTAATTGAAGTTTTTAATTTAATAAATTTTTTTCAGAAACACGATAAGCATTACTGATGTCTTTACTGTTAGAAAATTAAAAATTAATATTTTAATTGTATCGTTGGTGTTTCCATCTGTCATGTCTAATTGAAATTTTCAATTTAATCTAGAACTTTTAGAAACCCACCACATATCATTGATGCCTTTACCAACAATAAATTAAATATTAATATTTTTAATTTTTCTGTCGGTGTATTCATTCGTAATCGTCTATAAAGTCTAATTGAAAATTTTGATTTAATTTATAAAATTTCATAAACCCACCAACTATCACCGATGCTTTTACCGATGGTATATTAAAATTTAATATTTTAATTCTTCTGCTAGCAATTCTATCTATCAAGTCTAATTGAAATTTTCAATTTAATCTAAAATTTTTAGAAACCCACCAACTACCACCGACTACTTTTCACTCTATTAGTGATTCTATCTACAAAGAATAATAATAAACAATGCAAGTGAGAAGTGAACAGTACCTTAACTCTTAGAAAAATATCAACATACATTAATCATCGGTGATCCTGTATGCACTGAATAATAATAAACAGTGCAAGTATTAAGTGAATTGCACCTTAGCTCTTGAAAAAATACTGACAAATATTTGTTATCGGTGACCTCGTATGCATTGAACACAATGAACAATGCAATTGAAAGGTGAAAAACTCCAATACTCGCAAGAATATACTGGTGACCTTAATTCATTGGTGTGTCTATTAGTGTTTTCTAGGGTCGTTGGTATTTCCATTAGTAAAAAACAATTTATGCTGCCATATTGTATCGTATTCTTTATATATCCATCCTACAAATACTAAAATCACAATAGCACACAGCATAATAGAACCACTTCTTTGTATAATAATAAAATCACATAAAATAAATGTTTCATTGTTATTTAATAATAAATATTGTCATTACATTAAGGTTAATTCCATCTAGAAATATTACATTATAGTTTATAGCATTATACATTTGTGTTGTGCAAACTGATCAAAATTATTTTCTTCTTCAATTTTATCATTGTCATATCTATCATTATCTTCTATGTTGATTTCATAGATATCATCATCTTCACCTACTTTTGTACTAAATGATAATAAACATTGCATGTGTTAAATGCATTATACCTTAACTTTTAAAAAAATACCAACAAATATTTGTTGTCGGTAACCTCGCATGCATTAAATACAATAAACAATGCAATTAAAAGGTAAAAAGCTCCAATGCTCTCAGGAATATAAAACAACCTTAATTCATCGGTGTGTCTGTTTATATTTTCTAGGGTTGTCGGTATTTTCATTGGTAAAAAACAATTTATGTTGCTGAATTGTATTTGTATTCCTTATGTATCAATCATGTAGATACTTAAAATCACAGCAGCACACACAACACAATAACACCACTTCTTTGTATAATAATAAAATAAATGTTTCATTGTGATTTAATAATAAATAAATGTCATTGTCATTATATTAAAGTTAATTTTATCCAGAAATATTACATTATTATAATTTATGGCATTACACATTCATGTTGTACAAGCTAATCAATATTGTTTTCTTCTTCAATTTTATCATTGTCATATCTATCACAATCTTCCACGTTGATTTCGTCGTTATTATCATCTTCACTTACTTGTATATGTTTGTCGGTTGTCAAAATATCATTTAACTCCTTAGTGTCAATATCAACAAAAAAATCTCAACAACATAAAATTGAATTTTCTTCTAAAAAACAAAATGTCTTTTTGTTTTTTTTTTGGGATAGCTAAGAACAACACTCCACAAAACACAAACCCAGTCCCATCCACATACACCACCCCAGAACAGCCAAAACCAAGCAACATCAACGCAACCCTCTCTAAATAAATGAAAAATCAACCAAAACCATGTATCCTAACAAATACAGAGCAGACATGACAAAACTCCCAACCTATCAAGATTGGAAGCCCCTGGAAAAACCACAGACCAAATACCAGGCCCTTGTCCTAAACAGTCCAGTTATTTTTTAAGTAAACCTGGGCGAACCCATTTATCTAAAACCTCGAAATAAATCAAAACAGGAGCAAATCACAAAGAAATCATAGTATTTGGGGTTTTTTAGATAAAAGAAACTCATAATAAAAAAAAGAATGGAGAGAACATAAGCAGAGAGCCAAAAATAAAGGCTTCAGCTCTTCAAATCATCGCCGACAAAACCATCTCTCGCTAAGCCAGTCCATACCTCAGAAGCGCCTCACTCCTCTCCTAGATCGTCTGTTTGTTCCACGTTTCCATGAACAGAAAAAAATTGATCCACGTTTCCATGGTAGATATTGATCCACGTTTCCATGGTAGATATTGATCCACGTTTCCATGAACAGAAAAAAATAAAATAAAAAAGATGAAAAGTTGAAAACTCCTATAGTTATTAAACCGATCCAAATACTAATTTAATAAAAAAAAATCCAAATTTTAGATTACATGGATTAACCAGAAAATATAAAAATAAATAAAAATTTTACTATAAATCACTCTAATATCCTCTCCTGTCTATGTTAAAAAAATAATAATAATGTAAATCTCTTTCACTAATTCACTTTACTAAAAAAAAAAATTAAAAAAAATTGAAGAACAACATGCACTGCTACAACATTGAAGCATTACAATTGGAAGAACACAAAAGTGGTGTTCATAATACCAGTATTTTTTAGTGTAAGATCAAGCATACAAATACATAGTACTATAACATGATGCATACAAATACGTAGTACTGCAACATGATTTTTACAAATACATTTGTCTTTGAAAAATTGTATACATCAACTTGGATCTGCTGTTCCTGCTGTCACTTTGATACCTGAAGAAAAACCTTCTGCTTTTGTTAATGAACAAATGCAATGCATCCTCTCTTTGATTTGTTTCCTTGAGAAACAATAGCTCAACTATAATATATATATATATATATATATATATATATATATATATATTAACCCAAAGTTCTACTATATAAAACAATATCCTCTTCTCAATTTGGCCTAGAAATTCATCTAAATAATTAACTAGTTAGCAAAAAACACATCAACCAGTAAAATATCTGCTGATTAATGTTGCAAGATTAAACATATCTTTCAAACTGTATATTAGATAAAACTGAAATTTTATAGGGAAATATTAAATACGTGAAAATATATTGTGGTAATTTTTTAGATCGAATAGAGTGCAAAAACATAGTATTTCAGAGGTTCAAAACTAGTAGACGAATATTATTAAATATGTCAAACTAGATTTTTATGTATTGTTTGAGACATACTTGAAGCTATTAATACAATTTTGCTACGATTAAAGTTAGGCTGAAAACTAAACATCTGAAATTTTCCAACCATGTATTGCAGACCAGGTAATTCATCCAGATGAGAGAAAATAATATGTTTGAAATCAGGCTCAAATTTGCCAAGAATATACGAAAATTAAAGATTCGGGCTACATGGAGGAATTTTAATATGAAGACTTTTTTCATTATTCTATTTTATTTATTTATTTATTTTTGAATAATTATTTTGAATTTGAATTTTTTCTAGCATATTAAACATTGTTTAAGGGTTTATTTTATTATTGAATTTATATTAGTTAATTATTAGATTAGGCTCATTAACTTTCAACCCAAAAAGAGACCATTAGGTTCATGTCTATTTCATACGTTTTAGTAATTTTCCTATATTAAAAAGTTTGGTTCTAAAACATTTTATTTTTTTATATTATTAATTTATTGATTTATACTATTTATTTATTTTATTTTATTTATATCATTTATTAATTATAATATTATTGACTCACTTTATTAAATTTTAATATAATTTATTTTTTTAGTTGGAATTCTCACTATATAATTAATTTTAAAATTTACTAAAATTTGTATTATATTTTTAAATATTAAAAAAAGTATTTTTAACCGCCTTGAAAGGTACCATAAAAAAAAATTGAATCAATTAAAGGGATAAAATTCGTGACATTATTTTATTTTTATTTTGCCGAAAAGAAAGGGAAAACCCAGAACTTGCCTCGGTTTACCATTCCTCTTTCAGTTTCCTAATCAACCCTCTATATTTATACTCTCATTTCTTTGGTAATAATTTATCAGACCAGGCAAGGATGTTGATGAACAGGATGTTGTCACGCCTTTCGAGGAGCGTGGGCCGGCGCTCTCTGGTTCCACACTCTCCGTCTCCGTCCCATAATCACCACCTCTTGCCGATCCTCTCTCATCAGTTTCACTCTCTTGTTCATGAGTATGGATATCCTGACAAGGTGCGTTCCTTTTTTACTAATCAATTTTCAACTCAGGGCTCTCGCTAGGGTTTAAGGATTTGACTCTTAATATTTTCCTTTTTCTCCTTGGGTTTTTCTTTTCGTGTCTGATTTCCTTTTAGGTTTTTGCTAGGGTTTAAGGATCTGACGTCAGAATTTGGTTTTTTATGGGTTGTTCTTTCTTAGTTTTTATTTTTTATTTTCTAGGGTTTAAGGTATTTGATTCAAATTACTCAGAATTGATTTCATGGTGAGTTTTTGCTAGGGTTTAAGGATTTGACTCTTAATATTTTCTTTTTTTTCCTTGGGTTTTTCTTTTCGTGTCTGATTTCATTTTAGGTTTTTGCTAGGGTTTAAGGATCTGACGTCAGAATTTGGGTTTTTATGGGTTCCTTCTTTTTTTTTCCCCCCTAGGGTTTAAGGATTTTGACTCAAATTACTCAGAATTTGGCATCATGTCTGATTTCATGGTTATCCATGGGTTTAAGGATTTTGACTCAAATCACTGAGATTTTATTTGTGCATTTTGGTGTTTGTTATTCATGGGTTGGGTTTTGCTAAGGTTTAGGAAATTTCAAATTTTATGACTTGAAGTTGAGATTGAGATAGCAGTACACCATTATTTAGTTTTGAAATCATTATATGACCATTGTTCACTTGTTGCCTTATTGCTTCAAATTTGCAAATTCTAATAGTTTACTGAGAGAGCAAGTAAAATCTAATTGCCTTTCTACTATCATTTGGGGGTTTTAATCAAGAGTTTTTATTTTATTTCATTGATGTTGTTGAATTAATTGAACTAACCTTGAATTAAAACATCTGATTACATTGCCCATAACTTGCAATAAGTTACATGTGGTTATCGTAGTGGGTATTGTCATTGCCATTTAAATTTTTTAGGCTCAGCTTATGGAGGGGAGCATTCTGGAGTTACTATCCAACATTATCAATGTTGACTTCGTTTTTTCTATGTTGAAATATCTTTCCTTTTATGATTGTTGTTTTAGGACTTCTAATTAGTGCACATGTGTGTTAGTTCCTCTAATCTATTTAAGTGTCCGCTAATATTTCTTTCATAATACAAATAGTTGGATTTGACTTTCAGTTATTTCAAAGTACTTCGGGTTTTTTAATATTTGATTGCTTCTTGACTAGTTTGAAATCCCCTTTTTAATTTTCTCCAGTGTTTTAATGTTTTATAACTTGCATGTCCTATTTCAGTGTATTACAAGGAAGGTGTGTCTGTTTCATCATTCAGCACTAAACTCCCCTCCTTTTCAAAATTTTGGGTTCACTTCATCTGCATCTCCTGAGCCTACTGAAAAGGAGCAGGGGAGTGCTGTAGACTCCAATTGTGATCCCACAAATGCAGAGTCAAGAAAAACAAATGGAAGTGCAGACCTTTCTGATCAGACAGAAGATTCAGTTTTGCATGAGACCAAAGAGTCAGGTTTCAACTCAGAGTCCCAACAAACCATATCCCGATCTGTTAAAAGGAGGAGAGGTACTAAACGAACTGCCTATTCTGATTCAGATTCTGAGGCCGGGAGTGATCTATCTATGGATGATTTGGTGAAGCTTGTGGCGGAGAAGGAGGAACTCCTGGAGGCAAAACATAAGGAGATTGAGACGATGCAAGATAAAGTTCTCCGCGCATATGCTGAAATGGAAAATGTCAAGGAAAGAACAAAACGCGAAGCAGAGAACTCTAAAAAGTTTGCTATACAGGTCAACTTCACCTAATGACGGCATGCTTTTCTTCCTTCCTGTCATTCTTTTTTTGTTGGAAATGTGGATTCATTAATTATCTTTTTGGTTATTCCTGTATCTGGAATTTTAACTGAATGTGTTCTCAAAATATGTGCCTCAGAATTTTGCAAAGAGCCTACTTGATGTTGCAGACAATTTGGGAAGAGCTTCATCAGTTGTCAAAGGCAATTTCTCAAAAATCGATGTTTCTAATGACACTGCCCAGGTAGTGCCACTCCTTAAGACGCTTTTGGAAGGAGTTGAAATGACTGAGAAACAGCTTGGAGAGGTAACATTTCTTGTTACATGATCAGCCATCACCTCACCTCACCTCACAGCCTTCTCTTTATGTATACATTCTGCGTTGGTATTAAATCATTACTCAAACAACCATGTGATGTTTTGGATTTCAGGTATTTAAGAAGTATGGAGTAGAGAAATTTGATCCAACAAATGAGCCATTTGATCCACATAGGCATAATGCAATATTCCAGGTTCCAGATGCTTCTAAGCCTCCAGGGACAGTAGCTGCTGTTCTCAAGGTATTCATTGATTATAATCAAGCTCTTTTATTGATTAACCAAATAGCTCACATTGCAAACCATTTGATTGAAATTATTGCTGTACAGTTTCTTTATATTTCATCAGCTGGAAAACAATATTCAGTTATTGATATGTGATTATGATTTTCATTGTTTCTTTTTGTTATTGTTCATTGTTGCAACTAGAATTATTTCTCGGGGAATGCTAGCAGTAGTCAGTTGACAGCTTTTCACAACAGTCGCCTTAATATTAAGCCATGTAGTAAGTGCAGAGTTAGAAAGGAACACGGGAAACCAGTTACACTTGCTATATTAACTTTATACTTTTAAATCGTAAAAGAATCCTCCCCCCCAGCCTGTGTCATTCTCCCCTTAAATCATTTTATCAAACTGAGAATTTTGAAACCATGTGTGAACTGTGAAGAGACAGACCCAAAGTATAAATAGAACGGTGAAACAGACGAACCCTTTTCTTTGTATTTTCAGTTTCTTTCCTACTTCCGGCTAATTTGACATGATGCTCTTATCCCCGGAAGTCATGCAATTTCAATTTTGAGGTTCGCCTCCATGACCAATTTGAAAAGAAGCCCTGTTCTCGTACTTTTTTTTTTAATGATGATGACCCAGTTGGAGATCTATAATCCAATTTGGTTTTGAGCATACTCATACTACTGTATGGGGTTATGAGTTAAAATCTTTGATTCATTCTAATCTAACATGGATGGGATCATATATTGGAGATTGTTTATAAGTGAGATATTGGGGGGGGGGTAATAATGTTATAACTCAGTTTTTCTTTTTCTTCACTTAACTTTTTAACTGGTTGCCATGGATGTTACTGGCTATGTGGGCATTAATGATGGGGAGTGTTACTAGTAACTGTCACTAGCATTCCCCTTTTTTATTTTTCGGTAGAATATCTTTTCTTGCCTTTCTCTACGACCAAGCCTGATGCATGTGGTGTTACTATTAATTGCATTTGTAAAGCCTTTTTGGCTGTTTCTGAAAATTCACGGTTGTTCGTGACTAGTATTTGATTTAAAGTGTTACTGAAATGCTTCCTTGTTGTATCTTTACAGGCAGGATACATGCTCCATGACAGAGTTATTCGACCAGCTGAAGTCGGCGTTACTCAAGAAGTGGAGAATGGTGCTGAAGCAAATGAATAGGGAGAGGAGGAAGGCACTTATACTGATTGATATGACATGGTAGAGATTCCAAAGTTTTGTGTTCTTCCAAGAAGAATGAGATGTAACATTTCTTATCACATTCAACTGTGCCTTGAAAAGACTTGGCTTTTTTATTTCTCCTATGATCTCTTATAGTCCTCGAAGATGATGCAATGATAGGGCCTTTGCTCTGAATATTCTTCATGCTTTAGATGCTGTTTTGAGCTAGAGGAGGATGGACGGCAATTTGTTGACAGTTGGGACATCATTGGGAGTTACTGGTATCACTGCTGCCATGTTATTTTGTGGTCGTGACTTTAGAGGACTGCTCTCTGTTGTGTTGTAGAAAAGAAGTCTCATCATGGAAGCAAGTGTTCGCAATTTGTGGGAGTAGATTCAACCAAAATATTCAGATAATTATCGAACCCGCGTGAATTGCACTTCTGGAAGCGGAATCATCAGCAGTGTTCATAATCCTTGCCATGACTTTTGAGTAATTCTGGATTTGAAGCAAGTCTCATGACGTAGATGGTTCAACATTTTCTATGGTTTTCTGTTAACGCCTGGTCTTGAGAAGCACTCAAGTCTCGAAATTATAGTGGCATGTGCTCGGAAGAAATAGATAATAACCATTCATATCAAAACCTGCAAACCCCTAATACGCAAGACCGGACTAGGCAAATTCAAAACACTTGTGCAAGCATGCACAACGTTGGAGGCGTCTACGAGGAACAAGCCTCAGGCAACAAGTATACGCCTAGGGTTGGAGTAAGTCACCGAGTATATGTAATAGGCTTGGGGATTGAAGGTGCTGATTTCCTGGCATCATATCTTCTTGCAAGAACAAAGGATTATGACTATTGTTGTCTTTGAAAGAAATTTGATAGGGCAAGAAACACATATGGAGAAGAGAAGATAGAAAGTGAACGATAATACAAAAGACACGGATGGCATATGCTTAATGTTACAAGCAACGGTGTAAATGATGAAAAATAGATGGTCAATGTTCAGGTATCCTGCATGGTAAACATGTGGAGCTAGATATTTATGCAAGGGAAAACAACAGTGTTTGAACCAGCGAAGAATTAGTCTTTAGTTAATCAAGGACCCCAAATATAATTCAATAAAAATAATTAGTCTTTTGAATTTAAATAAAATGTTAGCAATTTCCATTATAAATAGTGTTAAGAGATCTAAGAGTAGTATGCAATGGATTATTTCTAAACTTTTAGTTTTGAACTTCAAGGTCCAGGCTACCTTGAATTTGCCTAGAAATTATTATTTTCTTATCTTAGTTTTTGCAATTAAGTGTTTGATTTCTAAATTTCAATTCATTCCATTATTATCTCTTAAATCCTCATTTCAATAAAATAACTTGAATCTTTTTAGAAAATTCAATTATAAAATCCACAATTTTAATACATTGAAATGAGATTCTTTATAACTTGGCATTAGAGCTATTCATCATGGTAAATGAAACAGGCATGTCACAATTAAGCCATAGAGCACGCATGTCACAATTAATTGAAGCATTAGTAGGGATGAAGCAACAATAAGAGGAGCAACAATTAAATCAACATATACAACATAGGGTACTTGAGGATCTAGTGCAACGACTAAAACAATTTCAACCAAAATAGATCATATTGCAAGGTTAAAAGGAAAAGACTAGTAGATTCACCACCTAACAACCCCATTACTTCAATTAATGGGCACCACCGACAAGAAATAGAGTTACCGAATGACCAATATAGTTAGTTAAGAATGATCATATTGGATTTTCCCGAGGTTTCATAGGGAAGACCTCATGGGTAGGGTGTGCAAGGAAAACCATTTCTTCAATTATCATAATACCCAGTCACAACATAGATTGTTCATGGCTAGTTCTCACATTAAGGGAAAAACAATCGTATGGTTTCAATAAATGAATGAGACAAGAGCAACGAGGCCCAATGCTAGTTTAAATTCTATTAAGTCAGGGGCAGGGAGCTCAAGAAGGCCAGATGGAAAATCTAGCATTACTATACAGAGGTTAACTCTTGTTTAAAAGAAAAAAAAAAAAAAAAAAAGGAGAATAGGTTTTGTTTCAGGTGTAACAAGTGGATTTCAGGCCATACGTGTGGAGGTATAAAGCTGTTAATGGTTGAGGAAATATAGGAACAAGAAAATTTTGATTTAATTAATTGGAAAAATTCAGCAAACACTGATCCAGAAGTTGAAATTTCACTACATGCCATGATAGGCAATCCTAATCTTAGGACCATGAGGGTCAGGGATATGGTTGGTATTTAACTATAATAGCTCTGATAGACATAGGTAACACTCACCATTTTGTTCCCCTTAAAATGGCTGAGAGGACGGGGATAAAAATATCAGCTCTAATCTCCTACGTGCGCAATCTGAGGGACATGAGAGTGAAAGTTATTGATGACACATGAATTAACAGTGAAGGGGAATATGTAGACTTGAAGTTCAAAATTCAAAGAAACCATTTTGTGTCACAGGCTATAGTGTTACCCTTAAGAGGTTGTGATGTAGTTTTGGGGATACAATGGCTAAAAGAGTTAGGATCCATCCTATGGGACTTTTATCAACTCACACTGTAATTTCAATTATTAAGTCGAGGTATCAAGCTATGTGGATTAGAGGTTGAAGAATTTGAGATTGACTATGGACCTAACTTTTTACATAATTTTAAAAAGGAAGTTACGAGATTGATCTTGCAAGTTTAAAAAGTGAAGGTCGAATCTGACTCTGGTTTGCCTCTCTGGCTACATGAGTTGTTACAATAATATTAGATAGTGTTTCCAGAGCCTCAAGGACTTCTTCCATTCATAATTCATGACCACCCTATAAAGCTCAAGAAGGGAACTCAACCCATTAGCGTCAGACCCTTTAGTATCCATTTTATTTGAAGAAAGGATTGTGAAAAACCTAATGGAGTTAGGAACTATATAACCCAGTCAGAGTCTTTTCTCTTCACTTGTATTGTTGGTAAAAAAAGTCTGATGGTTCCTAGCAAATATGTATTAACTATCGAGCATTGAATAAGAAAACCATCAAAGATAAGTACCCTGTTTCCGTTGAGGAAGAATTGTTAAAAGGAGCTATATGGGTCTAATTTCTTCTCCAAATTGAATCTAAGATCAAGATATCATCAAATTCATATAAAAACCAAATAAATTCTAAAAACTACTTTTCAAATTTATGAAGGCTATTATGAGTTCTTAGTAATGTCATTTGGTTTGACAAATACCCCATCAACTTTTCAGTCTCTTATAAATGAGGTATTTAAGTCTTGTCCATGTAAGTTTGTCCTAGTTTTGTTTTTATGATATATTAGTGCATATTAATACTGAGGTTAAATGCATGATCCATTTAAGAAAAATATTGAATATTCTACCTTAATATCAACTATAAGCAAAGAAATCTAAGTGTAAGGTTTGTTTGCTTAGAGGTACACTATTTGGGCCATATTGTGTCAAGAAAGGATGTGGAGGCTAATCCTAAACAAGGATTTTTGGGTTTGACAGGTCACTATCATGGGGTCATAAAAAAATATGGTTAATTGCGGGACCATTAAAAAAATTATTAAAGAAATGAACATTCTAATGCAATAATATGACAGAAGAGGTTTTTATTAAAGTTAAGGAAGTAGTCACTAAGCCTTTTATACTAGCTTTACCTAACTTCACAAAACCTTTCACAAATGAAAGTGATGCTTTTGGAATGAGAGGTTGAGCTATTTTAATGCAAAAGGGAAGGCCTATTGCATGCTATAGTAAGGGTTTAAAGGGAAGAGAACCGACTTTGTCAACCTATAAAAAAGAGCTCCTAGCCATTTTATTAGCAATTCAGAAATGACGTTCTTATCTATTAGGGCAAGCTTTCAAGATCAAGTCTAACTAGCACAACTTAAAATATCTACTAGAATAAAAGGTCGAAAACCCTACACAGTAGAAATGAATTTCTAAGCTTTTTGGTTATGATTTTACAGTAAAATATCAATCCGATAAGGAAAATATAACAGTCGATGCTTCGTAAAGGAGGTCAGAAGGAAAAAATCAAAGGAAGATACAAACTTTTACTATGCTTATTGCTAGTTGGGCTGAGAAACTTAAGGAGAACTATAATACCAACTTAGAGATCCAACAACTACTATAATTAATGAGTAAGAATACAGTGGAAAGTCTAATGTACTAGTTAAAGAATAATATTATTTTGTACAAAAGAAGAATCTACATCAATAAGGAACACCCTCTCATGAAAGCTATCTTGCAGTACATACTTAACAACCCTGCACCTAGTCATTTAAGGTATGACAAAACCTTAAGTAATATGTATTTAGGGTGATACGTTATTCCTTTACATAATTAGTCCTTTTATCTAAAATTTAAAGACTAGTTAAGATCCATAATGATCAAACTACTAACGAAATACTTCAAATTTTGTTAACCAATAAAATATAATAATTCTTTATTGTTTTAATTTACACTAAAAAATCATAATTTAAAAGAATGATTTTCACAATACCGCATACAAAAAACCTTCAAATCCAAATATTTACAATGAAGTTGTCTAATTTAGATGTATAGAAATTACTTGTCACGAGATCTTTTCATTTGATGGCGTTTCTAAGCGCCGAAAATGAAGGACAATATAGTAATTGAATTTGAAGCTCAATTCAGGAAATAAGGCACATGAAGCATAACATAACATAACGCAGGGGCATTGTAGAGATATTGTGGCATCTGGGAGTGTGGACCCTTTCCATATCTATATTTCTATCTTACTGTCTTACTTGGTTAAAATGAAAGACCAAAGCAGGAAGGGAAAGGGAAGTGATTGCAGCGAGCAAGCAAAGCAAATATCCAATCCATGGAGCTCAGTGTCAGCTCCACTTCACCTGCTCTCCTCAAACTTAACCACCATTTTCTCTCCAAAAACTCTCTTCCCATCAAAATCCCATCTCTCCATTTCGCAAATGACAAAAAGCTCCCTTCGTTTTACCGCCAAACCAAACGCCCTTCGTTCCTTCGTAAATTCGCTTCTCCAGCTTCTTCATCAATTGCTGTTGGACCCAGCAATGACCGCCTTCCTGCCGATATTAAAGTCACTGAAACCCAAGAGCCCAATTCAAGAGTCAGTACTTCTCTCCCTCTCTCTTTCATGGAAAAACCATTATGCGAAATTCAAGTCATTTATTTTAGGTAATTTTTCGTTATCAATTGCTACCATTCCCCTTATTTGTTTTGCTATGTATTGTTTTAAATGTGCAGATAAGACTGAGTGTAGAAGTTCCACCAGCTGTATGTGAAGATTGTTACAAAAGGGTCATGAATGAGTTCACGAAACAAGCTAAGGTTCGTTTTTTGTTGGCTTCTGATGATATATTAAATAGAAGAATTGTTTTCTGTATGGAGTAATTAGTTTTGTTGGTTTTTGTACGTATGCTTGCTTTGCTCAGGTGCCTGGATTTCGTCCTGGAAAGGATGTCCCAGAGAGCATTCTTTTAAGTTATGTTGGGAAACAAAATGTTCAAAAGGCTACAGTTGAATCTATTTTGAAAAGGACCCTTCCACATGCCATGTCTTCGGTATGTTCAAGTTAGTTAGGTTTCGCTTCATTTAGTTCCCAACTTCAACTTGCTTCTTGTTTCTCAATGTGCAGGCAACCAGCTAATTAATCATATTAATTCGATGTTGATTTCACTTTAATGGATTAATTGCTACAATTGTTGCCCTGATATTTAAATATTTTTAAAGTACCATGCAAATCTATCGAGGATCTGTTCTCCCAATCCACAGGTGACTGGAAGGGCTTTGAGGGATTCGGTGCAAATAGCAACCAAATTCACAGATATGGAGAAGACATATTTATCTCTCAACTCTCTCAGGTTTGTTATCCACACATCCTCTAAGTTATCTATTGCTTGCATCTTCTTACCTCAGACAACTTCTCAGAGAAGTAAAATGTGCAGCTCTAGCTTTTGCCTACATTTTTTGTGTGTTTTGTTTAAACGAGAGAATCTTATTTATGAAATTGGGCAGTATGTGCATTTAGAAATTGCAATTATATGATCCGTGCTTGCTGAGCTGGCTTGTGGTACAGATATGATGTTGTTGTTGATGTGGCACCTGAAGTCATATGGATCCCTGAGAATGGCTACAGAAGTTTGAAGATTGTTGTTGAAATAGATAGTGAGATAGATGCACAGAGAGCTTCTGAACAAGAATTAAGACAGCGCCACAAATCCTTGGGTTCAATGAGAATTATAACTGACAGAGGACTACAGGTAATAAATATTTTAATTTATAGCCCCCCCTCCTTATGTCATTAGTTAAAGTTTATTTGACGCTTAATGGAAAGATCCAGGATATTAATATGCGGGTCTATGCTATAAGCAGCAAATGCAATACAAGGGAGAAGAATTAAAGCAGGTCTTAAATTCAAGACTTTGGTAAACGTTGTGTAATGTGGAAAATGGAAGGGAGGGAAGAGGAAGTTGGATTGTTCTTTTGGACTAAAAGATTATAGTTTAGAAATTGTTGAATATCTGTTAAGTAATCACATATGCCACCATTTTTTTCTTTTAGTTTTTTGGGGCTTTATACTTTCAAAAACTATGAACCCCCCCCCCCCCTTTTTTTTTATACAACCTTCAGGAACTTTCTCCTTTATGGTCAATTTGATGTGCTCTACAGCCTGTTAATTAAATTTAGAAGGTTGCATTGCATTTGATGTTTTCCTATTTGTCATATGAGGCTTACAACTTATGTTGAGATCTCCACAGATTGGTGATGTTGCAGTACTTGATGTTTCAGCAACAAAAACTGACAAGGATGAATCAAATGTTCAGAATATTCCAGCTGCAGAGAGTAAAGGTTTGCCATTATGTTCTTCTTCTCGTGTTTTTTTTTTTTTAGTTCTCTGTTGTCATTATTATAACTGGTGATGTTGCAATTCCTATCCGGAACCATGCCTAGAATCATTGTATAAGGGCATAACCTTGACATTGGTGGCACAACTATTGAGATTTTAACTGTTGGGAAATGCGGGTTCTTGATAGTTAATACTCCTTTGGTCCCAATCTGATAGTCCATTAATTCCTTTAGGATCACCAAGGTTTGTTCCACTTTCTAGATTTGGTCTACTAATTATATAAGTTCAGAGAAGAATTGTTGTTTTTAAAAAAATTTAAAAGTTTTAATTGGCCTATTATGAATAAAATACAGAGTTTATTTGTAAAGACACTTAGGCAGTATGATAAATAAACCCTGTAAAAGTTGGATTTATGTAGATGGACAAAGGGAATATGAGTTTGAACCTGAGCATGATTGTTCATACCCGACATGGATAATCAATTCCTTACAAAAAGACTTGTTGTTTTGCAGAAGGTTTTAGAAAGTAATGGGTATGGGTCAGTCTGACTGTTGAAAAAACTGTATTCTTTTTTCTGGATCATTTGTGTCTTGGAGATCCTCCAATTGAATGAGATAAAGTGTCTTCTAAAACTGAAATTTGCTGAGAGAATAAAAAACTGGAAGAACATGCGCTCACCAGTCAAAAGAAGATTTTCCGAGTTTAGAAAAGTGGCCCTCCAATCTCTCATATTCTTATTGGAGAACATACTTGGTACATGACTTTCTAATATTTCAATTCTAGATAAAAAGAAAAAAAAAAGTTGGTTGTTTTGGTTTGGTGGGAAAAAAAGAAAGAGGGAGAGAGAGAGCTTTTAATCTAAATATACACTTAATTTTTTTGAATGTTGACCTGAAAAGTTAACTGTCTTGAATTCAAAAGGACATGACACTAGGTTACTATGAAAATATTAAGGCAGCAGTCAAATGATGGTTCACGAGATGCTGATTTATATACCAAGGCACAACAGGTGGGGATTGGCATTTACTTTTTTTTATTGCTAATCCAGGTAACTGAAATAATTTTACTAATGAAATGTGAACAATAAATTAAATGAATGATGTTCCGGTTTTAAACCAGTTGCCTGTCATTTTGCTACTTCAATTTAGTTTATTTTTACAAGCACTTAAATTTAGCTGTGCTCTTTTTCTGCTTTTACAGTATTTACTAAAACTTGAGGAACATGGTAGCCTGACCAGAGGAGTCCATTGCCTTAAAGTCAAAATATTCTGTGTTTATTGTTTGTTCCACCTCTAAAATTTGTTTAATAATTTTATTTGCACGAGTCTCAGATTCCTTGACATTGCTACTTCTTCATTCTTTGCAGGTTTTCATTTTGATACAGAGCATGGTGATAGAGTGATACCTGGTTTCCTTGATTCAATAATAGGGATTCAACGAGGTGAAACAAAGTCCTTTCCTCTTGTATTTCCTGAATCATGGAAACAAGAAAATCTCCGTGGTGTTCATGCTCAATTTACTGTGAGTTCCTTTCTGTTTTGAAGAATTTGCCTCTTGAACAAGATATAGTATTCCCAAAGAAAATAATTTGATCAATTAATGGATACATAAATAAATGATAAATTAGGTTGCTTTGTTCTTTTCTCTTACAATTTTGGCCTGTTTGTTCAGTTTAATTGGCAGTGGTCTTCAAGCCCTCCCCTCAAAGAGTGGAGTTTTTATTAGGCTTTACTATTGAATGTTCTCCCCCTGCATTGATGCAACTTGTCCCCTTATTAGTGTCCCAAAATGCATGCCCATGATTTTGACGATGAAGAAATTTTGATGTTAAAAAAAAAAACTGTGTGGTGACCTTAAATTATGGAACGGGGGAGTTTTGTGGAAAAGAAATAATTTTAGCAAACTAGGTTGAATCAGCAAAACAAATGATAGCTTCTGCTGTGCTTCAGTTTGAACCTTCATGTTCCTTTACCTTAGGCACCCGGTTAGAATTTAAATTGGAGAGCATCATTGTAGACTGACAAGCATACAAATCGTCTGTAAGTGCAGTAGGTTTTGTATAACTGCATTAACCATCCAAATGTATTATGCTGCTCTTTAGGTGGAATGCAAAGAATTGTTTTATAGAGATCTGCCAGAGTTGGATGACTCATTTGCTGACAAACTCCTTCCTGGGTGCACCACCTTGCAGCAGGTGATACTTGCATGTGATCTTGACACAGTTCTAGATTCAGAATTTTTCATATAGCTCATAACTAAGATATGTTTCCTTGCACGTTTGCAGGTCAAGGAATCACTGTTACAAAAGTTCCTAGAAGTGGAGCAAACAGCAAGAGAACAAGCAACTGATAATGCAATTCTCGACCAGCTTTGCAAGGTTTTTTTGTGTTCTGAAATATTAATTTGTAGATTGTTGCTTTCCCATTGAGGTCTATAGCTAGTTTTTCCATGGATTGGATAAGGGTGACCTTTTTTTGCTGTAGAGTTTTTTTATTTTCCTTGCAGCCCCCCTGTTTGCATTATCTTCAACTGATGATGTTTCATGGATTCAGCAGGTCACTCTACTAACTGGCTTGTAATTTTTTGGATGTTTTATCATACAGATGGTGGAGATTGATATTCCTCAATCCTTGTTTGAGGAACAAGGTAGGCAGCTTTATGGAGCCAAACTTCTCGAGATTCAGGTTGGTTCTAAAACAGAGTGCTAGTTATTTATTGTGTGTGTGTGTGGGGGGGGGGGGGGATGTTTTACAAGATTTAATTTTATGTTTCTAGGTTCTTTCAATTTAACATTTCCTATTGTGTAGGGTTTGTGTACTAGTCTCATCATATTACATTTGTGCAGGCAAATATGAAATTAAATGAACAGCAGCTGGCTTCACTATCAAGTCCAAAGGCAGTTAATGAGTTCCTAGAAAACCAAAAGGAGAATATAACAAGGGTGATAAAACAAAATCTGGCAGTAGGAGATATATTCAAACGTGAAAATTTGCAGGTGTGTCTTTTTAGTTGAGATTTTATCCTCCATTTACACAAGTTTGTTTAGCCCAGTCTTACACTGCTTTGTGTAGAAATTTAGTGAAACATTGAGTTGACATAACCTGAGTCAATTTCAGCTCTTGGAAAGTAACAAAGTTTTTCACCATTCACATATGCTACTTTTTGCTACAGTTTTCTACAGAAGATCTTGTCAAAGAGGTTGAGAACTCCATTGCTGAATTCAAACGACATAAACAAGAGTACAATGAGGAGCGTGTGAAGGAACAGGTCAGTAAATCCCACCCTTGTCAAGAATTGGAGTGTTCTGCTTTCTCTTTTCCACTATACTTCTGAAAATGTTTTGAATATGCTGTTTATTTGGGTCTGAAATTTGTTGAATTAAAAGAGACCAGAAGAATAACATAAATTCATAAAACATGATTTACATTAGTCAGAAATGGCATTAGCATTGTCAAAGCTTATAACCAGAGCTTACAGCTACAGTTTATTTTCTGGGATGGGCTCCATTCTACTAGGAATACCGTGGTTGATGGTGGCTCTTATTTCTTGTCTGGTGGATATTGTGAATCCTTTTTATTTTATTTGCTTCTTCTTTAAAGGATGTCTAGACCTTGCGTTCCATTCTCTGTCTGGGGGCAGAGGCTATGTTCTTTACAAATTACAGCTGAATTCTGCATTGTTCAAGCTACTTCTTGGGTTAGCTTGTTAACTTTACTGCTGCAATTGCGTTTGCATAGGTGCAAGAAGTACTGGAGGGAGCAAAAGTGCTTGAATGGTTGAGAGAACACTCAGAGATTCAATACATAAGCAGGTGATGTAGAGTTCAATATGCTTGGAAAGAGTTGAGAAGAAATTGCACCCTGGACAGAAAATGCCGTTTTTCAAAATTTTGTTTCTGAAATAAATGTTTTAGAAAGTAGATCTTCTGTGCAGCACTTTTAAAAATGATACAGGACATGATTCTGTTGGCAAACATTAGTACCTGTTCTGAAATTTGCAATGAGACGAGGCCATTGATTCGTAGTTTTAAGATTCCGAAGTCAAGTGTAAGAGATCACTTGATACCAATCCCCTGATAGGGATCTAATTGAACTAGTTTGTTTGACTTTTAAAACGTAGGAATTAAGAACATGAATTCGAATAATGTTTTGTTTCAGTAGAGTTTGTCAAAATGAATAATATAAGTGTTAGGGATCTTGTTGTAGTTTGTGGCTCTTAGACAAATGTTGGAGTAGAGCATAGAAGGAGTGAAGGATCTGTTGGTTGGTACATCAGGTCATGGTTAAGACATCATACAAAAAAATATTAAATGTATTCTCATAGGCTGTTTTTTTTTTTTTTTTAATTTAATGAGATCTTAAGGGGGCTTATTGAAATATATTAAAAAATATTAAAGATCCAAATTAATAATTTGATTATCTTTTATAATTAATTAATTTGATATTTTCCTATTTTAATTTAACTTCTCGAACATAGATCTTTAAATGTATTCTGATTGTATCTATTGAAATTAACACACACACACACATAGCATTATTCGTACTTCAAGTCCAAAGAATAATCTTAACAACCATTTGTTCTCAAGGACTAAGGTTAATATATTGAATAATTAGTTGATTTCTTTTTAGTTAAAAATCTGATATTTTAATATGAAAAACTAAATGCCTCAAAAATATATATGATTTTGAAGTGCACGGTATTTTCAATAAGCTATAGCTAGTAGTAATTAAGAGGCAGTTTCCATAACCACAACTTCTCATCCATTCTTTTAATTCACATTCTTCTTATGATCTAATCCTAATCCTTTCGTAATCCTTAATTTGTTAATTGACTATCAACCTCTGCTCTAGAGGCCTATAACGTGACAGGTTGACCGGGGGCCATTATCTTCATCATTCTTGGAATAATTATTTTTATTATATTACCTTCTTTAATTAAGACTTTCTAGATTTTAATGAGTTATAGACAAGTGCAACCTTCACTCTAATGAAAACCGATCATGATTTTTTTTTTCCGATAAATTTTGCCGAGGCCTAATTATATAGCGGCAACTTTCATTTTTTGGCTGAAATGAAGCCCGTAACCTAATTTTACAAAATTTTCTTTATTTTCCTTCTTGTTTTGGAATATTTTATCTATTTAGATTATAACTTTTAATTTAATTAGAGTTTTAATAATTATGACTTTTTCTTGTATTTAAACACCCTTATATGCTAGTTCTGGATACAAAAGAGTTTCTTAATTGAGTCATTTTGAAGGTATACATGTAAAACACAATGTACTAATTAACTTAATTTCATTCGAATATCAAATATTATAAATCATAATTTATATCACATCTTATGTGATGCTTTTATAATATTTTATTTTATATTACTTGTGTTAATAAAACTATTTTAATGAAATTTAATAATCTCAATTCCCAAGCATAGGCCACTTTCCTTGTGGACGCCAATTTCAGAATTTGGAAGGTGCGGCCCTTCGTGGAAAACGCCCCTTCTCTGCCGGATCTTTCATATCAGAAGTTTTATCGGACATCAATAGATAATTATGCACATTTTGGGAAAACGAAAGGCTTCTGTAAAAATTATAAAGTTTTCATTTTACATACAATCTCCAAAAAAAAAAAAAAAAAAATCTCAATTGCTTCAAATTCTCTCGGGCACATTTGCTAGCATAACACTTCTTAAACTCATCCAATTAATATTATAGTAATAATTATTTTTCAAAACACTTTGTGCTTGAAAATATATTAAAATAATATATTTTTTTTTATTTTTTAAAATTCATTTTACACAATTTAAAAACACAAAAAAAAAATTCAAAAATAATTTTAAAATACAAAAACAAAAAAAAAACAACCAGCTCTAATGAGGCATGAAATAGGGTGACAACAGATGACAAAAAATAGCAAGAAAAAAAATTCATTTCTGATATTAACACATTAAATTGATTTAAAAACATGGAAAATATTTCAAGAACACATGCAGCCAGCTCTGTTAGACTAATAAGTAGATCATAATGAGGCATGAAATAGCGTGACAACAGATGACAAAAAAAAACAAAAAGACAGCAGCTGAAACAGAAGTTATATCACCCAACTATCAGATTTGCAAAGGTTCTTGCCCCCAACGACATTGACTACCATGATAATTACTCAACACAGAACATGAGTTTGTGTCTGATACAGTAAAGAGAAAGAAGGGCAGTACCTTGATAATTACCCACCACCTACTATGAGCATGTAAATAATACAGTGGAGAGAACAACCAGCAGCCGTGACCTTACTATATAAACATAAATGGCGGAAAGACGAGGTTTCCCTCCTGTGGGCACTGCAGAGGAAGAAGGGACCGGAGAAGTACAGCGGCATCACTGTTAAAGTATGGAAGTCGGAACGGTGTAGCAATAGGTGGCGTTGTTGTTTAAGGTAACTACAGACTATATGTCTCAACTCTTCTTCAGAAAGATGCGCCATTTATTGTGTTGTAATCTCCCCAGACGATCCTCAGACAGTGTATGCTTGTTGAATTGTGTCTATATCAAGGCCCTTCAGTCTCACCACCGATTCTACATGACCCTTCAGTGTATGGAGTTCCCTCAGCCTGTAATCAATACAAAATATATATCAAATATAAATCATGCAGTTTATTTCCAAATTAAAAATAATTAACGGACAAAAAAAAAAAAAAAAAATTAACAAAGATATCAATCCTTGACATGAGTCATCAGACATGAATCACCATTCATGACATAATCATGAAACCAATCCCTAGGAAATGAAATGCTGAAGTATAAAAAAAAAAAAAAATACAAACAAAAATCCAGAATTAAAAAATATCAATTAAAAAAATTAAGGTTAAAATCAAAAATAAAAAAAAATAAATTAAAGAGTAACATCAGATTTTCACTTTGAGATTTAAATCTGAAAAGAATTAAAAAAAAATTAATAAAAGGAAAAAAAAAAATGAGGACGAAAATGAAAAATAGGAAAACACATTAATCTATCAATTTGGATTTGGATTGAAGGGTGAATTAAAAATAATTAAACTTTTCTAAAATGGTTAATTAAAAAAATAAAAAATCATAAGACTAAGAATTAAATTGAAAACTCTAATACATGATAAAAAAATTAAACATGTAGAATTTTTCGACGCGTTTTCTTACATTAAAAAAATTATAAATATAAATTGAAAAACCTATACACAAGAATCCAATTAAATCAATCATGATCTATTGTGTAAATAAATAAATAAAATAGTCATTAGCAATAAACAAAAACATTATAAGAAATTAAGAGACAAATCAAGATATTTTATATCGCAACATGGGTTATTTAATTGGTTGTGTAAATAAATTGGTTTATCAAAATCAATTTATAATATAGATCAACACATATAAAATGTATTTAATAAAATTAAAAAAATATTATGCAAGGATGCACATATTCAAAAAATTATAAAAATAAATATTTAAATCTAAATAAAATACATTAAAAAAATTACAAAAAGAAGCATACTAATTTCTTAACAAATTAAACACACCTAATATAATTAAAAATAATCATTATTTTAAAAAAAAAAAAAAAAAAAAAAGCTAAATAAACACAAAAAATCATAGAAAAAGGGTATTAATTAAAATATTAATTTAAATGTTTTTTTTAAATACATATAAAAAAGCATTAATTTAAAAAAAAATTAAGGCCAGGCCATGCACCTTGCTCAAATAGAAAACGGGCCTGTATCTTTTTAAGTTAAAGGGGCAGACAATTTTAAATCAAATGTAAAAAAGAGCATCCAAAGATCGGACATGAGATCCCAAAATTCACCACTGTGGTGGCCAAAAAATAAGATCCATGATTTTTTCCATTCAAAAACTCATTTTCAACCCGCTTTTTAATCTAAAACACCTATAGAACACTCTAGAAACCTTGTGAAACCAAACCATGCCTCCAAAAACACAAAAAACCAGCCCATCAACCCAAAACTAAAAATCTTCCCAAGTTCGGATCTTTTTTTTAGAAGTTTTAAGGTGAAAAAAAACACAACCAACCCCCCCCCCATTCCATAAAACCTTTTGACACAAAAATGTACGTTTTGGTGGCATAAATCTACCGCATCAACAACTCTCTCCCTCTCTAAACCAGAATCCGGCAACCCCCTCTCTCTACCCAAAAAAAAAAAGGAAAATGAAGTTTGATACCAAAATATATTTTTTGAAATTATAGGAACTGAATACCTGATTGCTTGAAAAGATGAGGGGCAAAAAAAAAAATTTCAAACAAATTGCATACTTGCCACCAATTTTACACGCTTTTGTCACTTTAATCCCCTTTCTTTCAATTCAACCCTCACCCTAAAAAAAATGCAATTGGACTCTAATTTGGGCTCAATTGTGCACAATAAAAAAGTTCAAGAATTAAATTGAAAATTTTCAATGCTTTAATCCACAATAAAATATGAGTGTGAACAGTAATTTAATTAACAGTGTAAAGGCCACCCATTTTAGCTTTATACTTGATACTTAATGTTAGATGTCACATGCAAAGCTGAAAAGGACGGCTAAATATCAATGCCTACCTTGCAATTTCAGCTCTCCTTTTAGCTTCTTCAGCCATATGATTGAGTTCTGTGAAATGGGTTCGCTCTGTGAACATCTTTGAGTCTGGTGGTTGCAACCCATGCAATGTTCTCTGAGCATGTGCCCACTGAAGCTCACGCTGTTCCTTCCCAAAATCTTTTTGCCTTGTGAAAGCAATCTACAGAACAAGAAATACATCAGAGAAACAAAACATGCACACACGTAGACAGACCACACTCAAGTAATCAGAAGCCCCATTAAGCCTGCGGAACCCTTACCCTTTGCTCAATAACAAGATCCCATGCTCTCCCACTCAAAGCATAGCGGATAAGGAATTTGATTAAGTCAAGTGGGATGTAGAAGACGATGTTATAGAGCCAAATTACACCAGCCCAACCCCAACCGATCCCTTCAATTGCCGCAAAGCTCCAATTTGCATAGACCGCAATCAGAGTGGCAATCTGAACAAAATCAAAGGTCACGTTAATGTTCACTTCCAAATTATTTGAGATGTCACAAGAAAACAATCAAGGCAATTGGCTCACCAGCTGAGCAATGACAAAAGCCACCACAAGTAATATCCCAGGTCGTTCAACATACGACCAACTTCGAGATCGGGTGACAAATATAAGTGCTTGACTGATAGTGCTCACTTGCAAGTAAATTGCTGATGCAAGCTTTCGGAAGTCATCGTGAGCTGTTTTCTCCAGAGTTGACACTCCAAATACCCTCTGGAAATTAACAGCAATGACCAATTAAATTTCGAGCATCATCAGTTCATTAGATATGCCAAACAAATGATCCATCCTGCATACTGAAATTACAGGAAGACAAATTCCAAATCCACTGAAGATAGACAACATGCGTACGATGTATCAGTTACCCACAGCCTTTCTAACTTAACACCGGCCACACGAGTTTCATATCCCCATGAAACCTTGTCACTCATTCTTACCAAACATGCCAAACATATAAAGTACTTGAGAGTTTATGGTCCAAGGTACTTCATAATAAAATGCATCTTCCATGATCAAAACAAACTTCATAATAAAATGAAATAAGGCATGTCATCTTACTGGGAAGAAGTCTGTTTTATATGCTGCCCAAAAGAATATGACTGTCATCATAGCCAGATAGCTACCAAGAACAATTCCAGTTGTAAATATTTCTGCCAACTTCCAGCTGTCTGGCAGAGGAGATGGCTTCACCCTATCTTTCGATATTGTCATAATGGTACCTGAAATTACATGGTGCTAGTAATCTCCAAGAAAACAATTGGCAGGTCATAACAATGATGCATAGATAAAGACAAGATGAGAAGTGAACCTACTGACAACAAGATAGAAGGAAAATTAAACAAATTCAAATCACTTTGCATAACAGAAAAAGATTTTCTTAGTGTGTCAACAATGCTAAACTAAATCTGAAACTGGACAGAGCATGGAAACTTTCCACTTTTTTTAGTTTATTTGATGTATTTTACATGTGTGAGTGCATGCGAGAGAGAGAGTGGAGGGGGATGGAGAGGATAAGAAGCCACAAACCATCATTGAGAATAGCAATGATAAGCACCATAAAGGGTGGAAAGTCAAACTTCCATAGGAGAGCCAGTAGCATGAAACCAAGCTATCACCATATAAAACCAAAACAAGGGTAAGCAAACATCCAAAATTTCTTCCCAAGATCCATCTACTTTACACACTCACCCACACACAGAGATCTAACTTACCACAATACGGATTGTAATGGAAACTGCATAGATCTGCCAAGGGAAAAGGAAAATGTAAGTCAACAGTCTATTAAAAAGATATGACATGGTGAGAATCCAGTGCTTACGGTGTAATTTTTCATCCTCTGAAAGATTGCTCGACTTGTCAAGACAGCACTGATGATGACACTAAGGCCAGGTTCAGTAAGGACAATATCAGAAGCACTACGAGCTGCATCAGTTGCATCAGCAACAGCAATCCCAATGTCAGCCTTCTTAAGAGCAGGAGCATCATTAACTCCATCACCAGTCATCCCACAGATATGTTTCCTAGCTTGCAAACGTTTTACTATCTCATATTTGTGCTCTGAAATGATAGGCATGTCAAGCCTGTCAATATTAGCAAGGAAAACTAAAGATCCAATGCCTATATAAACGAAATAGCTAAAACATTTCTGTCAAGCAATGCATCAAACCCAAGTACAGAGTTCCAAAACTGAGTTAGAGAAATAAAAGAAATGCACCAGGGAAAACGCCGGCAAAGCCATCAGCCTTTTCAATCAATTCATCAATCGGTAAAGCAACAATAGACTCATCTTTGTCTTGCCCAAGCAATGCAGATGAAGGGTACATGTTGGTTCCCATTCCTAAACGACGTCCAGTTTCCTTCCCTATCGCCAGTTGGTCCCCTGATAAAAGCCACAAGGGTCAAAACTCAAAACAGGAAGCCAAAGGTAATCCGACATCTTTTCAAATGAAATGGTGCTAGAAAGATTAGACAAGTGCAACACTTGGAAACATGATTAACAGAATTGCAAAGGCAGTGCAGTAAAGCTTGACAGATGAAAAGGGACCCACATAAAAAATTTCTCACACAAGTTTTAAGAAATGTATGCTTTCATGGAAAATAGTAATGAATTTCCCATTCTACAAGAATTCAGGGTTACATTTATGGAAAACCTATACATAAGCATGTCCCAAGTGAAGAATAGCATTTTATTCTACATGACATCTTTAGCAGCTATAGTTATTTCTCCATAAGTAAACATAACATAATTTAAGGGAAGTTTTCAGATGGCTTGCAACTAGGGAACAGAACAAACCAGTGATCATTTTGACATTTACTCCAAGATTCAAAGCCCTCCTAATTGTCTCTGCACTATCATGTCTTGGTGGATCAAAGAGGGGCATGAGGCCAATAAATTGCCAAGGGCCTCCAGCACTCTCTTTCCTTCCTTCTGGAACTTTCTGCAATAATGAAGAAGCAGATCATGAAAGCTAGTGGTGAAAAATAAAATCAACAGTGAAGCTAGAAACAAACATCTATGAGAGAAGAAAGAGAGAAATAGGATTATGATTACCTGGTAACAAACATCTAAGAAAGAAGAAAGAGAGAAATAGAATTGTGATTACCTGGTATGCTACTGCAAGAGAACGTAAACCTCTTTCTGCAAATTTATCAATCACAGCATGTACTCTTCGCTCAATATCTGACTTATTGTGTGCAAGATTCAGAATCTAAACAAATATTTGCAGCCAAGAATTAGGATAGATGGCAAAATATAGAACATCAAATGGCAAGTATAACGAGCATTGTGAGCAGATTACCTGTTCTGGTGCACCTTTGCTGACTCTGTGCATTATACCTCCACTGTCAATATAAGTCAAGGCTGTTCGCTTATCAGTAGGATTAAAAGGAAGGAAATGGACTTCCTGAATTCCAGCACGTGCCTTTTGGAACAAGGAAATAAAATAATTCATCATATATATATAACCATGTTAAATTGATGATTACTAATTAGACAGTGACCAAAAATTAAAAAAGAATATACCATATGGACCAATTACCTCCTTTGGATCAGCCAGCATTCCGACAATAGCAGTATCTATTGCATCTTGGTTCTCTATTCTAGAGGCTTGAGCGGCCATCAACACAACAGTATCTGCATCTACTCCTTTTGCAAAAACCTGAAAATTATACCGAGGGACATATAAGCAAGAATTGTGCTCGATAGTGGACGTTTGAAAAACAGTTTTCACTAAACAACCTCAATAAGATTTTTGTCCACGGTAAGTTTGTTTAATGTCAATGTTCCAGTCTTGTCACTGCAAAGCACATCCATGCCAGCCATCTCTTCTATTGCAGTCATTCTCTTTGTGATGGCTCCCTGGATCATATTCAAAACACAATCATTTTACACCAAAAAATCATTATTCCAGGGTCAATTAGAACATTCCAAAGACCTTGGCCAACCTGCTGAGATAACCTATGTGAACCAATAGCCATTGTGACTGAGAGAACCGTAGGCATGGCAATTGGAATTCCTCCAATGAGAAGCACAAGAAGATTGTCAATTCCAGGACGATACTCCCTATCTTGAATGGGGTACATGACAATAATCTCTATAATCATCCCAATTGCAATTGAACATATGCAGAAGTTCCCTATTGCAGTCAAGACCTGCACCAAAGAGTAAACAAATCAGAATCCGAATCACAAAAGTGAAGCTTAGAACTCAACAAAGAACATGTAACAATTATATCTCCTTGCCTTTTGGAAGTGACCAACTTGGTTAGTTGTATCCACAAGATGAGCAGCCTTCCCAAAGAAGGTGTGGACACCAGTGGCAATAACTACTGCTTCAATCTCTCCTTGCTTGCAAGTAGAACCAGAGTAAACACCATCTCCAGGGCCTTTTGTCACAGGAAGGGACTCGCCAGTAAGTGCAGACTGAGAAACCAAAACGAAGGTGGTCAGTAAAACAGTCATACATAGACCAAGCAACATGAAGTGGTAACTAAGTATTCAAAGACCAACTTGGTCAATTTTAAGAGGATCTCCTTCAAGTAAACGAGCATCAGCTGGGATAATATCTCCAAGTTTGATACTAATAATGTCACCAGGAACTAAAACAGCAGCATCTTGCTCACTCCATCTTCCATCTCGAAGAACCTTGAGAACAATATTATGAGAGATGAAACAAAATTAGGAGTTCAATCTAATTACAAGTGCATCAGTCAGTCATATTTGCAATTTTGGATTTGGGTTTCGTCCAAATCTCAAGTAGTCGGATATAGAAGTAAACTCACAAATTTAAGGAAACAGATGTACAATGAAACAAAAGTTCGTTAGATTCACAAACCTTAGCTTTGGGAGCAAGACGTGCCATGAGAGCAGCAGCAGCATTACCTGCATTATTTTCTTCGATAAAACTGATGGTAGAGTTAATGACAAGCAGTGTAATAATACCCACAAAGTCTTGCCAATCTGGAGGCTTTCCCTAAACACAAAAAAAAAAAATTATATGACCAACTTCTTAACACAAGTAACAAGACAAACAAATCCATAAGTGGAATTTTCATAAAAACCAGAACATCCTCCTACTTACTCCTCCATTTGCAAGAGCAATAGCCATGATAGCAGCAGCCTCCATAACCCATGACAGAGGATTCCACATAAAACCCAAGAATTTCAAGAATTTTCTCTCCTGAAACACACCCAGAAGATAACTTTGAGTTAAAACCTGAATTCAAAAACAGTAAGAAAAATGTTCGGAACGATAAAAGGCACTACCTTTTTCTCTTCAAGCTTGTTGTGACCAAAAATAGCTAGCCTCTCCTCAGCAGCCTGACTTGTGAGACCTTCTCTGCTACATCTCAGATTCTCAAACACTTCCTCAATGGGTATGTTCTCCTGCGATAAAATAAAATAAAAGGTTGAAAATATTTTACTCAAAAACAAACAAAGAACACTAAGACAGATAGCAACCAAACCAAACAATGGCTTCAAAGTATGCTCTGATCTATTACCAAATCCACAGTTTCCTTCAAGACAGCCTCCAAAACTTCAGCTTTTTCCCCCATCTTCTCCTTAACTAAAATTTCTCTCTCTACAGACCAAACCAACTAAAGATCAAACTCCACTACGCGACCACCATGAAAAGGTGCAAGAACTTGAGATAATCAGTCAAGCCAAGCAATACCAAGTTAAAAGGACTGGATTTTGAGCATGAATTATGAGTTTAGGGGCCGAATGAGGACATCCCACCAACACCAAATCTGCAAAGAAAGCCAACAACACGAGGAACCAAACCGCTATAGAGTAGTGGCAAAGAGTGTGGAAGTAACAGTCCACAATCATTTTCTATCTTTCCTTTTGGGTCATTTCCATAAAGGTATACAACTTATGTTTTTGTTTTGAAAAGGTCCCCACACTTGCTTCGATTACTGTACTGGATGCAATTTAAAGTTGTACTTTAGGTCGTGTTGAAGATTTTGAAGTCTTTGAGGGACTGAATTTGATTAAAGTATTTTTTTTCTTTTCTCCGTCTGCAAAAAGAAATGTGGTCTCGATTGCTACAAAGAGACAAGTGTCTCTTAGCAGTAGCCGCTCACCAGACAAACATATTCCAATGCTCGTTTAACTACTAAACTAAATACTATTTAATACTATGTAGTTTACTTTCAAACTTAGATAGTATATTCAAATTCAAAAAGAGCTACTACCAATACATTTGTTTTGATTTTTAAAAAATATTTTTATAAAACTTTTTTTTTATTATTATTTGAATATAATTTTTTTATATCCAAGAAATACATTAAGTTATTATTCTTTAAAAGTCATTAATAATAATAAGATAATTAAAATGATGGTATTAGAAATAATGATGATGATGGTAAAAAAGGTAAGGTTGCTTTCGTGATTAGGTAATAAGTGTGGTGGTTATATTATCGATGTTTATAGAATGGTGATTATTACAGTAATGTAATTATGAAATATGATGATAGTGTTATCATCTTAGTAATAAGATAGTGATTGTTATGATAATGATCATCGTGATAGATATTAGTTAGATAGCAGTTGTAATAATAAGTAGTGATATTAATAATAATGATAAAATACTGGTACAAGATTGTGAATTGTGATAAAATGATCGTGATTAAGATTATTTATAGATAATATTGATGAAATAATGTTGTGAGTTCTTGATATCATTGAAAGATTTAGAGATAGATTGTAAAAAAAAAAAAAAAAAGAGAGTTTTTAATATCATTGATATAAATTTGTTTGTTGGAAAAGTAAAAGAGTCATTATTATCTTTGAATTGATTTAATTTAAGGTTCGGTGAATATGAAATGGTATATTTGTTTTTTATTTTTAAAAATATTTTTGAAAAAAAATATAAAAAATTATTTTTTATTTACTTGAAATTAAAACAAAATTAGTATTTTCAAATTATTTTTTTATATTAATATCAAAAAATAATTTTTTTTAAAATAAAAAAAATATATTATTTTAATATATTTCATAATAAAAAAGAGGCACTCAACAAGCCATAGGAATCCACGACGATTTTGCTTTCCCTTAATTTCAGCCAGCTTTTCGCTATCCTTCTTTTCTTTTCTTTTAAAATTACAAATCAGTCCCTTAACTATATGCTTAAGCCGCACAGTCCCCAACCTTCAAAACCTTCTTAAAAGTGTCTTGGTGGACGCCCTGCATTAATCACTTGTGGCCATGAGATGAGTTTCTTTATGTGCTGAGACAATAATTTTATTTCATAAACAATTGAATGCTGCTTTATTTCTTATTAATAAATAAATAAAATATCAAGCCTTGGGTGAAACAAAAAAATCGAGTAATATTATAGCAATAATTTTTTTTTTTGCACATGCATGTCTTGCAATTACTTTTTTTATATATAAGATTAACCATCTAATAGGTAAAAGAATTTAGAATTAAGAATTTATTTTTCCTATAATTTTAGATTCAAGTCTCGTGAATATTAATATGTGAATGTTAATATGATTGTTACTAAAAACTTATATAATTATTAATTTTAAAATTTATAAAAATTTATTGAGATACATGCAAGCTAACCAAATATCCACGTTAATAATAATAATAATAAGAGAGAGAGAGAGAGATTGATCATTTAAAATTCATACTTTAATATTTACATGTTAATATTAGCAATTATTCCTTCATTTAAAGATTTTCTAAATAAATTTATTTCAAATATTATTGGTTATCCTTCTCAATAGCACGATCATCAGCGTGCGTGCAACGTAAATCATGCACAGGTATCTATTTGTCCTTGGATATTAACTATTAATTATTCTATATTCTTTCAATAAATTTTCATTATCTATGCACTTATATATTCGTCATTTTATATATATATATATATATATATATATATATATATATATTATTTTATTATTTTCTTAGACAAATAATATCCATTAAACCATAAAAGAAATATTAATTTTTCAAATAAAAAAATAAACAAATAGTTATTAAAAATTAAAAACTAGAAAACCGTAGAAAATAAAAATGAATTAAGAAATAATAAGCCTGGAAAAATAAAAAATCAGAACAACAAATATATGTGTATTAAATAATGAAAATTTTAAAAAATATATTTTTATATAAGTTTTGTAGCTTTAAAAATAAATGCTTGTAAAAATTCTAATGATTTTGAATTCTTCAACAAACAATGTATTTTTTCAATCAAAGTTTTATCTTTTTATTTATGTATTTTTTTTATGGGAGAAAGCCATGGGTTTTTTTTAACAACGATATGGGTTTTTGAATAAAAACTAAAAAACTAAAAACAATTAAAAGAAAAATTTATAAGAATTCAAATGATTTAAATTTAGGGGGAAAAAGGTATATCTTTAGCAGAAGTTATATATTTTTTATTCATTTATTTCTTTTTTATTTTGATGAAAAATATTTTTATATTTGAGGCTGATTTTTATTATAAAAATAAGAAACAAAGAATAATGTCTTGATTATTTTTACGTGAATGTATGAAAAATATAAGTGAGTGAGTAATGAATTCAAAGAAACAATATATAATAATATATATATATATATATATTTAATTCTCATTGAATATTAATTTGCAATTTATTTTAAATTTCAGTGCTTCTTCTTTCAATTTTTTTAACCAAACTCTATAAATATACTCTGTAACGCAACATAAAAATAATATTTTTCTTAGCACATTCGTATGAGCATGCATTACAAATTAAATCTCAACATATAAAACTATACTAAAATAACATGAAAGAACAACAAAAAAATAAATAAAGTTTTATAACCAAAATGCAAGATGTAAAAGGTTTTAGGAACCTTGAAGGAAAAAAGAGGGTGCTAACAGGGGAGTAAACAAGTGCATGCCCAATGAATCACCTAACTCTTTAATGTAATTAGATTTTTAAACATATTTTTTCTTTTCCATTTATTTTTTTATTTATTCATGTGCAGGAGAATGTGCTCCAGATGAGAAGCCGAACTGGGTTTATTTCCACTTTTTACATGATGCGCGCCCTCCTCTTTTCCATTTATAAGAAAAGCAGAATTTACACCGAGACATGTAGCCTAGCGATGATAAGAGTTTTTTTATCTTTGTATTTTAAGTTTAAGTCTCAGCATATATGTTTGTTATTTCTGTGGTGTTTTTACCTGTTTATTGAGCTTGTAGGATGTTTAGTGAATCTAGAGATTAGTCATGGTGCGTGTAAGCTGGCCTGAACATTTTAGATTAAAAAAAAAAAAAAAAAAGAGGAAAATCAGAATTTAAGAAAAACAAAGGAAGTCTGCAAGTAGCAAGTAAACCTAAAAACAAATCTGTGAAATCAGTGTCACAGAGAAAGTGACAACCATGGAGATCAGATGGCTAATCCTTGTACCAATCCAACGGCTGAAATGCGCAGCTAAAGCCGACGACGACGGTGCTAACATGCACGAAGCTGATGGCAAGTCCCATCAGGAAAGAAGAAGCTGATCCAGCCGCCGCCGCTGCTTTTTTTCTTTTGATAATGGAAGATGAGGTGTTACGGCCTTGGTACGGACTGTACTTTTTGTTAAAGGGAATACTAGTTCTAGTTTTGGCCTTTGCATGCGTCTTAGAGCTAGCTTTTTGGTAATTCTAGCATGCAGCCAGACAGGCACCTTTGGCCACGTCCACCGGACCACCACCACATGGCTGTGGGGTCGTTTCAGGCCATCTGCTTTACCAGTTCACATGCCCTCGCAACCACGCAGGGGCCCAGCAGCACTAACATCTTTCCTGCTGTTTTGAATTCTATCTTCATTTCAGTGGATTGTCCACGTATACCAAAATGGATCTTCCACCAAGATAGTACTTTTCTTTCCGGATAATTACATCCATGGTCCCGCTACTATGGAAGTTTTGATCAATTGGGTCCTCCTTTTAACTACAATTTGGACTTTCAATCCACGAGATTTGGCCTATACTAAGTTTACATTTAAAATGGATGCATGGAAAATAATTTTTTTTTTATATATAATTTCCATAAATTTGCAACAGTTTTCTCATATTTGTATCCATTATGAGACAAAGAGTGAACAATTCCATTTAAAAAGCCAGCTATATATATATATATCGTACTTTTCTTTTTTTTTTTAACATAATTGGCCAACGTGGATCGTGATGTATGTATGTGAACCCTGCTGGATGGCAAGAAATTAACGGCAAAAATGGCCAGACATGGCCCCATCAATATTAATTAAGCTGCTGCTCATAATTAATGCCAGCAATGGGAGCCCATGTGATGCTGATCTCCTATGTTACCATGCTTCATAATTCATCACTACCTCCTCCTCCTCCTCTTTGAGAAGATGAGTGTGTGTGTGTGTATATATATATATATATATATAATTGCTGTATTAACTGGGTCTAGCTAGGTATCACATGGACAAAAAATTTCTATCTATACTGATGAAAATTGAACTCAGCACATATCTGTTTGTTTTTATATTTTAAAAATATTTAAAAAAAATTAATTTTTTTTTTTTTTTAAAAATTAATATATTTTTTATATTTTTAGATCATTTTGATGTGTTGATATTAAAAATAATTTTTAAAAAATAAAAAAATATTATTTTAATATATTTTTTAAGTAAAAAACACTTTAAAAAATAACTGTAATTATATTTCTCAAACAAAATTCATATAAATAGAGTAAGGCTAAAATAAAATATTTACTTTTTGTTAACGTGGTCATTTAAAGGTATTGGGAAATTGGTTATGAAATGATTAGTCTAAATTAAAAATAAAATCTATTTAAATTTAGAGTTAAGATTTTGTTGAAAAATATTGTTTAATATAAGTTTTATAAACATGATTTTTTTTTATTGAGAAACATAAAGATTTTGTTTATGTTGGAATGAAATAAATATAAAAATAAATAAAATGATAAACTGAGAAATTAAATGCTAACAAAAGCAAAAGATGAATAAATATTCAATTATTTAACCCCAATTTTTTATTGTAATTTATGCGTTTACATTTAATAATTTTTAGTTTGATACAAATTATGATTACTCATTATAGTTTAAAAAAATAAGCGTTAACGAAAAATAATAATTAAATTGAATGAAGAAGATCAAACAACCCAACACGTCAGGTAAACACAACTTCTGAATTTTTTCCAAATACTATTTGGTGGGCAGTGGATTGAAAATGAAGATCTGAAATATGGAACAAATTATTTTACTTAAGCTGAATGGATTCCTTGTACTGTCTTTCTCTCTCTAAAAAATCTTAATTAGCTTCCCTTTTGCTCTCTAACAAAAGAATTTCCATCTCTCCCGGTTGAAACAAATTAGGGATTTTTTCAAATCCATAGATTTTGCAGGAGTAACCATGGCTTCCTATTTAATCGACGCTTCAATTCCTTCTGTCCTGAAAGATTTAGAAGAGGGCATGAAGATGACTCCTTTCTTTTTCTTATTTCTTTTTAAAAAAATCTCTCCCTCTCTGGGATTTGGTTTCTTTCTAAAAAAAATAAAAATTGTGGTGGAAAATGCTTGAAAAATTAGGCATTGAAGCGTTTTCATAGCTACTGGTAACAAAAGGAGGCATTCATCAGCTCTTAGCCAATCTCTGCATTCGAGCTACTCGTGCCATCCTTGGTTCTGGCTCCAGTTGTCGGAAGGAGCAGCTCTTTCATCCGCAGCAGGTCTGATAGAAGAAGAAGCTACTGATTCGTGCTATAAGCATCGATCTTGACTTTGTGTTGACCCCATGAGTAGTAGATGAGGCTCTCTCTATATTGAATCATCCCTTTGGATTTCTCTGTTGCAGTTGATGACATTAGGCCTCATAAGTTGCCAAGGCCTACTTCTTCCCTGCCTGTATCAGCTGAGAAGAATTCGTGTATTGCGAAAAAGGTGTTTGTGAAAATGTTGAAGTGAATAATGGGTTGCAAAGGGAGGAGTCTTTATTTGTTTTCAAGGATTAAAGGTAGGAGTTTTTAATGAAACTAACGTTAATGTTGTTGTTCATGGGACTAGTAGGATTGTTCGTGCAGGAAATTGCACAGCATCGATGGAGATAATGTGGGGTTTCAGGCAGAACCAAAGTTTGATGAGAAAGTTTGAAGAGGTGCTATAAAGGATCACATTTAGCTTTTAGATTCTTCAATTGGGTGAAGATGAAAGATGGGTTTTCTCATCCAACTTAAGCTTGCACAAGATGTTATTGAATTGCTTGGCAAAGTTAGGAGATGATAGTGCAGTTCAATTGGTGGTTGATGACATGATTAGGGTTTCTCAGAGTCTAAATAATGATGTTTGTTGCAAGGATTTTTTAGCTATTAAATTAAAAATAATAATAGCTGCAATTATATATTTTTTGTTGATTTTTTTTTTGGGGGAAGATATATAATCACAATTTAAACCAAAAACCACTTATATGATGTTAAACCAAATATATGATAGGATTTTTTTGTTGATTGTTTTTTTTTTTTTGGAAGAGAATGTTAATATATATACAATCACAATTTAATCCAAAAACCAAATATATGATAGGATGTTAAGATATATATATATATATAATATATATATATAAACAATAAAGGTAGATGCTGCATTGTTTTCTTGTTTAGTTTTCGATCGGTGGTTTAAAAATCAAGTTGAGTTTTTTTTTTTTTATATTAAAATATAATATTTAACATATTTTAGTCTAAAATACCTAGTAAACATCATTAGGATGCCAGTAAACAAAGAAGTCATGTCAAAATACTTAAAAATCCATCAAAAATTAAAGGCAACTACAAAACAAAAAAGATAAAAGCAATAAAAAGCAATAAAGATAAAAAATACGCTACGAGGATTTCATTCAATAATTAGATATGGATTGATTTAGATACATACTAGCTTTTATAAATAATAACTTTTCATACATATTTTAATAGTTAATGCAATTAACTTTCTAGAATAGCTTTTTTAAACAGTAATCTTAATAAAAATATCTACATGAAACAACATGAAAAATTTGTTGTTAAAGAAAGAGTTAATAATCTATTATATAATTTAAAACAAGCTTATAAATAATGGTATAAAATTTTTGATGAGATCATGTTATTAAATGAGTTTATAATCAACGAAATTGATAAATATATCTATATAAAAACACAAATAAATATTATATTATTGTATATCTCTATATGGATAATGTGTTAATCTTGGAAATAGATTACAGGACAAGTTTATCAATAAAATGTTAATTAATCAATTTGATATAAAAAAATCTTAGATGTTTAGATGCCATACTAGTAATAAAAATTTTTAGAATATTTGATGGTTCGGTAATTCCCAATCTCAAATTCTGAGATTTAATATAAATTTTTTAAAAGGGACAATAATACTTCATGATACCATTGAATATGCGCAGTAGAAAAGAAAAACAATATTCACTTTCTATGAAAAAATTTTAAAATGATAAGTGAACTAATAAATAGGTATTAGTTAACATATCATTATTTCGTAAATTAAAAGACAAGCACACAAATAATGTTAAAAAAAATGAAAACTTAGAATTATAACTCCCAAGTTTATTCCTAATCATAACACAATGGAACATCAAGGAAAGAAATGTCAACAATTTTTACATTGGAACCTAAGGGATATAACTCAACTAGTCATGTTCTAGGTTTTGTTTTTTTAAAAATTACTAGATCAAGTTTCATAAATTTTAAGACCATCAAAAACTTACATAATTCTTAGCTTCAGGGTCTATGAGATTAGTTAAGGTACATGCAAGCTAGTCCAGACATCCACTTAATAAAACTAAAAAAAAAAGAAAAATAAAAAAAATTTGCATGGGGCAACATCCCCATTAAAGAAAAGAAAAGAACAAAAAAAAAAAAAAAGTCCCCAAAAGCAAATCCTTCTGTGAATGGACAGTGTTTTGCCTTTATCATATGCCCAAGTGGATTCTGATATGGATCTTACTTTGACGTCGTTTCACTTTCCCCTCACACAACTACTTTTGTTCTTTACTTTACTTTTCTCAAATCTTTTTTTTTTTCCTTTTTTAGGATTTTCTTCTTCCTGACTTTAGTAGTGGTTCTTGATTTTACATCTTTTCATTTAATTCTTTTTTATATATATAAATATAGAAAGAAGAGAATTACAGGTATTTATAAGATTCAAACAAGAGAATTCAAGAGCGCGTATGATTGCAGCTTCATTACCAGTGCAGAGGCAAAAACAAGACAGAATTTACCAGGAGAGACGAATAAGAATCAAGGCAGCAAGAGACATGACACAGATTAAATATTATTGGCATTAAAGATTCCTGTTGCTATAACCCCTTCCTTGCTTTTTCATCGAATAAAACAAGAGCAACTAATTGAAAAAAGATGGAATGGCATTCAAGTAGCTGGCAGAGCACGGCATCTCATCTTCTCTTCTGTTCTAAAAAGTATATCTATAAAGTGGCCGTCACATGTCATTTTCTACGTGTTGTTCAAATAGAATTTGAGGTGTTTTAGAGCTGTAATAATGTTTAAAGTATCTTTTATTTAAAAAAATTAATTATATATAAAAAAATTCAAGTATTTTGGCAGACATACCAAACCAACCCCAGCATGAACGAAAGATTGTTATTAAGGAATTGTTTGAAAAAACGGTTGAAATCATGTTTTTAAAATATTTAATTTTTTTTTTGTTAAAATTTAATATAATTTATATGTTTTGAATCGTTTTAATGTGTTGATGTCAAAAATAACTTTTAAAAAATAATAAAAAAATTATTAATATGTATTTCAGCATGAAAAATTATTTGAAAAAGCAGTCATTATTACTAGACTGCAAAAATATTCTCTATAGCAAGTGTCACACTTCAGCCTCATGACACAACATTTTCACTGATATATTTCCATTTAAACAGAATCCTTGACTTGACTTGTATTTTGCATTTAATCCTTCACATCTGTTTCAATTTACGCATGTAATCAGTCAAAACCCTGCGTTGAGATGGCCACGTTCAAGTTCACGCAGAGCCCCTCTTGTTCTTTAGCGTTTTGTTTTCGGCTTTACGTCCAAACTCCAAAGCCCAGATCCAAAAAGAAAACGGGAAGACGAAGATGTCAACTTTCCAGGTCAGAAAACGTGTCTTGTAGTCGAGAAGAATATTCAGATGCCTCCCCACATGCGTTTCCGCTGGGACCATACCGGAGGAGAACAATTTACTAAAAAAGGTTACAGATCCGTCAGTGAGGGATCCATTACCAGCACGAGAGAAAGACAAGAGAAAAAGGAAGAAACAATAACACCATCGAATTTACCTGTGGTATGGGCGAGAGGGACAATTGGGCCTGAGGCATTGCGGCCTTTCAACAGGGCTGGTTTTCCAGGCCCAAAACAGAAAACTCTACCAAGTAAAGCCCGCCGTTTTGATGGCAAACCCTGCCTTGAAACCAGCCTTCAAGCTGTATCAAGGAGAAAACTGCACAGGCAACATCCACCAACAGCATCCCAATAACAGTAAGGTGTCAAATATTTTCAACATCCACCAACAACGGCGACCTCTTGCCCTACTCCCCAGGGACCAGCCAATTGTTGACGGACGGCGAACTGGACTTTTAGGCCAAGGAAATCAGCATAAGCATACAAAGTTTTGCTGTGTCAAATCGTAAGTGGTTTCTATTATAAACAGTGCTACGACGAGGAGAAAATGAAACAATGAATTATATCCATATATTTAGGAATCAAGATAATAACAAGCATTTCCTTGGCATCTTGAGCAATAAATGAAATCCATATTTCTCAAAGTTAAAAAAGAAAATGATAAAAAGATCAATTTGCTCCCCGATGCTCAAACCCATACACCATGCTTCCAAGTACATAGCATCCAAACATGCAAGCTAAAAATGCTAGGCAAACATCAGAAGCCAGGTAGGATTTTTATTGCCCTCCTATTTCTTTTGGTTAGATGGTGCATAGCCCCACTATCAAATACATCCCTCTTTTACCACATGAGTTCTCCAAAGACTAGACACACTAAACCCTCAACTTCCCATCCAACCAAGTAAATTTCCTAAGATTCACTATCTACGATAGCATGCCAGAGCTGCATGCTATATATTCATCCAACAAACTGCAATAATTACTAGTGTTAATATACTCCAGTTCAACAGCTAAAGCAAGGAGCCATCATGAAACTCCTCCCAAAACCCTTCTTAGCTCGAGTTTTTGTTCTGAAGTAAGCCTTGATGGGTACCTGACATCAATCTTGACTCTCAAGTTTCCCTTCTTCCCAGGTTCTTTAGAGATTGGCATTCCTTCATTTGGGACAACCACTTCAACACCGGGTTTGACAATATCCGTCAGTGGAAGCACGATATTCCTTCCATCAAGGGTAGTCAAGTTGAAGGTTTTGCCTGTGAGAGCCTCCAGCAGTGTAATCTCCTGTTTGATGACCAGATCATTACCATCCCTCACATAAGTAGCATGAGGTTTTTCATCTATCACAAAAACAATATCTGCAGGGATAATGCCAGGCTCTTGGTTGCCCTTCTCAGGAAATGTGATTTTTGTACCCTTCTTCCAACCAGGTTTTATCTCAATGGTCAATATCTCTTCAAGAGTCCGAACCTTACTGCAATAGAAATGTTCATATATCAAGTCAACTGGAGAAAGGGAAGAAAGGCATGCACTCAAAGTCAAGTCAACGTCAATCTTGATTTTTTAAAAATTTCAGTGCAAAGAATTATTCATATCTCAAGTCCAAAAAAAAAAGAAAAACAGTGAACATGCTGGTCCAAAGTCAGCTTCCAAAAAGCAAGTGATAATTGATATGGAAGGCAACCAATTTTTTTTGTTATTTCATATCTAAACAAAGCAAATTTTTTAATAATCTGTGTTCAATGCACAGGTTGATCTGAAAATATCTCCAAATTTGACCAATAACTAATAACATAGACTAGGGAAGGGGAAGCTCTTGACCCGGTAATGTTCATAATCTCAATACGTGGCCAAAACAAGAAGACAAAAAACATGGACTAATGTCAACAAGCCTTACAGTTTCAGGGGAAAAAAGAAAAAAGAGAAATAAAGTCAAAAAGACCAAGAAAAAAACCCCCTTTTTTGTTTTAGTCTGTCATGATGGCTACAGCGAACACACACACATTTACTCTCATTCATTCATTTAGCTATGTATTTATTTTCTAGGCACAAAGTTTCATTACTTACAAAAGTTTTTACACTTCCTAAATTTGCTCCATTTCATCCTCCAAACCTGGAAGCCATGGGACCAAATTTTCATGTTTCTTTTTTCTAAATTCCTTTCATTTGTCATTTTAAACAAAGGAAAATTAGTTTGAACAATAAATGGAGCCATCCAGAAAAATAATTTGAAGTATAAGAAATGACAGAGAATACTTCCCTTCTTGAAAAAATAGTAGCAGTTAGCTGCCCTAACATCCCCAAAACATGTAAATGACTAACATTTTAGGATTCAGCTACTATCTAAAAGTCCCACTATAAAGGGAATAGAAAATGACCAACATCCTAACATATAGACAAATAGTTCCACATAGCAAACTTCTTCCCTTTCTCTTAACCTCACAGGCATATGTAGTCTTCACACTTTAGTAGATCGTGCTGTTTGTACCTATAAGTGGAACACTTCCATCTAGTTTTCAGTTGTAGAGTTTCAAGCCTGTTCTATAACATAAGAAACTGAAGGGCGAAGAATGTACAAGTAGCAAAATCATGTCCACAAAATTTCCCCAAATAAACTTCACCACAAAAATGTATAGCTGCAAAATACTTGAACACAGCCCTAAACAGATGCTTTGCAATAAAAACTTTTCCATAAGATACAAGTAACAATACAGAACTAATGAAGCACGTGGAGGGAGGTGCTTCTTTCCATGACTCGTCAAAGAACAAATATCTTATGAGCTTGAATTGCAAGTTGCTTAACTTCTATAATGCTAGTAGAAAGTGGTGAGCTTTAGCACTGTATAATGGGACTCACACCTATTCCATTAAGGGCACATAACACCCAGAACCTAGAATCTGCATAGCACCCATTTGCTTTCCATTGCAAACATCAGAAAAGGTTCATATCCGAGAGCCATAGCCAGCAGAAACTCGTAGTTCCAAATGAAGATAGCATAATCAATTGAAAATAAAGAGAGTGTCACAGGAAGCAACACAGTGGACTACCTTATTGCATGATTGTCATCCCTCAATGTGCTTCTTAGACTGTACTGAGGACTTTGATATGGTTATTCACAAATATACTGTCACCACAAATTAGCTTTGTACCTCTCTCTCAATACAAGGCCAGAGACAATCTTCTCACTGTCAACAATCGTGAATAAATCCAAGCAAGGAAGATGGATTCCAACCATATCCACTAAATCTTCAAAAAAAATTATCTCTCCATCTACTATGATAGCACCATTCCATGCCGGCATCAAATTAAATGATGATTTCGTACATTAACAACAAAATATTTTAACCACGAGAGAACCTTACTGCAGGAAACCAAGCAATCGATAACATGATTCTTTGAAGGTTTCTTGCAACCAATAAAAAGAAGGAGATTGTTCCTTGCAAAATCCGATGATTCCTCAAAATGCCTTTAAAGAGACAGAAATTTATGAAAACTAGTTCAGGGCTGACCCCTGCTTTAGTTTGAGTATACCGTAAGCCACATCAGGCAAGACCTACAGTCTAAAGAAACATGTTTTAGGATTGAAATGCCAAGAGACCGAATCAACCGACAAGTGTTCTGGTATAATTCAAAATGGAAATGTACATCATTCCAACTATGGTTAACACCATCATCATCATCATAGAGCAAAAGAATATGTCTAAGAGCTCTTGCTTCCCATTTTCATGAAAAAGTACCGAAAATAAATTAAATTAAAGAAAAATCAATAAATAAAACAAAACAAAACATACCCAGTACCCTCAAAAATGTTCCTGCAAATTTTCATCTTCTTCGTAGCACCTTTATACAGCTCCTCCAAACTACAAGGCAGCAAATTCTCAATCGCGTTCGGCTTTTTCATGTCTCCTCCATTACCAAAGTAGCTGCTGCTGCTGCTATTATTAGTATTATTCCTAAAATGCCCTCTACTATAATTCCCTCTCTCATTCCCACCACCAGCACTCTCCGATCCAAACAACTCCTCATAAATATCCTCCGCATCCCTCGGCTTGAACCTGAACGACGGATTGGGGTGCTGCCTCTGAAAATAATGCCTGGACGTCGAAGGAGACGGCGGCGGACACTGCCCTGATTTCAACCCCTCTTCACCATACAAATCGTAGATCTGCCGCTTCTGGGGATCACTGAGGACATCGTAGGCTTCGGAGATTTGTTTAAATTTAGCCTCGGCTTCGGTTCTTTTAGCGGTAGGGTTCTTGTCAGGATGCCAAATCATCGCTAAACGTTTATATGATTTCCTCAGATCATCCTCGCTTGCATTTCTGTTCACTTTCAGTATGTTATAGTAATCTACGCCCATCCCTGTCTCTGCTCTCCTGCCTTCTTCTTCTTCTGTTTCTTTATGTAGGTTTTGGAAGGGGGTCAGCCGCTGATGGAGAAGAGGGCTTCACGACCGTCGGATAATATACGTCAATCTTGATGCGAATCTGACGGTTATGGTTTGACTGAAAGAAAGGAGACCATGTCATGCGGGGTCCTCACCACCCTTTCGTTTTTCTATTTGTGGCAAACCTTGGCCCAGCTGTGGGATGACAGCCCACGGCCCAATCTCACAATCACAACATTATTGAACACCGGTGCTTATTTGAGAATGTGGTTATAGTAGTTTTTTGAAGTATTTTTTATATTGAAATGTATCAAAATAATTATTTTTTTATTTTTTTAAAATTATTTTTTAAAATCAGTGCATTAAAACGATCCAAAATATATATAAAAATTAATTTTTAGCAAAAATAAAAAAAAATATATATTTAAAAAAAAAACGGGTACAACCACATTTCCAAACGCTCACGAGCGCCCCAATTGTTAAAGTTTTATTTTTATCTATCTAATTCCAAAGTTATCGTTCTTTCTATAATTAAAATTATTTAAAAAATAGTAATTATAAAATTAAACCTTACCTTATTTCCTCTGACCAAACAAAGATGGGGTTCATAACCTTCATTTCCATCACTTTAATCCAAACAACAAAATGTTATGATTTATATTTATAATTTAATAAATTTTAGTGATTATAACATTTTACCTTACCTTATTTACAAAGATGGATTTCATAACCTTATCTTCATTTTATTTTAGTCCTTTGCTCTCACCTTCTTTTTTTCTTTTTCTTTGCTTATTTCGGTCTTCATTCTTACCATTTTCTCTTGTTTTTCCTCTTTTTTTTTTATTTTAACTTTTTGTCTTTCCCAAACCAAATAAAAAAAATACTAAAACACAAAAAGGATAAAACTTAAAAAAAAAAACAAATTAAATAAATCATGAAATATGCATTTTTTGAGATTTTGGAATACCTTATCTTTTCATTTTAAGTTTTTCTTATAGAGTTATTGGTATGATAGACAAAGATAAATTTTTTTATGAAGTTGTTTGATATATATTTGAACCGTATAAAAATCAAATTTTTTTTTCTTATCTAAAGCTGTTTTAAAGAAGAAATTTTGTTACACTAAAGGAGGTAGGACAATCTTATCTAATTCTTTGCACAAGGATTGTTATTTATGAAATGACTACACTACTCTTTATAAAAAAAATATACACTAAATTAAATCCGTCCATTTTTTTTAATAATAAGTATTAACTAATTAAAATCACATCTAAACTGATACTCAAACAACAACATAAACCCTAAATCAAGGAATTAGGGTTTTGGACCAAAATGTTGACGGGAAGGCCTAAGGGCAGTGAATTATAAGTAGTAGTAGCGCCAAAGAAGACAATATCGACGCTCCCTCCATTTCCACTCATGACAAGCACATGATTGATAGTGTTGGTGGTGTACACGATACTTGTGCTCAAGGAATAGGAGGGAGATAGTAGTGAAGCTTCGAAGAATACTTAAAAACATGCCAGTTTGAGTTAGTAATACCTTTGACATTTCTACTAGTTCTTGTTCTGGTTTTGGTTTTGCTTTTGGTGATTTTCACCAAGTGATTTGTCTTTTTTCTTTAATTTCTAAAATTATTAATCACAAATTTTAGTGTTGGTTTTTTTATTTTGTGATTTTTATGTGTTTTATGTTTGTGTTAAAATAGATGGAGTGAATAACACTTGTAATGCATGATTAAAATTAGGGTATTAAAGGGTTATTTGTTTGAACTAGAAGAGATTGATGCTGAATTGATTAATGTTTGTCTAGATAAGTATGTTTTGTAGATGTTGAATGTGATTTGGAACCTTGATATTAGCAATATCAAGTTAGTAGTTGGTGGTAATGTTGGTACCGAATGCAACTAGCATGGGTTCATGTTAACCTTTTCCACCATGACCTTAACATTAGTTTTTATTAGAGATGCATGCTTATCACCTATGGATGAAATTGAGATAACATTTTTGTTAGCATACTTGAGGATTTAGTGGCAGAAGGTTAATTATATTTGTTTTTCCTTATGTTTTTAAGCATATTACTTTCAAATTAATACACTTTATTTGATTACAAAAATGTATCAACAAGACTTGCAATTTATAAAAAAGATCGTACAAGTGGAAAAACGATTGAATCACTTGGAGATACATTAGAGAATGTTGAGCATATAATTGAAAATGACATTAATTATGACTACTCCTATGTTATGCCACCATCTACTCTATCAAATGTTGTACCTCCCGCATCCTAAGATATTAAAATTATTGGTTCGATCACTTCTTGATCCTCTAGTCAAAATAAAAAAAAGTTTAAAAAAGTTCTTAACATTAATGAGTTGGTTGAAGCATTCAATATAGATATTGAGTCATCAAATGAGAATATAAGGATGGTTGAAAGCAAAATGGCTAATAGTGCTAATGCTAAAGTTGACATTGTTGCATAACTTAAAAAAATGAACTCGACATGTGAAGAGTAAGTGAAGGTTAGGGTTAAGTTGATGGATAATCTAGAATATGTTTATTTGTTTTGGGGGTTTGACGAAGGAGTTGTTTGTTAGAAGGTTGATTTAATAGTTAATGATTTCTTTGTTTGTTTAAGATTTATTCACTTATCTATGTACTAAGTTGAAGGTTTTTATATTTTGAGTACCATATCTAGTTTGAGGTTTTTAATGTTCTCGGTATCATAAACCATGTGAGTGATGCATTGCTAGTTTTATTTTCCCTAACAATGTTAATTTACAAACCATGTTAAATAATTTGTTTCAAATCTAAACTCTCGACTCCATGAGCTATAATTTCTACTTGCTTATTAAAGATGTATATGGAACAATTTATTAGACATATAAGATTATATTGATCATATGTAATTACAAATATAAAAGAGTAATTACTTGATATTGAAAAGAAAAATCAAAGAATTGAGAATTTGTATGTTAATTTGTTTTAAAAATCCAAACATAGGTTAATTTGAAGTAATTACAAGTGTCAACAAGTTGGTTAATTATCAAAATAATACGTTAATTAATATTAAAAAATTTTTGAATTCTGTTCAAAATAAAATAATATTTAAATAAATATTAGTAATGATTTTCTAAAGAAATTTATATATTCATTATATTAAAAACAAAATAAATTAAAATTTTTGGTTAAAATTATTATATTATAATCTACCCTTCAAATATTAGACAAGACATTAATATTAATGTCATTACAATATGTTATATGTCTACCAAATATAAAATAGAACAAATTATCCAATTAATTTCAATACAAATCAAACATAAGATAATTATTTAGTCCATTCCAATTAATATTATTCAAGTAACCAAACAAACTTTATTTTATAAAATTTAAAAGGGTAAAAGTTTGGATACGACACTTACCATAAAAGGCCCATCCCATAGAATTCGTTAATAGCAACTAAGCTTAAAAGAGCTATAGTTGAATGAGTTTCTAACATTTAGAGAAATTTAAACATGACAATTCTTGGGAAATAAGCCTGAAGTCTTGTAATTAATTTTTTATTTATTTTATCTTTTAATATTTTATTTACTGGGATTAGGCTTCATGGTTTTTCTATGTATGGTTATTCTAATGTAATGACTTAAGTCATGGGTTTGAGAAATTAATGCAGGTCAAGATCTTTTTTTGGCTTATTTTCTTTTTTTATTTCATTATACGACATTAGGTTTTTTTATTTTTTTAAGATTGACTTTGTGATTTTCTCCAATTTATTTTCTATCAAGTTATTTTAATTTCATGATTTGAGCCATAGATTTTATGGGTTAACCTAGGTTGGCTCGCCATTTTTGTTCCTTTTTTTATCCAATTTCAAACTTCCAAAGTTTTTTTTCCTAGTTATTGTGATTTTTTTTTAAATGTACATTTACTATCATTAATTATTTTTTATCTTCTAATTAAAATAAAACTAACTTATTAAACCAGATCAGGGCTATAACCCAAGTCATTTGTTTTTCTTATTTCTTTAAAATACATTTGTAGCACCTAGACTATCGTTGCCCTTTTCTTATATTTTTATTCTAATTCTAGTTTTCATTTTAATTGATACCTTATTTTAATGTCTTTTTTTTTTAATTTTTATGTTTCAATTAATATCACTCTTTTAATATTTTTATTTTGCTTTGTTTGAATAGAGTTTTTTTTTGGTAAAAAATAATAATAATATTTTGTATGTATTTAATTTTAAAAGATACTATTCTAGTTCATCTATGATTGTTTTATGTTTTACATAGATGAACTTTATTTTTTAAAATAAAAAATATTTATTTTAAAATAATATTTCTAATATATACAGTCTTGCATATTATTTTTATTATTTTTTATTCAATCAATTTCATGTGTATATATGTTTTTATTATCATTTGATTGAATAAAAAAAATGGTTTTAATAAATAAACTCATCAAACACAACTGGAAAAATAATTTATATTACAAAATCAAATACCTTAATTTACATTTGTCTCTTGATTTTTTTAATTTTATTTTCAATTATAAATAATTCTTGATTTATTTAAATGGATAAATACTTAAGTTTTTTAATTTATATATATATAAACAACAAAAAAACCTATATATATAATTTTTATTAAAAATAATATTTAAGCTGTTGTGGATTACAAGACAAATTGCTAATCTATAACTATTCTGAATTCAATGTCCAAGTATGGGGCGGTTTTCTCGCAGCTCATGCTTCACTGTTCCTCTTCAAAAATTACTCCCTCTTCTATTTATGTCGACACAAAAGAGTAGTGTATTAATTTCATCGTTATCCCGAGCATCAAATTATAACATTATCCCGTTATACACTCTAGGTGAAATTAGTTTTTTTAATATAAAACATGTATCTGATATTTTTTCTAGTGGAAAAAAAAATCATGTGATGATTGATATGATATAATCCAGCTAACTTTGCGAGTCCAAAAACAACTCATACAACTTGTAAAAACATAATTTAACTAAAAAAATCAAGATAAAGCATCTTTTTCTAATATTAAAATAACATCATATTGGATTGACTTGAATCAACTTAAGTTAACATGTCGAATCTGCAATTCAGGTTATGAAATTATGATAACTCAATAGAAAACAAATCAAAATAAATTATGTGTAGAATCGGAAAGGAAAACTTACTTGTGAGAATTCGCTTTTTTATTCCTGAATCAATTACTTCAGTGCCACTTCAATTACTAGAACCAAAGTGATATTTCACAATACTAACGTCTTTGTAAATCTTGTCAAGTTAATACAGAGAGTAAATATGAGAGAAAAGAAAGAGAGAACTATGTTCTTTCAATAATGAATAGTTATTATTCCATATGGGTTATGTCCTTTTATTTATAATTAGAGAAGATGGTTACTTCCTTTAGTAACTTCTATAATAACTTGGACCAGGCCCATCCATCATGGGTGGATCAGGCCTAACCCAATAACCAACATCTCCCACTCGCCCATAAAGGATTGAATCTCTCTAATACATTATACTGCAAACTTGCACAAGAATTTCATACTTGACGAACGGACCGTGCAACCTCAAGCACACAGTGAAAGGAGCTCCAATATATAAACCTAATACAGGCCATATAGGAGACATCAACCTCATAATTAATTATTTCTTAAATTTTACTAATATACCCCAAGCATTTTTAGTTACACATGACTGAATATAATCCAATCCCTCAAGAATTTCATAGTCAATCCATCCTTGCAATTACAAGTATTCTAAATCATATCAAATCTTATTCAAATGATATGATCCCGGCCGGTGAATACAAGTAACAGGTGTAGAACTAAAATTACTTTTTCTTTCGCTCTCATATCAATCAAATCTGAATTAACTCGCTTTCCTAAGAATATTCCTTTAAATCGAATCATTCCATAACCATAGGATATACTCCTAAAGTAGCGATCATTAATACATCACCTCATGATATAGTCAAAAGTCACAAAGGGTAAGATTTTGAGATCTTAGATATGATCTTAAGGACTCACATAATAAAGAAGCAGGGATCCATTCTTTATTCCTGTAATGGTCGCTAGCACATATAGTATGAAATACATGCTATAATGCAACTTACTCTTTTCTTTTCTTAAGACAAAGAGTGTATGTCGTTGCTCTCCTTGTTAGAGGAAATACGTTATACGAGTCTTAGTCTTGTTGTTAAAAACATAGACTTCAAATCAGAAATTCTCATTTGCACATTTTTCATTAGTGACAGATGAATAATTTCATACTCGGCTTCAATCATAATTGACACATGAATGGCGGGAATTCATTCATGCCGATTCTTTTATTTATGAACCTCATCTTGGTCCCAGCCAAGGAGACTTTTTAATAATCACTTTTAGTTAAAATTGCTCCCACTGCGCCCAAGTCGCTTATTGAGCATTAATACTCAAATAGTCTCATATCTACTCACCTTACAAGTGCTAGAGGTGATTGCTCATGTGAGTGAGCCAATCAAAGTCTATCGACATACTTTAATAAATTGTACTATATGATACTCAATATATCCATGAAACAAATAATGAATAAAATGATATTCTAATGGCAATTATTCATTACTTAATCACTGTAAGCTTTCGTATGATCCTTAAAACTAATTACATTCTACATAAGCCAAGGGATCTCACATGTCTAATAAATGCATCCCTCGCTATTGGTTTTGTTAGTGGATCTGTAACCATAGAATTTGTAGAAATGTGTTTTAGGATCACATCTTGTTCAATAATTGCTTCTCTAATGTAGTGATATCTCATCTTGATATGTTTGGTCTTTTCATGGTATTTTGGATCTTTGGCCACAGCTATTGCAGCAGTGTTATCACAGTAAATTGTCATTTGGTCTGATGCTGATTTGATAATTTTCAAATGATATAGGAAATTTTTTAACCAAACAGCATCTTGTGTTGCTGCGGAACAAGCTACATACTTAGCCTCCATGCTAGATAAGGCTATGCAGGATTGTTTCTTGCTTCTCCATAGTATTGCACTATCATTAAGCAAGAAAGCACATCCTGAAGTTGATTTGGATTGGTCGACATCTCCTCCCCAATCAGCATTAGAGAAACCAATCAATCGTAAATCTTTCTTTCCTTGGTAACATTTCATGTAATTTGAAGTTCCTTTCAGGTATCGTAGAATCCTTTTGACTGCCATCCAATGTTTCTGACCAGGGTTTGATTAATATCGGCTAACCAATCCAACGGCATAACATATATCGGGACGTGTGCACATCATTGCATACATCAAACTACCGACAGCACTGGCATAAGGTACTCTAGACATTTTCTCCTTTTCTTCTAGAGTCTTGGGACACATATCACAACTTAGGCTCAAACTTTTATCAACAGGGGTGTCTATTGGTTTGCTATCTTGCATGTGATAGTGCTCTAACATCTTTTTGATGTAAGTATCTTGAGTTAAACCCAAAAACCTTTTAGCGCGATCTCTTATGATTTTCACACCAAGAACATAGTTGGTCTCACCCATGTCTTTCATTTCAAAGTTTGATGATAACCACTTTTTAGTAGTATTAATCATCTCTTTGGTATTTCCAGCTATTAAAATGTCGTCAACATATAAGGATAGTATTATAAAACTATTATTAGAACGTTTTAAATACACACAATGATCTTCTTCCATCATTGTAAAACCATCCTTAAGGATAGCTTGATGAAACTTGATGTTCCATTGTCTAGAAGCTTGCTTAAGACCATATATGGATCTTTTAAGCTTGCAAACTTTGCGCTCTTGTCCTTTAGTCTCGAATCCTAAAGGCTGATCCATATAGATCTCCTTATTTAGTTCTCCATTGAGAAACGCAGTTCTAACATCCATTTCGTATAACTCTAAATCCATATGTGCGACTATAGCTAAAATAAGGCGAACTGAAGTAATCCTCACAACCGGTGAGAATGTATCTTCATAATCAATTCCCTCTTCTTGAGTGTAGCCTTTTGCTACTAGCCGAGCTTTATAACATTCTATTGACCCATCCGCCTTATGTTTAATTTTAAAAACCCATTTATTTCCAATGGATCTTCGTCCTGACAGTAAATCAACCAAGTCCCAGACTTGATTAATTTTCATTGACTCCATTTCTTCTTCCATAGTTTTAATCCATTCACTTGCTTTAGGACCAGATAGAGCATGACTGAATGTTTTAGGTTCTTCATCATCTTGTGGAGCAATCATGAACGCTTCCCCCTCAATCTCAAATCAACGACGAGGAATTGGTTACGAATGCTTCTTTGAGGTTGAGATTGCTCATGATCTTCCTCCATGAGAGTAGGAATAGATAAAATATCACTCCCACTATTTCTAAGAGGATTAAAAGTTTCATCTAAGTCCTCTACTGAATGGCTTGTTTCGCCATAATCTAGATTTTCCATTTCATATAATTGAAAATCTTTTTCAACCTCACCTGTCTTTGGAAAAAACCTTTTCTAAGAATACAACATCACGCGATTCAATTTCTGTCACTCTTCCATTAGCTTTTTCACCAATAAATACAAATCCTTTGGAATGTTCAGAATATCATATAAAGATACACTTCTTCCCCCTAGGACCAAGTTTCCCATATTCATGAGAAGTATTGTGAATATAAGCTGCACACCCCCATGGATGGAAATAACCTAGATTAGGTTTGATGTCATTCCATAGTTCATATGGGGTGGATGAGACAGATTTGGAGGGCACACGATTGAGTATGTAAGCAGCAGTTAACAATGCATCTCCCCAAAAGGAAATTGGCAAGTTAGCTTGCGCCATCATCGACCTAACCATGTCAAATAAGGTTTTATTCCTCCTTTTTGCTACACCATTTTATTGTGGAGTATAAGGAATAGTTAGCTGTCTAGCTATACCTTTTTCATCACAAAAATTTTTAAATTGATCAGATAGATATTCACGTCCTCAATCAGTTCTTAAAGCTTTGATCTTGATACTTAGTTTATTCTCCACCAAATTGGTGTATCGAATGAAGCAATCCAATGCTTCAGACTTATGTGAGATCAAATAAACATGACCAAACCGTGTAAAATCATCTATAAATATGATGAAATAATTTCCTCCATGTCTTACTCTCACATTCATTGGGCCACAAATATCTGAATGAATAAGCTGTAATGGACTACTAGCTCTTTTAGCTTTGCCAAATGGTAATCGAGTTGCTTTTCCAGCAAGGCAATGCTCACAAACGGGCAATTCCTCTTTGGTAAGTGATCTTAAAAGACTAGCTCTTGTTAATCTATGTAATCAATCTTGCCCAATGTGTCTTAATCTAGCATGCCAAGTTATGATATTACTATCATTAATAGTGCTGGAATTTTGAACAACATAAATTGAAGTATTATAATTAATAGATACATTAACGGTGTCTAACACCATAAAACCATTTAATACAAAACCAGAATCATAAAAAACATTATCCAGATGTATTTTACACAACAACCAATAAAGGCAAGATTAAATCCCAATTGGAGTAAAGCAAGAACAGACACAAGATTTCGTCAAACTTCTAGAGCGTAGAGTACATCATGAAGATAAAGTGTGCGACCACCCCGCAAATCTAGTTTGCAGGTACCGATCCCAAGCACTGCAGCGAAAGCATTATTCCCCATGTATATGTATCTACTTCCTTTTGGAATTCGATGAAATTCCACAAAGGCAGTTCGATCCCTTGCTATGTGGTTGGTTGCTCCTGAGTCTATAGTCCAAAACGAAACTGATTCAACAAGCATTAAACAACTGCTAATATATAAGTTAGAGGGATGATTGTGGTTAAACATTACCTTTGGCTCAGTGCAATCACGAGCAAAGTGACCAGGTTTACCACAATTGAAACAATTCATATTCTTGCCATTCTTACCACCGCGTTTCCCACGCTTGTGTTTATGTCCACTGGTACTTGCTTCTATTCCTCTCTTGCCATATTTAGGACCTTTAGCCTTACCCCTTTTATATTTAGAGCCATATGATTCACACATATTTGTCTCAGATATAAAAGCCTCATTAATAGGCTTTCCAGCGTTGAGTCGATCTTCTTCAAGCTCGACATGACGAGCAACATCGTCAAATGTCTTAATGTTGTCATTGTGGGTAAGGTTAACACGCATGTGTTCCCAATTACTTAGCAAAGAGCGGATAACTGCTTGGACTTGTTGTTCATCAGTCATCTCATGCCCAGCACCCCTTAATTCACTGATCATGTTAGACATGATTGTAAGATGTTGCCTCATCGTTTGATTTTAACGCTTCTTATAACCATCGAATTTGAGGGTTAACTAGCGAAGTCTAGTAGTGGAGGTTCCTCCATACTGAATCTTTACTGCGTCCCAAACAGATTGAGCTGAACGATGCCTTTCAAAACGCAGCATAATATCATTTCTCATGCTGCTCAACATCAAAATGCGAGCTACACGATCTTTGCATTTATAAGTTTGATATGCGTCCATATCAAGCTTGTGCTGAGCAGTGTTTCCTTACTCAGGTTCAGCCATTGGTTGTGTGATTGTTTCTAGCATTTATTGCTCTTCCAGGAGATACTCAATCTTACGATGCCAAACATCGTAATTCTTTTCACTTAGTTTGTCTCCATGGTTCAAATCAGTAATAATACTCTTAGATGCAGCCATATTAAACGCTATTGACAGCAATTACAAATATTAGTATCTAGTACAATTTAATTGATATATTTTGCCACTCCATTCTAAATTAAACAAATAATAATCTAACACATACAATAAAAACGAAAAGAATGTTAAACACTTAATCAATTTCTATTATTATTGGAAATTTAAAAGAGTGCAAAATTATAGTTATTAGTTTCAACTAACAACTCCCACTAATCAGGTTGCAAATATTATCATATATATACATATAATGTAATTAAACTTAAATTACATAAAATATTCAATTCACAATTAAACAACCAATCATCTTAAAAAAATACAATATTAAGAATAATACATTTCATAATTATTTTATATTTTATGCACATAAGTTGGGTCTCCAATTACGTCATCCACTTCATCAAAGTCATCTCCTCCAAGTTCATTTTGCTAAAACCATGTAATGAATTTAACAGTAGCATCCAAACGACCTGTGCTTCTTCCAGTGCATCGTATACCCTTGTCGGCATACTGACGTTCCCTCTCAAGCAGCATTTCATCTGCGAGATTGTTGAAATCTAAGGATTCCAACCTATATTCCAACGATAGTCGCACCGGCATCCATTCCTCAGGTAGAGAATTGAGAACGATTAACATTTGATGTTCCATGTAGAATTCATAAACACCACTCATTGCCAGTCTAATCATCCAATTATACATGTAATCAATGTGCTCTCGAATTTTATGAATAGGATTAAAGGCATAGCCCAATAAATGATCAATTTGTTGTCGCCTATGCACTACAACAAAATATTCCAAAAGCATATAAATATTATACTTAATATTTAATTAAAGCATGTATCATCATAAATGAAAATAAGAAATACAGAAATTAAGCTATTTATTTTTAACAATAAATAAATTACTCCACAATTTGACCATTTATATTAACAAAAAATATTAATTGTACTTAATATTATTCTTAATATTAATATATATTAACTGCCACACATCTTTTAAAAAAATGTGTATATATATTAACATTTAATATATATTAACTACCGAATGACAGTTAATATATGTACAACATCTTTTTAAAATTAAGATGTGTACATTCAGTTTTTTTTTTTTTTAATAACTGCCAAAATGGGTAGTTATATTTCTCAAACTGCCAAATGACAGTTTTTCAATAAACTACGGGAATGATGGGCAAATTCCCATTTCCTTTCACGTTATCAATTAACGTAGCCAATGTTTTTTTTTTTTTTAACTATCAAATGGCATGGCATTTAATCAACTGCCAATTGACTACTGCAATTGTAGTCAATTGGAAAAAAGGAAATGGAAATGTTCCAATTTTTCATTTTCGACATCAATTTACACATGAATTGATAAATAAAATTATACAACTACCATGCAAAAAATCTTTTCTAATTAATCATAGAAAAAACAAACTCATAACTAAATTACTTCATAAAATTTTGTAAATTCAAAATTCTCAATGAAAGTAATCTTTTAACACAAAATTTACATCTATCGTTCATGTGATAATTGATATACTGCATAAAAGCAATATTAAAAACCAAGGCTCTGATACCAATGTAGAATCGGAAAGGAAAACTTACTTGTGAGAATTCGCTTTCTTATTTCTGAATCAATTACTTCAATGCCACTTCAATTACTAGAACCAAAGTGATATTCCACAGTACGAACGTCTTTGTAAATCTTGTCAAGTTAATACAGAGAGTAAATATGGGAGAAAAGAAAGAGAGAACTATGTTCTTTCAATAATGAATAGTTATTATTTCATATGGATTATGTCCCTTTATTTACAATTAGAGAAGGTGGTTACTTCCTTTAGTAACTTCTCTAATAACTTGGACCAGGCCCATCCATCATGGGCGGACCAGGCCTAACCCAATAACCAACATTATGAAACCTAATTCTTAATTAATTCAATGTTGAAAGATGAAATTGAAAAAAAAATCAATTAAAAAAGATCTAAAAAAATGACTCGTGTTAACATATCAAACCCATAATCTGGGTTATGAGACCAAGATAACCTCATAAAAAGTGAATCAAAATAAATTATGAATTCCAAACCTCAATCAGCATAATATTGAAAGATGAAATTAAAAAAAAATCAACTTAAAATAAGAACATAAAAACAACCTGAATTAATATGTCAAATATATGACCAAAGTCATTAGATTGAGATATCCTCAGAGAAAAAAATATATCCTAATTTAAACTAAGTTAACTTGTTAAATCCTTGACTTTGATCATGAAACTTAGATAACCTCATAGAGAGCAAATCAAAATAAATTATGAAACTCAATTCCTAATTGTCATTGTTGGATCCAATATTGAATGATGAAATTAAAAAAATAACAAAAAAAATGAGCCAAGTCAACCCAGGTTAATTTGTTAAGCACAATCATCGAATCATAAGACCGAAATAACCTAATAAAAAGCAAATCAAAACAGATCATAAAGCCTAATTCCCAATCAAACACAATAATAAATGATGAATTTGGGAAAAAAATCAATTAAAAAAAACTAAGTCAATTCGGTTAATCCGTCAAATTCGCGACTCGAGTCATGAGACAGGGACAACCCAATAAAAATAAAATTCATTATTAAAGGACCAGGGACTTAGGTCATGAGATCGAGATAACCTTTTTAGAAAGAAAATAAAAAAAAATGATTGATTTAAACTAAGTTAAAACGGTTTAAAAACTTGCGACTTTTATCATGAAACCAAGATATCCCGATAGAAAACAAATTATGAAGCTCAATTACTAACCAATCCAATATTGAATAATTAAAATTGAAAAAAAAATCAATTAAAAAAGAACATAGAAAACGACTCAAGTCAACTCAGGTTAACATGTTAAGCACTATTCTCGGGTCGTATGACCGAAATAACATAATAAAAAGCAAACAGAACAAATCATAAAGTTTAATTCTCAACCAACCCAATATTAAAGAATAAAAATATATAAAAAAAAATTAGTTAATAAAAAAAAAGCTTAGTTAACTAGGTTAACCCGCTAAATCCACAATCCGAAATAATGTAAATATGATAGCTAAATTTAAAAAAATTTAATATTATAAGATAAAATTAAAATAATTAAAAAATCAAAGGAAAAAAATTATATTAAAATATAATAAATAGTGATAAAATAAAATCCCGCATTTTAGTTTATAACTAGCTTTGATACCCGCGCGATGCCCGCGGGTCATTTTTGTTTGTATAAAAAATTATTAAAAAAAATAAAAATTTAAAATCTTGGGTTTTTCTGCAAAGTTATATCCAAAAATCTTGGGTTTGGCTGCAACGCCTGACCTAAGAGTAATATTTATAATATTAATAATAAAATTAAAACTTGCATGACCCAAGTTTAAGTGAGCCTGACTATAAACACCGAACCCAAGAATATTGGATGTGGGTCTGGCTATAAGGTTGTGTCATAAAAGTGTGATAATTAAATAGATTAATTAAAAAAAAAAAGAAAAAAAATCAACAAAAAGGAAAAAACTAATGAAGAAAAAGAAAAAGAAATTGAATTAATTGGGTTAACCCTTTAAACCAGGTTATCCTGTAAAACCTGAGATTTGCGTCATGAAAGTTTGATAACTAAATAGAAAAAAAATGACAGGTTTACCCAAAATTAACCGGGTTAACCCATCAAACCAAGTTAACCCATCAAGCCCAGGATACGTGTCATGAAAGTCTGATAATTAAATAGAAACAAAAATAACTTTAACAAACTAAACTAAATGAAAAAAAAAAATAACTCGTCAAATCAGGTTAACCCATCAAACCCAAGATTCGTATCATGAAAATATGATAACTAAATAAAAAAAATTAACATTAACAAACTAAAATCAAACAAAAAAAAATTCATTAAAAAAAAATTAAAAAGAAAAAACAAAAGAAAAAAACAGTCATATAATATATTACAATATAATAATAATTATAATGAAAAAACGTAGGGAAAAGCTAAAGCTAAAGCTAAATTCTCAACCAACTCAATATTAAAAAAAATAAAATTTAACAAAGATACTTTAAAAAAATAAACATGTGGGGAAACACTGCAGCCAAACAAAAATCATGTAAGGAAAACATTGTAGTAATCCATAATGTTTTTTTTTTAAAAAAAAAAAAGCTACAAAGTTAAGTTCTCAAACCAGCTTAATATATAAAAACAACCGAGATATGTGTAATGAAAGTATGATAACTAAATTAAATTTTTTTTTCACAATAAACAAACTAAATTAAACAAAAAAAAATTCATTAAAAGAAACAAAAACACAAAGAAAAAAGAAAAAAAAACAATGGGCAAAATGAATAAAAAAAAAAAGTTAAGTGTTTCATTGTGTGCACAGTGATACATTATATGTAAAAAACAGAAGAAACAAAAAACGAGGAAAAAAAAACAAAGCTACTATAGTGAAAAACCCACGTATTAAAAAAAAAACATGTAAAAAAAGAAAAAAAAGCTGCTACGGTGAAAAAACATTAAAAAAAAAAACAAAAGCAAAAGCAAAAAAAAAAAGAAAAAGAAAAATAACTGCTACAGAAAAAAAAACCAAAAATAAATAAAAATACCTCCGAAAGAAAAACAAAAAAAAAACTGAAAAAAAAAAAAAAACTTAAATAAGTAAAAGGCGTGGGGAAGCCTTTTAGTATATTACTTAATTAATAATAGTTCCATTTCTAGAATCGTTGAAATCTTCAAAACGGGATGCGTCATCAATTCGTGGACAATCAGGACACCAGACCCCAGTTCGTGCCTGTCGGGTTTAAGACTTTTGGTTAATTCTGGGAAAAAAACATTAATTTTTTCAATATAATACATTTGGATCGGTTGGTTGGACACTGCAACAAGTAAGTAGCTGCAAGACTTTCTAACAAGCAAACCTCTACGTAAAGACAAAGTGAGTTATTTTCACATTCCCAATCAGGCTAGGTGTCTTCCTCGCTGATACAAGAGTCAAACTTCAGATGCTAGCGTCATATACAATGGCAACTCCTCTTGGCGATCTCAAAACTAAAAAACACTCGAGACATTAGCCCTAAACGGCGAAATTACCATTGCAAACTCGAATGGATTTTCTGCAGAGTCAAGAAAACACAGGAGAGGGGGGGGGGTCATTGAACACCAGGAACCCAGGAAATATACAAGTAAAATGTGACATTAATTTGGAAACAGGGATCGCCCTGCCACCATTATACTGTGCTGCGTCTGACTACTGTAGGCCAACGAACTGTACCTCGGATGCATGCTTCATGCAGCCTAATGCCAATCCAATCTGTACCACTGATCCCACCAATATTCAGTCGTCTCTTGCACGGGAACAGATTGCTTTCATTTTGTGAAACACAAGATCAGGACTCTTCAAATATTGAATATATCAATGGCAGGCGGAAACGTTATGTGAGTACAAGCAATACAAGATCAGGAACCCTCTAATTTAGACTGCAACTGATTGACCGGTAAGCGCATCGTGGAGATGCAATGAACCATCTTTCATCAGGTTAAGGCTCAAACTCTTGAACCTCTCCCTTGAATACTGTCGTGATGCCTTTCTCCAATCAGTTCCAGCTTTCATCATTGCAACAAACTCCTCATAGCTGATACAACCATCCTGAAAATAAATATGCAAATTACTATGAGACAGGTGGAGATAGATAACCTCTCGTACCATTTCAAGCTCCTCCAATTTGCATTAGCAGGATGGTTCAAAATTGCATAATTTGAAGCTGACAATTCTGAAAAATTGAATTATTAGAAAGACAGGGATACCAAGTCATACCTTGTCAGTGTCGACTTCACGCATGATGTCATTCAGCACATCATCATCAGTTTCCCCATATTCATCTGCTAATGCCTCTCGTAACTCATCTAATTCAATATATCCATTACCATCCTTGTCAAAAAACATGAATGCCCTGCGGAAATGCTCATCATTTTCCATCTTCTGCAAGTGAATTGTGACTGCCACAAAACTCTCCATAGTCCAGTACACCGTTCCCGATCAACATCTGCCTGAAGAAAAAAAAGAACAATGTTACAGTCTACAAAAAAGGCTTAAGATTAAAAACTGAAATTATCAAGACTAACCCGAAAATCAATTAGCCATTTCTTTGAGTGAGAGGATGTTGCAAGTAAGATACATATATGAGAGGATGTTGCAAGTAAAATACATATATGAAAATCAAAACAGTGAAAGAGTAGTGAGAAAACTGTGATATCCACTTCACGCATGATGTCAATCTCACAAATTCCAACAAATATATACAGTGTCATGAAGGATTGAAGCAAACAGTGCTAACAAGCATTGTTATGTTTAAGCTAGCTATTGTACACAATGACAAAGCCACAAGAGAAGGATAATTCTGAAGATTTCATGTAAAAACATTTTCCATAACAATTTAGCATCGCATGAAAAGATATCAAGTATTTAGTTATCCATATTTACAGAGTGCAGTGAGCAGCAAAGGAAGCATGCGCTATTCAATCCAAAAGCAGCAAAAGTGTTATCGGGACATGTTAATTCATACATAACGCCAAATCAAAAAGTAAGCATAAATAGATTTGAACACAGAGAATGATAGACACAAGGATTTACCACTTCCATCAGCATCTTTATCTCTGGTTCAGCCAGTTGTGAACCAACCTTCCGAAGACCAGTCCTCAGTTCCTCATATGTTACTTTACCATCATTGTCAGTATCCATCAAAGCAAACATATCTCTGATTACTTCAACCTCTTCAACAGATAAGTGTTCCGCAATTACTACAGCATTTAATTGGAAAAAGGCATGTTCTCAACGGATTAATTTTGTTTCAAACTATGACAACGATCAGAATTTGAGCTGATAATTACACATAGAGATGCTTACCCGCAATGCTCTCTTCTTAAATCTATTCATCATAGAGAACTGCTTGAGCCTTGTCCTCACAATATCTCCTAATGGGACATTTGGAGCTTTCTTCGCATTTTGTAACCAGGGATGTTCTGTCACCAAATGAAAAGAAACGTAATAGTTAGATAGTGCAATTCTTTCACAAACACAAGCCAAAGAGCAGGATAGATTGATACACTGTTTTATTGCTAAGAATAATGTACACATCTAACAGCTTATGAAAATATAAGATTTTAAAGTTATCACCCAGTAACAAATGATTTATCACTAGTGAAGATGAGAAACCTATATCATTTCTCAGTCACAGTTAATCCTACAATGCCCCCAAACAATTTCCAATGTTTAGGGCTCAAGGCACCACCACTTCCCAAGCATAATGCTACCAAGAGAAAAAAATTCAGTTCAACAAGCTGTAAAGGACTTACCAAGAACCTGTTGAGCATTCAAGCGCTTACTGGGATCTGGCTCCAACATCTGTCGAACAAGACTTTTTAGCATTCTCTGAAATCTGAGGCCATGGTTCCCTCTTAAAATCAATCACCCCTCTCAAAATGGCAAGAGCAACACCCTGCTCAGTCTCTGCCACAAGAAATCAAAAAGGAAGAATAAATAAAAATCTGATGCCATCAAATCCCATAATATTCTAATCACCATGCTCCTTAACAATAACAAGGTCAACTGATAGACATGCCTGCCCAAAATGGAGGAACCCCACATAACAAAATATAAAGAATAACTCCGGCACTCCACACGTCAACCTCTGGTCCATAATTCCTCCTCAACACCTCTGGCGCCATATAATATGGACTGCCCACTATCTCTGAAAACCTCTCCCCTGTCAATACACAATTATCCACAAAGACAAATTTTTCCAGTTAATGAAACCCACCAAGACTCCAAATCTCAAAATCAAAAAGAGAAAAATCAACCCAGAAACAGAAACATCCACAACATACCTGGCTTAAAAAGCACAGACAAGCCGAAATCAATAGCCTTAAGAACAGAATTCTCCTTCTTATTAGCAAATAAAAAATTCTCAGGCTTCAAATCTCTATGTATTACCCCATTAGCATGACACATCCTAACAACTTCAGCAATGGTTCTGACCACATGGGCCGCAGCTCTCTCACTATAATGCCCTCTAGCCACTATCCTATCGAAAAGCTCACCTCCTTCACACAATTCCATAACTAAATGCACATTTTCATAATCCTCATACGTAGCTCTCAATTTAACAATGTTTGGATGCTCAGGCAAAGTAGACATGATTGCCACTTCTCTCCTAACATCCTCTATGTCCACAGCAGTCCTCAATTTCCTCTTCGAAATTGACTTGCATGCTAATGATTCTTTAGTCTCTCTGTCCGTACACAGGAACGTGATGCCGAATTCTCCACGACCCAGTTCACGGCCGAGTATGTACTTGTCGGAGATACGAAGGCGGTGGCTAAGTGAGACTGATGAGTCCTTTAGGACTCGGATCGGAGCCGGTGATGATCGGTTGTTGGTGGTGGTTTGGTGGTGGGGGTAGTCTTCTGAGTAAGGATTTGACTTTTTTGTGGTTTTTTGATTTTTGTTTCTGGTTTGGTGTTCGTTGATGTCTTCTGTTGTGGTGTCTGGTCTTACACAAGTGTTACAGTTTCCCATCCTACTCTACTTTTTTTTCTTTTTGTTGCTCGAAAGAAAGAGATAGAGAGAAACGGCGTTGTTGTTGTGGTGGCGGTGGTGGGGTGGTGGTCCGGTGGAAGAAGGGGAGGAGAAAACGCGGGGTTCAGTTGAGGAAAAGAGGTCTTTTTTGAAAAATGTAAAGTAAACATGCTTTATGGTTAACCACATGATAATGTATTTATATTTTATTATTACCAAGTAAATGATGTACAAATACAAGTTTGGGATAATTCTTTTATAATATATATATATATATATATATATATATATATATATATTATTTTTTTTTGGCATTAGCTGACCTTATTTTTTGAAAGGGAAAGTGTACTGGTAGGATTGTCGAGGCATTTTAGAGTTTTTTTTAAATTTTATTTTTGTTTTAAATTAAATTTTAAATTTTTTTTGGATAATTTTTAACATATTGATATTAAAAATATGTTTTAAAATAAATTTTTTTATATATTTTTAAATAAAAAACATTTTAAAAAATAATTATTATCATCATCTCAAACACTATCTAAATATTCTTAATTGAATCTATACATGAATTGAGTTTTATTTTAAATTTTTAAAATATAATTTTATATTGATCTGGTTTTTTATTAAAAAAAATAACACCCTGATACTATAATTTAAATAAGAAAAAAAACTATTAAAGTTAGTATTAATAAATGAATCTTGATCTAAAATTTCAACTTCATCATTATTATCATTACTATTACTAAATTATTATTAAACACTATACTACAAATCAAATTAATTTTTATTATTTTTTTAAATATAAAAGTGTTATTAACATGTTTCTTAAAATAATAATTAAAAAAAAATCTATAATGAATGCATATTTGATAATACTTTTTTTAAATACTATGATGATGATATAAGATGATATTTTTTAATATTGAGATGATAACATATTAGATTAACTAAAATTAACATTGGCCAACCTGCAAAACTCGTGATTCAGGTCATGATAATATAATAATCTCATTAAAAATAAAGTAAAATAAATTAGAAAGCTCAATTTTCAATAAACAAGAATATTGAATTTTTTTTTAAAAAAAAAAGAAAAGTAGCTTAAGTCAACCATAGTAAATCCATTAAACCTGTGAACCGAGTCATGATAAGTGAATTACCCCATAGAAAAGTAATTTAAAAAAAGTACAAAGCACAACTCTAATCCTATTTATTGTTGAAAAATGAAATCATAAAAGAAATATTTTTTTAAAAAAATAATATAAATCAATTTGGATTAACCCAAAAAACCTATGATTGAGATCATGAGATTGGGATAATTTAATAGAAAGCTAAATAAAAAAATTATGTTGTTAAATAATAAAATTTTAAAAAAAATTAAAAAAAACCAAAATAAAACACTATTACAATAAAGGTAATAGTAAACAAAGCTTTGTAAACAATAAAGGTAACCTGAATTTAAAAAATAAAGGTTTTGTAAACAAATTTAAAAATGGGTTTGTAAACAAAGTAGATTTTGATGGTACAGAAATTTAAAAAATAAAGGTTTTGTAAACAAAGTAGATTTTGATGGTACAGATGTATGCTTGTGATCCTCTCATAAGGGTCAAGTCACCAAATCCACAAGCTATTGGAAAATATTTGTAATCAACGAATCAAACAGCAGTAGACACCAAAGCTTTGAAGTTGAGTGATACGCTGACAAAGGGATATACACTTTTGTTAACGTGAATTCTTTATTTGGAAAGAATGGACATGCCTGAGCCGTTGATGTTACTTACTCTCTGTTTAATAGTATTCAATGTAGGGTTGGGATGTTCCTGGCCCAGAGTTGTTGAAGTAGGTCAACAATTGAGAACGAATGGTGGATACCGTTGACCAAGAGCCACCAAATTTTTATCAATATAGATATTAAATTTTTGTCAATATAATACGCTACGCCCTCCAAGCAAAACGGCATTCTTTCCTTTGCAGTGAGTAAGCGTTATCAAACTGTGATGTGCTTCTCTCCTTTACTTCTTTTAGGTGGGAACGTAATTTTTATCAATATAGATATTAATTCATTTTTTGATACAATTTATTGTGTTTTTAAAAAAATTTAATTTTTTTATTACTTTAAATTAATATATTTTTAGTATTTTTACATTATTTTAATGCGCTGATATCAAAAATAATTTTTAAAAAATAAAAAAATATTGTTTTGATACATTTCTGAATAAAAAACACTTTAAAAGATAACCGCAACTACATTTCCAAATATACTCTTAAACTCTGAGTTGTTTATATATAAATTTTTTATTAATATTTTTTAAAATCACATAAAAATTAATTTTTTATATTTTTAAATGGTTTTAATGTGTTGATATTATTTTTAAAATAAAAAATATTATTATAATATATTTTTAAATAAAAAATAATTTAAAAAATAAATATTACCAAACATCTATTCCATACCTAATTCTAGTGGAATAACAGGGTTTTGCCGTATTGGGAGGGAGACCCAGTCACATCCATGGTCAGCTATAGGTGCAATGGTGCATAGTACCATTGCCTGTTTACTTGGAGAATATTAAGATTCTCTTATCTAAGGACTTTTCCTTGGATCCTAGATATCCATGATCATTTTATTTTTATTTTTTTTCTCTTATATTTCTTTGTTAATTACAAGAAGAAAAATTAAGAGAGAAAAAAAAATGACATTGAACTCAAACCAAAGCCCGATAATGATATCATTAATATCTTTAAAAAAATTTCAACAAAATAAATCTAACAATACAAAAAAAAATCATGAATGAATTAAGTCACACAAGCAATGCAAAAATATTAAGACTCACTTGTTTTTAGTCTGTTCGTGTGGTCCACTCTAATCATTATTGATGATTTTTTTAGTATCGTTGGATTTATCTCGTCGATATCTTTTCAACGACACCGATGATGTTATTATTGAAGTTTTGGTACGTTTCTGAATTTTTTTTATTATTAAATCTCATATCCAATAATTTTACAATTTAAAAAAATTATGAATAAAACTTGTGACTCATGAATTACTTTCTAAATTATACTATTTCTCTTGAGTTTTTTTTAACTGTATTAATTTATCAATCTTTTCTTTTCTAGAATCATTAAAAACAAAACTCATGATCTAAGTAAAAAAGAATGATTAAACTTCTTTGCTCAAAAGCTAATTAATGGCATGATTACACAAGCCGAGTCTTTTTTATCCCCCAAACCCCACCTCTCCATCTTTAAACCAATCAATGCATTGTGCTTCTTGTTTAAATTTCATTAAATAAATGTTTTCTCGCTGTAGTTGAATTCACTCCCACGCGTAGAACTACCTGCTTAAGAATATAATTATAATTATTTTTTTAAAATATTTTACATTTAAAAATATATTAAAATAATAATTTTTTTATTTTTAAAAAATTATTTTTGACATTAGGAAAATAATTTAAAAACACAAAAAAAATAATTTAAAACAAAGAAAAAAACAAATTTTTTATTTTTTTTTAAAATACTTTCAAAATACAAAAAAAAAAAACAGAAATAAATTCAATAATTTGCTTATTTTAAATGGCTTTCATGTGAAGATTACTTGAGAAACTATTACAAAGAGTGACAACAATAGCTACGAGAATCATCATAATTAAATGATATTTATTATTTTAACAACCAAAGCAACTACCCCATATGCCTCTTAATGCTGTCAAGCATTTTATTTGTGATAAATAATTAGGGTTTCGTAGATTCTGCAATTACGTGTACTTTCCCCTTCATTTTAAAGAAAAAATATGTAAAGTATAATTTTCAGTCCATTTATTACTTACGAAATTTTTTTTAGGTTGATGGTTGTCAGTCTTTGTGGTCACGTTGGAGTTGATAAAAGTGGTTGTTTAGGAGAATAATAATAATTTTTTTTTAAGTATTTTTTTTTAAAAAATACATTAAAATAATATTTTTAATTTTTTTTTGTATTAGTATAACAAAACAATTTGAAAACATAAAAAAATAAAATTAATTTAAAGTAAAGAATAAATAAATAAAAATATAATTTAAAAAAAAAATATTTTTAAAATATAAAAACAAACCGTTACTAATTCCAGAGAGATAAAGTTTTGCAAGTTGTGTGATGTAAGAGAGAAAAAAAATAGCTTTAATAGAGAGTTATGATAATAAATGATCTATATTTATTGTAAATCGTCTTACAATGTTGTGAGGTGGGTATTTATTGTGAGAGAGGGTGACCATATTATCTATACTTTGATTATTGAATTTCACCTGGGCATAAAAAAACCTAGGCTATTTAAGGTTAAATTGTTTTAGGACTTGTTTGTTTGCTGGAAAATAGTTATTTTTTAAAAAAATAAATTTTAGAAAAGTGAATTATTTCTCGAAGTTTGGTAGTTAAATGAAAAATAAGTTGGAAAACACTTTTCAATGTTTGGTTATGTAATGGAAAATGAGTTGGAAAATAACTTATTGATGTTTAATTTTTTTCAAGTTTATTAAAATAACGAGAAACAAATCTTACAAATTAAAAGGTTGAATGAGAATGAAATTGAAAACAAATATAATTTCATAAATTATGTCAAATAAATTAAATAATAATCAAAATAATAGAGATCAAATCAAAAAAATAAAAAAAATTGAAAGATGAAGAAATTAAAATAATAATAATTACTATTTCATAAATTATTTCAAATAAAATAAATAACAATTAAAATAATAAGGATCAAATTTGATAAATAACAAATTTTAATTAAAAAATGATAAGAAAAAAACAAACAATTATAAAAATAAGGAATAAAGTTAGTATAAAAATTAAATTCTAAAGGATGAAATTGAAAAAAATATTTAAAATAAAATATATATAATAAAAATTTTGAAAATCAAATTTAATATAATTAATAAATAATATAATATTTTTAATTTTTTACAGTTTTGGGTGAGGGATGCTAGAACAAGACACTAGCTATTCAAAAGAGCCTAGCAGAGAGAGAGAGAGAGAGAGAGAGAGAGAGAGAGAGAGAGAGAGAGAGAGAGAGAGAGAGAGAGAGAGAGAGAGAGAGAGAGAGAGAGAGAGAGAGAGAGAGAGAGAGAGAGAGAGAGAGAGAGAGAGAGAGAGAGAGAGAGAGAGATTTAGTAAGGAGGCGTCAGAGCAGTAGACAAATAAAAAATCAGGCCAGCCTAGTGAAGAACAATCAAATAGAACTCCGCTCAAGCAACAAATGAACAGATTAAAAACATGTCTGACTGCACTTGAGGTCTTAGCCCGCTGATTAAAGGGACTTGTTTTCTTTTTTTGTATCCTGGATTCAAACCTCATCGTGTACGCCTGTCACCTCCGCGGTGCCTTACATGCTCACTGGGTTTGCAGGATGTTCAGTGAGTCGTGGAATTAGTCATGATGCGCGCAAGCTAGCCCGGACACCCACGTAAATCAAAAAAAAAAAAACATGTCTGACTTCCGAAACACTTCAAAACCCACAAGGAAGGGCATTTCATAAAAAGCAGGCATGGTAAGAAAAATAAAAGGGCAAGCATAGCTATGTAGTAAATCTTTCACTAGTTATACGTACAGACAAAGTTTGTAATAAGCTCAGACAAGAGAAAAACAAGAAAACAATCAGCTCAAAAATACAATGCATGAACAAGTTGTGAATTTATATTTGTTTATGATCAGATAGCAAGAAATTAAATGACAACATAAAATTTGATAGAAAATTTTGTTTGCTATATATAATTAAAGATTGGTTTCTATATATAATTTTGTTTATTTTTATGTTTTAAAAATGATTTTAAAAAAATTTAAAATTTATTTTTTTTATTTAAAATTAATATTTTTTAGTGTTTTCAAATTATTTTAATGTGCTAATATCAAAAATAATTTTTTAAAAATAAAAAATATTTTAAAAATAATCACAATCATATTTTCAAATAGTTGTGAAAACATAATGTTGGCAAGCACAGTAAATAATTTATAACTCAAAATACAGTCATCTCAAGTATTTCTCATGCAGCTCATATTTTTTATTGAATTATCTCAATCTTATAATTTAGATGGTAAGTTTAATAGTATCCAATATGTTAACTCGAGTTATTTTTTTGTTTTATTTTTTTTTATTTCATCTTTAATATTAAATTTATTAAAAATTAAATTTTATAATTTGTTTTAATTTGCTCTTTATAGGATTATCATGATCTTATGATCCGGTATGTAAATTGATGGGTGGACCTGTATCGATCCAATATATTAATATCTCAATGTTTATATAAAAAAATTCTCATCTTAAATATTTATTTCGAGTCAAGCTATATTTTTATTAGTTATTCAGATTGTTTTTTAAACTTGTCAAGATAACAAAATCATATTATATCAATCTCTATATAATTTAATTTATTTTCTATTAAAAAAAATTAACAATAAAATTCAACTTACACTGTAGCGCGTACAGTTAACAAGTTAATATCCAAAAACAAGAATTATATTTGTAACATAGAAACAAGCTAGTATGCCTTTTCCATCCGCGCAGATAAAAAAACACACAATTTACGATAACAAAAACTAAAGCTAAGCCTGTTAATAAAATATATTTAATTTTGTGTTCTCTAAATCTATTGAAACAAAACAAAACAAAGAATAAATTCAATTAATTAATATATTTTTTTATTGTTTGAGAAATAAATTTGTGAAAAACCATTCTAAGTACATACATTTGCAGGCATTTTGAAAAGGTCTATTAATATTGTAAGTTATTTTATAAAGAAGCATTGCATACATCATTTTTTTTTTATCATAACATTGTATCATCATAATATCACATATTTATATTATTTTATGATTCAGTTTATGCATGGACAACAACAATTATACCTTTAATTTATGATTCTTATTCATCCCTCCTTAGACATTAAAAAATCTTAAGATAATCTCTTGTCATCTTCTCCTAATTAATTGTTAAAGAGAAATTATATTTTATCTATATAAAGTCAACATAAAAATACAAATTTATGTTAACTCCTGATTTATAATTTGATGTTAGGAAAAATTACTCACCGGATTAAATTATTTTAAAACCGTAGCTACATAGTTAATTTAAAATGAAATCTATGAGGGCTTTATATATATATATATAATGAAATCTATGAAGGCTTGCATACGCATTTTGTTTGTGGGCATGCAACTTCTCAATTTACAAAGATTTTATTTGTTTGATCTAAAACTATTATACATATGAATAAATATGTTCTAAACTATTATTGAATAAATATATTTTCTAAACTATATATTATACATATGAATAAGATATCCAAAACATTTTAATCAAACAATAAAATGAAATTTTCTTTTATGAATATTGTAGACAAATATCTTTTCATGTTCTCATGATGTAATTTTTTTCATATAATTTATATTTCTTAATTTTAAAATATATAATCGGATTACCTAAATGTTTTATCTCTGTTTGCTCCCAAATTAATAGATTGCAACTTGACCCATTATTCACGTGGAAACAGAAGGGAGCAACAATGCTCATTATTTTTTAAACTCAAATTATTTTTCTTATATCTTAGTTAATTTATTTTTATACTAGATAATTATATTTGATAGGATTTTTATCTAAAAAGCTATTTGAGTTTGAATTCTAAACCAAGTAGAATAAGAAAGTTTTATGTGCAAAAAATATTATCTCCGCATATCAATAAACATGTCTTTCAATTAATTATGTTTTATTGAAATCAATTTGGTAATTTGAATTAAATCCATTTATGCATTCCCTTTTAACTTTTGTTTTTATCGGTATCACTTTTCTAAGAATAAAGGGCTATAATATTCTATATGTAATGCAAAAATAAAATAATTGAATCGAATTGCATATGATTATTAGTGTTGTACCCTTCACGAGAGCGCGACGTCATGACAACCATTTTCATGTGGGTTGAGAGGTCTTTGGTAGGATAAAAAATCATCACTAGAAATCCTAACTGGTTTTTAAAGATTCTAGACAAGGAATTGATTGCGTAAATGAAAGATATCTGCACTCTTAATATTCTTTACATAAGGTAAGCTGCATCATTTTTCTTTGTTTGTGGTTGTTATGGTCTAATGTTGTTTCTATTTCTATCAGTGTATCTATAAAAAGGATTGCTATGATGAACAAACCCTGGTTTCTTAGGTCAAAAACTTGATCTAAAAGATCTCGATTTAAAAATATATTATAAGAAAGCAAGTTCATTCATAACTCATGTGCCACGAAAGAGTTGAAGTTAGAAATCTAAACAGATTTGGTGACTATTGAAATTTTACCTTTTCCTTTGGTATTTTGAATATCCATGACTCATATACCATGGGATACAAGTTGAAATAATTAAGCATCAAACATCAACGATTATCAATCAATAATCATGATTTGATCAAAATAGGTTTCGGTGCAAAAACAAAACTCAAGATTAAAAATATAAAAAACAATTATTGATGGAAACTAACCATAGATTATTAATTAATCAAGTTTGCAAATTTATTGGTGCAAAGAATTGGACCAAAACTAGTTTAAATCATGAAGCTAAGACAATGGTTGAAATCAAGGGTGAAATTAAAAAGAATTTAAAGTTTAATGGATAATTAAGAGTCAATTTGTATAAATTCAAGATTAAAGATTAAAATGAAAAAAATGCTAAAATTCAGAGGTGACATTGAAGTTTGATAAGGGAAAAATTGCATAAAATTAAAAGTTTAGGGTCAATTAAAAGTGCAAAAAAGAGATTAAAAGCTAGAGGACCAAATTGAACTTTTGGTTAAATCCCTAAATTAAAACCTTAAAAGCCAAAACTACGTCATTTTATTTAAATAAAACTACATGTTTTGACTAAAACGATGTCATTTCCCCCCCTTTCCCCCCCAATATATATATATATATATATATATATATATATATATATATATATATATATATATATATATATATATCAGACGACGCGTTGTTTGAAAGTGTTCATCTTCTTCATCATTGGTTTCACCCGAAAGTTGTTTGGATGACCTCATTTTCAGGGTGTTTAATGCTTTATCTCTCCACCAAAATTGACAAAACTTGCATACAAATAATGACCTGACATCTGACTACATCCTAGTATGCTTATTTTTGGTTGATTGACACCATAATAGTTGCAACATCGTCCCAAAGTTGCCAACCCAACCAACCCTTTTGTAGCAACTTTTTCAGGCCATGATGATAATTTTGAGTCAACAGCTAAGATCCTTTGGGGTTGAATCAATGGCCAAGATTTGACACTATTAAAGACAAAATATCCCGCATCCACCCCTGTAAATAGGGGTGGATCTCATGGTCTGAGGAAAGGAGGCTCAGAAGCCAAAGTTGAGAAAAAACTCACTCTACCTAATTTTTCTTTCCCCCCTCTCGACTATCACTTTGGTTATTTTTTTTTGTCGCGTCTCAGTTGTTGTTATCACCACCAACCATACTCTGGTCTTTTTGACAACACCAGGAATGACTCTAGCAACCATTTGCTTCCGCCTAGGTAAGCCTTCTTCTTTTTCTTCTTAACACCCCCCGCTACATGGAAAATTTGATTTATATATGTTTGTGTGAAAATTAAATAATAATTCTAAATTATCTTTAAAAATTAAATAAATATTATAAATTAGTTAAATAATACACATGCTCAAGTTTAATAAAAAAACTAATATATTTTAAAACATATATAAAAATAAACAATTCTTTTGATTCAGTTATAATTTCGAGTTTCAGTTCAATGACCATGAAAACCACAAACAAAACAATTATTCGGTTATTATCCATAATTCAATTATATTCATTTTTCAACTAAGGCCCCGTTTGTTTGCTGGAAAGTAGTTTCCTTTTAGAAAGTGAATTCCGGGGAAAGTGAATTCCGAGAAACTATTTTTCTGATGTTTGGTAGTGTACTGGAAAATAAGTTGGAAAACACTTTCCAGTGTTTGGTTATGTCATGGAAAATGAGCTGGAAAATATCTTATTAATATTTTATTTTTCTCAAGTTTATTAAAATAATGAGGAACAAATCTTACAAGTTAAAAAGTTGAATGAGAATGAAATTGAAAAAAAAATATAATTTCATAAATTATCTCAAATAAAATAAATAATAATCAAAATAATAGAGATCAAATCTAAAAAATTAAAAAAAATAAAAGATGAAGAAATTAAAATAATAATAATCAACATTTCATAAATTATTTCAAATATAATAAGTAATAATAAAAAGAATGAGGACCAAATTTGATAGATAAAAATTTTCAATTAAAAAATGATAAGGAAAAAGCAAATAACAATTATAAAAATAAGGACCAAAGTTAATATAAAAATAAAATTTTAAGAGATGAAATTGAAAAATAAATATTCAAAACAAAATATATACAGTAATCAAAATTTTGAGGATCAAATTTGATATAATCAGCAAATAATGACATTTCTAAATTTTTCACAACTTCCGGAAAGTGTTTCCCCTTCAAATTTTTTAGGAAAACACTTTCCTGAAAACCAAGCCAAATTTTTCTTTTACTGGAAAGTGTTTTCCATTGACTAACTTTTCTACTGGCAAACAAACACAAGAAAGTTTGGAAAGTGATTTCTCAGAAACCACTTTCCGGAAAACAAACACAGCTAAAGGGAAAATACTTTTCTAAAAACCAAGTCAAATTTTTTTTTGACTTAAATTGACTGGAAATTGTTTTCCGTTGACCGGAAAGTGTTTTTCCTTGACTTTTCTTTGATCAGAAAGTGTTTTTTGTTAATCAACTTTTCTAATGACAAATAATTATAAAAAAATTTAAAAAATAATTTCTCAAAAACTATTTTTCCAGAAACAACCATAGCCTAAGAAATTTTAAACAGCCGATTTGTTCCGGGTGGCTGAACCTTTCAGAAAACCAGTAGCCATCGCCATCCGCCGGCAGTGAAAAAATCCATTTGCTTCTCAAAAGACGAGACCGACAGTGTAAAGTTGGAGGCGTTGAGACCACCAGAGTGGAGGGAAGCTGGCTGCATGTTAGCCAGTGTTCTGAGTTCCAGCGACAGCGAGTAGTACATTTACCTAACAAAATGTGAGGGTACGATCGCGAGTACAATGAAGAATAAACGTGGCAACAAAATATCGGGCCCTAGATCACGAGATTTTTAAAAATGATCTTTTTATTGTATTTCTAGAAGCAGACCTTTATAGAGGGTGTTTGGGAGTGTGGTAGCTGTTGCTTTTCAAATAGCTTTTCGTGCCGAAAAGCATGCTAATAATGTTTTTTCATTTTTTAAAAATCATTTTTGATATCAGCACATCAAAAACGATCCAGAAAGTACAAACCACACTCAATTTTAACAAAAAAAAAAAAACTTTCGAAATTTTGCAAAAAGCTGTTTTGACCGCAGCGCCAAACAGCTTCTTATTATACGTGTCGTGTTCGTATATCTTATATTTGAGGATGATAATGGGTACACGAATGTCACCATTTACAATATCCATATCTAATTTCAAATCAGCTCAAAAAATACAATGCATGAACAAGTTGTGAATTTATATTTGTTTATGATCAGAGAGCAAGAAATTAAATGACAACATAAAATTTCATAGAAAATTTTGTTTGCTATATATAATTAAAGATTGGTTTCTATATATAATTTTGTTTATTTTTATGTTTTAAAAAAATTTAAAATTTATTTTTTAGTATTTTTAAATTATTTTAATGTACTGATATCAAAAATAATTTTTTAAAAATAAAAAATATTTTAAAAAATAATCACAATTACATTTTCAAATAGTTGTGAAAACATAATGTTGGCAAGCACAGTAAATAATTTATAACTCAAAATACATAGTCATCTCAAGTATTTCTCATGCAGCTCATATTTTTTATTGAATTATCTCAACCTTATAATTTAGATTGTAAGTTTAATAGTATCCAATACGTTAACTCGAGTTTTTTTGTTTTATTTTTTTTATTTCATCTTTTAATATTAAATTTATTTAAAATTAAGTTTTATAATTTGTTTTAATTTGCTCTTTATAGGATTATCATGATCTTATGATCCGGTATGTAAATTGATGGGTGGACATGTATCGATCCAATATATTAATATCTCAATGTTTATATAAAAAAAATTCTCATCTTAAATATTTATTTCGAGTCAAGCTATATTTTTATCAGTTATCCAGATTATTTTTAAACCTGTCAAGATGACAAAATCATATTATATCAATCTCTATATAATTTAATTTATTTTCTATTAAAAAAAATTAACAATAAAATTCAACTTACACTGTAGCGCGTACAGTTAACAAGTTAATATCCAAAAACAAGAATTATATTTGTAACATAGAAACAAGCTAGTATGCCTTTTCCATCCGCGCAGATAAAAAAACACACAATTTACGATAACAAAAACTAAAGCTAAGCCTGTTAATAAAATATATTTAATTTTGTGTTCTCTAAATCTATTGAAACAAAACAAAACAAAGAATAAATTCAATTAATTAATATATTTTTTTTATTGTTTGAGAAATAAATTTGTGAAAAACCATTCTAAGTACATACATTTGCAGGCATTTTGAAAAGGTCTATTAATATTGTAAGTTATTTTATAAAGAAGCATTGCATACATCATTTTTTTTTTATCATAACATTGTATCATCATAATATCACATATTTATATTATTTTATGATTCAGTTTATGCATGGACAACAACAATTATACCTTTAATTTATGATTCTTATTCATCCCTCCTTAGACATTAAAAAATCTTAAGATAATCTCTTGTCATCTTCTCCTAATTAATTGTTAAAGAGAAATTATATTTTATCTATATAAAGTCAACATAAAAATACAAATTTATGTTAACTCCTGATTTATAATTTGATGTTAGGAAAAATTACTCACCGGATTAAATTATTTTAAAACCGTAGCTACATAGTTAATTTAAAATGATATCTATGAGGGCTTTTTTTTATATATATATATATAAAATGAAATCTATGAAGGCTTGCATACGCATTTTGTTTGTGGGCAAGCAACTTCTCAATTTACAAAGATTTTATTTGTTTGATCTAAAACTATTATACATATGAATAAATATGTTATAAACTATTATTGAATAAATATATTTTCTAAATTATATATTATACATATGAATAAGATATCCAAAACATTTTAATCAAACAATAAAATGAAATTTTCATTTATGAATATTGTAGACAAATATCTTTTCATGTTCTCATGATGTAATTTTTTTCATATAATTTATATTTCTTAATTTTAAAATATATAATCGGATTACCTAAATGTTTTATCTCTGTTTGCTCCCAAATTAATAGATTGCAACTTGACCCATTATTCACGTGGAAACAGAAGGGAGCAACAATGCTCATTATTTTTTAAACTCAAATTATTTTTCTTATATCTTAGTTAATCTATTTTTTATACTAGATAATTATATTTGATAGGATTTTTATCTAAAAAGCTATTTGAGTTTGAATTCTAAACCAAGTAGAATAAGAAAGTTTTATGTGCAAAAAATATTATCTCCGAATATCAATAAACATGTCTTTCAATTAATTATGTTTTATTGAAATCAATTTGGTAATTTGAATTAAATCCATTTATGCATTCCCTTTTAACTTTTGTTTTTATCGGTATCACTCTTCTAAGAATAAAGGGCTATAATATTCTATATGTAATGCAAAAATAAAATAATTGGATCGAATTGCATATGATTATTAGTGTTGTACCCTTCACGAGAGCGCGACGTCATGACGACCATTTTCATTTGGGTTGAGAGGTCTTTGGTAGGATAAAAAATCATCACTAGAAATCCTAACTGGTTTTTAAATATTCTAGACAAGGAATTGATTGCGTAAATGAAAGATATTTGCACCTCTAATAGTCCTTACATAAGGTAAGCTGCATCGTTTTTCTTTGTTTGTGGTTGTTATGGTCTAATGTTGTTTCTACTTCTATCAGTGTATCTATAAAAGGGATTGGTATGATGAACAAACCCTGATTTTTTAGGTCAAAAACTTGATCTAAAAGATCTCGATTTAAAAATATATTAGAAGAAAGCAAGTTCATTTATAACTCATGTGCCATGAAAGAGCTGAAGTTAGAAATCTAAACAGATTTGGTGACTATTGAAATTTTACCTTTTCCTTTGGTATTTTGAATATCCATGACTCATGTACCATGGGATACAAGTTGAAATAATTAAGCATCAAACATCAACAATTATCAATCAATAATCATGATTTGATCAAAATAGGTTTCAGTGCAAAAACAAAACTCAAGATTAAAAATAAAAAAACAATTATTGATGGAAACTAACCATAGATTATTAATTAATCAAGTTTGCAAATTTATTGGTGCAAAGAATTGGACCAAAACTAGTTTAAATCATGAAGCTAAGACAATGGTTGAAATCAAGGGTGAAATTAAAAAGAATTTAAAGTTTAATGGACAATTAAGAGTTAATTTGTATAAATTCAAGATCAAAGATTAAAATGAAAAAAACGCTAAAATTCAGAGGTGACATTGAAGTTTGATAAGGAAAAAATTGCATAAAATTAAAAGTTTAGGGTCAATTAAAAGTGCAAGAAAGAGATTAAAAGCTAGAGGACCAAATTGAACTTTGGTTAAATCCCTAAATTAAAACCTTAAAAGCCAAAACTATGTCATTTTATTTAAATAAAATGACATGTTTTGACTAAAACGATGTCATTTTTTTTCCATTTCCCCCAATATATATATATATATATATGTAGATCAGACGACGCGTTGTTTGAAAGTGTTCATCTTCTTCATCATTGGTTTCACCTGAAAGTTGTTTGGATGACCTCATTTTCAGGGTGTTTACTTCATCTCTCCACCAAAATTGATAAAACTTGCATACAAATAATGACCTGACATCTGACTACATCCTAGTATGCTTATTTCTGGTTGATTGACACCATAATAGTTGCAACATCGTCCCAAAGTTGCCAACCCAACCAATCCTTATGTAGCAACTTTTTCAGGCCATGATGATAATTTTGAGTCAACGGCTAAGATCCCTTGGGGCTGAATCAATGGCCAAGATTTAACACTATTAAAGACAAAATATCCCGCGTCCACCCCTGTAAATAGGGGTGGATTTCATGGTCTGAGGAAAGGAGGCTCAGAAGCCAAAGTTGAGAAAAAACTCACTCTACCTAATTTTTCTTTCCCCCCTCTCGACTATCACTTTGGTTATTTTTTCTGTCGCGTCTCAGTTGTTGTTATCACCACCAACCATACTCTAGTCTTTCTGACAACACCAGGAATGACTCTAGCAACCATTTGCTTCCGCCTAGGTAAGCCTTCTTCTTTTTCTTCTTAACACCCCCTGCTACATGGAAAATTTGATTTATATATGTTTGTGTGAAAATTAAATAATAATTCTAAATTATCTTTTAAAATTAAATAAATATTATAAATTAGTTAAATAATACACATGCTCGAGTTTAATAAAAAAACTAATATATTTTAAAACATATATAAAAATAAACAATTCTTTTGATTCGGTTATAATTTCGAGTTTCAGTTCAATGACCATGAAAACCACAAACAAAACAATTATTCGGTTATTATCCATAATTCAATTATATTCATTTTTCAACTAAGGCCCCGTTTGTTTGCTGGAAAGTAGTTTCCTTTTAGAAAGTGAATTTCAGAAAAGTGAATTCCGAGAAACTATTTTCTGATGTTTGGTAGTGTACTGGAAAATGAGTTGGAAAACACTTTCCAGTGTTTGGTTATGTCATGGAAAATGAGGTGGAAAATATCTTATTAATATTTTATTTTTCTCAAGTTTATTAAAATAATGAGGAACAAATCTTACAAGTTAAAAAGTTGAATGAGAATGAAATTGAAAAAAAAATATAATTTCATAAATTATCTCAAATAAAATAAATAATAATCAAAATAATAGAGATCAAATCTAAAAAATTAAAAAAAATAAAAGATGAAGAAACTAAAATAATAATAATCAACATTTCATAAATTATTTCAAATATAATAAGTAATAATAAAAAGAATGAGGACCAAATTTGATAGATAAAAAATTTCAATTAAAAAATGATAAGGAAAAAGCAAATAGCAATTATAAAAATAAGGACCAAAGTTAATATAAAAATAAATTTTAAGAGGTGAAATTGAAAAATAAATATTCAAAACAAAATATATATAGTAATCAAAATTTTGAGGATCAAATTTGATATAATCAACAAATAATGACATTTCTAAAATTTTCACAACTTTCGGAAAGTGTTTTCCCCCTAAATTTTTTAGGAAAACACTTTCCTGAAAACCAAGCTAAATTTTTCTTTTACTTAAAAGTGTTTTCCATTGACTAACTTTCCTACTGACAAACAAACACAAGAAAGTTTGGAAAGTGATTTTCCGAAAACCATTTTCCGGAAAACAAACACAGCTAAAAGGAAAATATTTTTCTAAAAACCAAGTCAAATTTTTATTTAACTTAAATTGACCGGAAATTGTTTTCCGTTGACCGAAAAATATTTTATGTTGACCAATTTTTCTAATGACAAACAAACATAAAACAATTTGAAAAATAATTTCTCCAAAATTACTTTTTGGAAAACAACAATAGCCTAAGAAATTTTAAACCGCCGATTTGTTCCGGGTGGCTGAACCTTTCAGAAAACCAGTAGCCATCGCCATCCGCCGGCAGTGAAAAAATCCATTTGCTTCTCAAAAGACGAGACCGACAGTGTAAAGTTGGAGGCGTTGAGACCACCAGAGTGGAGGGAAGCTGGCTGCATGTTAGCCAGTCAGTCAGCCAGTGTTCTGAGTTCCAGCGACAGCGAGTAGTACATTTACCTAACAAAATGTGAGGGTACGATCGCGAGTACAATGAAGAATAAACGTGGCAACAAAATATCGGGCCCTAGATCACGAGATTTTTAAAAATGATCTTTTTATTGTATTTCTAGAAGCAGACCTTTATATTTATTATACGTGTCGTGTTCGTATATCTTATATTTGAGGATGATAATGGGTACACGAATGTCACCATTTACAATATCCATATCTAATTTCAAACATAAAATTTTCATTTTAAACTTATAATATATATAAAAAAATAGCCTCTAAGAATTTCTTTCCGAATCTAAATTGATAATATATAAAAACAATTATACAGATGTTTTATATAATATATACATCTTCATGAATATCTTATAAATATTATAGATATTTATATTAAATAACTCCTAACTTATATATTTATAAGATATCTATATAAAATATTAATATTAAAAAAATCTATATAAACATAGTTTTATCTCTCTAGATTGAAGATCTATTAGAACTCATTTTTCTAGATTTTATATCTTTATATAATATATATCTAAAAAAATAAATCTAATACAAGATTTAAACAATGTTTAAAGAATATTTAAGCTGAAAAATATTTATTCTTCCCACATGAAGAATAAACACTATAATGAACTTAAATTTTAGAGTGTTGTGTTTTTTCTGGTGTTATTGGAAGCACCAAATCTTTTGAATCTATTTTTATAAGCTAAACCCGACTTTTTATATCAAGTATTATCCTAACCTAAACAGGTAAAAAAAAAAAATTCATTTTCATTCAAATTAATTTAAGTTAGTTTCCAGGAAATTCGGGGTAATAATTTGAGCTTGAGCAACAAGAAACGAAACATTTGACATGTCGACTACATCTCTCAGCCCTCCACGTGTGCGTGTATAACTGGAAATCGTCTTCTGTATCGAATCTATTTCATCAATTTTACAGAGACAACATGGTAATTGACTTTTATTTATTTATTTTCTGAGAGAGAGACAATTATTAAATGAAATGGACTGGCACTCGTGGGACTTGTTCAACCTTGAATATTCTAGAATTGACCACGTAACAAAAATAAATTAATCAAAGGAAAAATAATAATAATAATAATAATAACAATAAAAAGTAAAAAGAAGGAGCAATCCCGCGTGGGATGCAGCCTCAACGGAATAAAAGGAAATGCTACTTGTCATAGAAAAAGGGTCCCAAATTAATATTAATTAGCTTGGAAAAATTACCCTAACATCTTGTAATTACATATTTTTTTCATCTTATCTAAATTACAGTTTACTTGTCAATATCAGTTTTAAAAAAATAACAAATTACCCTAGAATATAATATATCATCACACAGAAATAACAAGTCAATTTCTAAACCCTAACCCTAACCCTAAATTCTCAATTACAAATCACAATAAAGAGTCCAATTACCTTCTAATAACAAAACCTTCCTTCTACTTTGTCACCCAGTGGAGCACTAATACGGTATTATTGAAATTATATTTTTTAAAATTTAAAATTTATTTTTTAAATTAAAATGTTTAAATATTTTTATGTTGATATTAAAAATAAATTTTTAAAAATAACAAAATATTATTTGAATGTAATTTCAAGTAAAAAGCATTTTGAAATGTAACCTCTTATCACATTCTTGAACAAATTTAATGAAAAAGGAGCAAAATAGTAATTATAAATTTAATGAAAAATTTATAATATTTAATATAAGAATTTTTTAGTTATTAATTAGAATACAATGAAAATATTGTAAATAATCAAATTTATTTATTTATTATTATTGAAGATGTAAAGTGTTATGTATTAATAAACTATAAGTTTTGAAAAAATAAAAACAAAGTTAAAAAATTAACCTAACAGGATGTTAAAGTAATTTTTCCTATTTGTTTTTATTTTTTTCCGAACTCATGAATTTTATTTTCTTATATTTATCCACAGTTTTAAGAGAAAGTAATCTCTCCCTTCCCTGATAAACATTTTCCTTATTAACGAAATTTCTGTATTTATCTAATGCAAGGTTTCCTTCACACATTAATGGGTGAAAAACAAATCAAATTTCAAGGTAACTTGCCGGTCACGAGTTTCAAATCACAACAGTACATATAAAAGAAAAAAAGTAGGGTGAGAAAAAAAACCAAGGTCAGTACAAAATCAAAAGGTTAAACACGTTACGCCCCCCCCAACTTGCTTGGAAAAAAAAAAACTCAGTTGACGCCAGAGGGAGCAGAGCCGTTTCTCTCTCTGAAACCTCTTAACGTTGTTTCTCTCTCTACAACTACTCAGGAGCCTATACACCAGCTTCAGGTGCTCCCTTTTAATATGTTTTTTCTTGCCTTGCTTTCTTTACCGGGTTTCCACTGTTTTGGTTGCAATCACCCTTTGTTTGTTATTTTGGTTGTTTTTTATATATATATGAAGGTTTGAGAACATGGGTTTGTCTTATCTTGTTTGTTTTTTCTCGTATGTGGAAATCTACTTGATGTGTTGTATTTGATTTTTTTTTGTGCTAGTATATGAAGAGATGAATTTCTTAGGGGTAAAGATCTGTTCTTTTTGTCAGAAAGCAACTCTGGATGTCTTAAAGAATGCAATTTGATGATTAATTGAGCGAGTGTGGATTTTCTGTCGATTTATGATATAAACATTGGTGGTTTCACAGGTTTTCACGATTTTTTTTTCACTCTTTCTTTGTATGTATTTGAAATGATTGCTTTTCCCAGCGTTTTTTGTGTAAAAGAAATGAGCTTGATACAGATTCGGGACATTCGCATCATTTAAGTTGATGAATTTATTTGCTTCTTGGTGTTTTGAAGTAGCTCCAACCGTTCTGAGACAGGAAATAACTTCTAAATTCATCTGTTCATTGTTCAATTAAAGTTTCTGTTTATTTGAGGTTTGATTGTCTAATGTTGCCTTTTCTTTTTTCTGGGTTGGCTGGATAGATTTGAACAGCACAGTGACGGTGGAACGAGACCCAGAATACTTACACAGTTTTTGGAGTAGCAGATTTATATGCATAGAGTCACAACCTTACTTGTTTGCAGTGGCGTCTTGATTTTTATAGACATTGAGTAACAAGCAAATTCGGGATCGTTGATGGTCCCCTTTAAAATGGTAGTTTTGGAGTTAATTGAGTAGGTAAAAACTGATCTTTTGTTTCGTTAATCCATACATTACTGCCCTTGAGAGATTGTGGGCAGCGTATTCCTCATGCTAAAGTGGTCACCACATCACTGCACTGCTTTTGTGACCCTGATTTTATCCACTGCATAGCCTCTTTTTTTTTTTTTCCCCTTCATGCATGAAAGCACATTAAATTGCTTCCTGCTATATTGTCACTGTATTCATGTCTGCTACAACGGCAACGTACTTATGCAGTGAGTATTGCAAATAAATTTACTTGTTGGTTTGTCAAATGTCATACATGCTTTAGAAGTGTTCATCTTCGTGAACCCAACTCATAAATTTGGTTAGAAGCTATTGCATTTCCAAGATTCCTTCTTCTTTTGTTTTATGGAATTTTAACTTTGCATGCTGCTCATTTTGCATATACTATGAGCTTTTGGCTTTTGCCAATCCTTGAGCAGGCTATCCTTATATTAGTGGTACAGTACCACACAGCAACCAAGAAATGCATCCTCTTCCTTGAGATGTCAGGGTGCTAGTATCATGATATCTATTTTAATAATCCTTCATAAAAACCATTTTGTGCAGGGGCAGTAGATCATGTTAAGGGCAAAGCAACTCAGTAATCTTTCCAGCAGTGCAAGGTCGTTTTTTCTAAGTGGTTCGCGGTGCAGTGCTACAGATGGTAGTTCTTCATGCACTTGCTCTGAAGATGAAACCTGTGTTTCAACAAGGCAGCAACCGAGAAACAGTATTCTACTTGCACAGAAGCCATCCAATATCGGATCTAAAACTTCAGCAAGAGTAGAAGCCTCAGTTTCAGGAGATGGAAGCAGTTTTCTACTTCCACAAAAACCATCCTCCATAGCATCCAAAACATCAGCAAGGGTAGAAAATTCACTTTCAGGAGATGCCGTAAAGTTATTGGGCTCTCAAAAAGATGCAAGTGTTGAACACCCAAATTCTTTACCACAAGTTGCATCTCCTCAAAGCTCTTGTGGAATCTCAGGTTCTGTTAGTTATGCGATTGGCATTGATATTGCTGAAAAGGATGTGGGACACTCTTCTCCTCCTATTTCAGACCAGTTTGTGAGAGTTGGTATTGCAGCAGTCAGCTTTCTGTCTGATTTAGTGAACTACAAGCTTCCTACATCAGATGGAACTGGAATAAACTCAGCCGTCAACTGCATGATTGACCCTACCAGGCAACTTTCCAATATAAAGTCTTCAAATGTAAAACCCATCAGGAGAGAGAACTTCACCAAGGTATATCCAAATTCATCTGCAGAGATACCAGTGGGGTCAAATGCTGCTGTTAACTACAACTCTATGAAGGATAGAGGCAACAAATCAAGTTTTGTTAAAGGTTTCAAACAAGTTTCAAGTATTGCTGCTGATAGTTCATTGGATAGTCATAGTTTACCTTCAGATGCATTTGATAAGAGGAGAACCATACCTCAGAGGTTAAAAGCTCAACCAAATCGGTTTGTGTCAAAATTTAATTCCAATGTAAATACTTCAGATGTAAATGTTAGTAAGCCATTCACTGATGGTTACAGAAGACCCTCAAGAGATGCTAAAATGCCAGCTGTAGTGGCTCGAAGTGCTAGGCAGTTTGTAAGCACTGGGCATGTTGTAGAAAATGTTTCTCAGATATTAAGACAGTTAAGGTGGGGTCCTTCAGCGGAGGAGGCTCTTGTAAACCTTAATTGTCATATGGATGCCTATCAAGCTAACCAAGTTCTAAAACAGCTTCAGGATCATACTGTTGCTCTTGGATTTTTCCATTGGTTGAAACAGCTACCTGGGTTCAAGCATGATGACTACACTTACACAACCATGGTTGGCATCCTTGGCCGTGCAAAGCAGTTTGTTGCGATTAACAAATTGCTTGATCAGATGGTCAGGGATGGATGCCAACCTACGGTCGTGACATACAATCGTCTTATTCACAGTTATGGCCGGGCGAACTACCTGAATGATGCAGTTGAAGTGTTCAATCAAATGCAGAAGGTTGGGTGTGAACCTGACCGAGTCACCTACTGCACACTCATTGACATCCATGCAAAAGCTGGGTTTCTTGATTTTGCTATGGAGATGTATCAAAGAATGCAGGCAGCTGGCCTTTCTCCTGACACATTCACTTATAGTGTTATGATAAACTGCCTTGGAAAAGCTGGCCATTTAGCAGCTGCTGACAAGCTATTTTGTGAGATGGTTGAACAAGGTTGTGTTCCCAATTTAGTAACATACAATATCATGATTGCTTTGCAAGCCAAGGCAAGGAATTACCAGAATGCATTAAAGCTTTACCGTGACATGCAGAATGCTGGATTCGAACCTGACAAAGTGACTTACAGCATAGTGATGGAGGTGCTTGGACACTGTGGGTATCTTGATGAAGCAGAAGCGATTTTTTCTGAGATGAAACGTAAGAACTGGGTGCCTGATGAACCTGTCTATGGCCTTCTGGTTGACTTGTGGGGAAAGGCTGGAAATGTTGAAAAAGCTTGGGAATGGTATCAAGCCATGCTCCATGATGGTTTGTGCCCAAATGTGCCAACTTGCAACTCCCTGCTCAGTGCTTTCCTGAGGGTGAATCGTCTGCCAGATGCTTATAACTTGCTGCAAAGCATGCTGAACTTGGGTCTAAATCCATCGTTGCAGACTTACACCCTGCTCCTCAGTTGTTGTACAGAGGCACGATCACCTTATGACATGGGATGTTATTGTGAGCTCATGGCAGTCACTGGCCACCCTGCACATATGTTCCTTTCATCTTTGCCGTCAGCTGGACCTGATGGTCAAAATGTGAGGCATCATGTGAGCAAGTTCTTGGATATGATGCATAGTGAGGATAGAGAGAGCAAGAGGGGACTTGTAGATGCAGTGGTGGACTTCCTTCATAAGTCAGGGCTCAAGGAGGAGGCTGGCTCGGTCTGGGAGATGGCTGCACAGAGGAATGTATATCCAGATGCAGTCAGAGAAAAAAGTTCTTGTTATTGGCTTATTAACCTCCATGTTATGTCTGACGGCACTGCCGTAACAGCTTTATCTAGAACACTTGCCTGGTTTCGCCGCCAGATGCTAGTCTCAGGTGTTAGCCCCGGTCGTATTGATATAGTGACTGGATGGGGCCGTCGGAGCAGGGTGACAGGATCTTCCCTTGTGAGACAGGCAGTGCAGGAATTGCTGCATATTTTCAGCTTTCCGTTTTTCACAGAAAACGGCAATACTGGGTGTTTTGTAGGGTGCGGAGAACCTCTTAGTAGATGGTTGCTCCAATCTTACGTGGAGCGGATGCATTTATTGTAAGTGATTGTTTGTAGTGTAGGCACAATTTTGTTGTGGCTGGAGTACCTGTGAAGCTGTATCACTTGGCTAATATGTGTTGTTATTTGCAGCAGCAATTTTAGTTATATTATATGACATCTTGGTAGCTATATTCTACCGCAGTTTTTGCTGCTTCTGTGAGGGCTAATTTCTACCGCAGCTTTTGCTGCTTCTGTGAGGCCCTTGCGGTTGATTATTTGGAGTGGATATGTAAGGGATGTCTCATGGCAATTCAGTGTTTGCATTGCTGTAACTATTTGTCTATCCTTCTTTCTTCATCCTAATCCTAGGACTGTAATTTTGTAATATTTGGCAACAGCACTCCAATCAATAAATGCAATAAATAATACAAGATATTTCCCAAAATATAAGAAATACATCCAAATTACAATTGTATTTCATAAAAAATCAAAACTGTATTTTATAATAATCATCTTAATATTTATATTCACAATAATCTAATTGTAAATTATTAATTTTATTTTATTCAAATGAAAAATTATCATGAAAAGTTATGAACTCACAAAAGAAAATCTTTATATTAGATTTACAATAAAAAGTAAATTTATGACATTAACTAAATATGAAAATATAAAAAATAATTTTAATCCTTTTCTTGTATATAAAAGAAAAAAAATATATATTGTTCATGTTTTTTTATTTTAAAAAAGGTAAAACAATCTTGTTAAAATAACTGTAAAAAACCTCTAAAATGTGTTTTCTAAACTTGATATAAATTTGGAAAACTAGTTTTTTAATTTTGTGTATGGAGAAATATTGTATTTGAATAAAAAATTCTTGTTTTTCTTTTTCGAACTTCAGTATTTTAGAAAATTGAAGTATCACTCTGTTTTTTTTTTTTTTTTTTTTAATAGCCTCGAATTTTTCACGTTGAAACCCTTTAACTTACTTGTTTTCCATCATTTAAGACCCCAAATTTATACAATATTAGGATACTCCACTTTATGTATGAAGAAAGAAAGAAAGTTCTAAGTAATAGAATATTGGTTACAGACCAATTTCAAGTAAACTTCCTAGAAACAACAACAAAATTTGAGTCAAACGATCCAATATTGCAAATTTTAATATGCTCTAACAAAAAGAGCTAGAATGGATGATATTAGGTTGGATTGAGCTTCTCAAATGATGATATTTGAGAATATATGATAAAAAGATAGATTGGAAAATGACCCATAATATTCGGGGGGAAACCGGAACCAATTAGATTTTTAGGAATACATTAGGTAGCGTTTAATTTTTTTCTTAGAACCAAAAAAACAGGAAAAAAAAAAAAGACAGAATTGTGTTTGGTAGTGGTATCCAAAACAAAATGATTACTTGTGTATTGTATTTGGTTACAGTTGCATTATGTAAAATATTTGACTCAAATTCAATCAATAAATATAATTCTTAACCAATTTAATTTCAAATGATGAGATTTACATAAAAATATTAACAAAAAACCTGTACAAGTAACAAAATGATTGAGAATAAAATTTGATAGAATAAACCCAAGGAGAATGTAATTTAATAAAATAATCTAAAAAAATAGCAATTAAAAAAAATAAAGACCAAGTTTTAAAGATTAAAAAAATTATATGGGGTGAAATTGAAAAACATATGTAAAAACCAAACGAATCTAGACAAACATCCTCAATCTGGTCAAATCTAACTCACAACCCATGAAATCTTTGATCCAGGTCCAATCAAAAAATTCATGATGAGCCAATTTTAAAATATAAATCTTGAAAATTGGTCAAAGCAAAAAATTAATAATCAAAAGAACATGAATTAAATTTAATAGGAAAAACAATAAAGGGGGATGAAATCACAAAACAAAATCAATTTAAAAAATGATTTCAAATAAAAACTTGTTAAGACAAAAAAATTAGCAATAAAAGAAAATTGATTAAATTTGATAGGGATGCAAAAAAAAAAAATCAATTTAAAAAATGACTAAAAAAAAAAAAATAGTAAAAAAATGAAGGTCAAATTTGAAAAATTAAAAAAATATAACAAGAGTAGAATTGAAAAGACACCAATGTTATAGATTATTCAAGATAAAAACCGTGGTGAATTGTGGGACACATGTCGCCTTATAGAGCTGGGGACGCCGAGATCTTCTAAACAACACCTCAGAATGCAGTGTTTGGTGGTTGGATGACTCCTAATATGCTGTCATAATGGCGTGGAAGCCATCCACATGAAAGAAATTGTAATTTACAACCATGCCTCTTGAAACCCTTGAAATTTACAATAAAAACAAAGTAAAATGGAAAGAAAAACTCTCCGATGAGAGTTTAATTAGTTAAAGGTTTAAAAGTATTTATACTATTTTATTAAAAATAAAAATACAAAAAAATATCCTTATATTGTAGGCTTTAGATTATTTAATTCAAGGGTTAAATGAGTAATTTTATTGTTTAATAAAAAAAATAATTACAAAAATAACTTCATACAATTCTTAAAAAACATTAATACCATGGTAAATAAACCAATCTATCCCAAAACCAAGTTAAAAAATTAAATAACCAAGCAACAATACAGTAATTATACTATTGTGAATTATGCCTTGAACACAATAATATACTAACAGACTTATTATTATTATTATTATTTTAATTATAATTATAATATAATATGGGCCATCTATTTGTCAAACAAAAGTCCATTGCTTTGAGTCCTTAACTCCTCCCTTGTTAGGCCCCTTAGCATGACCAACCCTTTAGAGAGCTCCAAGAGGACCAAGACAATGATTTCTCTCTTTTAGACTTTCCGGGTTTTCTAGACTTTGATCTGTCCATATTATTACAAAGCAATACTATCAAAATTCAAAGTTTCATATTATTAACGTAAATTGCCACATAAAATAATATAGTATTTGATTATTGTTTCGAGATAAATAAAAATAATTAATCCTGGATTTGTTATTGCAACCATGTTTATATTCTTTTTGTATTTATCATTTTTGTTTTTCTATTATGAGAAACTAAACAATTATATCTAATAAAAGAAAGTCTTACTTCATTTAACCTTTTATTATTATTATTAACGTAGGTATTCGGGCCAGCTTGTGCATATCTCGACTAATCTCACGTGCCCTGAAATCAAGGATCATATAAGTCTCTAGTAACATCATATTAACAACCATATAGTTTGAACCTGAAACTACATGGGAAGCAAACCCCTTGATTCCAAATTCTTATCATTGGAACAACTCCTAGATGGTTGTAAGATTAGGATAACCCCATACACAAGAAATTGAATAAACAATTTAAGTTAAATCTCAAACAACTAAATGATGAAAGACAAAACTAAAAATAAATATCAACTAAAAAAAAACCTCGAGTCAACCAAAATTAACTTGACTAACTCGCGACCTAGCATATGAGATTGAGATAAACTCATAGAAAGAAAAGCGGCAAAAATCATAAAGCTTAAAGCCAAATAACTTAATATTAAAGGATGGAAATTAAAATAATAATTTAAAAAGATCTAAAAAAAAAACCAAAGTCAAATCACAAAGCAAAATTCTCAAACTTCCAAATATTGTTAGATGAAATTGAAAAAAAAAATCAATCAAAAAAATAATTAAAAAAATAAAAAAATAGCAACCAAAAGAATAGAGACCAAATTTGGTATAAAAATTAAATGAAATTAAATAATGAAGGATAAAATTGAAAAATAAAATAAATCAAAAAATGGATAAAAAAATAAAAAATAGCAATAAAAAAATGATGATCGATTTAGATAAATAAAAAAAAAATAAATGAAGTCAAATGCTGAAGGGATGAAATTGAAAAACAAAATAAATTTTAAAAAAGAATTTAAAGTAAAACAAATAGCAAACACGAAAATTGATGCTATAGAAACTAAAATAACATATTTAATTTTTGGAAAGGCAAACACGAAACCTGAGACAGAAATAGAAAAGGGAGAAGAGAAAATAGTTAATTGGAGCCACACCGTTACTCTTTTGCCAACACGTGCCCCACCATTTAGAAATAAAGTTGTCAATTCCGTTCTGTTTTGTTCGGAATGGCCAAAACATTCCATACCAATTTAAAAAATGAAATAAGTTTCATCTCATTTTAAATCTCGATCAATTCTGGATTTTTCAGCTAAATTTCGGTCAAAACGTTCCGGTTTCATTCCACATGTTTCGTTCCACTCTTGAAAAGCCATTGAATCAAATTGAACCTTGTTCAATTTAATTAATTAAATCACCCAAGTATAAAAAGCTATTTTTCATTATTATTTTCAATAACAATGATATTAATGATAATATTAAAAATTATTATTACTATTTTTCAGTGTTATTAAACCCAGATCGGCGGGTCGACCCGGGGCCTGGACCGGTCCGGGCAACACAAAAGACAAGTGCAAGGAAAAAACCAGCCAGACCCGGATTGACCTGGTTGGACCCGGATGACCCGGTCTAACCCGGGTGAGACCCGGAATATATATACTAACTCACCTATCAGGAAATTTGGGAAAGCAAAAAGGAAAGCTAAAATTTTACCCTAATTTCTTTCTTTACAGTTCGAACAATCAAATTTTATTCTTCTGCTAATCTCTTTCTAGCCCCTTACTGGATCTTGTCAAACTTTGCAATCTGCAGATTCTGCACCAGTGAAGAGAAGCTCGATTCCGCTGCTATAAGCCAGGTGCTTCCTTTTTCTGCTTCACAGTGTTTTATTTTTTCCTTTCCTTGCCACTCGCTGTTTGGTTCCTAAGAATTTTCTTTTAATTATTTTTTTGTTAGTGTCTTGCCGATTATCCAGTGAAAAAATTAGCTTAATTTTGTTGATTTTTATTGAAATAAATACTTAAATAATGTCATTTGTCTTGTTGTTGTAATACTTGAAAGTTTCAAGTAGCCAAAAAAAGCATTCAGGGTCTCCTAATCAAATTAATGATGTACAATTATCTGCAGATTCTAGCTTTTATTAGTGAAACTTGATTCAATCTTCAAAATGAAGCTCACGTCATTTAATTGCCTTTTGGATTTCTAATTGGTAAATAACATTGTACACGCTAATGTAAATTATTTCTCAAGCTTAATAAATTCAAGCTTGGTGGGGCAATTGGTTTTCGTTTATGTTTTCTTCTTTTGTTTTCCACTTTGCTGCTGTTTATTGACTTTCCATTGCATTTTTGTTAGAAATGGAGTTTCGATTCATTAAGCTGTGATTTCTTTTTCCTTTTTTATAAATGTTAAGGAGGGGAGTGTATGCTTTAAAAACTCAGCAGCTTCATGCCATGATTCCATTTTTCATGCCAGCTTCAGGTGGTGATTTCAGTAGTAGTTCCATAGGATGAGCTTCACCCAATCATGGATAAACATATGAGAAGCTGCTCCTCATATCTTGTTGGGGCCTCTTAGGATTGAATCATGAACTGATAGAGGGTGATTATCAGGTTTGAACTTTGATGGGTATTGATAATTTTGTAAATGTAACTAATAGTGAACCTTCAATAGTTGAGTTTTTCGATCAAGTCCATGCAGTAGTTATGGCAAGGGAATCTTATATGACACCACCACATAACCTTGTTGCAATAATCCATAGCAGGCAAATAAGCACTTTGGCAGCAGAGTAGAAGAAACATGTATATCCATAGATTAATTATTTTGGAACTTCCACGCTACCTTTCTTTTTAAATATGTTGTCACATTACTAATTCAAGTTTTTTCATATGCATTGCATACTGCAAGTACCACTTCCAACACATGCAACCTTTTTATTCATCATGTTAGTTTGATTTGATTTACTATAGGTTTGTAAAATGGCTTCTCAACATGGTAGCACTTCAAATAGCACTCCTTCAACTACTCCATCATTTGAACCTTCAATTTCCATATCAAGATCAAGTGGTATAAGAGGAAAAACAGATTTGGCATGGGGTCATTGTAGAGAAGCTTCTGAACTTAGTGTGGGATGTAAGAAAACCAAATTAGTATGCTTATATTGTGCCAAAGTTTTTGTGGGTGGAGGTATTAATCGATTCAAGCAACATTTAGCTGGAACTAAAGGAGAAGTGGAACAATGCCGTAAATGTCCTTCGGATGTTCGTCATCAAATGCTTCTAAATCTTCAGGGGAATGCTAAAAAGAAAAGGAGAGCTAGAGAAATGGAAGCAGATTTCAATCCATATAGCGCTAAACAAAGAGAGCATGAGGAGAGGATGATTAGACAATTAGAGGATGATTGTAAAGGCGATGATGATGATGCTGAAGCTGATGGTAAGAAGCTAATGTTACCACCGAAGGTTGCCAACAAAGGAAAGAGTAAAATCACTGGTGCTGTTAAACAATCGTCTGCAAGTTGTGGAAAACATAAAGAAAATATAACATTAGGGGCATATTTTATTCCAAGAACAAATCATGGTGCTCAAAAGTCTCTTCAAAGTTGTTGGAAAAACAAAGAAGCTATCAAACGATGTGATCTTGCTATAGCAAAATGGATGATTGATGTATGTGTGCCATTCAATACTGAAAACTCTGTTTACTATCAGCATGCTATAGATTGTATAACAGCCATGGGTCCTGGTTATAAAGGACCAAATTTTCATGCTCTTCTTGGTTATTACCTAGCAAAAGTGGTTGATGAAGTGAAGATTTTTGTTGAGAGTTAACGAGAAACTTGGAAGAAGACCGGTTGCACATTAATGGCTGATGGATGGACATATCAAAAGAGGAGAACTTTAATTAATTAGTATATTGCCCTAAAGGAACTGTTTTTTTAAAAACAGTAGATGCATCAAAGGCCTCAAAGATTGCTGTGTTACTGTATAAATTGTTTAGAGAGGTTGTTTTATTTGTTGGGCCTGAAAATATTGTGCATATGGTGATTGATAATGCTTCTAATTATGTTGTTGCTTGCAAGTTGTTGGTGGAAGAATTTCCTTCAATATTTTGGTCTCCATATGCTGCTCATTGCATCAACCTCATACTCTAAGATGTTGGTAAGCTACAATCAGTTTGTTATGTTATTGATCATGCTTCTAGTATTATAAAGTATATTTATAATCATTGTTATCCATTATATTTGATGAGGAATTTCACTGAAGGGAAAGAAATACTTTGACCTGCTCCTACTCGCTTTGCTACTAATTTCATAACTTTGCAAAGCATTTTAGTACACAAAGATAATTTGAGAGCTATGCTGACATCTAGAGAATGGGTCTCATCTGCTTATGCTAAAAATAGCAAAGGAAAAAGGTTTGTTGATAATGTATTGAACTCTATGTTTTGGGAAGAATGTGCATCAATTGTACGAATGACCGAACCATCGGTTCGAGTTCTACGAATTGTTGATAGTGATGATAAACCTGCTATGAGATATTTATATGAGGCTATCCATTCTGCAAAGGAAGAAATGTTGAGGAGATTTCAAAAGAAAAGAACTAAGGTGCAACCTTTCATAGACATCATTAATAATAGATGGGATGGACAATTGTATAGGAAGCTTTATGCAACGGGATTTGGTTGAATCCTCGATTTCAGTATGATATCAATCTAATGGATAGATATATAAACACAATTTCTGGACTTCTAGATGTTGTTGAGAAGTATGCAAATGGAAATGCAATTCTGCTAAGCAAGCTTACAAGTGAAATGAAGTTGTTTAGGAATGCAAAACATGACTTTGGTAGAGTGTCTACGAAAAATGATCGCACCCTTTTACCTCCAGGTATATTATTATTTTCATATTCTAAGTAATTTAAAAATATTATCTTGATATAATCTAATTTATTAATTTTGTATATAGATGAATGGTGGGTGCTGTATGAAACTTGTGCTCCAAATCTCCAAAAGCTAGCTATACAAGTTTTAAGTCAAACTTGTAGTTCTTTAGGATGCGAGAGGAATTGGAGTATTTTTGAGCACATCCACTCTAAGAAGAGAAATCGATTGGAGCATCACAAACTTAATAACCTAGTTTATGTCCACTATAATATGAGATTAAAACAAAAGTATTTTCTTTTCTCTAATTCTTCAAAATTTATTTATATTATTACATAGCATTATTGATACTTATATTGTGTACCTTAACTTTGATTTTATAGAAATTATTGGAAAGGATGGAATTATGATCCAATTAATTTTGAGGCATTTTCTGACACTAAAAATTGGATAGTATAAGATGATCCATCATCTTTAACAATTGAAGAAGTAGAGATCTTTCGTCGTGATTTATCAACCATGACTATTCAAGATACTTTAAATGAAGGTAATGGAAGATTTGATCTTTCACTTTGTGTCATAATTCTAATGTTTATTGATTAAGTATGTTTCAATTGTAGATTTGATAACTATAAATGAGATTGAAGATGACTGTGATGATGAAGATACACAAGAGCATGATGATGTTTCAATAGGCATTAATGAGTTTGGCTCAATTCCATTGGTATTTGATTCAAATTTTGCTCCTATGGACACTGAAGAAGTCAATGCCTATATTCAACCAAAGTAAAGATGTTGTGTAGAAAAAATGTGGTTATTCCAATGAGGTCTTGTACTTTACAATTCTTTTTTTTTTTTTAATTATATTAGTGTTAAGTGTTCAACATATTCTAAAATCTTTTGTTTTCTTTATGCAGCTGAAGATGTTGATTTATGGATTCTAATGCAAACTAGAGTTTGAATGTTGTCACCTTATATCAATTATGTTGAATTATATATCTTTAGAACAACTTGTTATTTTATTATCCTTATCTTTAAATTATGTTAAATGTTTGTTTATTTGAAGATAAATGCACTTTCTAATCTATTGATGCTAATTAATTATACTAGTACATATGTTAATGTGATATTTTCTTGTTAATTATGCTAGCATATATATTAATGTGATATTTTATGTCAAAAAACCATATTAATGTGTGTTTTTTTCTTGACCCGGGTCGACCCGAGTGAACCTACAAGACCCGTGACCCAGTCATTTTACCGGGTCAACTACTGGTTCGAGTCTGATAACTATGCTATTTTCATTAACAATGATATTATTTCTTTTTAAATTAGATTTATCACTACTATATATGATTTATATTCATGTTGTTTTTTTCATGTTTATACTTTGTAGGAATTTGAGCAAAACAAGAATTGCTTTAGATTTCATTAGCCTTGATAACATTGACCTAACTTTATATTTAAAATATTTGTGTTAAAACATTTTACTTTCATAATATTTTGATATTTTGTTTAAGTTGAATTACTTTAAGTTAAAGATCTATTTAACCTTGACTATTTAGAAATATTTTAAATTTTGAAATTATATTTGTTTGGCATTATGTGTGTGTGTGTGTGTCTATATATATATATATATATATATATAAACAGTACAACCCTGAAACGGCACGCCGAAACACTTCAAAACTGAAAACATTCCATTTCAATTGAAAAAACGAAATACCTACTAAAATGGAATTGATAACCTTGCTTAGAAAAGCTTTGTCTCTCCTAACACCACCATGAAAGTTAATGTTTGACCATTAGGAGACGCCTCACACGAAGTCCAAAAATGGTGGAGGCTCTTCATATATTGGCATGTGTGTAACACACATTAGCCACTTTTTATTTTTTAATGATATTTTATATTTATTAAAATATCAAATTGCTCACTTAGTCAATTTAATTACAACTAAAAAATTATGATGAAAATACAAAAAAAACCTCTAGATATTAATTTAAAAAATTCACTTTTAAAAATAATTTAATTATTTTACCATGTTTTAAAAAAGAAAAAAAAACTAGTTTATTCATAATTAATATGATAATAACTAATAATTTTTTTTAAAAAAACTATATTGCCACAATAAAAAAGTTCAATGATTTTTTTTTTTATATGTAAAGGGAAATGACATCAATATACTCCAACACACGGTGTCATGTATTTGTCTATATAGTAAAACACTATAGCCTCTTATTATTATTTTTTAAAATAATGTAGCAATTAAGAGCATGTTTGAGAGTGTGGTTGTTGTTATTTTTCAAAACAAAATGCTTTTTATTTAGAAAAACATGCTAATAATATATTTTTTTTATTTTTAAAAAATTATTTTTGAGATCAGCACATCAAAATGATTTGAAAACATTAAAAACATACTAATTTAAAGCAAAAAAAAAAATTTCAAAATTTTTGCAAATTAATTTTCTACCGCACTACCAAAGAGTCTCTAAATCTATGTATACAGCAAAACATTGAAATCTCTTGGTTTTATATTTAATAATAATAATAATAATAAAGCAATAACAATAACATGATAATAATAATAATAAAGTAATAACAAGAGTTTTATTAAAAATTAAATTTATAAAAATATTATAAAAATAATTTAGAATTTCAACTTTTTGATTTATAATTCTAAAAAAAAATTAATATTTTTAAAATACCCGTCTAGCCTTTTTTTTTTTAAGAAATAAATTGAAGATGATGAGAAAAATACAGAAAATAAAATGAGTTTTTTTTTTAAATATGTGAAATCAATTTATTAATTAAATTAATTAAATTAAATTCAATTATAATAAAAAATTAATTCAGAATAGTCTGTTAATTAATCACATTCACATATGTCTTTCCTTTTTATACCCATAGTTACGAAACCTGTATTAACTTGGAACTTTCCTAATTTGAAACTTAAACTAATATGAGTTGAAAAAAAAATAATGTTTGATTCGGTAAAAACTTGGATTAACCTAATTAAAATCTAATATTTATCTCATTTATTATTTTATTAGATTTGTTTTTATTTTTTTTAAAAACAATAAACTGGATCTTGCACACATAAAATTTTATGAGATTATTTAGAAATGTATTTGAAATAGTGTTTTTTAAAAATTTAATTTTTTTTTTTATATTTTAGATGTAAATTAATATAAAAAATAATTTTAAAATTAACAATTTCAAGTTTTCGACGCATCCAAACACATGATCACACCTAACATTCTTTCACCATGAAATTAAAAAAGAAAAAAAGAGAGAAGGATAACACAGTTATATTCTGTAAAGTAAATCAAAAGAGTGGGTGCTAAACAATATTTTGAATACCCTTAATTACTCAGTTTCCTCGTCAAAACCCATCCTCTTTCCCTTACTCCTTCTTACTCACCCACCCTCTCCCTAGATTTCGTCGCCGACCCCGTCACCGGAACCCCCTAGTGAAATCCCTTCTTTAACCCTACGCATTTCCAAGTAAGCCTCTCTCTTTTTAACTCTATGCTCACGCATTTTGTACATATTTACATGCATCCGTTCTTTTCGTAACAAACCCATTCAAATTTCCATGGGGAATAGAAAACGCCCACCAACCTCTCTCACCAAACACCCTCCCTCGCCGTCGCCAGCGGCGGCGTCGGAAGAACCCGACCACCCGAATTCGGTTACTCCAGAATCGGACGGTTCAACGATCAAGCAAGAGTGCGGCCGCGCCTTGAATGCGCTACGTCGCGGAAACCACACGAAAGCCCTACGTATCATGAAGGACTCGTGTGCTAAACACGGCGGCGACGCCTTAATCCACCGTGTTCACGGTACGGTGTGTGTTAAAGTTTCTTCGATAATCGATGACCCTAACAGTAAACAGCGGCACTTAAAGAACGCAATTGAAGCTGCTCGTAGAGCGGCGGAATTGTCTCCGAATTCGATCGAATTCGCTCATTTCTATGCGAATTTGCTCTACGAGGCGGCGAGTGATGGGAAAGAGTATGAAGAGGTAATGAAAGAGTGTGATCGTGCTTTGAAAATTGAGAATCCTATTGATCCTGCGAAGGAGAGTTTGCAGGAGGAGAGTCAGCAGAAGATAGCTACAGCGGAAGGGAGGATCGCTCATGTGCAAGGTGAGTTGAAAAACTTGCAACATAAGTCCAACATTGCTTCGATCTCTACTTGGATGAAGAATTTGGGGACTGGTGAAGAGATTAGGTTAATACCTATAAGAAGAGCTACTGAAGATCCAATGGAAGTTAGGTTGGTGCAAACCAGGCGGCCGAATGAGATTAAGAAAGCTACTAAGACGCAGGAAGAGAGGAGGAAAGAGATTGAAGTCAGGGTTGCTGCCGCCAGGTTGTTGCAGCAGCAGAAGTCGGAGATGGGTTTGGGACACAGTGAGGGAGAGAGGAGTGATCAAGGAGTGGCGGTAACGCCAGGGAGTGATAGGAGAGGGGAGAGGAGGAAATGTGGGAGTAATGCGAGGAAGAATGGGACTAACACTGAGAGAAAGGACTGGGTTCGGTCCTATTGGAATTCGATGACCTTGGAAATGAAGAGGGAGTTGTTGAAAATTAAGGTCAGTGATTTGAAGGGTTATTTTTGGTCATCCAAGGATGGATTGGCCAGTGACGTTTTGAATGAGTTGTTGGCTTACGGCTTGGAGAATAAGAGCTGGGGGTTTTGGGTGTGTTGTCGATGCAATGAAAAGTTTGTGGACGCAGATAGTCATTTGCATCATGTTGTGCAAGAGCACATGGGGAGTCTTATGCCCAAGATGCAGGAAGTTTTACCTCAGAGTGCAGACAATGAGTGGATTGAGATGATTCTTAATAGCTCCTGGAAACCATTAGACATTTCCTCTGCGGTTAAGATGCCTTGGAATCAAGGGAAATGCCATAATGGAGAACTTGGCGAGGATTTTTGCTCAGAGTACCGTAATGAGGACCGTGATGATTTTTTCAAAGATGCACGGGATTCTTCTCCAGAGAAGGAAAATTTGAGGGATGATTATAACAGTTGTCCTGTGAGCAGTAGCAACTCTGACAAAGTTTACAATATTGAAGGTAAAGAATTTGATGGGAACCAGTCGTCTATTGCATACACTATTGATAGCTGGCCAATATCAGAGGATTCTGAGCGAGCGAAGCTCCTCGAAAAAATTCATGATGTATTTCAGGCACTTATTGGACATAAATATCTTGCTGCAAGCCATCTTAATAAGGTGATACAATTAACAATGGATGAACTACAGAATCTTGCTTCTGGTTCTCGGCCTCTGAACCGTGGTGTGGGCCAGACACCCAATTGCATTTGCTTTCTGGGAGCATCCCAACTCAAAAAGATCCTTAAATTCTTACAGGAAATATCTCATTACTGTGGTTTGGGCAGGTCTCCCGAGAAAAGTATTGTTGTAGATGGCTCAAATTCTGGTGCTAAAGGTCCTGAAATTAAAGAGGAGATTGTTCTAAATGGTGATGAGCCTTGTCTCTGCTTGGATGAACGTTTATTGTCATTGGAATATGCTCCTAGCACATGTCCTGACAATGATGCCACCACAGCAACTTCGACTATTGCTGCCTATGGAAATGGGGTTCAACCTGACGCTGATGCTATGCTATCATGGATATTTGCTGGCCTTTCTAGTGGAGAGCAATTACAATCATGGATCCGTACAAAAGAAGAGAAAATGCATCAAGGTATGGAAATTCTCCAGACTCTTGAGAAAGAGTTTTACCATCTGCAGAGCCTTTGTGAGAGGAAATGTGAACATTTAGGCTATGAGCAAGCGTTGCAGGCTGTGGAGGATCTCTGTCTTGAAGAAGGCAAGAAGAGGGAGACTGACATGCTTGTTGAACATAGAAGCTATGATTCTGTTCTTAGGCAGCGGAGAGAGCAGCTTGTTGAGAATGAGCATGATGCGTTGTTCATTAGCAGTAGATTCGAGTTAGATGCTATATTAAATGTGTTAAAAGAAGCAGATACTCTGAATGCCAATCAATTCAGGTATGAGGATACTTATGGTGGCATAACTTCTCAGTTTTGTGACTTGGAATCTGGTGAGGATGGTAATTGGAGAACCAAGGACCACGTGCATCAAGTAGAAACTTGCATAGAAATTGCTATCCAGCGACAGAAAGAACAATTGTCAATAGAGGTCAGTATGTTAGTTCTAGAACCACTTGTTTAGTAAAAAAAAAATTGATAATGATCCTTGTGACTTTAATTCACCTTTATTGTTGCGCAGCTCAGCAAAATTGATGCCCAAATCATGCGGAATGTCACTGGAATGCAGCAGTTGGAACTCAAGCTCGAGTCGGTTTCTGCCCTTGATTATCGATCAATCTTGCTACCCTTAGTGAAGTCCTACATGAGGGTTTGTATTGGGCAGTGATAAATAGGGTGTTTCTTATCTCTTGTGGTTGTAACTTTGCATATTATCTCATGCTAATCTCTCTTTTCCAGGCACACTTGGAGGATCTAGCCGAGAAGGATGCCACGGAGAAGTCTGATGCTGCAAGAGAAGCATTTTTGGCGGAGCTTGCCCTTGATTCTAAGAAGGGTACCCAAGGACGTAGTGATAATTCAAGAAATACATTAGAGAAGGGGAAGGATAAGAGAAAGAACAAAGAGTACAAGAAAACCAAGGACTCAAAGGTTTCTAATTTCTTTTTTTTGTTGTGTTTCTTTCTCTGCTGGCTTCTGACTTCGTAGAAGACATAGACATGGCGCATTGTCCCAGTCTAATGTGTTTTGCTTTGTAGGTTGTTGCTGCTAGCGAGCAGCAATTGCTTCAAGATGTGACTAATGGGAGGGGGTATGCCTATCTATTTGTGTTGCTTTGCACTTCTATATTTCTGTTTCTAGGACAAGTGCTTCCATTTTAATTTGTGCCATTTTGTTGTAAATACAAGTAAGTAATGCATACTACTTGTTTTTATAATGTTTTATTCATTCCTCTCTGCAGTTCCTTTCCAGATGCATCTGATGGAAACTATCCAGATTCTCAGAGTCGTCTTTCTGTAAGTGATGATGATTTGAAACAACAGGAAGAGGAATTTAGATGGAAAAATGAGATTGAAGAGGAGGAAAGAATGCTCGAAGAATCTTTAGAGCATCAAAGACGAATAGAGAATGAAGCCAAACAGAAGCATCTTGCTGAGCAACAGCACAAGAAATCTAATCTAACTTTTCCAGAGAAGTTGTCTGGGGGACTACACGATTATTGCTTTGATCCTGCTGCTGCTGATTCCCGTGAGCCATTGGTAAGCATTAGTTTGAGATTTATTCATTCAAGATATTGTAAAGGGATAGAGAATCAATATTAGGTTCGAATCCATTGGAAATGCGCTTCTTGAATAGAGAAACAGTGGTTATTCTGAGTTTGAATGCCGAGTTAAAAAAATTCCTATGAAATGCCAAATGTAATCTTATCAAATATCACTTTCAGGAGCAGATGACACAGAAGAGGGGGTTGCCCAACAATTTAGAAGTCATGCCCATGACAACAGCCAGTGGTGGGATAGCATTATATTATAAAGTTTCTGAATGAGACTGGGGTTGGCTGTAATGTTTTTAAATGATTTTTGTTGTCTTTATTTCTCAGAGCTATCTACTGGAGGAAGTGTGGAGGGTGGTCCTTCTGATAGACGGCCAGGAAGGAGAAGTAGGCGGCAGAAGAGTTCCTCTAGATCTTCTGATGGAAAAAATCAACCCATGTTATCTGAAACAGAAAATTCTGAAATCGGAAGCAGTATGTGCTTATACACTTTGATTATTATTTTTTTATTCTTAATCAAGAGCTATCATGCATGGAAGCATGCATTTACAATGGATTTTAATCTTCTAAATTGCTTCAATCATGGTTGTGGATTTAAGATTACCCAAAGTGGATGACATATTATTTTTTTTTTCCATCTAATTTATGGTGATATCTTTATTTCCCTCTACCCTTTTTACAATGTCACCTCACCCCATTGAAGCAGCAGCAGCTTTAATCTGTCTTTTTCTTTCTTAGATCATTTTATTGTTTACTCCAGCTTTTATTAAAATGACAATACATGGAATACTTCCTTGATGGTTATTGAAACTAAAATTTTAATCCAAAGACATGATACCCTTGGAACTATACCGATGGAATCTGCTACTAATTTTATGATTACTCAACACTTGCTCATTGATAAAAGTTTGAACTCATTTACAAGAGAGTGATTCATTGAAAAACAAAGGCAAGAAAGTGCATCTACAGAATTTATTAAATGAAAAGACAATCTTCCAAATATTGCTCTATACATCTAAAGTTAATATAGAGTTTTAATCCACCTATTTAAAGTGGCAGAGAGAGGAAATACTCTCCTTCAGAAGCCCTCTTGCTACATTGCCTTGCTTGAGCCAAAGAATTGTTGAAGTAATTAAGGCTAGATTTTTCTCCTCCCTATTAGTTCTCTCCAAGCCCGCACTTCTCCTTAGTTAAGCCATTCAATAGATTCCTGACATTGAAAAGACATGCTAGCATAAATTCCAAGTGTGGTGCAAAATGAAGTAGCGAACCACTTTTACAAAGAGAAGATGTTGTGGGTGTAGACCAAGATAATTACCCTTCTTTTTAAATATGGTAATAGTAAAAAACAATTAGGTAGTGCTGATGGTGTGCTGTTCTCTTCCTGCATATCTCTGTGGAAAAATTGTTCATGACTCATGATATCATAAACAGACTAGGTTTAAATTAACATATAAATTTGATTATGATAAACAGTATTGGTTTGTTGAACTGGGCTTATTGAGAGGTTTCTAGTTTGTTGGAGTGAAATCTGCATAACTTTATGGATTATTTGTCTGTTGTTCTTGATGTCTTCATATGAATGTTAAGAGTAGCATACACATTTTGCTTTTTAGTTGTTTAAAATTCTCTTCTGCTCTGCACTTTGCTGGGATTTTTAATTATACTCTCCAAGATATAGTAGATGTGTGATGATCGCTTTGGCCTCTCATTCTGGTTGCTTGCTTGCTTTGTACTAAGGGCTTCCTTACATGCTTGTCAGCCATTATACCTTGAGCAATTTTGTGGTTGATTATCTACATGATGTACCTAATTTTATGCGGGTTTCCATATTTTAAACCAGTTACTTCAAATTTGGGAGACAGTGCAACTAAGACACTGAGACAGTTAAAAGTAGAGGAGGAGGATGAGGAAAGGTTTCAAGCTGACCTTGAAAAAGCCATGCGCCAAAGCCTTGGTAAATTTCTTCTGATCATTTGCTTGCTTTCATTTTACTTCACTACATTTTATGATTGTACATTGTTAACTATACCAACTAGATGAGCCTTAAGGGAACATGATAATACTGTCTTCGTTGGATGCCCTTTGTCCCATGAAACTCCACTTCTCTACCAGTTGTGCTTTTCAATCTTCTTTGATTTTGTAGACTTCTACGTGAAGCTCAGATAACTTTTTATGTAAGAGGATTTCTGCATCTAGGTTTAAACCCTGCAATTATATATATATATATATTCTTTTGATAAAGGATATAAATCCTGTAATAGATTCTGAATTTATGTATTATCTATGCTTCTTTGTGGTTTTTTAACATCATTATATTTCAGAAATGGTAGAATTGCATATATTCAACTTTGTCACGCATGTATAATTCTTATTCATCCATTATTTTAACGGCAAGTTCAGCTTCCTGTGCCAAAAATAAAAATTCACTGTGTTTCTGTTGTGGTCAACTATATAAAAAATTGGTGTCACATGTGGGGCAGTCTATCCCCAGGCTTTATTTGCCATTGAAGATATTGTTGTATTTGGTTCTGCCCCTGCCCATTTGGTTCAGGGTATAATTTCTTTGAGAATAGAAACAAGATGTTCTAACAACAAAACCTAGAATTTTATGGAGGAAGTCTATGTTCACCAGAATGGGTTCCATCTACAAAACCTAGATTCTCTTCGTTTGTTTTAGTGTGTTTGATTTTGTGGTGCAAGGTGTTTTTTAAAAGTGCTTTTCGCTTGAAAATGCATTAAAATGATTTTTTTTTCAAATTTGTTTTTCATTTTTGCCATCAGCATATCAAAACCATTGGAAAGCACTAAAACAGCATCAATTTGATGTTTTTCAAACCATATGCACTTTTGAAACGCAATTTCAAACACGAAAACAAAGTCACTTAGCTCTATGTAGACAGGAGGAATGGTGTCTCCAACAATCTTTTTTAAGTGAATTTCTTTACTTCTTTCACATACATTTCACTCACCACTACAAAAAGAAGGCCATAAGGCTTCCTCTGTTTATTGGGTTGATTGACTTTGTCAAATAATCAAGATTATATGTTTTGTTTACTTAACTAATTATTTTCTGAAAAGAGAATGGTTTCACATTTAATTTGCCTGCAATTCCCCCCTGGTTGGGTTTCTGGGTATGCTAGTCACACCAGGGAGCTGGGATGTTAGTTCCTTGATTAATTAAAAAAATGATTTTCTGAACTCAATTTTGCATTTGTAATTTTTGCTAGCTTCTGTAAAATAATAGTTATTATTATGTTAGTGTATGTGTCAGCACTGTACCTTTCAGGTTTAGAAAATTATGTGTGGCTTTATTTGAGGTGGGCACGATGAGCATCTAGGTCAAACAAATATTTTATTCATATGATGTGATAGTAATTTGCAATATTGTTTTACTCAATATCTAGCCATCCCTCATCTTACTGAATCAGAATCAAATGGGTTCTGACCTTGTCTTTAGATTAGTTGTTTGAGTTTGGTTGAATCATGCCAGGTAGCATTTGCCTTAGGCAAATGAATGAATTTACCATCATGTTCAGCACTTCTTTTCCTTTCCCTAATCTCCGAAGTGAAGTTAGAAACGTAATATGTATCCATTTATTTGAAACTCTATTAATCTATTTGCATTGATTTTCCAGACACATTTCAAGCAAATCAGAAGATACCAATGATGTCAAGTTTGAAAGCACAGCAAACAATTTCTTCTGAACTTGGTAATTCTGTTACTTCACCATATGAAGTTGCAACTGTAAATGTGGATGGAACTGATGTATTTGGCACTGGCTTGAAGAATGATATTGGTGATTACAATTGCTTTCTGAATGTTATCATACAGGTATTTTCAGCACAATGCCATCTCTGCTGTTTCACTATTCTATTTATATATGCTTTTCATTGCTATTTCACCATTTACTCTGCGTGTGCTTTTCATTTAACTATTCAGTGCCTAACTGTTTCTCGTTGCTTCTTTTATAACTTCAGTCCTTGTGGCATTTAAGACGGTTTCGAGATGAGTTCTTAAGTAGATCACGATCAGAGCATGTTCATGTGGGAGATCCATGTGTTGTTTGTGCCTTGTATGATATTCTTACTGCTATGAGCATTGTATCCATGGATACACGAAGAGAAGCAGTTGCTCCAACATCACTGAGGATAGCTTTGAGCAACTTGTATCCTAATAGTAATTTCTTCCAGGAGGTAATTTTTAAGAACTGTGTTTGGCCTCCTTGGTTTTCATAACTTTTTACTTAACTGTGATTTTTCATCATTCACTCTTTACAATGCAAGAATTTGTATATGAGGATATCTTTGCTGAGTTAGTTGGAATTGAATTTACAGGGACAGATGAATGACGCATCTGAAGTTTTGGCTGTGATATTTGACTGCCTTCATCGAGCATTTACATCTGGTTTGCATGGTTCTGATTCTGAGGCAGTGGAACACAGTGGCATGGAGTCTTGGGAATGTACAAAAAAGAATGCTTGTATAGTGCACTCTCTTTTTGGAATGGACATTTCAGAACAAATGAATTGCCAGAGTTGTGGTGTGGAGTCTAGACACCTGAAGTACAGTGCTTTCTTTCATAATATAAATGCCAGTGCCCTCCGAACAATGAAGGTACGTGTTGCTGCTAAACAAATTTTATGCAATCATTTATTTCTCCTTCCTTTGTTTTTTTGTTCTTTCAATTTATGTGGTGTATTAATTTACTTTACCCCTTGAATATTTTCTTCTTTCCTTCCAGGTCATGTGTGCTGAAAGCTCTTTTGATGAGCTTTTAAATCTTGTCGAAATGAATCACCAGTTAGCTTGTGATACTGAGGCTGGTGGTTGTGGGAGGCCCAATTACACCCATCATATTCTGTCAACTCCACCACATGTTTTTACAACAGGTGAATGTTTTTTCTGAATTGTTTAGAGATTTTTGCTTAGTAAGAGGCACACTATTTTAGAAACCCAAAATCATGTACATCTTTTTCCTGCAGTGCTGGGCTGGCAGAAAACCTGTGAAAGCATTGATGATATAACAGCAACATTGACAGCTCTAAATACTGAGATAGATATCAGTGTTTTTTATCGTGGTCTGGATCCAAAGAACATACGTAGCTTGGTCTCAGTGGTACGTAAATTTGACTGACCATTTATCATAGCTTGGATTCAGTCATACATAAATTTGACTGACCATTTATCATGTTATCTTGATGGAGATATTGATATTCAAGACTTTACAAATGCAGTTAATTAGGAAAGATTGGTTTGGTTGTTCTGTTAAATCATGCCAGAAGGAAAGATGAGTTTTTTATACTAGGGTGAAAAGATAAGTACTCAAAAATACTAAAAGTGACAACATGCAAGCACCAGTTTGCTAGAGACAACAGGAGAAAGATATAAAAATCAAATGCATCAACTGGAAACATGGGGAAACCTTGAGGGTGTAGTTGTTGAAAATTTCATAACTTGTGGAAAAATTTAACTAGAAAGCTCAACTGTGGAAAACATGTTTACCAATTAAAAATGTTCACTGTTTTTTTGAAAACAAGTATTTTATACTTTTTGAGTTTCATCGTTAAATGAAAACTACAGAGTCATTTTACAAATTTTCTGCTTTTAAACAAAGGGCCCTGTATTCATCAATTTCCTTTTTTTCTCCTTTCTTTTATTGTCTTAAATGCAAACCAAAGGAGGCCTTGTTTTCTATTTTAGAAAACAAAATAGAAAACTAATGTTTATTAAATGTGTCTTGTTATTTTTCTGTAGAGAAATATTTTCAAAATACAGATGAATTAGAAAGCTGTTTTCTGAAAGCAAATACACCCTAAGCATTCGATTAGGAAGATAGATGTGGCTCATCAACTAAAAAAAGAAACAGAATGACTATACAAGCTGTGCATTTTTATGGCAGTTCAAAAACAAGGAATCAAATTAAAGTCTTTATTGGGAACACTGGAGAAAATTCTTATAGAACTTGAAGTTTTTTGAACCAGGGGGGATTATGAGAAGAGCAGTAATTGTTTAATTTTTTTTAAACTGGAATATTCTTGGTACTCCTGCTTATTTTCTGGATGTCTGATTTAGTCACTGGTTGCTGGGATATGAATTTGTACTAAAATCATTCCTCATGATCCTTGTATCTTCAGGTGTGCTACTATGGGCAACATTATCATTGCTTTGCCTATAGTCAAGATCATGATCAGTGGATTATGTATGATGACAAGACTGTTAAGGTACTTCTTGATTTGTGTCTGGCCATTGTTTTATCTGCTATCTTGTCTTACAATTTATTCTTTGATTAATAGGTAATTGGTAGCTGGACTGATGTTCTTACCATGTGTGGAAAAGGACACTTGCAACCTCAGGTTCTATTCTTTGAAGCTGGAAACTAGTGATTTTGGAGGAATTTGTGGATTATCTGTTGACCCAGAGAGCATCAAGTTTACCATGGCTTGCCATTTTTGTAGTGAGGAGTTGTTTATAGTAATATAACGCAATTGAACCCGATACTGCAGCATTGGTTTTGAAAACAATAAGTTTTTGACACAAGAGAGACGCTGCATGTAATCAAGAGTCTTATGATACAGTCAGGCGGTTTTTGTAGGGAAAACTTCATTTGTGCAGGGAAAAACCATGTATACTTCATTTGTGCTGGGAAAAACCATGTATCAAGAGAGATTTTCTTTTACATGAAGAATAGGTTAACAGAAGAGCTTGAAGGGTACTTTTTGGCACCCTTGAATCTGAATATTTTTGTCAGGGTAATTTGGGTTTCTGTCCATGGAATTTTCGCATGGGATGGTGGCTTGGTACATAAAGAGCAGTAATTGCTTGGTTGCTGGGAGCAAATGCATTGAAGGAGCCATATGATACCATAATGCAGTGGCTAATACTGTCCAGTTGTAGGCAGAAGCATATACTGTGAAAGTTGTAAGCTTGGAATTTCTGTTAGATGTAGTTTTTCCTTCTTTTTCAAAAATTAGGATTCCCCTTTGAAGAGTTTTTGTATAGATCACATCTTGATCCCAGGGTCTTCAACACTAAATCTGCAGCTTCTGGTTATTGTTTATGATCTGCATAATGCATAATGTGCTATAATGCTGAATTTTCTATTGCTGATTTTTGTTTTTAGATGCCTTGCTGGATATAACTTGCACCAATATATATATATATATATATATATATATATGATGATGATGCTGCCAGAAACTTGGCCGAGCACGACTCAATCTTGCTGTAATCTGATGGAATTTATACTTTATGAATTCATAAGATTCTGCGGCGTCTCTCTCGATCTCTTCTTCTTTATTTATGGAGATTCTGCTGCAGTCGAGGATTTAACTCTTTTTTGTGCTCGTGTGTTTTATTTATGGAGATTCTTTGCTCCAGGGCAACTAATTTTTTCATACCATTCTTTTTTACACTTTTACCCTTTTGAGATTCCTTTTTTATAGAATCAATCTCATAGGGTATGCTGGTTGATGACAACCTATTTGCCTCCAAAATATGTGGATTGAAGGGATTTATGAGCATAGGTTCAGGCTGAGCTATAAGTGTTGCTTTTCTGGATTTATCTCTCAAGGGCTGCTCGAGTGGACTAATAAGCCTTGCGACTTCTTCTTTAAGATTGTCCACCTTTTTTTGACGTTGGGCTTCCAACTAGGCTTTTTCTTCGTTTTTCATTTGTCTAACGAGTGTTATAGATAGGTTTCAATGAGAAACCTATATTTCAATCTGCTAAATATAAATCATGCAATTATGCGAAAATTCTGAAGCAATTAGAAAAAATGCGTAAGAAATGCGGACTTGCCCTTGACGGGATGACAATCTAATAAGAAGATCCTAATTGTTGAATGCATCAAAGGGTTTGGTCATTATCTAGTTTCAAAAGGGTCTCTCGCATGCTCAGTGATCGTCCATGAAAGGTCGATATGAGGCTTACAAGTAGTGTGAAGATAGAGGCCCTGAGTAATATCAGTTTGGCATATCAACCACTTCCAAGTAAACAATCAAGCGATAGTTGGATGGTTTCACGAGTCTTATCCAGGCTAAAGCCATTGGGGTACAGTTACTTCCCCACTTATCTTAGGATGTAAAGTGTGTGCTCTTAATATGATGCATGACAATATAAACAAGGATGCATGCTAAAGCAATAAATGCAAGAAAAATAAACAAATAAACACAACATAACAAACATTATAGCAATTGACAAACAAAAGGCAAAGCTTAGTCCATTAGTCTCCAGTGGAGTCGTCATTCTGTCGCACCCGACATCGCGGCGGCCCTAAAAATATATTCTCGTAAATTGGAAAAAGAATGCATTTTTGGCATCCTGTTCTTTTAGGAAAAAGTGTCTTGTTTAAGGAGTCGCCACCTAGTATTATGGTCATTAGGAACCCTAACTGGTCAACAGAGATTCTATGATTCGGGACTGGTTACGTAAAAGGGAAGATATTATCACCCCTTAAACGTCCTGCCTAAGGCAGGCTGCATTGCTAGTTTCGTCTTAAATTGCTAAATATTTTATTAGTTTATGCTATGAAAATTTGCTTATAATATTCCTGACTCTGGCGCTAGTGAATACTCAACTACGAATATTTCCAACTCTGTCGTTGGTAAATATTACGTAGCTATAAAATAAATTAGATCAATATTTTATTTTATTCCTGACTCTGGCGCCAGTGAATAAATAAATAATAATAAATTTATTTTTTTATGAATGCAAATATTTTCTATTTTTCTAGCTAAATAAAATAAAATACAACGAATAAAAATAATATAAATTTAAACCGGTATTTTTATTCCTGACTCTGGCGTCAGTGAATAAACCACTAAATTTACATTATTTTTATTCATGCATACATATTTTTTATTTTGTTTTATTTTCTGTTTTTTATTTTTTTTATTTTATTGGGCTGGGCTTGGCCTGGCCCGGCCCATCATAATTTTTTGGGCTGGGCTAGACCCAGCTGATTCCGTTGGGTCACTGGTCTAGACCAGTGACCCGGCTGGGTATTACAATTCACTTGCTACAGTAGCAATTGAATTATAATTCACTGCTACTGTAGCAGTGAATTAAAATGCATGGGAGAGAAGAGAAGACTTACCAGTGATCTGCTGCTCCTGAAGACGCTGCTCCTGAAGGTGAAGACGAAGTTGAGGGCGGTCGGTGCTATTCCTCTTTTCTGTTCCCCTCTTGGTGTTCCTGTAGTCTTCCTTCTCTCTGCTCTCTTTTCTTTACCTTTACGGGCTCCTTCGTCTTCTCTGATCTTTCTCTCTCTCTCTCTCTACTGTGTTTGCTCTCTCCTCGTCTGTGCTCTCCGTTTTTCTTTGTGTTCGTCTGCTCAAGAGGTGGTGTAACCCGAGACAAGGTGCTCGTGCGTTGGCTGGCCAACGCTTCTCTCTGTTTCTGTCTTCTCAAGGTCTCCTGCTTTTTTTTTTCTGCGTTCTTCCTCTATTCGGGTTCGTTCACCTCTCTGTTTCTTTGAGAAGAAACCAAGGGAACGAATGTCTGCTCCTTTTCTTTTCCTTTAGTCTCCCCGGTTCTGTGGTTCCTCCCCCCTGGGTTTGGTTTCTGTCGTTTGTGGTTTTTTCTTTCGGTTCTGCCATGTTTTCCCCCCCGGTTTCAGTCCAAAAATCCCCTGCTGTTGGCTGCGACTCCCTCTCCTTTTATAAGGCCAAAATCGGTGGTAACGGCTGGCCTCTTAAATGCCCTGTAACCGACCCTTTAAACGCCTTCAATGATCAAACTTAAGTGTTGGCTGGAAACTGATGAAACAGAGGAAGAAGACAGTGAACAGTTGTAACTGCTATTTATGATTTGGTCCTTGAAGTTTTGAAATTTTTGTAATCAAGCCCCTGGATAAACTTTAATTGGACCTCAGCATTTCAGCGTATTTTTACAAAATAGTCCTTGGACTTTAATTTTTGCAATTTAGACCCCAATTAAACTCCAAACTTTGATACTTTTTCGATTAAGTCCCTGATTCCATTAATTCAATTAAATCCAAAGTCCAATTAAGTGTAAAACTTATCAATTCTCCAATTAAGCTCCTGATTGGATTAATTAAATTAATTTCAAGCTTAATTAGATTAATTCCAAAGTTTAATTAAACCTCAAAACTTCCAATCATGTTGCCCTTAACCCAAATTTTAATTCATTCTTCATTTTACTTGTTTTTTCATTATTTTTTTTTATCATCATTTTTTATAATAATAATAATTAAAATAAAAATGGTCAAAATTAGGTTATGACAGACTAGATGTGCACTTTCCATAAATTAATCATGGCAAATGGAAGGTTAGTGAAGCAGACTAAGGCATAAATCTTATAGAGGGGGTGTTATTCTTCGCCTAGGATCAAACCATGATTGATTTGGTGGCCTGTAACTTTCTCACCATCGATCCAAAGTTGAGTGTAACATTGCTGAATTTGGCTGACTCAGACAAGGCTGCCTTAGAACAAGAAGTTGAGGGCTTTTAAGTGGCAAGTGGGGCATAAACATCTAAAAATGATGGCACAAACATGTAGAAGGGAATCTTCTATATCGAATGGTGGTGGTTGGAGTCCCTGAGATGGTCGAAGATGCCACATTCATTCGCCTGAACATGACAACTTGATCAGCCTTCTTAGACGAGGAAGACAGTAAAACAGGGAAATACAACGTATCACTCAATCTCTTCATTAAAAATGAGTGACAAGTTCTTTACTTAAACCTTAAAAACTAGGGTTTTCTAATAGCGATTTTGATAAATTTCAATTTGGTCATTGTTGTTTCAATTTAATCTTAAACGTCCTTAATTGAGACAACTAACTAGTTTTATATAATTAGGCCCCTGCTGAAAATCAATTGAGATGCCTGAAGTCGAACACCTTTTACAAAGTACTTATTGTCTTCTAATTTGTTCAATTTAGTCTCAAATTAAACCTTAAACTTTGATTTTCTTCAATTTAGTCCCTGGAAAAATTCTGCACAGCCCCCAATATTGCTTGTCTTTTACAGAAAGGTCATTGGTCTTGAATAGTTTCAATTTAGCCCTCACTTAGCCTTCAAAGTTTAAATTTCTTGCAATTGAACCTCTTATTGCACTAATTTAGTTTTCCAAAGTTTAAATTTCTAATTGTTTTTGGATTTTTAAATATGTATTTTAATAAAACAATTTTGAGGATTCAAAATTAGATGACAATAATATTTAAACTATACTTTTTACAAATCCTTTTACTTGAAAGAGTTCTTTTTATTATATGTAATGTAAATGTTAAAGATAAAAGCACAAATAAAGCTTTTATGGTACCTTTAGTTACCAAGTTTTTTTTTTTCAATATTAATAGAGTTTGATCAAAAGTATAAACATTTTTAGCAAAAGTAGTAAAAAATAACATAAGACAATAACTAATAATCTCTTCAAGCAATAATTAAGATCCTGTTAAAAAAATAAAGAACAACTAAGAACAAGCATATTCAAAATAAAACTTAAAATAAAAATTCATACATTTTCATATATATATATATATATATATATATATATATATATTCAATCCTTAGAATATAAGATAAGTAGTCTATTTATAGAAGAAAAAATGAGAACATTAAAAGACACTACAAAATCCAAGTATTATGGAAAACCAAGAGACTAAACTCAAGAGTTATGAAGTCTAAGGAATTCTAATGGGCATTCAATAAATATAATTGTAGAGCTTATAACACTTCCCCTTGAATGAACATGTACTAAAAATGTGTCTCATTAAAACCTTACAAAGAAAAATCCAATGGGAAAAAATCCTAAGCAAAGAAAAAAGGAGTACAATATTTTTGTGTGATTTTTGAATACTTCAGAATTCAATAAAAGGTTTAATATATATACTTCAAGATCTATGTTTGAATACTTTAGGATCCATAAAAATGCTAAAATGCCCTATTAAAACCTTCCTTAGTAAAACTTAATGGAAAAAACATAAGCGAATGAAAAAAGAGTACAACTAGTATTAACTTCACCTCAAAAGTACATAACTTATTATAAATCTTTAAGATGACACATTCCAATATTATGGACAGTCTTCTTTAATGTAGCCTCCTCTAAGTTGAGTGATGTAAGCAACATTATCTTCAAATAATATTGTGAGACTATCTTCAACAGTTGACAATTCATATTTTTCTTTTATGTGGTGGATAATTGACCTTAGCCATATATATTATATACATTCTCGACTTACTTCATGGATTGCAATAATTTTTGAATGATTTGACAAAGTAGCTATTAATATTTGTTTGATAGATCTTTAAGAAAGTGCAATACTTTTATAGGTAAATATATAACCTATTTGAATATATATATATATATATATATATATATATAACCTATTTGTGATCTTTCTTTCTGGGATTAGACAAATAACATGCATCTGCAAATCCATCAATTATGAATTTAATCCACTATAAATAACCCCATTTTAGTTGTTCCACAGAGATAGTAAAGTATATATTTGACTATATTCCAATGTCTTTTTGTGGAAATCAAACTATATCTTGCCAATAAATTGACTACAAAAATTATATCTAGTCTTGTACAATTTGCAAGATATATGAGTGCTCCAATAGCACTAAGATATGATACCTTTAGACCAATAAATTTTTCATCATTTTCTAACGGTCGAAAAAGGTCTTTCTCCGCATCAAGTAATCGAACAAACATAGGTGTACTCAAAGGATGAGCATTATACATGTAAAATTGCTTCAGAACCTTTTTTATATACGCTAATTGGTGGATATATATTTCATTTGAAACATGTTCAATTTGTAAACCAAGATAAAATTTTATCTTTTCGAGATCTTTCATCTTAATTCATCTTTCAA